>NC_134687.1:54886102-55555102 GCF_050947455.1 Rhinoderma darwinii
ACGTGTTTCATGCCTCCCTCCTTAACCCATTAATGACCGGGCCTGAAAAGACCTTAATGACCAAGCCAGATTTGTTAAATCTGGTATGTCTGACTTTATCAGAGAATAACTCTGCGAAAGTTTTGAATATCCAAGTAATTCTGACATTGTTTTTTCGTCACATGTTGTACTTTATTTTAGAGGTAAAAGTAGACTGATACGATTTGCGGAAATTAATGAAAAAATAGAAAAATTGAAGAAATTTTGTAAAAATTATCATTTTTCCCTATTTTTAACTGCAATATGTCACATATGTACATACATACTGTACAATTTTTTTTATTAAATATATATTTCCATCGCTTTACTCTATTTTGGCAGGACTTTTGAAAAAAAAAATATTTTTTTTGAGCAATTTAGAAGACTTACAAGTTTAGTAATGATTTTATAAATTTTGAAGTACATTTTGTTTTCCTGCACCAAGCCAGGTTTTCAGAGGCTCATAGGTGTCAGAATGGTGGAAACCCCCACAAGTGACACCATTTTGAAAAATACACCCCTTAAGGTATTTATTAAGGGGTGTTGTAAGTATTTTGACCCCACAGTTTTTTTGTAAGAATTCATGCAAAGCAGGCGTAAAAAAATATAATTTCACTTTTTTCATAAAAGTATCACTTTGAAGACCGATTTCTTTGTAAAGCGACCATGAGAATGAAGAAATGCACCCCAAAATCTATCACCCTGTTTCTCCTGTTTTCAAAAATGCCCACATTGTGACCCTAATGCGTTGCCTGGACACACGGCAGGGCCCGAAAGGTAGGGAGCAACCGGAGGCATTTAGGTCTCATTTTTGCTTGAAAATGTTTTAGGCCCCACTGTACATTTGGAGAGGTTTTGAACTGCCAGAACGATAGAAACTCCCCATAAACGACCCCATTTAGAAAACTAGACGCCTTAAGGTATTTATCTAGGGGTGTAGTGAGTATTTTGACCCCACAGTTTTTTGCTAAATTTAATGTATAGCAGGTGAAATAAAAAAAAAAACACTTTTTATATAAAAGTATCACTTTGAAGACCGATTTCTTTGTAAAGCAACCATCAGAATGAAGAAACACACCACAAAATCTATCACCCTGTTTCTCCTGTTTTCAAAAATGCCCACATTGTGACCCTATTGCGTTGCCTGGACACACGGCAGGGCCCGAAAGGAAGGGAGCAACCGGAGGCATTCAGGTCTCATATTTTGCTTGAAAATGTTTTAGGCCCCACTGTACATTTGGAGAGGTTTTGAACTACCAGAACGATAGAAACTCCCCATAAACGAACCCATTTAGAAAACTAGACCCCTTAAGGTATTTATCTAGGGCTGTAGTGAGTATTTTGACCCCACAGTTTTTTGCTAAATTGAATGCATAGCAGGTGAAATTAAAAAAAAAACAACACTTTTTATATAAAAGTATCACTTTGAAGACCGATTTCTTTGTAAAGCGACCATGAGAATGAAGAAACACACCCAAAAATCTATCACCCTGTTTCTCCTGTTTTCAAAAATGCCCCCATTGTGACCCTAATGCGTTGCCTGGACACACGGCAGGGCCCGAAAGGGAGGTAGCACCCGAAGACTTTCAGGACACACATTTTGCTTGAAAATGTTTCAGGTCCCATTACACATTTATAGAGGCACTGAGCTGCCAAAAAGATAGAAACTCCCCATAAATGACCCCATTTTGAAAACTAGACCGCTTAAGGTATTCATCTAGGTGTGTACTAAGTATTTTGACCCCACAGTTTTCGCAGGAATTAATGCAAAGCAGGTGGAAAGAAAATTTTATTTCACTTTTTTTCACAAATGTGTCATTTTAAGGTCAGATTTCTTGTACAGAGGACATGAGAATAAGGAAATGCACCAGAAAATGTATCACCCTGTTTCTCCTGTGTTCAAAAATATCCCCATTGTGGCCCTAATGTGTTTCCTGGACACACGGCAGGACCCAAAAGGAAGGGAGCACCCGGAGACTTTCAGGACACACATTTTGCTTTGAAAATGGGAGGATTCTACTTTTCTAGATTGAGAAATAGATGTCCCTAACAGTTTCTACACCCTATGACTATGTCGTGCTAAGAAAGCAGCTGTCCTGAAATCATGTCAGTCCATAGACATTATGTATATCAACCCGCTCTGATATATAGTAAGTTAGAGTGGGAAAATGTATTAAACTGTTGGCGGAAAAAGGCAATATATCCCAAAAAAAGGAGGAAGAGTGTATCCAGCGATGTGGAAAACTAGAGCATGTTCACAGGATGAAAGAAAATTTGTAGGGCTGTAATGACTTTATTATTCAAAGTGACTGGTCATACAACGTCTCTTTAGCTCCATCAATCCCTATATAAGGGACGAATGTGCCAAGTGACGCGGTACACCATAACAAGCCCCTGCCCGGCAAGGTAGGAACCGCCATGTGCACAAAACAACCAATCACCTGTAGAATATATAAAGGGGCAGTGTCCCACACCGTATGTATAGATACAGTAAAGGACCACTACTCCCCAAATTAATGTCGCTATTTCTAGAAGTATTGTCGGGTGTAAGAGGTCCACCAAAAACCCGAACAAAACTGTAATAAAGCCCATAGTGTATTGATAAGGACAAAACAGGGACTTATGCATAGACCAGGGTTGGAAGGACAAGCGGAACAATAATATTGTGACTCACTTCGCTGTCCTCGTTTGCTGCAGACCCGACACCGTTTTTTGGGGTATTTTTGGTTAGATGTTGAAGGGATGGGGTGTAAAAAATGTTTTTCAACAAGTCGGTGTACATCCTCTGACTCATGGACTACTCTCTGGTCTGCAGATTGAAATAGGAGATCTTCAATCACTTTCTCCTGAAATTCAAAGAATGTCGCCCTGCCCGCTGATTTTTTGTACAGGACAAATGCGTTCTGCATCGCAACCTGAATTTGTTATAGCCGATGACACACACAGGCTTTTGTCTATCTGCAGAGGCCCCACGTTCTCTAATAGTTGCTGTTGCACTTGAATGGACAGTGCTGATCATGTAGACGTCCTTGCGGTCACGAAATTTTAAAGCCAGCATCTTCTCAATTTGAAAAGTGCATGACTCCCCCTTTCGTAGTTTTTTATCCACAAGTTGACGTGGGAAACCTTTGCGATTCCTGCGTATTGTGCCACAGGCTCCGGTGTTGGCACAATGAAGGGCGCTAAACAATGGCACACTGGTATAAAAACTGTCCGTGTATACATGATACCCCTTGTGTAGGAAAGGGCCAATTAAATCCCACACAATCTTACCAGTGGTAACAATATTTGGAGGGCACCCTGGTGGATTAAATTCACTGTCTTTACCCTCGTAGATCTTAAATGCACATGTGTAGCCAGTAGTGCTTTCACATAACTTGTAGATCTTTACCCCGTATTTTGCACTTTTTGAGGGTATGAATTGACGGAATGAGAGACGCCCTTTGAAATTTGTGGGATTCCACAACCTGGCATTAGGTGACGAAGGCTTATTGGCAATGTACTGCCTGGCATACAAATTTGTTTCCTGCACAAAATGTTCCAAAACTTGGTCTATAATAAAAATATTAAAATAATTTAGTGGTGAAAAATTACTGAAATTGGGACTTATGCCAGGAGTAGCAATAAAGTCATTTATGGTGGGAGAAAATAAACTTGTGGGTTCCCACACTAAATCGGTTTGGTGGGTTTGTGCAATTTCAGGGGCTGCACTTTGAACGGACGTTGTGGCAACTGCGCCGTCTCCCATATCACTGGTGCTGGGTCTCATATCCAGAGAATCCCTTGAAGCGACACTTTCGCTGTCGCTTTCAAGTAAAGGCTGGGTTCACACGACCTATTTTCAGACGTAAACGAGGCGTATTATGCCTCGTTTTACGTCTGAAAATAGGGCTACAATACGTCGGCAAACATCTGCCCATTCATTTGAATGGGTTTGCCGACGTACTGTGCAGACAACCTGTCATTTACGCGTCGTCGTTTGACAGCTGTCAAACGACGACGCGTAAAAATACAGCCTCGTCAAAAGAAGTGCAGGACACTTCTTTGGACGTTTTTGGAGCCGTTTTCTCATAGACTCCAATGAAAACAGCTCCAAAAACGGACGTAAAAAACGCAGCGAAAACCGTGAGTTGCTCAAAAAACGTCTAAAAATCAGGGTCTGTTTTCCCTTGAAAACAGCTCCGTATTTTCAGACGTTTTTGGTCACTACGTGTGCACATACCCTAAAAGCTCAACTTCAGATGCAGAATCCGTATCTGAGCATAGCATCTGATAGGCTTCCTCAACGCTGTATCTTCTGGCAGCCATAATGATAATACAGTCTAAACCGCAAATAATAAATGGAACTAGCAGTTTCAATTTTTTTTTATCAACTAAGGCCTCATGCACACGACCGTAAAAACACCCGTTATTGCGGGTCGTAATTACGACCCGCAATAACGGGTTCATAGACTTCTGTTACCCATGGGTACCTTCCCGTTTTCTCACGGGAAGGTGCCCGTGCCGTTAAAAAAATAGAACATGTTCTATTTTTCTATTTTACGGGCCGTGCTGCTATACTTTATAATGACAGCACGGCTCGCAAAAGCGGTCGGCTGCCGAGTCGTAATTACGAGCACGGTCGTGTGCATGAAGCCTAATCAACTAAGAACACTAAAAGAATTAAACTTTTTTTTTTTTTTTTATTGTTTTTTTAAAGTTTTTTTTTTTTCCAAACCTAAACCTAAACCCTACGCCTAACACAAACCGTAAACCCAAGCCCAGAACAGCACCCTACGCCGTCTAAGGCCCCATGCACACGAACGTGTTTTTGCGGCCGCAATTCCCCCAAAAATCCACGGGAGAAATGCGGCCCCATTCTTTTCTATGGGGCCATGCACACGACCGTAGTTTTTGCGGTCCTTGCACGGCCCGGGAGCCCGGACTGCAGAAAGAACGGGCATGTCTTATTACGGCCCTGTTCTGCGGTCCGGGCTTATTGAAAACAATGGTGGCGGCCATGTGCATGTCCCGCGATTTGCGGGCGGCCTGCGGCTGACAGTCCGCAGCCGGCCGACCCGAAAATCACGGCCGTGCACACGGCTACGGTCGTGTGCATGAGGCCTAACAGCGTACACGCCGTCTAACAGCTTAACCTAAAAAGAAAGTATTTTATAGTACGATTCTTAGTATATACAGTAAATATATTTATATATATATATATATATATATATATATATATATATATATATATATATATATATATATATGTATATACTATATACTATAAAATACTGAAAAAATTTGTTTTTTTTTAATAAACTGTGTAAGGGACAAGTGATTTTGTGTGGGGACACTGACACACTTGTATCTATTTCTCTCCACAGCTAGAACAGTGAGGAGAAACAGATACATGTTTTTACTTTTATTTTACAGTAGTGATCACTATGATTGGATCTCATAGTGATCACAAAAGATCAGGAACCAATACTATTGGCTCCTGATCACTGCTCTAAGAACAGAGCTGCTAGCAACAGCTCGTTCTTAGAGCAGGAGCTGTCATTTAGACACTCCCGGCGGCTCTGTACGCAGTAACAGCATGTGACCGCTGTGATTGGCTGTCACAGCGGTCACATGCTGTTACGATGAAAACGGCAGGTCCTGATGGCTGCACTAAGAACCGGACCTGTTACTTACAGCCGGTTTTTAGTGCAGATGTCACCAGGGTGCCGTTAAACCCCCTCTACTACAGCGACGCCAAAAGGCGTCGCTGTAGACTGAGTACCTGCACCGCCTGACGTCAAAAGACGGTGGGCGGTCGTTAAGGGGTTAAACACTGCTCCCCGTCCTTGGCTCCCTCGAGGAAACCTCCTGTTCCCGTTCTCACCCCTGAGGGGGTGGAATTCGAGGTGGCCAAGATTGTGGACAGCAAGATGGTCCAAGGCTCCCTCCAGTACCTGGTCCATTGGAGAGGATACGGGCCTGAGGAGAGGACTTGGGTACCCGCCCGGGATGTTCACGCTGGGGTATTGGTCAGGAAGTTCCACCTTCGTTTCCCCAATAAACCAGGTCCACTTAGAAAGGGTCCGGTGGCCCCTCATAAAAGGGGGGTACTGTAAAGGATCTGCCAGGCACAACTTGTGTATACACCCATAGGTAATCAGTCTGCACCTGAGTCTATGTCTCTGAGACTGACTCCATCTTCCACCACTCAGGATGGCAGGCTTAGGAGCGGGAGAGCCTATCGCAGCCTGGCCAGACGGATTTAGCTCCCGCCCTCTGTCTATTTTTACCTGCCTTTCCTGTTCCTCCTTTGCTTGTGATTCTTCTCGTGTGGTTTCCTGGCCCAGCTACAGCTTCTACTATTTGATCCTGCTCCATACTGACCCTGGCTTACTGACTACTCTTCTGCTCTGCGTTTGGTACCTCGTTCACTCCTGGTTTGACTCGGCTCGTTCACCACTCTTGTTGCTCACGGTGTTGCCGTGGGCAACTGCCCCATTTCCCTTAGCTTTGTGTACCCTTGTCTGTTTGTTTCGTGCACTTACTGAGCGTAGGGACCGCCGCCCAGTTGTACCCCGTCGCCTAGGGCGGGTCGTTGCAAGTAGGCAGGGACAGAGTGGCGGGTAGATTAGGGCTCACTTGTCCGTTTCCCTACCCCGATCATTACAACAACACTAGTGATAAGAATTGTTCTAATTTATTTTGGCATTCTTATTACAACTAATGACTGCAGTTTGAATATATCATGATGTATGGTCCAGATTACTCCTCTACTCCTGTCAACCTTTTGCCTTGTACAAAGTCTAGACATGAACATAGACGTCATTTCTTGCAGAAAGCTCTGAGCTCTCTATGTCTGCGTAAACAGCATACACAGCATGGGACATAGATCAATACATATTTGTCATGCTCTATTTAACCAGCCGTTTTCTCATTTTCTCTTCTATCTGGAATCCAACTATAAAAAATATATATGTTTGGAAGGACCATTTATCTCTTTCATGGGTTAGCTCCATCCATGTCTTGAGTGAATGTAGTTACATGATAAATACAACTAATAATTCTTTCCCTTGTCCTTGGTCCCTTAGTACTTGCCGGAGATCTTCTCTCGTTCTGGTTTTGGTGTTTTCTCTAGCTACCTTGTATGACTGTACGGTGCCCATGGACATCCATCATAAGACTAGAGCCTGGAGTTTATGGCAATCTCTAGTCTGTTAATGGGATATAGACTATGGACTTACATAAAGCAATCCCCTAATATTTTATACAAAGATGCCCCAATGTGGAGCTCCACTTTTTATGACAATAATTTACTAGCTCCAACAGAAAATTCATACTGAAGGAATTAAAAGGTAATTAAACTTTAAAAAAACTTTTGACATGCCCTTATGACATGTCAGAAGTTTTGATCGGTGCGGTTCCGGTGCAATCACCAATTGCTAAAACTAAGTGGCAGAAGCAATCGGGTGATTGCTGTGCCGGTTCGTTTCTGATCGGCTCTCCTCGGAAAGCCAAGCAAGCAGTGTACAGACTTATAGACTTTCTATTAAGCCAGTACACCTCTTGCTCGGCTTTCCGAGAAAAGCCGATCAGAAACTAAGAGGCACAGCACTAGCAATCAGTGGGTCTCAGTGCTCGGACCCCCACCAATCAAGTTCTGACATGGCACTATGACTTGCTGAAAGATTTTCAAAAGTTGAGTTACACTTTAAATGTGAGGCAGATCTGCTGGAAATGTCTAGATTTATGTAGCTTTCGCCCGAAGACCAACAACTGCACAAAAATTTAAGATGAAATTGGCACAAGATGCACAAAGTGTTTACAAGGGTATATAGGGGGGAGATTTATCAAAACTGGAGCAGTTGTCCTTCGCAAAGAAGTTGATTCCAGCTGTAATTTTTCACAGACCCTTTGAAGAAAAAAAAAACCAGCAATTTCCATCTAATGCCCATAGCTAGTTTTACAGTTCTTTTTGTTAGAAGAATCTCCAGATGATACTGTTAGCTCATCATGGGGAGCTCCCAGTGTTGAGAACCTTCCTGTGATCGACAGATATTGGTTGGGGAACTGGCAACCAAAGCTCATTAAACTGAGCCCAATTAAATCAATTAGCCGTCTATGTGATGCATAGATATGACGAGGTTCCCAGCTAAATCAGCGCTGTAACCCGTTCATTCTCAGGATATGTGGGGGTCCCAGAGGTTAGACCCCCACTGATCATAAAGTCATGGCATATCCTAGAGAAATGCTATTACTTTATAAGATGAAAATAACCCTTTAAGTGAAAAAAAAAAAAAGTTATTCAAATTGTCTCTTCTGGATAACAACAAAACTAGAAGTGCCAAAGCTTGTTTATCTAGAAAACGATCAAAAATAAAAAAAGTATGTGCATTTTAGATTGGAAACAAGTTTCTTGTTCAGTTACTGTTGTCATAGTTTATAATATTAAACAATAGCTGACAACTCTATCACTATGGGATTCATTGCATTGCCTTATCTGGTTTCATTTTTTATTTAACCCCTTCCCGACATCCGACATCTATATGGCGGAGGCCGGAAGGAAAAGTATGGAGCGGGCTGACAGGCTGAGCCCACTCCATAAGTTGCGTATGTTGGCTGTATGTTACAGCCGACACTTTCCTGCAATGAGTGGGATCCCGCTCGTTTAACCCCTTAGATGCCGTGGTCAATAGTGTCCGTGGCATCTAAGCCATTAGAAAGATCTGCCTGATGAGGGTCTCCAGATCTTCTAACCTTGTGCCTCTATAGGGACAGGGCTTAATAGGAGCCTGTCAAAATCACAATATACTGCAATACATTCAATTGGAAATATATCACTTGTTCAAGTGCCCTAGGGAGGTTATGAAAAAAAAGTTAAATACATGTAAAAAATAACAAATATTATCACAGCATCCGTAAAAGTCTGAATGATTACAATATAACATTATTTAATCCGCACAATGAACACAATAAAAAAACACATTTTAAACGCCAGAAACACTGGTTTTGTGCACCTCATCCCCCACAAAATATGGAACAAAAAGTGATGAAAACGTCATATGTTGCTTAAAATGGTACCAATAAAAACCTACAGCTTGCCCCGCAAAAAATAAGCCCTCACACTACTCAATCAACCAAAAATAAAAAAGTTATGGCTCTCAGAACATGGCAACACAAAACAAAATGTATTTTTAACAATAATTTTTTTCCTTGTAAAAGTAGTAAAACATAAATAAATATATAAATTTGGTATCGCCGTAATCGTATTGACCAACAGAATAAAGTTAACATATCGTTTTTATTTCACAGTGAACGCTGTAAAAACGAATCCCAAATAACAATGGAGAAATCACTGTTTATTCCATCCCACAAATATATTTTTTTCCAGTTTCCCTGTACACTGTATGGTACAATAAATGGTGCAGTGAAAAACTACAACTCATCCAACAAAAAGGAGGCCCTAATATAGCTATATTGTCGGAAAAATGAAAAAGTTATGGCTTTTGGAATGTAGGGAGGAAAAAGCGAAAATGAAAAATGGCTGCGGAGGGAAGGGGTTAAAAATAAGGCATAGTCAGAGCATTAGAAACCAGTCTTATATTTCTAGCTTTGGGGGAAAAAAAAATTGTTTTCCATTACATCCATACTATAGAAACCCAGCATTACTGCTTAAATCCTAACCGTTCTCCTAAGCCCCATGCACACGGCTGCTTTGTATGAAGCCGTAATGGGCCTCCCATTTAAGTGTATGGGGCCTTTACTCGAATTCTGGTTTGGATAACTCCTTTTCAGTGGTTCATGAGATCTTTTGTCTTTCAAGCCTCATGCCATGCTGAGGACTCTTCTTGTTCTTTCGATGTGTTCTGCCTTTTTCTCTCTGTGTCATGTTCCTCTTCTACCACTAGTAGATACTTCCTGGAAGTATTTAGTTACCACAGCCATGCCATGGAGCTATAATCCTGTCACAGAGTCACAGACAGTTTATAATGGTAAGAATAAAAAATGATCCATTGTCTCACTCCCCCTTCTCGTGTGTGTGTGTGTGTGTGTGCGTGCGTGCGTGCGTGCGTGCGTGCGTGCGTGCGTGCGTGCGTGCGTGCGTGCGTGCGTCAATTTTAACATCCAGCATGAGCCACTGTGAAAAATTTGGTACATCTATTCTAATTCTTAGCTGTCTAAATTTAAGACCATATTAGTAAGGCCCCCTGCACAAGCTGTAGATTTTGTTGTAGACATTTCTGCAACAGAAAATCTGTTCCATTCATCTGAATGTTCTTTTTTTGCGAAATATGGATTTCTGCAACAAAAACTGCAGCACATGCAAGGGTCCTCAAGCTACTAAATACTAAGCCTTAGGCCTCATGCCCACTTCAGTTATTTTCTTCAGGGTGCTATCCGTTTTTTTTATCTGATAGCACTCTGACACATTAATTTCAATGCCTTAACGGAACCATGTGACTCCTGTCCGTTTTTGACAGAACAGTCTCGGACTTTTCATTCATTTGGTCTGTTGAAACAACGGACTGCACAGGAAGCCATCCGTGTATCACATCCGTCATTAGCGGCCATACGACAGCCAACGGAAGTGTGCATGAGGCCTTACCGCCGCAGTTTTTGTGACACATTGTACTTTATGTTAGCGGTAAACTTTGGTCAACACATTCTGTACTTATTTGTGATAAACACCAAATTGTATTGAAAATATAGAAAAATTAGCATATTTTATCAATATTTGAATTTCTCTGCTTTTAAGACTGGTACACCACACAAAATAGTTACTAATTAATATTTCCCATATTTCTACTTTGTGTTGGTATACATTTTTTTAATGTACTTTTATTTTTTAGGACGCTAGAAGGCTTATTATTTTAGCAGCAATTTTTCAAAATTTTTTACGATAATTTCCAAAACAGAATTTTTTAGGGACGAATTCAGATCTAAAATGGCTTTAGTAGGCCTATATATTTAAAACCCCTATAAAATACCTTATTTGAAAAACTGCACCTCTCAAAGTTTTCAAAACAGCATTTAGTAAGTTTGTCAACCCTTACAGTAACAAGTGTTTTACAGTAATGAAAGCAATAAGGAGGTAAAATGTAAAACATTTTTTTTTTAAGATATTGAATTTTAATTCATTTTTTTCTGTAACACAGGGGGTGTTAACAGAGAAAGGCAACTCAATATTTATTGCCTGATTCTGCAGTTTTTAGAAACATCCCATATGTGGCCCTAGTATGCTACTTGACTCAAACACAGGTCTCATAAACGAAGGAGAACCTTTTGGGTTTCATCATTCACCAGTAAGAGCGAAAATATCACACTATAGATGAATAAAGAAAAGGTATCTATTACCAAATCAGGTACCAAACTAGTGGTGTTCACGTAAGCATTAATAAAACATATTACAAAGTACAGTGGTACAGCAAATAAGGTGGCTAAGTACCACTGGATATGATTGGTGATCGTATGACTGCTCGGGCTTCAACTGATTTACAGAATGAGGGTGCAAAGTCTACATTACTGGTGGTCATGCAGTCACTATACAGATTACAGTTTATGGGAGATTCTCACTGGGCAGTTTCAGTTTTTCCATTAGACTATAAAGTTAGTAGTGGTAAGTTGAGGCATTGCTTTTATGTACCTAATTGTGTCATTGTTTCCTTACTTCTGTAGCCTTCCCTGTAGCAGCTCTCCTTCTTCTTTTGTATATTAACTGTTATTTCAAGTTTAGATTGACTACTATAGCATCTACAGCAATGATGTGTGTATGCTGGTAGTCACGGAAAAACTAGTATGCCTAAGGCACGATGAAGACCCTAATTTTCAGCTACCTAAATTATGTTAAATTGAACTACAATATAACTTTTAATGACTTAAATGAAACACTTCCAAATGGGACATATAACACACATGTTTAGCCAATGTTAGCTAGCAGGGTGTAGTAAATCGGAATACGTTGCTGGAATATATTGAGTAAGTGCATAGGTGTATTGGTGCATCAGCTAGCGGCTGCAGTACGCTGTGCTAGCACCAAGTATCTATAGCAAAGCGTACTGCAGCTGCTGGCTGATGCACCAATACACCTATGCACTTACTCTATATAATCCAGCAACGTATTCTGATTTACTACACCCTGCTAGCTAACATTGGCTACTTTTAAACATGTGTGTTATATGTCCCACTTGGAAATGTTTTATTTAGGTAATTAAAAAAAGTAAAGTAAATAAAAAAAATTAACATTATCATTTAGCTAGCTGGAAATTAGGGTCTTCATTTTGCCTTAGGCATAACAGTTTTTCCTTGAATTTCCATGTGCCCACCAGCAACTAGGGTCTTTCTATTTTTCTATTATACTGGTAGTCACTACCCAGCATACCTGTGTGCAGGGCCGCACCGTACATGAGGCGAGACGACTGTCTTATGGACAACTGTTAAGTCATCAGTCTTGAGTAGCCTACTGAACTAGACTCTTGGACCATTCAGAGGCTTAGGAAACCTTTGCAGGTATTTTGTGTTGATTAGCTGTGTAACGTCCATGGCCGTGGACCGTTGGGATTACTCACCCGTTGACGGCCGCAGCCATGGTCTGGTGAGCGCTGGCCCGCATCTCCTCCCCAGGAGATGCCAGTGCTCACTTTCGCTCCACTCTGCGCACGCTCATGCCCGGCCTTAAAGGGCCAGTGCGCGCACATGTAAAATATCATTAATTAGCCCATGAACACCCTGGCCTATAAGGGCCCTGCCCCTTTGCTCATTGCCTGACCGTTGTTCGTATTCCTCTGTTAGTCTTGCAAATGGACACGTAGTTTTAGCCTGTTCCCGTGCCCTGCTACTTGTATCCTGTGTTGTAGTTGTTCATGTGCCCGCTATAGTGTTGAAGTCGAGTTCTGCCACGTCTGCTGTGATTACACCACTTCTGGTGTCATCTGTCTCGTCTGCATCATCCGTCAAGATCCCATCTGTGCCTTGCCGTTGCTACTGTCTGGACTATCACAGGTACCCTTGTGCTTGGACTTTATATATTGACTTGGTACTCTGTTGGCCAGCTGCTATCCCGCTACGGCATTACGGCCCAGTGGGTCCACGTACCCACAGATCGTGACAGTACACTCAGGCTATTGACCCCGCTGGTCAACCCAAGACCATGACAACGTCACAAGCCATGCAGGCAGACATACAAGACCTTTGATCACGACAGGACCAACTCCTCCTTGCGGTGAATTCCATTTCACATCGGCTGGATGTGCAAGATTCAACCGCCACAGCACTTGCTCCTGTTGCTCTGGCTGTTCCTCATGCTACAACTTCTGTAAGTGCCGGCTTCCGATTCTCGCTGCCACTACCTCCTCACTACGACATAGACGCGAGGTTCTGCAGGGGATTTCTAATCTAGTGCCAGATCCACTTCAGCCTACATGCCAGAGCATTTCCTTCCGATAGTGCTAGGATCGCAGTCATAGTCTCTCTCCCGGCTGGCAAAGCCCAGGCATGGTCGAATCCCATCTGGGAACGTCAGTGACCAGAGACTTGTGACTTACAGTGCTTTCTACAAACTTTCCCCACAGTATTTGAGAAACCTGGACGAGTCTCTTCAGCAGCTGCATCCCTGCTAACCCTGCACCAAGGAGACACCTCTGTGGGCAATTACTCCATTCAATTACGTACCCTGGCGGCCGAGCTGACCTGGAGCAACGACGCCTTAGTGGCCACATTCTGGCAGGGTCTATCCTCTGAAATCAAAGACGAGTTTGCTGCTCGATACCTGCCTTCTACCCTAGATTACCTCATTCTTCTAGCCATCCGAATTGACATGCGGATTCAGGAATGGTCTCAAGAGGTACGCCGGTCCAGAAGACTTCCTAGGCTGGCTCCTACATTTCAGCAACCCCTGTTGCCCTCATTTGCTACTCCATCTAAGGAGCCTATGCAAGTAGACCGCCTCAAATTGTCTGTCCAAAAAAAACAATGCAGACGCTATTCGGGACTATGTCTGTATTGCGGCCTCGGAGGCCATTTTGTGCATCTGTATCCCCAAAAACAAAAAAACTCCAGTGCCTAGGTTTGGTTGGGGAGACATAAATAAAAAGCTAAATAAAAGACTCTCTCCCAAATTGTCCATCCCTGTGACCATAGTGCCTGGCTGAGAGACGCACCGGGTCTCTGCCTATCTGGACTCAAGATGCGCGGCATACCTCATCCAGCGAGATCTAGTGAATCATCTCCAGTTGCCCACTGTCCCTATGGAGACGTCTTTGACTGTTGCCTCAGTGAATGGACTGCCTCTGCCTGATCCAATTGTATCTGAGACCAAGCCACTGAAGCTCCAAGTTGGAGCCCTTCATTCAGAGCTAATTTGTTTCTTGTCCTGCCCAAAGCCGTGAACAATATGCTACTGGGTCTGCCTTGACTTCAAATACATGCCCCAGTCCCGGACTGGAATTCTGAAGAGGTTCTCCAATGGGGCTCCAAGTGTCTCAATCGATGTCTATTGCAGATCCATAAGGCCCAGCCTCCTCTGCCTCAGTCATTGGCCGGATTGCCTCCTCATTACGTTCAGTTTGCGGATGTCTTCAGCATGAAGGAGGCTGAGGTGCTGCCCCCACACCGGGCTTATAACTGCCCTATTGAACTGGTTCCTAATGTGTCCCCTCCTCATGGACAGGTATACCCTCACTCCTTGCCAGAGACACAGTCTATGTCGGCCTATATCAAGGAGAATATGGAGAGGGGTTTCATACAAAAATACTCCTCCGCAGCCAGGTTCTTCTTGGTCAAGACAAAAGACGGATCTCTTCGGCCTTGCATCGACTACAGGGGCCTCACCTAAATCATGGTCAAGAACAAATATCCGTTGCCACTAATTTCCAAACTATTTGACCGCATACGAGGAGCCAAGATTTTCTCTAAACTAGACATGTGTGAGGCTTACAACTTGGTCCGGATCCGCCGGGGTGACGAATGAAAGACGGCATTCAGCACCCGAGACGGGCACTATGAATACCTGGTAATGCCCTTTGGTCTGTGTAACGCTCCCGCGGTCTTCCAAGAGTTCGTCAATGACATGTTCCGAGATCTCTTGTATGTCTGTGTTGTGGTCTATCTCGATGACATTTTGATTTTTTCTCCACATCCGACGACTCATCGAAGATATGTCCGTCAAATTCTGCTGCACCTGTATGCCAAGCTGGAGAAGTGTGTGTTTGAGAAGAATTATCTACCTTTCCTGGGCTACGTCATCTCGGATCCGGGCCTCAAGGAGAAGAATCTATCGCTGGGGGCACAGCTCCAAACTGGATTGGCACGCTGGTGCTCGTAAAACCTGAGATCTGATTGCACGTCATTTCTGGTGGCCCACACTGCCCAAAGCTCCCTGGCAGCATATAGCAATGGACTTTGTCACAGACCTTCCTTCCTGGATACAATATGGTCTGGGTGGTGGTGGACCAGTTCTCGAAAATGGCTCACTTTGTTCTGCTGACTGGCCTACTTTCTGCTTCTCGACTGGCTAACCTCTTCATCCAACACATCTTCCACTTGCATTGCTTGCCTCTTCATATCATGTCTGATTGGGGCGTTCAATTTACCTCAAAATCCTGGAGAGCCCTCTGTAAACTCCTAGATGTGAAGTTGGACTTTTCCTCAGCCTACCACCCCCAGTCCAATGGTCAAGTCGAGAGGATTAACCAAATCATGGAGAATTATCTATGACACTTCATCTCCATGCAGCATGATGACTTACATCATACAGCTTCTTCCTTGGGCCGAGTTCTCATACAACAACCACACAAGCGAGTCCACTGCTTCTACACCATTCTTCATTGTCTACGGCCAACATCCACAAATTCCTCTTCCTGTTTCAGCTACGTCCCAGGTGCCCACAGCTGACTCTGCATTCAGGAGCTTTCTACAGATCTGGCAGCAAACCCGGTCCTCTATTCTGCTGGAGGTCGAACGCATGAAGTAAAAGGCGGATACTAGAAGAGAGCTGCCTCATTATCCTCCGAGTACCAAAGTCTGGCTGTTCTCAAGGAATATCCGTCTGAAGGTGCCTTCATACAAATTTGCTACCAGGTGCTTCGGACCTTTTGAGATCCTGCATCAAATTAACCCTGTCTCCTATAAGCTGTGGCTGCCTCCTACTCTCAAAATCCCCAACTCTACACTAAACCGCTACACTGGTCCTGAACTGCTACACTAAAACTCCTAGTTCTGCAGTTGCTCCTAGCGGTTCTTCCGATGTTTTCGAGGTAAAGGAGATCCTGGACTTCAAGAGAGTAGGAGGAAGGACTTTTTATCTGGTGGATTGGAAGGGGTTTGGTCCAGAGGAGAGGTCCTGGGAGCCAGAAGAGAATCTCAATGCTCTTACCCTCATTAAGAAGTTCTTCTCTCGCTCTGGTCCCAAGAAGAGTAAGATGGGAGATACTGTAATGTCCATGGCCGCGGACCGTTGGAATTACTCACCCCTCGACGGCCGCAGCCATGGTCTGGTGAGCGCTGGCCCGCATCTCCTTCCCAGGAGATGCCAGCACTCACTTCTGCTCCACTCTGCTGTGTCCCATAGGGTGCGCGCCCACGCTCGCACCTGGCCTTAAAGGGCCAGTTCACGCACATGTAAAATATCATTAATTAGCCCATGATCACCCTGGACTATAAGAAGGGCCCTGCCACTTTTTTTAATTGCCTGAGCGTTGTTCGTATTCCTCTGTTAGTCTTGCAAATGGTCCCGTAGTGTTAGCCTGTTACCTATATCCTGTGTTGTAGTTGTTCCTGTGCCTGCTATACTGTTGAAGTCGAGTTCTACAACGTCTGCTGTGATTACACCACGTCTGGTCTCATCTGATAATTGTCCAATTACCTTTGGTCCCTTGAAAAAGAGGCAGCTACATATTAAAGAGCTGTAACTCCTAGACCCTTCCTTAAATTAGGATGTGATAACCCTCAAATTAAAGCTGAGAGACTGCACTTTAAGCCCATATTGATTATATAACTGTATATTCAATATGTTTTCGTAAACAGCTAAAATGACAAAACTTGTGTCACTGTCCAAATAATTCTGGACCTAACTGTATATATGTACTGAGCTTGGTTCTGCTGCTGTATTTATGTACTGGGCTTGGTTCTGGTGCTGTATTTATATACTGAGCTTTGTTCTGGTGCTTTATTTATGTACTGAGCTTGGTTCTGGTGTTGTATTTATGTATTGAGTTTGTTCTGGTGCCATATATATGTCAGAGCTTGTTCCGGTGCTATAATTATATAGGATATGTTTGTAATAACAAAATTGCAGGACAGGTGGAATTTTTTTCAATTTATGGTAAATTTAATGGGAACCTGTCACCTGAACTGCCACCATGCGGTAATACATGACCTGACAATATTTCCAAACATACCCTTGCATGTTTTTTCAGATGCAGCAAAATCTATAAAATCAAGTTCTAAAACGGCGCACACTATATGCTAATTACTTACAAAAGGGTCATAGGGTGGTGTCGCAATCCTGAAGAGTCACATAGTTCTGCATCCAAACTCACCATTCTATGCTTGACATCCTCCTTGCGGATGCGCCATTGCATGGGCACACACTGTGCGTCGAGGTGTACTCTGCCCGGCTTTATTGCTGCACCGTGCAAGGCAACAGCGCATCCGCAACAGTTGGAGGAGACTGCTAATGATGAAGAACAGCCAGCGGGATGTCAATCAAGACCTGCTCTCCAGCGTCAGTTGTATTCAGCACTGGTGTAAGGAGCATAGCTGCAGAACAAATAGTTTATCCACTTAAACATCAACATACTACACCTGAAAAGAGAGTATTATAATTAAATAAAAGTAAAAATCCCATTTATATTTCATAGTTGGCAAGTGGCAACTTTTGACTGCGTTCAGGGAAAAAATGGATTGTGAAACTTTTTTTTTGTGCCCTCACATACTGGCCACCTCCTATGAGGATATCTAGGGCATCTAACAGTGCCAGAATGCTATCCTAAACAGAGCCATGGCACTCCCATAGACAAGCTCCCCTATAAACAGGTCAGCCTGACTGCCAACCAGAAAGAGCCCCCATAAAAAGTGTCAGCCAGTATGTTTAAAAGAAAAAAACTGTGATTACCATTTCCTCGCTTCAGCCTCTCTGCTCCGGAAAGTGACCAACAAGCAGCTGCTGACATCAGATTCTTTCCCAGGGCTGATCTCTATCATCTTGATCAGCATAAGGTTAGTGTTTTGCACACACAGTAGGTAAGTTATGGATGTTTTTCACAGTGGCATTTTTAATATACACATATTTGCAAAAGCATGGGTGGTAATGAATCGTTCAATCACTTTCAACATGGCACTGTCATCAGATGCCACCTTCTTAAAGAGACTCTGTCACCGCTGTAATGTAGGTGACAGCAGTGCTTTTTATTTAGAAAAACAATCTAGTTTCACCACGTTAGGAGCGATTTTAGCTTTATGCTAATTACTTTCTTAATGCCCAACTGGGCGTGTTTTTACTTCAGACCAAGTGGGCGTTGTGCAGAGGAGTGTATGACGCTGACCAATCAGCGACATACACTTCTCTCCATTCATTTAGTCAGCGCATAGGGATCCTGCTAGATCCGTATGTGCTGTCTTATACTGACACATTAACGTTACTGAAGTGTTTAGACTGTGAATAGACATTCCTTCCAGCCAGGACGAGATGTCTATTCACAATCCCGGCACTTCGCTAACGTTTCTGTGGTACTTACAGCAGAGCAAAGCGTAATCTCGCTGTAACCTGTCATTTACAGCGTGATCTCGCGAGATTACGCTTGCTCTGCTGTAAGTACCAAAGAAACGTTAACGAAGTGTGGGGATTGCGAATAGATATCCTGTCCTGGCTGGAAGGAATGTCTATTCATTGTCTAAACACTTCAGTAACGTAAATGTTTCAGTATAAGACAGCACATACTGATCTAGCAGAATCCCTATGCGCTGAGGAAATGAATGGAGAGAAGTGTATGACGCTGATTGGTCAGCGTCATAAACTCCACTGTACAACGCCCACTTGGTCTAAAGTAAAAACACACCCAGTTGGGCATTAAGAAAGTAATTAGCATAAAGCTAAAATCGCTCATAACGTGGTAAAAATAGACAGTTTTTCTAAATAAAAAAGCACTGCTGTCACCTGCATTACAGCGGCGATCTCCTTATGTAGGAGATAGGGCACTTATAAAGTGGTGACAGAGTCTCTTTAACAACTCAAAGTCAAATTTATGCAACACTAGAGCTGTCCAGGTTAGCCGTAAGCACTGGTGGCATACAGTAGAAACATCTTGGAGCGACAACAGCTTAGCTACAAAGTTGTCAGCCACAAAAACTAACGTAGTGGGTATCGCTGGAGTGTGTAACATATAGTACCTGTCTTTGCAACCCTCATTACAAAGTTCCACAATGCCTCTGGCAGCAACATCTGCACAAGATCTGCATGAATTGGGTTTCCTTGGCCAAGCAGCAATACAAAACACTATTTGTAATACCAACTGGAGTGGTTTAAAGCACACTGCCATCTGGAGTAGTAGAGATGCATTCTCTGTAATGATGAGTTATGCCTTTCGATCTTATGGTCTGTTGGACGAGCCTGGGTTTGTGAAATATGAGAACATTTCCTTCTTGATTGCATAGTGCTAACTGTAAAATAGGGTGGCGTGTCGGGAAAATGGTCCAGATCCAATTACCGGTAAGTGTAATTCCCATTTTCCTTCTCATACATGACATTACACCTGGGAAACTTACCCGAAAATAATCTTTAATGAAACACTCATTGTGGTGACAGTAATCTTCTTACCGCTGGCTGCATTTGTGAGTAAGGGCCTGTTCACATCAGCGTTGGCTTTCCGTTCCGGGGTTCCGTATGAGGTTTCCGTCGGGTGAACCCCGTAATGGAAAGTTAAACAAACCACAGCTTCCATTTCCGTCACCATTGATATCAATGGTGACGGAAACATTGCTAATGGTTTCCGTTCGTCACCATTCCGGCAGGTTTCCGTTTTAATGACGGAATCAATTGCGGAGTCGACTGTTAAACGACTGTTAAACGGCCTCGCAGGAGAAAGAAGGGACATGCCCTATGTTCGCGCGTTTACGCCTCTGACCTCCCATTGACATCAATGGGAGGCAGAGAGAGCGTATTTCGCAGAGTTTTTTGCCTGTAGCACTCAATGGGCGCGAGCGAAAAACGCGGCGAATATCGCGGCAAACGACGTGCAGGAAGGACAAAATCTGCCTTAAAATCCCAAACAGAATTTTGAGGCAGAATTTTCCTCCTGCAAAAAACTCAGTGTGAACACAGCCTACTTATGGTTTCTCAGCTTATTTATGAGAATAGGGAGATTGATAATCACAGTGTCCCACAGCATGCAGAAATGGTATGGTCTTTATCTGGTCATGTGATGCTGTGCTGAAGCATCATGGGATTGATAGCAAAGCAGCAAGGGAGAGAATGCTGGGGAATCTAAGAATCAGGCTTTTTCAAAGAACAGACAAAGCAGCAGTTCAATAAGTAAGTACAGTATACATAAAAGAAGTGTAGAGTGTGGTATACAGTCAGATGAGGAATGCAGACATGGAAAGTTGTGTTTCCACTGGAGATCTTTAATTAAACAAACGCCAGAATTGCTGTTTTTTTTTTGTCATCTTAATTCCCCCAAAAAATGGACTAAAAAGTTATTAAAGTTGTAGGCACCCAAAAATGGTACAAATAAAAAACTACAGCTCGCCCTGCAAAGTTCTCACACAGTTCAATCGGGAGTAAAATAAAATAGTTATGGCTCAGAATATCAAGACGCAAAAAAATTTTTTTAACCAAATTGTTTTTTTGTAAAAGTAGTACTTCGTAAAAAAAATTAAATACATTTGGTATCTCAAGAATCATATTGACCCGCAGAACACATTACACATGTAATTTTTACTGCACGGTGTACATTACATGGTACAATTAAAAACTACACCTCGTCAAACAAAAACAAGTTGCTTTTGAAAGGCGGGGTGGAAAAAAAGAAGATGAAAAATGTTTTTTTTGTGGCAAGGGTCTAATAATGCTCATGGTTTTTGAAGAAGTTCAACAAGCTCATATGGATGTGATATGTCCCCTATCGCTTCCCTCTCCTGTCCCAATCTAGCTGTCAAGCATTACAATCAAAACTCTAACAAATGCCTTGGATAAATCAGCCGCCACAACACTTGGCACACGCCTCAATCTCACTTTCTTCAGCCATATTCGAGGTGAGCCGAACTTCTGTGCATATGTCTTTACGTTTCCTCCATGACAAATTCATGCCCTTAAAACTCTGCCCTTCACCGTGCCAAAGAATTCTATTTCACCTGTCACATCTCCACCCTATCTAATAATCCAAAACGACTCTTTGATTCTATTCACTCCCTACTTAGTCCTAAAACGCAGACGTCTATATCACAGATCTCAATGATTGAAAAGTTAAAATTGACAACATCCGGCATGATATTATCTACCAGTCCCAAAGTAACAAAGATCCCCTTTTCTCCAATACTTCACTTTCAGAATTCGACCCAATAACAGAAGTCTCAATGCTCCTCTCTTCTTCTCATCCTATTACCTTCATTAGTGATCCTATCCCCTCACACCTTGTCCTGTTCTGATCACCGGCTGTCACTGGTCACCAAACGAAAATATTTAACCTCTTTCTTTCTTCTCCTCCTATTACCTTCATTAGTGATCCTATTCCCTCTCTTTCCCTCTTTGAAACATGCCATTGTAACCCCATAACTGAAAAAAAAACATGTCTTGACCCGTTCTGCGCTGCTATCGACTGGTTTCCAATCTCCCCTTCATCTCTAAACTCCTGGAATGCTTGGTCTACTCTGGTCAAATCTGCTGTCTCTCGGGATCGGTGGGAGTGCCAGCAGTCAGACCCTTCACCGATCAGATATTTGTCACCTATCCAGTGGATAGGTGATAAAAGGATTTTTTCATAATAATCATTTAAATGTCCACATAACCGAATGTGAAAGAGAATGCTCTGAGGACATTGTCCACTAGCTCACAGTGAATAGAGACTTCGGCATGAGGACACCAGGGATTGGGAATTTCACCAGTGACAAGGAACTAAATGTGACCGGATGACAACCACTAGACACTATTTGATAGGAAGTCTCTGGGAACAGGACGCTTTTCCTATGAGGTCTTCTCTGTAAGCTACATTCTCAGGATGGACCCCAGGTTTTTTGGTGGGGTTTCCTACTGTGCCCATTGTTGTTCCTGCTGAATAAGAATATGTATAACTTGAGCTAGTGTGCAGTAGTAAATACGGCCTATGCTGTCCTACTTTTGGTGCATAGACTGACACTGTTCTCCAGGAGGTTACGGATCACTGTGGAGAGCAGCTGTTTAGTTCATAGGTGACATCTGCTTTTATGGGGGAAACAAAGAAGCAGTGAGGAAAGGACAGGGGCATCTGTTGCTAAAACTGGCCATACACTACAGATTTTGGACGGTAGAAAAGGCAGATTTCACGAGCGTGACTTCAGGCTATAGACAGGTATCTGTGCAAAAGTTGATCTGCCGTGTTGGATCCTTTTGGTCGTTGTCAGGTGCAGTTGTTGGAAAGACGTTCACGGCAAACAACGGATCTGCATCTCATCATTGGAAGCCCAGACCAGATCTAGGCAGAGATTTGTCATTTTAACTTATGGCAATGTCATCCAAAAACAACCTTTACAGACCGACCGTGAATTACGGTATTTCTCATCTGTTGGATCCGACCGTGGCTCTTCTCTTCACCGCGGCCATCAGCATCGAGCTGTTGGGGCAACTGGCGCCCGCTGGGGACGTTAGGCCTGGTGGTCTATTTAAAGGAGAATCAGCCTGCAATTCTTTGTTTGGCTATGGTTGCCATTGCTCTATGACTCTGTTTCTGACGCTTATCCGGACCTCGGCCTTGTTCCTGGATTACGCTCCTGTCTCGCCCTTTGGATTTGTTGCCTGGATCCTGTGGTTCTACTTCTGGTATCGACTCCTGGACTGACTCCTGACGTGGTTCTGTCTCATCCTCTGGCTTGCCACTTCCTGACTACTTATCCAATGGCTACGTTCCTGACTCCTGCTTCCGTGCATCCACTGCCAAACGGGGACTAATGTGGGGATCGCAACCTGGAATCTGACTGGGAAAGTCCATACGTCCTTCCAGGGGTTAAAGGTGTAGAATGGCGAATTTCGTCAGACACCCTACACCAGTCTAGCTAGCACCAAACCAATTCCGGCTTAGAGGATTCCCTTCTCTGGTAAGAAACTTAACAATTAGGGTATGTTCACACGCAGTGTTTTCAGGCGTATTTCGTGGCGTTTACACCTCAAAAAACACCTGATTGTGTATTATAAATGCGATCAGATAATCTAGTAGGACTAGTAAAAAAGTAAAAAAAAAGTTTCATAAAAAGTGAAAAAAAAAGTGGAAAAAAAATGAAAATCACACTTTTTCACCTTACAAACTGCTTTATTATTAAAAAACAAAATAAAGTAAAAAAGTTACACACATTTGGTATCACCGCGTCCGTAACGACCCCAACTATAAACTTATTACATCATTTAACCCGCACAGTGAACTTCGTAAAAAATAAAATAAAAAAACCTGCAAAAATTGCTGTTTTCTTTGAATCCAGCCTTAAAAAAAATGTGATAAAAAGTGATCAAAAAGTCTTATCTACTCCAAAATGGTACCGATAAAAACTACAAGTCGTCCCGCAAAAAAAAAGCCCTCATACAATTGCATCGGCGAAAAAATAAAGAAGTTATGGCTCTTCAAATATGGAGACACGAAAACAAATAATTTTGGAAAAAAATGTGTTTTCACTGTGTAAAAGTAGTAAAACACAAAAACTATACAAATTTGGTATTGTTGCAATCGCAACAACCCACTGAATAAAGTTATTGTGTTATTTATACCACACGGTACACGGCGTAAATTTAAGATGCAAAAAAGTGTGGCGAAATTGCAGGTTTTTTTCTATTCCCCCCAAAAAGAAGTTAATAAAAGTTAATCAATAAATTCTATGTACCCCAAAATAATGTTATTAAAAATTACAACTTGTCCCGCAAAAAACAAGATCTTATACAGCTATGTCGACACAAAAATAAAAAAGTTATAGCTCCTGGAATTCGACGATGGAAAAATGTAAAAAATTGCTTGGTTATTAAAGAGGCTCTGTCACCAGATTTTGCAGCCCCTATCTGCTATTGCAGCAGATCGGCGCTGCAATGTAGATAAGAGTAACGTTTTTATTTTTTTAAAAACGAGCATTTTTGGCCAAGTTATGACCATTTTTGTATTTATGCAAATGAGGCTTGCAAAAGTACAACTGGGCGTGTTTAAAGTAAAAGTCCAACTGGGCGTGTATTATGTGCGTACATCGGGGCGTTTTTACTACTTTTACTAGCTGGGCGTTCTGACGAGAAGTATCATCCATTTCTCTTCAGAACGCCCAGCTTCTGGCAGTGCAGACACAGCGTGTTCTCGAGAGATCACGCTGTGACGTCACTCACTTCCTGCCCCAGGTCCTGCATCGTGTCGGCCACATCGGCACCAGAGGCTACAGTTGATTCAGCAGCAGCATCAGCGTTTGCAGGTAAGTAGCTACATCGACTTACCTGCAAACGCCGATGCTGCTGCAGAATCAACTGTAGCCTCTGGTGCCGATGTGTCCTCGCTCGTCCGACACGATGCAGGACCTGGGGCAGGAAGTGAGTGACGTCACAGCGTGATCTCTCGAGAACACGCTGTGTGTCTGCACTGCCAGAAGCTGGGCGTTCTGAAGAGAAGTGGATGATACTTCTCGTCAGAACGCCCAGCTAGTAAAAGTAGTAAAAACGCCCCGATGTACGCACATAATACACGCCCACTTGGACTTTTACTTTTAAACACGCCCACTTGGACTTTTGCAAGCCGCATTTGCATAAATACAAAAATGGTCATAACTTGGCCAAAAATGCTCGTTTTAAAAAAAATAAAAACGTTACTGTAATCTACATTGCAGCGCCTATCTGCTGCAATAGCAGATAGGGGTTGCAAAATCTGGTGACAGGGCCTCTTTAAGGTCTAAAATAGGCTGGTCATTAAGGGGTTAAGCGTGTGAACATACCCTTACAGATATACAGCAGAGGCGGCAGGCCCCGCTATGGCAAGAAGTGACGAGTGCACAGGAGCGCTGTGGTTGTTACTGTCAGGGTTGCCACCATCCGTAAATTCATGGGCAGTCTGTAATAATAAAGCACTTGGACCAATGTCTTTAACCCTTTCACGACCAAGGACGAAAATGAACGTCATGGTCGGCTGCTAGTTCCCGCACCATGACGTTCATTTTCGTCCGCATTTCAAACTGTCACTCTGTAAACACAGAGTGACAGACGCGCGCTGACAGCTGTCCTAGACAGCTGAAACATCAGTCTCGCCGGACAGTGGACCATCGCCGCTGCTTTCGGCAGTTAACCCCTTAAGTGCGGCGACGGATTGCCGTCGCCGCATTTAAGTGGTTTGAAGCACATCGGCAGCCCCCACGAAGTGATCGTGGGGGCTACCGATGCTTGTCACGGCAATCGGAGGTCAGATAATGACCTTCGGGTTGCCATGTACGGAAGCCTCGGAGGAACAGCCTCTGGCCGTTCCTCCTCTGCTTCCTGTCAGTGTGACAGTCACGTCACAATGACAGTTAGAGTACATTACACTACGTGTGTAGTGTAATGTACTCTAGCAGCGATCAAAGCTGCAAGACTAAGTGTCCCCTAGTGGGACAAGTTAAAAAAGTAAAAAAAAGTAATAAAAATGTTTTAAAAAAAAGTGTAAAAATAAAAGTTATAAGTGATATAAACACAAAATGCTTTTTTTCCTATAATAAGACTTTTATTATAGAAAAAAAATTAACACGTTAAAAAAGTACACATATTTGGTATCACCGCGTTCGTAACGACCCCAACTATAAAACTGTAATGTTATTTTCCCCGCACGATGAACACCCCAAAAAAATCAATAAAAAACTACGACAGAATCACAATTTTTTTGGTCACCACCGCTCCCTAAATAAAGAATAAAAAGTGATCAAAATGTCGCATGTACCCGAAAATAGTATCAATAAAAACTTCTATCCGTCCCGCAAAAAACAAGCCCCTACACAGCTTTTTTGACTAAAAAATTAAAAAATTATGGCTCTCAGAATATGGTGACACAGTTTTTTTTTTTTTTATAAATAAGTCATTTTATTGTGCAAACGCTAAAAAAAGGACCAAACCTATATACATATGGTATCGCCGTAACCGTACCAACTCGCAGAATAAAGTAAAAATGTCATTTATAGCGTACGGTGAGCGCCGCAAAAAGAAAACCTAAGAAACGGTGTCAGAATTCCTGTTTTTTTGCTCAGGATTGCAAAAAAATTGAATAAAAAGTGATCAAAAAAAATCGCATGTACCCCAAAATGGTACCAATGAAAACGACAGATTGTCCCGCAACAAATAAGCCCTCACACAGCTCTGGTGGTGAAAAAATAAAAAAGTTCTGGCTTTCAGAATATGGCGATGCAAAATGTGCAGACTGTCCAAAAGTGGATAAGATCGGGCGCCATTTATCAGTGCGACACCGGGCACATATCTATGAATTATTATTTATTTACCCCATTATTATACCCTCTTATTATGCCCTGATGTTCTCCGCACAGATTACATACGCCCCCACATTATAAACTGAAATACCAGCGAAACCCAAAACAGAAAAACTACCCAGCTAAATCTGCGCTCCAAAAGCAAAATGGCGTTCCCTCCCTTCTGAGCCCTGCAGTGTGCCCAAGCAGCAGTTTGCGCCCACACATATGGCGTCGCCATACCCGAGAGAACCCGCTAAACGTTTTATGAGGTATTTGTCTTCTGTGGCACAAACTGGGCACAACATATTATGCACTAAAATGGCAGATCAGTGGAAAATTGCAATTTTCACTTTGAACCATCCGCTGCGCATTAACCCCTTTGCGCACTATGACTTAATTGCCCGTCATGGTGCGGCGGTTGATGTATGGAGCCGGCTCACGTGCTGAGCCCGCTCCATACGCTGCGGGTGTCGGCTGTGTATTACAGCTGACACCTGGGACTAACGGACAGGTACAGCGATCGCTCTGTTACAGAAGCCTGTAAGAATAACAATATACTGCAATACATTAGTATTGCAGTGTATTGTACCAGTGATCCAATGATCGCTGGATCAAGTCCCCTAAGGGGATTGATTAATAAAATGTGTAGAAGAATTATCGTTATTAGTAGTGAGAATTTTTTTTTTTAAAGTTAAAAAAACAAAACACCTTTTCGCATTTTTCTTCTAAAGTAATGTAAAAAAATTAACAAAATTGGTATCGCTACGTCCGTAAAAGTCCGAACTATTACAATATACCATTATTTAATTTGCACAGTGCACACCTTAAAAAAAATTAATAATTGAAACCGCCAAAATCGCATTATTTTTTTTTTGTCACCTTCGCTCTAAAAAAAAAATGTAATACAACTTTTGAATCACTTTTTATGTACCAAAAAATGGTACCAATAAAACCTGCAGCTCCTCCCGCAAGAAATAAGCCCTCACACCGCTCTATTGATGGAAAAATAAAAAAGTTATGGCTCTTGGATAGCGGGGAGTGAAAATCTAAAATATGAAAGCAAAAAATGGATCAGTCCTGAAAGGGTTAATTCATTTCTAATGAAAAAACGTATGACCACATGTGGGGTATTTCCGTACTCGGGAGAAATTGCTTTATAAAAAAATGGTTGTTTTTTTCCTCCTTTATCCCTTGTGAAAATGATAAAATGCAACATTTTAGTGGAAAAAATTTTGATATTAATTTTCGCGCCCTAATTCCAATAAACTCTGCAAAAGACCCGTGGGGTGTAAATGCTCACTATACCCCTAGAAAAATTCCTTGAAGGTTTTTCCAAAATGGGGTCAATTTTGGTGGTTTTCCACTGTTTTGGTCCCTCCAGTGCATTGCAAATGCGACATGGCACCGAAAACCATTCCAGCAAAATCATAAATCCAAATGGCGCTCCTTCCCTTCTGAGCCCTGCTGTGGGTCCAAACAGCAGTTTATTACCACATATGGGGTATTGTCGTAATCGGGAGACATTGCTTTACAAATGTTGGGGTGCATTTTCTTCGTTATTCCTTGTAAATAATAAAAATTTCTATGTTGTTTCAGAAAAAAAGTACATTTTAATTTTTACAGACTAATTCCAATATATTTAGTGAAAAACCTGTGTGGTCAAAATGCTAACTATACCCCTAGATAAATACCTTAAGGGGTCTAGTTTTCTAAATGGGGTCGTTTATGGGGAGTTTCTATCGTTCTGGCAGCTCAAAGCTTCTCCAAATGTACAGTGGGGCCTAAAACATTTTCAAGCAAAATATGAGTCCTGAAAGCCTCCGGGTGCTCCCTTCCTTTGGGGCCCTGCCGTGTGTCCAAACAACGCATTAGGGTCACAATGTGGGTATTTTTGAAAACAGGAGAAAGAGGGTGATAGATTTTGGGGTGTGTTTCTTCATTTTCATGTTCGCTTTACAAAGAAATCGCTCTTCAAACAAATACTTTTATGAAAAAAGTGAAATTATTATTTTTTTCACCTGATATGCATTAAATTTAGCAAAGAACTGTGGGGTCAAAATACTTACTATACACCTAAATAATTACGTTATGGGGTCTAGTTTTCGAAATGGGGTCGTTTATGGGGAGTTTCTATCGTTCTGGCAGTTCAAAGCCTCTCCAAATGTACAGTGGGGCCTAAAACATTTTCAAGCAAAATATGAGTCCTGAAAGCCTCCGGGTGCTCCCTTCCTTTTGGGCCCTGCCGTGTGTCCAGGCAGCGCATTAGGGCCACAATGTTGGTATTTTTGAAAACAGGAGAAACAGGGTGATAGATTTTGTGGTGTGTTTCTTCATTCTCATGGTAGTTTTACAAAGAAATTGGTCTTCAAACAGATTTTATGAAAAAAAGTGAAATATTTTTTTTTTCACCTGCTATGTATTAAATTTAGCAAAAAACTGTGGGGTCAAAATACTTACTATACCCCTAGATAAATACCTTAAGGGGTCTAGTTTTCTAAATGGGGTCATTTGTGAGGGTTTCCATCACTCTGAGACCTATGAGCCTCTGAAAACCTGGCTCGGTGCAGGAAAACAAAATGTACTTCAAATTTATAAAATTATTATTCAATTTGTAAGTCCTCTAAATTGCTGAAAATTTATTTTATTTTTTCAAATGTGCTGCCAAAATAGAGTAAAGAGATAGAAATATATATTTAATTAAAAAAATTGTACTGTATGTATGTACATATGTGACATATTGCAGTTAAAAATAGGGGAAAATGGTAATTTTTACAAAATTTCTTCCATTTTTCTATTTTTTTATTAATTTTCGCAAATTGTATCAGTCTACTTTTACCACTAAAATAAAGTACAACATGTGACGAAAAAACAATGTCAGAATTACTTGGATATTCAAAACTTTCACAGAGTTATTCTCTGATAAAGTCAGACATACCAGATTTGACAAATCTGGCTTGGTCATTAAGGTACAAACATGCCCGGTCATTAAGGGGTTAAAAATATATATGTGTCTAAGGGGGGATTCACACGAGCGTGTATTCGGTCCGTGCGGGCCGCGTGGTTTTCACGCGGCACGCATGGACCAATACAAGTCTATGGGGCAGTACAGACAGTCCGTGCTTTTTGCGCAGCGTTTGTCTGCTGCGCAAAAAGCGCGACAGGTTCAATAACTCTGCGTATTTCGCGCATCACGCACCCATTGAAGTCAATGGGTGCGTGAAAATCACGCGCACCACACGGAAGCACTTCCGAGGGACGAGCGTGATTCGCGCAACAGCAGTGAAAAGGATGAATGAAAACCGAAAAGCACCACGTGCTTTTCTGTTTCCGAACATCCAAACGGAGTGTCTTTGCGATTAGCGAAGCCGGACAAGCGTACCGAACTTCACCGGGTTCGGCCAAAGTCGTTTTGGCCGATCCCGGCAAAAAAATTATCGGTACGCGACGTCAGGAGATAGTCACTGTCCATGGTGCTGAAAGAGTTAAACTGTTTCAGCACCATGGACAGTGACTTGCGATCCCAAAATACATGAACCTGTAGAAAAAAACCGAAGTTCTAACTTACCGATTACTCCTGTCTCCTTCCTGCAGTCCGACCTCCCGGGATGACACTTCAGTTCAAGTGACAGCTCCAGCCAATCACAGGCCAAGCACAGGCTGCAGCCAATCACAGGCTGCAGCGGTCACTTGGACTGCTGCGTCATCCAGGGAGGTGGGGCCCGATGTCAAGAGAGGCGCGTCACCAAGGACGCGTCACCAAGGACGCGTCACCAAGGCAACGGCCGGGAAGTTCTCGGTAAGTAGGAACTTTATCTTTTTTTTTTACAGGTTTTTCGCTGTTGTGTTCGGCATTCACTGTCGAGGGTGCTGAAAGATTTAGCTCTTTCAGCACCTTGGACAGTGACGGGCGTTGACAAGCCTCATCTCTATGATGCCGGCTGCGCGAAAATCACGCAGCCGCGCATCAGACACGCATGACACACGCAGCTGTCAAATGGTTTTTGCGCGCGCAAAAACGCAACGTTCGTGTGAATCTCCCCTAAGATTGTCATGGTAATTATTATTATTATTTCACAGTTCACAGTGATTGATTGGCACCGTTATAAAGCTATTGTGGCTGTCCCTGTTATGGGGGGCACTGTAATTGCCACTTTTATGGTTGTACTGTGGTTGTCTTTGTTACTGGGGTACTTTTAGTGACATTGTTATGGAGGTACTATTGCTGCCTTGTGGGGGCTACAATTGGCACTGTTCCCTGAGGAATTGTGGCTGTCCATGTTATGGGGGCACTGGCACTCTTATGGATGTATTGTGGCTGTGTTTGTTATATGGGGCACTATATATGCTATAGTTATGGAAGTACTGTGGTTGTCCTTGTTATGGGGCACTGTTATGGAGGTACTGTAGCTGCCCCCTTTACAGGGGGCACTGTTGTGGTGGTATTGTGGCTGTCCCTGATATGTGGGGCTCTGTGATTGGTACTGTTATGGAAGTACTGTGGCTATCCTTGTTATGGGGAACTATAATGGACGTTTAGTGACTGTCCCTGTTATGGGGGTCTCTATAATTGGCACTGTTGTGGGAGTATTGTTATTGCCCCTGTTATGGGGGAATGTACTGTGGCTTTCCCTGTTATGGGGGCTCTATGACTGGCACTGTTGTGGAGGTATTGTAGCTGTCCCTGTTATAGGGGCTCTATGACTGGCATTGTTGTGGAGGTATTGTGTGTGTCCCTGTTATGGGGGCTCTATGATTGTCACTGTTGTGGAGGTATTGTGGCTGCCCCTGTTATAGGGGATCTATGACTGACACTGTTGTGGAGGTATTGTGGGAGTCCCTGTTATGGGGGCTCTATGATTGGCACTGCTGTAGAGGTATTGTGGCTGTCCCTGTTATGGGGGCACTATGACTGGCACTGTTGTGGAGGTATTGTGGCTGTCTCTTATGGGGGCTCTATGGTTGTCACTGTTGTGGAGGTATTGTGGCTGTCCCTGTTATGGGGGCTCTATGAGTGGTATTGTGACTGTCTCTGTTATGGAGGCTCTATGATTTGCACTGTTGTGGAGGTATTGTGGCTGTTCCTGAGGGGCACTATGATTGGCACTGAAAGAATTCAGACCACGGTTATGAAAGTACTGTGGGTGGTAATATGGGCACTGTTGCTGCTGCATATTCCTATTCCTCATTTTCAGGGGCGACGCTAGCACCAGACCGACGGGGCCCAAGCCCCGGATGACTGCCGCTACAGGCGTCGCAGAAGTTGCGGCCCCCGCAAGTCTATAGAAATTTACTATAGTAACTGGGGCCTATGTCATAAAATACACGGGCTCCTGTTACTATAGTAATACCACTAGACTTACCCTCCTTCCCAAGCGCAGTGGAATTCCTGACGTCTTCTCACGTCACGGCGCTGGATGGTGTCGGGACATCCGCTGCACCTATGAGCGGGGTAAGTGTGACATCATTACTGCCTGCTGGGGTCCTGTATCTAAGCCTGCCTTGTGGTAGGCTTAGATACATGTTCTAACAGAGAGTATCACACATGGGCCCTGTATCTAAGCCTACCACATGCGTTATTAATGTTGGGTTTTTTGTGTGTTAGTGTTTTTATACAGGTTCGGTTGTTGGCCTACGTCGGATTCGAGGACTACTTCGATGGCGGCTTTTTTTATTTGCAATAAAATGGTTTAAGAGGGTTGTGTGCGGGGGTTTATTTCAATAAAATATATTTTTTCTACATCTTTGTATTTTCTTTTAAACTTTATTACTATTGCCTTAGTAACAGCCGCTAGCTGATTGAGTGTCCGTTACTAAGGCCGGGCTTAGTGTTAGCTGGTGCAGAAGCTAACACTAACCCCCTTTATTACCCCGGTACCCACCACCACAGGGGGAGCTGGGTACATTCCAGTACCCAACCATCTGTAGTGTATGGCAGATATTGGGGCGGCCGCAGGCTGGTATTATTAGGCTGGGAAAGGGCAAAAACACTGGCCCTTCCCACCCTGGTAATGCCAGGCTGCTGCTGCTGCTACTATGTTGTATCTGGCTGGTTATCAAATATGGGGGGGGGGGGGGGGGACACCACACCACTTTTTTTTTTTTAAATGGAATATAACCAGCCAGATACCAGATAGCAGCAGCCTGGCATTACCAGGGTGGGAAGAGACACTGTTTTTGGCCTTTCCCAGCCTAATAATACCAGCCTGTGGCCGCTCCAGTGCCCGACCTCCACTACAGATGCTCAGGTATGGGGGGCGTGGCCAGCAGTCGATGGCGCCGGTCGCATAAACTGAGAGCTCCGCGCCCTGCCACGCAGATCCAGCAGCCTACAGCGGGGAAAGGTGCCTCATATGGGGAAAAAAAGACCCCAAGGGTCTAGACTCACCCCTGCAGCACAGCACCAGGTCGCCGCCGCTCCACCAACGATCGACGGCTACTTTCTTCGGCGGCAAGCCACGCCGCTCCCTCAGCCGCAGCCATCTTGGACAGCCTCGTGTCAGAAGGAAGGGGAGATGTCCGAGCAGGGAGAGGAGACAGTGCCCCACGTACAGGGTAAGCTGAATAGCCGGATGGCTAAAGTTCACCCTCCCAGCTCCCCTAAGCTGTCCTCCACCTCGTCCTGTGAACAGCAGGGAAGGGGGTCCCCTATCCCAGGAGCAATGGAGGCCAGGCCACGAGGAGCATCAGCTCAGTTAGAGGCCCCAGTACACCTGCTTGAACCACCAATGTCACAGCCCTCAGCACAAATGGCCCTACAGATTTGGCCTGCACCTAAACCTCAACGGCCCACGATCCAGCAGCCGGGGAGGAGAGACGATCTGGGGGATACACCATCTTTGACCCCCTATGCCCAGGCCCCTGTATATGCCTCAGATTCTGACCTGGAGGATTCAGCCTCACTTCCTTCAGATGTGCCCCCTATGTGGAGGGAATGTTTCTCACAGTTGCCCACTAAAGAGGACTTTAAGAGTATGATACAAGAAGTGAAGGCAGCTTTTCGTTCAGAATTGGCGGGGGTGTCGCAGCATATACAGCAGATTGCTACGAGGGTGGAGGCTCTAGAAGATGACCACGATGCCACTAGGCGCCATGTCTCTGTGATACAGTCTTCAGTGTCCTCCCAGCTGGCGTCCATTAGAGATATGCAACTGCATCTAGAGGATTTGGATAACAGAGGTCGCCGTCATAATATAAGGATAAGGGGCATACCGGAGCCCTCGAGGTCTGAAGATCTTCCCATCGTGTTAGAGACTATCTTTAACGACCTTTTGGGTGCACCCCCGTCTAATCGGATACCGCTTGACAGAGCGCATAGAGCACTGAAACCAAAATCCATTACATCTCAGCCCAGAGATATCATCTGCTGTGTCCAGGATTTCCGCACTAAGGAGGACATTATGCTTAAAGCCCGTCAGCGTAAAGACCTGGAGTATGCCGGTGTGCCGATTCAGTTATTCCCGGATCTCTCCTGGATTACGTTACAGAAAAGACGTCTGCTTCGTCCGCTTCTCGCAGCCCTACGGGACCACAATATTATTTATCGATGGGGGTTTCCGTTCTCCCTTACAGCCCGAAGAGATGGTGTTTCTGCAACCCTGAGGTACCCAGGGGATTTGCCTCATTTCTGTGACTCCCTTGGTATACCAACGCCCAAGATGCAGAATTGGGAGACTCCTTTGCCGCCTTCGTCTCCACCTCCAGTCTGGCAGTCGGTCCGAAATAAGCGGAGGACCTCTCCAAGACGACAGTCTAACCGAAGTTCACCAAGACCTGATTTGAATTGATGGACGCTGCGCAGATACACGGCACCTCCGTAATATATGTGAAGGAGCCTGGTCACCCATACCAGCTGCTCCCTTCGCCAGTTGCACTATCCTAGGCTAAAAATGCATTTAGGATTATATTTCTGATTTTATGTTGCTTCTCTTTAATTCGTTAACGTAAATTGTGGCAGGGCGCGATTGCCCGGGATACACTTGGCTCTTTCACCCCCTTTTTGTTTTTTCTCGGCCTGTACGTATTTATACGTACTTTTGTACTAGGTTCCTCGACTGTTGAGACCCGACCTCCTTTTTTGATAGGGGTAATTTGTTTTGCAGTTCTCCCTCTGTTTTTAGAGAGAGTTGCAAAGGGTAATATTGTATTACCAGTTTTCTTTTGCTTTAATATCACCCGCCCCAGGGTATAGTATTCTCCCTGGTAGTATTTTCTGAGTGTGTTTGAAATTCATTGATCTCATGCATTTCTCTTTGTTCTCACTGCAGATATGTGTATTGTCTCCCTGGTACGTCTTTACCCCAGTGTCTTTCCCTCCCCTCCTACTTTCATCCGAAATAACACTTGAGACGACAGTGAATCCTCCAAGAACCTCCAAGGTAGAAGGACGCCGTAGAACACTGCTTGCTTTGAAACCGACATGGGACTGGCCCCGACATAACTGTGAGCTGTATACATCCGCACTTTCCACATCATTCTTTGCTCTTTCATACATCTTTGACCATGGTTAAATTTGTCACACTTAATGTCAAGGGTCTCAACTCCAATGTGAAGAGACGCTTGCTTCTCAGGGAGTTGAAATCGCTTGGAGCGGAAGTTGCTTTTCTGCAGGAAACACACTTAGATTCATCCGGAACTTTCCAATTTGCCCGAGGGGCGTATCCTGCTGTGTACTCTGCCTCGTCAGGTCGCAAAAGGGAGGGGGTGGCCATTTTGATAGCAGCTTCCTGCCCCATACAAGTTCACACCTCACATCTAGATCCGAAAGGCAGATATGTTATAATAGAGGGGACTTTGCTTGGACAGCCCATTGTTTTATGTAACGTTTACTCTCCTAATACCGCACAGATTCCATTCCTACGTAGACTCCTTTCTAAACTCCAGAAGCTTCCTAGGGGGGCATGGCTGGTGGGAGGAGATTTTAATGTCCCGTTCTCCACGTCCATGGATAGGGTCTCTCTTACACACGCTACTCCGACGCCCACCCTTACAGGACTTTCTACACGTTTTAGGCAACTAATTAGAGAGCACCAGCTCTATGATTTGTGGCGAGTGGATCACCCAGGTGATAGGTCCTATACCTTCTTCTCCCATACGCACAGCACTCATACACGCTTAGATTACTTTTTTGGTAATGTCCCTGCCCTCCGTGCGCTCCAGGGGGCGAATATAGACCCCATCTCTTGGTCAGATCACGCACCAGTTTCTGTGTCCCTACAGATAGGGAAACCAAATACGAGAGTATGTCATTGGCGCTTAAACGAAACTTTGATTAAGTCCCCTTCTCTTAGGGACAGCCTGGCCGGACATATGCGGGAATTTTATGCACTTAATGAGGGATCGGTTCCTTCAGTATCCACTCTTTGGGAGGCGCATAAGGCGGTGATGAGAGGGCAATGCATAGTAATGGGATCTAGATTGAAAAGAGACTCTCGGGCCAAGCGGGTGGCTCTCCATCGGACAATTACTAAGTTGGAGAGAGAAATGGGGATTAAACCGGCGGTCCCGACACTACGGAAATTGATAGAGGCTAGAGCACAACTCAAGGACTTAGCTATGAAGGGGGTAGAAAAGTCATTACTATACACAAAAAGGAAATATTACGACAAAGGTAATAAGGCGCACTCGCTTCTGGCCAGACTATTGCGGGATCAGGCGACTGTTCGTACTCCACAGGCGGTTCGGGATAAGGCGGGCATACTCCAGCATCACCCAGACACGATAGCCACACTTTTTCATGACTATTATAAATCCTTATACCACCTGCCAAATACCTTACCACCTGATCCGGCTCGTCGGAGGGAAACGCTGCAAGCATATCTCTCTTCCTGTGCTCTCCCTAAACTGAAAGATGAGGAGCTTTCATCCCTGAATGCCCCGATCTCTGCGGAGGAATTGTTTGATATATTGAAGGACCTCCCTAGTGGTAAGGCCCCTGGACCAGATGGCTTTACATATGGGTATTATAAGACCTTTGCAGAGATCTTGGTTCCACGGATGGCTTCGTTATTTAATGAATTCCTACAGGGTTCTCCCATCCCTCAAACATTCCTGCATTCTCATATCACGCTGATCCCTAAACCGGGTAAAGACCACGCAGAGTGCTCCAATTACAGACCCATAGCCCTTCTGAATTCGGATCTAAAAATTTTCACCCGTCTTCTAGCTAATAGACTCAATGTTTGGCTCCCTTCTTTGATTCACAAAGACCAAGTGGGCTTTGTGCCTCTTAGGCAAGGAGGAGACAACACACGAAGGGCCCTTGACCTCATTGATGCCCTCCAAAAGCAAAAGGAATCGGCGATCCTTCTTAGTCTAGATGCAGAGAAGGCGTTTGACCGCTTGGGATGGCCATTTATGTTCGAAACTCTAAATTCATTTGGGATTTCGGGCCCTTATTTGACAGCACTGCGTGGTCTCTACTCCAAACCGACAGCGGCAATTAAACTCCCACACTCCACCTCCCCTCCGTTTCAAATCTGGAATGGTACACGTCAGGGGTGTCCCCTATCCCCACTTTTATTTGTGCTATGCATAGAACCTTTAGCAGCTCAAATACGGAAATCCAGGGATATAGCGGGGGTCCAGATACAAGATAAAGAGTTTAAGGTTTCCCTGTTTGCAGATGACGTCCTCTTGACTATCACTAAACCTCATACCTCCCTCCCTAACCTTACTACAGTTCTCCGTAGGTATGGGAGGCTGTCAGGATATAAAACTAATACATCTAAAACGGAAGCGCTCCCTCTTAATGTCCCACACCAGGAGCTCCAGCTACTCAAACACAACTACACCTACAACTGGAAGGAAACCTCCCTGACTTATTTAGGAGTTCAACTCACTCCCTCCTATACGTCGGTTTACAAGGCTAATTTCCCCTCTCTGTTTGTAGAGCTACGTCAGCTAATGGCCAGGTGGGATCCTCTTCCCATGTCATTTTTTGGGCGCATAGCAGCGGTCAAAATGACCTTGCTCCCTAAATTACTGTACTACTTTGAGACTTTGCCGGTAGCAGTACCTATGAAGGAATTGCGGGCCATGCAGTCTTCTATCCTCAGGTTCATATGGCATTCCGGCAGACATCGAATTCCGAAATCAGTTTTATTATCGGGTCGATCTGCGGGTGGGCTATCGGTCCCTGATGTGGTGAAGTACTACTGGGCGGCACACCTCCGTCGCATACCCAGCTGGGTGTCTTTAAGGGCGTACAATAAATGGACCGAAATAGAGAAGCTATGGATGGCCCCGGTCCACCCAAACTCCCTGTTATGGGGTGACCCACTGGTAATGCCGACTGCATCTTTATTGGGTCCCATGAGATTTCAAAGGGAGGTGTGGGAAACCTGTAAAAACCGCTTCCATTTGGCATCGGGTTGCCCGCCCTTGACTTCGGTACTCTACACTCCCACTATTCCGGGGGGCACTACCTCCCGAATAGTCCGATTGTGGACGGGAATTGAGGTATTTCACCTGGCTGATATGGTTGATCCCCACACGCAAGAGCTTCACCCGTTTTCATACTTTCAAAAACATCATAATATTCCCTCCGCTGCGTTCTTTCACTATCTTCAGGTTAGACATTACATGCAGCAAACTTTTAGATCCACGCGGGTTACTGCACCTACAAGCTTCGAAAGGTTATGTCGGTATGCTACCACCACTAGGGGGCTTATCTCAGCCATTTATGCATTATTGCTATCCCCGGAGGGTTCCCCTCCGCCTGGGCATAGATACATGTTGAAGTGGGAGGCCTTACTGAATAAATCCATCCCGCTCTCATTGTGGCAGATTATTTGGTCGCAAGCAGCTAAAACCTCCATCTGCACTGCATATAAGGAAAACCAATATAAAATCCTTATGTTTTGGTACCATACCCCTGCCTTTTTGCATAGCTTCAATCCGGGTATTCCGTCGGATTGCTGGCGATGTAGAGGTCAGAGAGGTGATCTGTTCCATATTTTCTGGAGCTGTTCACTGGTACAACAGTATTGGTTGGAAGTTAAGAACTTGGCATTGGCGGTGTTGCAGCAGGATATTCCCTTAGACCCTCTTCATTACCTCCTAAATGTTCCCCCTAGGTCTTTGGGGAAATCACCAGCTCGACTCTTTCGACACTTTCTCACAGCCGCTAAGACGTTGATAGCGTGGAAATGGAGACAGACAACCCCTCCCTCCCACATCGACTTAGTAACTAGAATTAGGGAAATACGTACAATGGAGCATATGACGGCCTCTATTGACAATGAACTGGACAGGTTCAAAGTGGTGTGGGACCCGTGGGACAAGTATTGGATACAGGGAACTCAAGATTAGGTGGTAGGTGGAGCTCCGACTATCCCCCCCCCCTCACCCCCTTAAACCCCTGTGTTTTTTCCCAGATGTTTTGTCTGTCTATTGAAAGTTACTGTCTTACTATGTGAATTGCATGGCCCTTCATGCTGCTCTAAGTTATATGTATATTTTTGAAAAATGTTCAATAAAAACACAGTTGAAACCAGATGCTCAGGTATTGGATCGTACCCGGCTCTTCCCGATACCCCTGGTGTTGGTGGGTACCGGGGTAATAACGGGGGTTAGTGTTAGCCTCTTCATGTCTAACATTAAGCCTCGTCTTAGTAATGGAGGTTGTCAATCAGCCAGCAGCTAGGGTAGTAATACAGTTTAAAAAAAATACAAAGACATAGAAAAAATATTTTATTGAAAGAAAAATCCCACACAACCCTCATCAACCATTTTATTGAGAATAAAAAAAAGCCGTCATTGAAGTAGTCCTGGAATCAGACGTAGTCCAACAACCGAACCTGTAAAAAAACACAAACACACAAAAATAATTAGTAACACATAAAGAAGCAAAACAATTATTATTCTTAGGCTATGTTCACACAGAGTTTTTTTGCAGGCGGAATTTCTGCCTAAAAATTCTGTTTGGAAGTTTGAGGCAGATTTTCCTCTCCCTGCACGCCGATTTTCGCTGCGTTTTTTGCCCGCGGCCATTGGAGCCGCAATGTCAGCGAGCTGAGCCCTGTATCTAATCCTATCATGTGTGATACTGTCTGCTGAGCCACTGTATCTAATCCTATCATGTGTGATACTGTCTGCTGAGCCATTGTATCTAATCCTATCATGTGTGATAGTCTGCTGAGCCATTGTATCTAATCCTATCATGTGTGATACAGTTCGCTGAGCCACTGTATCTAATCCTATACATCCTGGTACGGGAGTGGGGGGCTGATTCTCAGTCTGCCAGCAGTTTGTTTAGAGCCGCCCGTTACCTCACACACCTTCTCCTGCTATTAGTCAACGGCAGCAGCCCAGTCCGACCTTAAACTATACCCGTATACCTCACTACACTGAACGACAGTTATCCGGCCAGCCCGCCTCTGCAACCACCGCTACCTCACCCTCCGCCTCCGCTACCTCACCATCCATTATCCAGCATGCCGGCGTCCCATGGCTCCGCCCCCTCCCTATAGCTCCTCCAACTCCTTTCAGCCAGGCAGTCAGTAACTCATTAGGCCCCGCCCACTCCAGGCAATTGCCCCTCCCACTTCTAGGCATCCACATACTGCGGTGTCCCCGCCCCTCTTGCTGACGTGTGTGGGCGCGTTCGTGTGGGAAAGCCGGGTGTACGAGCGCGGTGGCGGCGGGTGTGAGTGTGTGACGGGTGAGAACGGAGTTCCCGGTGCCCGAGATGTGATGACTCAAGCGGCGGCTACACGGGCTGCAATCATGAGGAGCTGGGATGCGGCAGGCGGAAGCAGAAGGAAGAAGCATGGGGCGTCCGGGGGTTGGAGCCAGTTTCCCGGTTTGTGTCTTGCTCTGCTCATCGTTGTCCTGCTGCTGCTTCCCCCGGCCTCGGTGTGCACGCTGTGTGAGGGGGACGGTGCCCGGAGGAGGCGGGATACCCCGGAGCTGCTGGCAGGTAAGTTAGTGGTGATGAATAGGCGGTGGGCACAAGCAGGTGACCCGCCCGGGTAACATCCTCTGTGCGACTTCTCTCTATATGAGGAGGCAGCTCGTACCTCACCGGCTCCCTGCGCAGGATAGGACCAGGCAGAGGCATGAGGTGGACTATAATGCCAGTGCCTCATCTGTGGGCATGGACTGGCACGGACGTTTTATATTCTGCCTCCTCCTGTTTCTTGGGCTCTGTAATAAGTGAATTTGTCTGTTACTTTGTCAGTTTTTGTGGCGAGCTGGGCATAGCCCCTGGCATGTGTACGGTGGTATGGTCTGATGACTGGCACGCTGGTTGTATTCTCTGCTGTCGTTACATTTCAAGGCTTTTGGGCAGACCGGCCGTATATCGTACACAATAGATCTTTTTTTGGGCACCTGTTTGTGGGGTCCTCCAGCAGAAGGTTGTCCCCAATATGTCGAGTGTCCTAATGTTTCAATAATCGCTGTATTTGCAGTTTTTGGGGCCCGGCTGACTCTAGGCCGAGGACTGTTGTCCATGGAAACAGATCTTTAGGGTGGATTTTATGATTCAGTCTTTGTGTGTACCATCCAGATAAGCGGCAATTGAGCTTTTGGACAGCAGCTTATCTCTTGCTTATCCATTGAATAGTGGAGTTGGATCTTCTAGCCGGCCCTAAACTACAAGTAAGGCCCTTCAGATGGCTCTTAATATGAAGCCCCCAATACTCTGCTGCTCCTCTTGTCCATATTAATCCCAGTGGAAATGAGGGGGGCTACGTCGCTGCTGGACAGCGGGATCTTTTAGGGGGGAACCAAATTCTTCAATATTTTTTTTTTTTCTTCATGTATGGATAGATGAGGGTCACTTAATCCCACAGGACCTACAATGGACACTTGTTGGCATCTGACACCACATCCTCCGCAACCAGAATGGGCACCTGACCCCCAAGTACACAGGACCTAGAATGGGCCCAGTGGGTTCCTAACTACCAAAAACACAGGACCTAGAATGGACACCTTGTTGGCATCTAGCCCACATATAACCCGGTTGTATAATGGACGCCTGAGGGTATGTGACCCCCGTGTAGCCCCCACATAGCCACAGAGGGTGCAGTGGATAAAGACGGGGCACAGATCATGGTTTTGAAGTCTTCCAGTCTTTTCACATCATTAGGAAGTCCGTCTTTCTTTTTACTGGTAGGACTCCGGTGCTATACTTGGGTTGGTGTAACGGCATCTCCTCATCAGATTTTAATGCTCTCCCTCCTGATAAAGGTGTGTTTGGTGGTGTCCTAACTCACCCGGGAGAAGTTGAGCTGTGTATGCAACCTGGTTCACTGGCCGCTGCTGTGGATAGAGGAGGTAATTGTGACGACTCAATATTTGCCTCTGATGTGTCAGTGTTTTTTTTTTTTTTTTCACTCTTCCTGGAAACCTCCTGTGGTAGAAATGGATTTTCCCTGTTTCTTCCTAATTGTTTGTTTTTTTCTGATGATTAATCGATGCGGTGGCTTTATTACGTAGCCTCTTGGTATCAGCCTGTCTGTAGGGGACTCTGCTATGTAGGACTGCATAGAGCAAATAAGCAGCATTGCGGTATTCAGCAATCTGGGAATAACTGCTGCACATAGTGAGTGCTGGGCCGCCTGGCAGAGCCGGCGTTACATTCAGCATTTTCTAGGGAGCAGATGTATAATAGGGATTGGGGACATAGAAGCGGATCCTCCCGGGCTCCCTGTGTGCAGGATTCCTTCTTGTAAGGCAACCCCTTTGTCATCTGCTGTAATTGTCAGCATCCTCCTGGTGGAATGAGGAAGCAGCGGGCAGAGACATAAGCAAATGATTAGGTTTCACAGGGAAAGTGCTGAGTACGAGGAGCTGCCTGCGTGCCCTCAGTCTATGGGAACGTGGCTTTATGTTCCGTTTATTTGCTTACAGCTTCTAGGTCGTGACAACATGTTGTTTTTACTTCGCTCTTATATCAGAGCAGAAATTGACCTATATAATGCTTTTATTTTTTCTTCGAACGTTACACCCTTGAACACCTGTTTACTTATAGAAACAATTTATGTAAAAAGTTGCTTTCCTTAAATTGTACTAATCCTGAGTGATATCCTTTATTATTCTCCAGAGCTGCATTCACAATTCTGTAGACTTCAGAGCTGAAGTCACTCCACATTCAAAGTCTACCTTGTTTGAGATTCATATAAGCTGTCTGTCCAGTCACTGAAGTTGAGTTATACATATTATAAAGGGGTATTCCCATCTTGTTAATTCCATTTCAATTGTTAGATGGCCCCCTAGATATTAATATTTACCCTTTCACCTGTGACAGCACCCCTGGAGAGACATCCCATTCGCTGGACAGGAAGCCTGACGATATAAAAAAGGACACCCCTCTCCATACACCGTCGGGCCTCTTTAGGGTATGTTCACACGTAGTCAACAAAAACGTCTGAAAATCCAGAGCTGTTTTCAAGGGAAAACAGACCCTGCTTTTCAGAAGTTTTTTTACCAACTCGCATTTTTCGCGCCGTTTTCGCTGCGTTTTTTACGTCCGTTTTTGGAGCTGTTTTCATTGGAGTCTATGAGAAAACCGCTCCAAAAACGTCCAAAGAAGTGTCCTGCACTTCTTTTTACGAGGCTGTATTTTTACGCGTCGTCGTTTGACAGCTGTCAAACGACGACGCGTAAATAACAGGTCGTCTGCACAGTACGTCGGCAAACCCATTCAAATGAATGGGCAGATGTTTGCCCACGTATTGTAGCCCTATTTTCAGACGTAAAATGAGGCAAAATACGCCTCGTATACGTCTGAAATTTGGCCGTGTGAACATACCCTTATAGTTTAATACTTGTTGCCTATGGAATCGGCTATCGCTGGGGTCCTGCAATGGTTGCCATGGTTGCGGCGTTCTGTACCAGCATGTAGTAGTAGGATGGCCAAAGGTCTCATCAGCGCGCATGCTAGAACGTGCGCCGGCCACTTCTATAGACGAGCAAATAGGAGCACGTGGCATCCCTATCGTGTGGGCGCTCTCTGTGCCCCAGTTTCGTGGCACACAGAAAAAGTATGAAGGAAAGCTCAGGATACTTGATCTTCTCTTGAATCTGAAATTAATTTTGGATGGATGCCTCCTGCTACCTCTGACCCATGTTTTTCCTATTGATTTCAGCGGACCTAATGCCATGTATATAAGTTATCAACAACAGCAAAGATAAAAGACACAAACATTGACTTCTCATGGAAATGGACCATATGGATTACGGTTTATGTCTTTGAACAGAAAGAAATCTGCTTATACAAACAATTCCACTGCTTAGTGGGCAATTTTTTTTGCCCGTTCTCGGGTTCGGTGGGGTGCCCAGCGGTTGGACCCCCATCGATCAGATATTTATCACCGATCCTGTGGATCGGTCATAAATATGAGTTATTGAAAGAACCCTTTAATAAGAGTGTCTGAAAGGAAACTGTCCTGGTTACCCATAATGACAAATCACAGTGCAGCTTTCATTTGGAAAACGTACCTGCATTGTGATTGGATGCTCTGGGCAGCTAGGCAAGTGGTTTATGTTTGACCGTTTTGATAAATCACCCTAATATTTTGATGCGTTGGATATTAGGGAGGCAGTAGGGCCGTTGTAATCCACTTCACCCATATTTACAACCAAATTTTCAATTTTGGACACCTAGCAAAGGCTGTGACGTTACTCTGTCGGGTGTCGTTTTAGTTCTCCATGTCAATAACACTTTACAGAAACTGATGAAGGAAAAGCAGAGACCTTGTTGGAAATGGAGCATTAACCTTAGGCCTTATTCACACCAACGTAGTTCACAGCCGTGATACACGCGTGAAAATCACGCGCGTCGCATGGACCTATGTAACTCAATTGGGCCGTTCAGACAGTCCGTGATTTTCACGCAGCGTGTCCTCTGGGTAGAACTCACTGCATGTCCTATACTTGGGTGTTTTTCGCGCATCACACACACATTGAAGTCAATGTGTGCGTGAAAATCACACGCGGCACACAGACGCACTTCCGTGTGCTGCATGTGATTCGCGCAACAGTTGTTAGAGATGAAGGGACAAATAAAACCACCTCCTTCATTTCTGTTTATTAACATAAAAACAGTGTCATCATAACGATGTCATGCGCGAAAATCACGCAGCCACGCACCAACTACTGATGACATGGCACTGCAACCCACAAAGACGTTGTTTTATTTGCGTGCGCAAAACGCACACGTTCGTGTGATTAAGGCCTTATTGTTTGCCAAGAAAACTCCACCACTTCACCTTTACTAGAATTGATGAACCTGCCCCTTTGTCATATTCATACAGTAAACCGCATCCATTTTAACAGATAATTTGGTGTCATAAATACGTATTTGGAGATATTATTCAACACGACCCAGCAGGCGGGATGTTTCATTTGCTTTGGACACTGCAGTTGTGCTTTTTTTTGGCTTTACAGCAATAAGTGCTGAGCAGAGTTCACACTGTGAATATATTACTGCACCTTTGGCAATGACTGAATTAAAGAGGCTCTGTCACCACATTATAAGTGACTATCTCCTACATAATCTGATCGGCGCTGGAATGTAGATAACAGCAGTGGTTTTTATTTTGAAAAAACGATAATTTTTGACCAAGTTATAAACCATTTTATAAACCATTTTAGATTTATGCTTATGTATGTGTTTTTACTTTTTACCAACTGGGCGTTGTACAGAGGAGTGTCAGACGCTGACCAATCAGTGACCAATCAGCGTCATACACTTGTCATTGTTGAAAGAAGCTGGGCTGGAACAATGAGGCATGTATGACACGGATTGCTCACTGATTGGTCAGCGTCATACACGCCTCTGTACAACGCCCAGTTGGTAAAAAGTAAAAACACATACATAAGCATAAATCTAAAATGGTTTATAAAATGGTTTATAACTTGGTCAAAAATTATCGTTTTTTCAAAATAAAAACCACTGCTGTTATCTACATTCCAGCGCCGATCAGATTATGTAGGAGATAGTCACTTATAATGTGGTGACAGAGCCTCTTTAATTCAAAGTGACTATCTCCTACATAATCTGATCGGCGCTGGAATGTAGATAACAGCAGTGGTTTTTATTTTGAAAAAACGATAATTTTTGACCAAGTTATAAACCATTTTATAAACCATTTTAGATTTATGCTTATGTATGTGTTTTTACTTTTTACCAACTGGGCGTTGTACAGAGGCGTGTATGACGCTGACCAATCAGTGAGCAATCCGTGTCATACATGCCTCATTGTTCCAGCCCAGCTTCTTTCAACAATGACAAGTGTATGACGCTGATTGGTCACTGATTGGTCAGCGTCTGACACTCCTCTGTACAACGCCCAGTTGGTAAAAAGTAAAAACACGCCCAGTTGTCGATTAAGAAACTAATTAGCATAAATCTAAAATTGTTTATAACTTGGTGAAAAATGTTTTTCAAAATAAAAACCACTGCTGTCACCTACAATACAGCGCCGATCACATTATGTAGGAGATAGGCCACTTATAATCTGGTGACAGAACTTCTTTAAACTTGGCAGTGTCTCCTTGTCCTCTTAGCTTTTCCTTTGTTACTGCTGCAGGAAGGGGAGACCATGTCCTGCTTTTCGGAGTCACTGCGTCTTTCGTAGCTTGGACCCAAGGCAGGAAAGGGGGCACTTTTCTTTCTGATTGCATCACTTACCTGGGGCCAGATAGGCACTATTTGTACGAATAAAGCAAAATAAAACCCTTTTAATGTGGAGAAATGTTTTTGTTTTTTTTATTTGGCAGGTAAAATATTTGAGTCCTCCCGAGTAGTTTAAGAATTCCCTTTTTCCTTTATAAATGTGATAGGAGCACCGCCAAGAAAAAATCCAAGTGCCATGTTAAAAATGACTTATGCTCCCTTTTATGTTTGTGATGAGTCTCTGGTGTTTGGTCCACGACTCTTTTTAATCGCCTCTAGTCAATGATCTGTCTCCCTGTAGTTTACATTGCAGTATATAGAATTAGTCTTACTATTTTTAAATAAGGGAAGCTAATAATGGCCGTCTCTCAGGAGCCAGGTGTTCCTAGAAATTCGGTATACAGCTCCTAACTTTCTGGATTGTATGTTTTAGGGCTTATTCAGACGAACGAGTGTAAACTTTTTCACGTTCGAGTTGCACCCGTGCCAGACCTGTTTTCACGGATCCCTCATAGACTTGAGTATATTGAGGGATCCGTGAAAATGGGACTAGTCCTATTTTTCACGGGCCCTTCACACGGTCCGTTAGAACAACGGCTGTGTGAACAGCCCCATTGAATTGCATGGGTTTGTGTGCTGTCCGTTTTTTTAACGTACAGCACACAGATGTATAATATGCTCGTTTGAATAAGGCTTTATTGTGAGGACCATCAAGAAGTCCTGCTGTATTTTCTCCATCACTATGCTTTATCGGTGATTTGGAAAACATGTACTGGTTAATTTTTATGGTTTCCCATGAGATTGACCCTAGTGTATGTGAAACCGCCGAATAAATTCGCCGGACTCACAGCGAATACAGACATAAAATGTGGCTACACAAAAATATAATTTTTTTTTTTAAGTCAAAACCAAATAAGGAAATCCTAAAACAAAACCAGAAATCACTTACATTTTGTTGAGCATCTACCTCCAAAAGTATGGTTTACTTTAAGGTTATCACATTCAATTCAAAATGTTCATTTAATATGTAATGTAATTCCTCTGCAATAATCCATAGTATATTTCCAAATTGAGCTCTTGGTTCTTATCCAAGAATTACAAACTGGAGGAAGGATTAAAGTCATCTAGTAATCCCGAGAGAACGTCTGCCTTTGGAGAATATTTGCATGGGAAAGTTAGAGAGTTTGTCATTAACACACTGACGAAAGTGGGGAAACCACAAAAAATAAGTCTATGGTTTTTGGATGACCGAAACGTATTGGTGCAGATCGTCCCAAGCTCTAGGCCAAGTGTGACCAGTTGTATAAGTGATCGACTTACTTAGGAAAAACTGTGTTTGGATATTGACAGGTGTCTCGAAAAAATGGGGTAAAAGCAGAAAATGTGTTCAAATGATAAAAACCAATTCTTCTCTACCACCCCCCGACCCCACCCCCCCCCGGTGGTCTTTATTTGCTGCAGTGATGACGTGCCTGTATATTCATGCGACCAGAGCAACCGGGCCTTACAAGGAATGGTAACGATTAGTTGTCAATTTATTTATTTCCAGGAGGCTTAACCGAGGAATGACGCAATGCAAAATTTTAGAAAAAGATGTTCCATCATTTTGTTTTTCATAGGGAATACCAGGATTTACTAAAACAGACATGTCAGGAGAGGTGACGAGTTGTTCCAGTATTTGCTTCCCACGTTTGCTTAAGTCAAGTTTACATAAAGAAAAAAGTGTCCATGTAAACAAGGGAGCGTCATTGTTTAGTCATTCACAAAGTTGCAGGAAAAAGGAGTCAGATTTCCAAGCTGGTGGTTGCCCTTGTGGTCATCAGTACAACTGGGGCCCCCGATCTGAAAATGAATTCCCCCCAAGTGGCTGCTGTATTCTAAATGTGAATATGGATTCCCTGTGTGGCACGGACACTGCTGAACCATTGTACATAGCTGGCTGCAGCAAGTCAGCGCTTCCCCTGTATAGCCAGCTCTTGTAATAACATTAGGGCGTAAGGTGGACCGGAATAAGGTGGAAGGGAAAAGCTTACTCCTTGTATCCTGTCCCGCACTCCGTCTTTATTGTCAGAGTCAATGTCCCGTGTTTCCTCTGTTTCTGGCCAGCGTGCAAGAAACAAACTGAGACTTCATTCACACTGGATCTGGGTTACCTGATTTTTAGCAGAAATGGTGGGAATGGCATCTGGGGGCACTGCCCGGCTGGCAGGATAGTATTCAATGTCATGGGAGTCTAGTATAAATGACCCTGGGCTGGTGCAGTAAGGATGGTTGAGTTCAAGAGTTAAATCTGAATATTTGCAATCCCCCTCCCGTCCTTAGAAGAATGTCTTGGCAAAGCTGCTTCCTTTAGACCCCACCATTTGTTGTACTTGACAGCTGGCGTTCAGTTAGCAGCCAGCACATGCTTACAGTTTCTGATCCAGATAAAACCAAAAACATTAAGGAAGAATATTAGTGATGCCAATATCCCGCGTATTGTAAACTTTCCATATTGTGAACCGCAATGGGAATAGAAGTTTGATAGAAATAAAATATACAGTCGGAAGAGAGACATACCATGGAGTGTCTGTCTTAGACAAATTACTGTAGGCTTTAGAAGGCCATAGAAGAGATTGTGGGGACTACAGACTGTAAGGAATGCATACTGACCTCCTCCTTGGACGCGTTGTTTAGAGCCGCAGTCCCTGATATCTCGAGGACTGGCTTGTCATATAGACTGTAAGGAATGCATATTGACCTCCTCCTTGGATGTGTTGTCTAGAGCCGCGGTCCCTGATATCTCGAGGACTGGCTTGTCATATAGACTATATTCCATACGGGAAGCACTGGAGTTCTACACTGCATTGGCTTTCTTTATTTGTTTCCCTAACGTGGCCAGACAAATCCCAGGAGCTACGTAGCCAACCCACCGACCACAAAGGGCGAAGCCAAATCATCATCCATTCACATGACACCGTGAGCGACTATTTCATACACTGCAGTGCACCAATACAACTGTATGAAATAACATTTATTCATTTTCCGCCAGTGTATACAGCACACATGAAAGCCTTCTAGTGTGACTCACCCGCTGTCCCAGGGATAACCCTCATCTTCTGTGTTTTTGTTCTATGCGTGTTTCATTGTGAAGCGCTGATGTGGAAGTCCCGGTAGATACGGGTTAGTACTTGGTGTGAACGGTTCCTTTCTTGGCATGACATTGGTCTATCATATGAATGTTTAGTTCGAGTCTTGTGTCTCAGGATAATACCTTACTATACCTCAATCCAAGGAACGTTGTTCATTGCTAGTGAGTAAAGTTGATTATCATCTTTGAGTGAACGTTGCTGGTTATTACTGTTCTTAGCCATTCTATGGAACTATTTTAGACGTTGTTTACACTGGTAATTGTTCTCTACATTTATATTGTTGTTTTTTCCTGAATGAAGTTGAGAAAATGGTAATCTTCTGATAGCAAATACGATTAGTTGGCTTCAGTGATCCTCTGCTTCGTTCGGTTTCAGGCTTTTGGCGGTGAGAACAGAGAAGTCTGCGATGGCGTTTTACACAGTAAAATAAAGGAAAACTAGTGGATCCCATTAAATGGTTATTGTCTGATTGATGTGAGTCCCACATCTAAGAGCTGTCAATCACTCTGTGGGCGGGGGGGGGGGGGGAGCTGGCTTTCGGAGTCCTGGCAACATCTTTACAGATATTTACATGAAAATACAGAATCAATTCATAGACCGATGTATGTTCCGGAGTTCAGTGTCTTCATATTATGCTGCCCTCAGATAAGAGACCTGACAGAGGTGCTTTAAGACTTATTTGGAGTCTCAACAGGATAAGTTTATGATCCGCTACCTGCCTCTGTTATACAGACTGTTGGGGTCAGTTCACACGTGTAAATACTGCGGAAAATAAGCAGCAAAAACAGTAGCCGCAAAGTTTAATGAGATAAAACAAATCTCATCCACACGCTGCGTATAAATAATGAGCAGAAAAAACGCTCTGAAATTTGTGCTGCTGAGCAGTTTTATTTCGCATCATGTCCACTGTATTTGCGTAAATTCTGCTTATTTGTTGCGGGTTTTCCCCATTGAATTCAATGGGTAGGTAAAACCCGCAACAAATAGCAGTAGTTGCCTCTTTTGCAGTGGGTTCGCAGTGATTCCACAGCAAAAAACGCAACTCAGGAAAAAAACCAATGCTCCTACTTACCCAGAAGTCTGTGTTCCTCCCTCCAGCGCAGCCCCCTGGACTGATATTTCATCTCATCTGACCTCTGCAGCCAATCACCGACTGTAGCGGCGGTCACATGGGATGAAACATCATCCCAGGAGGCCGGCCTGGATGACGTCAGAGTGACCGCAGCTGCAGCCAATCACTTGCTGCACAGTCTCCTGGGATGAAACGTCAGTGCTGCAGTCTTCCGCAGCGGACATTCCAGGTGAAAAACTGCGTTTTACGCAGCGTATCCGCCCCGTGTGAACTCTGCCTTAGATTGCTAGGAGTAGTAAATAGACTGGAGCAGACACTGGTTTGTGAGGTTCCTGAGCGGCACTGAAGGGGTCCTGACTTCTTGAGTTCTGGTACTTGCTACATTTGAGTACTTTGGACTATATTTTCCACCGAATTGCGCTAAAAATTACTAGCAATACGTACTCTCTTTAGAATGTGACAATTTTGTTTTTGCATGACTTTTTAAAAAAAATTTTTTAGGACACGTTCTGCTTAGGTCTTAAGCTGGCCATACACTAGAGAGAGCTGTCGGCCGAACCCAAGTCCCCCATACACGTTCACTCGGCTCAGCCTCGCATGTATGTGTGTTTAACAGGGAGAATTAAGAATTTCTAAATCTATTCGCAAACAAAAGAATCGGACAGGTTGAAATTGAACATTCCTGACCCATCTCTTCCCCCAACATCTGCCATCAGTCGGGACGTCCCCATACACATTAGAGGGTCGGACAAAATTGGCAGTTACGACTGACCTACATCTAATGTGTTTGGCCATTTTTAGTCACAGAATTGTCTGATTTCTGACTCTAGGCAGATTCTGGGGGTTGGTTTATACTCTTACATCTCTGGATGTGACTATAAAGGGGAGTTGTCTAGGGGGATTGAAATTGGAGAAAAAAAAATGTATATTGGGATTCTATAAAAAAGGGAAGTTTTAAAATTCCCTTTTTAGTATGATAGTTTTAAACATCTGATATGTCATTGAGACTTTTTCGTTGATGGAGGGTTCAGTGCTCTGAGAAGAACCTGTGGTTTTCTTCCGTGGGCTTGTAGTTTTTGGGGATCTCCGTGTAGACTGGCTGATTTCTGAAAATAACCTGCTGTATACAGTGTTCTGCTATTATGGGGGCACTGGTGAAAGACTTTTCTAGTGATAACAATTCTAGAGCCGTTTGGTTTCCTTAATAAAAAAAATCTTGCTCTACCCTTAAATATTCCAAAGTATTTAACACCCCCCCCCCATAGCGCAGCAGTTTACACTCCAGAGTAGGGATGCATCGAAACTTCTATACTTTTTTGATGCTGTGCATCCCCAAACGGTTCAATACCATTATTTAATGTATTTCGATACTAAGCTGTGCATGAATGTATGAGAGCGGGGCTGCAGCTGTGTAATACAGCCATTGCCTTGCTCCTGACAAGTGCGTACCGTCAGGATGATGTGATGCGGCCGGCGCTGCACTAATGAGCGGCGGCACTGAAGAGAACATGGCGGGCGCTATGCAAAACACTTCCATGTTCTGTCTTCAGTGCCTGCACTCATTAGCGCAGCGCCGGCCGCATCACCTCATGCTGACCGCGCGCGCACTTGTCAGGAGCGGGACAATGGCTGTATTACACAGCTGCAGCCCCGCTCTATAACGGCGGAGATCAGAGAAACCTCATCTCCGCCGTTATTCCCCTGAATGCTGCGATCAAAGCTGACTGCAGCATTCAGGGGAAAATGAGAAGGGGGGGTGCCCCTGGATCACGCCACGCGATCGAGGGCCATACAATATATGGCCACACAGCCCAGGGCTGTCTTACCATATTTCCTGTTAGGGCATACTTAGGTATGTCCTAACAACTGCCTGTGTACTGTACATACACAGGCTAATGTACTGGCATAGATCTGATATATGCCAGTACATTCAAGTTAAAAAATAAAGTAATATTAAATTTAAAAAAATAAACATTAAAAGAAGTCTCCATACATAAAATACACATATTCGGTATTGGCGCGGCCGTAATAACCTGCACAACAATTTTTTTTTGCGTCGTGATGTGTACGCTGTAAAAAGATTAAATAAAAACTTCTTTCACTTACATTAATAAGGCACAAGGTGTGATGAATTTAACCTCCGTATGCCTGACAGTAATGGCAATTAACCCCATCATGTACCTCACACGTTAACCCATTGACTGAGAAACAAGATGGGGTTAATTACTGTTAATGTGAGACACATGGAGGTTAAATTCATCATCTCACCTCGCGCCTCACATCAGAAAATGGAAGAACTTTTTATTTTTTTATTTTAATTACTGTCAAAGTATCGTTTTGGTATCGAAATCGCAATACTACACAAAGTATCGTTATCGAGTCCAAATTCTGGTATGGTGACATCCCCACTCCAGAGCTGTCCTTCCTGTAGCTGAGGACAGTAATTTGCCACCATAGGAAAGCTTTTTTATTTTTTATTTACCCTGTCAATTGTCTGACAAACTCCCCCTCTGGTTTGTGTTGATTTCAGTGGAGGGGACAACCTGGGAAACAATGGCTGTAAAAATCCGTAGTATTTATTTCTAGAGAAGCTTTGCTTTGATGGTTGTCTCCTGCTTGGTAACGCTCCAGCTCTGAATACAAGACGAGTGTTTGGTTATATTCTGCAGGATTGACTTGTGATGAGTAAGCGCTGTCAGGGAATGCTCGCCATCTGCTTGTCCTATTAAGACTGACTATTGGCACAGCACGTTTCACAATGTTTCATATCCTATTCCAGTTGGTAAAAGCTAAAGCTGCTCCTCATATTGTTGTGTGTTTTTTTTTTTTCTCAAGTCCGTATGTATCGTAAATGCTGATTTAGTACCCCCCCCCCCCACAACTACTACTAATAAAACCACATTACCAGGTCCGTTGTTTGAGGAGGGCGTCAGTAATAATGTTGTGTACTGCTAGAGCGTTTGGACGCTAGTCGCGTGGCATCACTATGGATGACCCGTGTTCACATCACATTTTTGCCCTACGTTTCGTGTGTACGTCAGGGAAAGCTCCACACTAAATGTGTCCATAGGGCTCCATTGTCAGAGGCCAAAACCGTGTGCTTTTGCCCTCCGTCTGGCTGGTATATGTAAGTATAAAAAAAAAAAATTTTTTATAATCGACTGCGCTATTCCATCCTGCCAGATCAGGTGTGGTATGTGTTTTGTTTTTTTCTTCACATATTCTGCTGTAAGGTATACATCACCGATATCCGTTTAACAGAGATGTCTTGGTCTTTCCAATAGCCTTTAATGTCGTGTCTGTGTAATGGTTACCATTGTAGTCTGTGGGTGACGAATCTGTCAAACTGATGCCTAACAGTGGCCTCCGTCACCCATAGACTTTAATAGTATCCGTTTAACCGATACATCATAAACCTTCATGACCGCAGTTCATGACATATCCATTTAACAGATACTCCATTAAGGCTATGGTGAAGGATACGACTGTTCGGCCTACGTTTACAGTAGCGTATGTCGGGAGTTTTTCCCAATGTATTCGTTAAATGTAAGCAAAAAAATCTAAAACATTATTCTGACCCTTTTTATTCAGAGTTTCTTCTTTTCTAAGCTTGGAAAACGGCTTGGGCTCCAGTCTTCTGTGATCAGTCTCAACAAGCTGAATTTACCCACAGGACTTGTTACTATTTTCCATGCACATATAACTATGGAGTCTACTTGAAGGGGTACTCCCAACTTAGACATTTATGGAATAGCCACGGAACATCCAATAAACGTCTGGTAGATGTAAGTCCCAGCTCTGGGGCCTGTACTTCTCTGCAGAACAGAGACCTCCCTGCCACCCGGTGAAGCGGCCGCCACATCCAGGCAGAGAAATAAGAGGTGGCCAAGCAATGGGAATAGATAGAGCTGCACATATGCAATTCCACCTCTTCATTGTCACTCCGCCAGGATGCGGCAGGAGCCTTGGGTGACCCTCGTTCTGGAGATGGGTGCGTTTACCAGACATTTACTTCATATGCTGTGGATTTTGGGAATGACCCTTTAAGAGCATGGGCACACAGTAAGAAAAAAGAGGGTTGGATCCAGCGTGGTTTGTAGATAAAATGGAAACTAGTTCCAAGTTTAATTGGGTCGAGTTAAAACAGGATCAAAAGGAAAAATGAAGTCCTGGAGTGTGGGGAGAGGTATCGTAGGTGTAGAGAGCCTACGCGTTTCAGACGCTTCCTGCGTCCTTGGTCATGGCTGATGAACATCAGAACTAGTGTCCATTTCATCTACAAACCACGCTGGATCCAACCCTCTCTTTTTTCTTGCTATTCACTCATCGTGTGCCGACACGAGGATCCGTGCGGGTTCATCTGTGCAAGTCTTCATTCAAGGTGAGCTGGAGGTTTCCCTCTAACCATTATCCACATGGGCACACAGTATTATGGCGGTCTTGTACAGAGCCATCATAGAGGTGCAGACATACAATGGCATACAGAGGTTTTTTTAATATCATATTTTATACGAATTAGTCAGAAAAAAAAAATAGTGGAAAGCTCCATCATATGCCATATGTAACTTCTAGGGGAGGATCGCTGTGTACATATGGCACTGGTATATAGACATCGCGGGCACAGCTCTGCTATGTGCATGAACCCTTGTTCTGTAATTAGTTGTGGTCGGCCAAACTTCTGCTTTCCTGTGGTAAGTAAACATGTGAAATGGATGGCGATTGTGTTTATCGGTCATGTCCGCTTTGTACACAGGACACCTGCAGAACGTAGCTTGTGACACGCAAGTGTAATTTCTCCGGATAATTGGTTCTAATCTCATTTGACGAACGTACAATTTCTGTCTTCGATCATTCTGTGTTCTCTTGCATTATAATAGCGATCTGTCTATCCTCCTCCCACCTCCTCTTTCTATTGACTCATCTATGTATTGTGATCACTGCAAAACAAGTGGGGGCATCCTCGATCCCACTCCAGATGGACTCTGCTCGTCTTAGTATAATTATGTTTTACTAGTATTAGGACTATAAATGTATGAACCAGATCAACTGCACATTGTGGTCTTCACCATGAAATATTACAGAATTGCAAAACATGTGAATCAAAATGTAACCTATAACAGGGGCCAATATTGCGGCATTTACCGCGTGACAACAAATCCAATATTTCCTCGTTGGCGCGCCATATACTTACAGCCACATATATCATTAGGAATCCATGATTGGTGATACATTATATCAGACGTACTTCTGTGATCACTCCGGGAGCCGGATTATTTTTTATTTTTGTTGTCCAGCAATAAGCACCCTCATAGTCAATAATAGAAACTGCCCGCAACATTAGGCACCAGTAGAAGATTTCCAGACACATTGGCTGCCCGGCTCCTGCGATTTGTCCAGCTCTACTATATTCCTGGTAACTAGTAACAGATGTGTTGTTGCTTTCCATCACAATTTATTTTATTTTATTTTTTTAACATACGGAGGTCTTTTGCACTTGACTGCATTAGGCCTTGTCCACACGTGACTGATTTGCTGCGTACTTTCCGTACGGAATTGCGGGCGGAAAATACGCAGCATAACAAATCTCATCGACACGCCGCGTAAAATTTCCGAGAAGAATTTCACCTGTGGTGCGTATTTTTCATACCGCATAATGTCAACTCCTGCTGCGGAAAGTGTCACCATCTCCCAGCATTGAGAAAAACGCAGCAAACTCCGCACCACTTTCCGCAGTAAAAAAAGCAGGAAATAAGGCGGTTTTTCAGCAGTGGAATGTCAGCTAGTTTTAACGGAATTGCTGCAGAAATTTTCTGCAGCAATTCTGTTACGTGTGGATAAGATCTTACAGGTCAGTAATTGAGTATTTCTCCACGTAGGCTCCATATAGCAGCACACGGACTGCCTATAGGTCTGTATTCTGGACTCATTGTGCTGCCTTACTGCGTGCATGTACATGGAATTACTTTGTGCTTGGACTCTAAGTAAATAACCAAAAAGGCTAAGATTTTATTCATTTTCGCCCCAGTGAAGGGACATCTTTTGCATTGCAATTCAGTTTAATGTTTATCTCTAGTTCTGATCTTCCACCGTGCAGTAGGGTCTCCCCAAGCCCCATGTCCGGTTGGAAGGGAGAACAAAACTGCAGCTACCCTACGTTGATCCCTTGTGTGTTACTTAGTATTATCTGTACATCTTCTCTCTAAACTCTCTGCTTCCGGTATATCTAACCACAACCTTCCTCTATTATTTAGAGCGTACCAGCGGTTATTAATAACTTCACATAAATCAATAGTACAAGCAGATGTAGGAAACTTTATAATATATCATATTAGGGAAAGATTCCTTTTCTCCCTTATCAGGCTCCTTTCCTCACCCCCCCCCCCCTTGTTTTCTTAAAGGGATTCTGTCACCAGAAATGTACCTATAAAACTAGCAACAAGGTAATATACAGTAATCTCACCTGAATGTAACGTTATTTTCCTTTTTCTCATGGGTGGCTCCTTTGCAGAGAAAATAGTTTTTTTTCCGTATATGCAAATGAGCATTTTGGACCAACGAGGGCGTTGTCGATTCTCCAAAATGCTACGTCTTCTTTCCCCAGTCCATCCCTCCTTCCCTTCTTCCATTGATTGACAGGGGCCAGGCAGTGTAATAAGCAAGTTCATGCCTGACCCCGTAGTCTCCTAAACGCATGTGGCTCTGCTTCATAATTGGCACGTGCACAGTACACACTTTACGTTCACCGTTCTAATTGGCACTACTGCTCATGCGCCAATGATGTCAGACTTCACCCAGAAGAGACTGACTTCCGGCATCGCGGAGCAGAAGAGGTCCGTCTATTCCAGGTGTAGCAAGTTTTGCGGTCTCTTCAGTAGACTTCATAATATATACATACATATGCCAAAAGGACACTACCCAAGATCATACAAACCAAATGAGTTTCTGCTTCTACTCTTGCTTTTTCCTGGTTACATTGAAAGCCCACATAACCACAGGCAAAGTGGAGAGAGAAGGCGATGGGATCATTCTGATTTACTACAAGTGTCTGGTCAGAAATATTTTTCATGGAAAAGAGCATTTTACCTAAATAAAGCTATATGGAAAGTCCCCGTGAGGGTTGAAACGTATTTATTTACATAGAGAAAAAAAAAACGGCCGCACTCCAGGAATTTGAATACCTGTGATTTATTCCCTATTTGAGATATATAATGTTCATACAAAAGTATTGGGACACACTTCTTAATCATTGAATCCAGGTGTTTTCTTCCGTCCCATTGCCACAGGCGCATAAAATCCAGCACTCGCCATGCAGTCACCTTTATAAACATTTGTGAAAGAACGGGTCATTGTAAGGAGCTCCCTGAATTCCAGCATGGTCCTGTAATAGGACGCCACCATTGTGACAAGTCCGTTCATGAAATTTCTTCTCTTCTAGATATTCCACAATCCACTGTAAGTGGTATTATTACAAAGTGGAGGCATTTAGGAAGCACAGCAACTCACCTATTAAGTGCGGACCACGTAAAGTTACAGAGCGGAGTCACCAAGTGCTGAGGCGCATAGCGCATAATAGTCGCCAACGCTTTGCTGATTCGATAACGGCGTCCAAAACCCCTCTGGTATTAACAACTTCACCAAAACTGTGCCCTGGGACCTTCATGGCATGGGTATCCATGGCTGTGCAGCTGCATGCAAGTCTTACATCACCAAGCACAATTCCAAGCGTCGGATGGAGTGATGTAAAGCCACCACTGGACTCTGAAGTAGTGTAAACATGTTCTGTGGAGTGATGAATCACGCTTTTCTATCTGGCAGTCTGATGGACGAGCCTGGGTTTGGCGAATACCAGGAGAATGTTACCTGCCTAAATTCGTTGTGCCACCTGTAACGTTTGGTGGAGAAGAGATAATGCTATGGAGTTGTTCTTCAGGGGTTGGCTTAGGCCTCTTCGTTCCAGTGAAGGGAAATTTTAGAAAAGTTTGGAGAAGGCTCTTTTCTGTTCTAGCATGACACTGCCCCAGGGCACAAAGCAAGGTCCATAAAGTCATGGTTGGGTGCGTTTGTTATGGAAGAACTTAACTGGGCCGCACAGAGCTCTGACTTCAACCTCCTCGAACACCTTTGGGATGAACTAGAACGGAGATTGCGAGCCAGGCCCTCTCCAACAACAGTGTCTGACCTCACAAATGTTCTTCTGGATGAATGGGCAAAAATTCCCACGGACGCACTCCAAAATCTTGTAATGATCAACTCCATATTAATACCCATGGATTTAATATGGGATGGTATACACACTACTTGGCTGTTTGCTTTAGCTGATCTCGAGATCGTTACAATTTTGTCAGACGCTCCTTAGTAAACACGATTTGTTGGTAACAGATTTGTAACTAGCTGACCATTTGCAGCCTCTTGCTCTGGAGCTTGTGATATTTTCTTCTGAATGAAAAGAAAGCTTTGTTTTACCCGCCATGCAAATGAGATAGTTTTGATGTGAACAGCTGGTAATGTTATAAGATATAGATGCACCAAAGATAAGTGACCTGTGCACGGCGGATTAGAATACTCAGATTCTTTATTGCACCGTTATCTTAAGTCAATGCTGTTTAATCACATTATGGCCTCATGCCCATCGCCATATTACGGCTGCATTTTGTATGGAGGCACCCATAGTGGTGCATGAAGTGGAACTCCTTCTTATGGAAACGTAACCTCATTGCTTTATGCTGCAAATTTGGGATAGACACACTCGCTCTAGTGTCCTCCCACAATCCCCCCTCCCTTATTCTGGCTAGTGCCAGGAGAAGGAGGGGGTTGAATCTTCAAACCTCCTACACTGTGTGCCGCCATTTTCTGAGCGACTTCACAGTGTAGGAGGATTAGATACAGTGCTCTGACGACCGTATAACCCGAACATACACGAGCATAATACACACATACATGAACATAAATTTACCAGACGGCGTACGCTTCAGAGAATGGAACTGCTCCCGTTCAGATTCTCTATGGGGTTGTATGTGCCGCATTCCATCACTGTATGTGTCGTTTATAGACACACACAGAGATGAAAAAAAAATGGCAGCCCCATAGAGAAGTAAGAACAAAGTAAAAAGTAGAACATGAGAACACAAATACAATTTATGTTAATATGATATTAAAAACAATATGATAAATAAATAAAATCATGACACCTTCCCTTTAAGGTCTCAAGCGAACGATCGTTGTCCTTATTACGGTTTCACAACACTTAAAGCAAATATGCAGCACTTTGTTCATGTTGGGTTTACAGTTTACCAGGCAGAGAAAACTGCTAGGGGGATGTCGATTTGCATGTGTTTTATATAAGCCGTCCGTATCTGATCAATGGAGTCGGGCCACTGGATCTCCTTTATTTAGAGAACGAAGGTTCCAGCTTCTCCGCCATACAGCACGCCTACCGACCAAGCACTGCGTTGAAATTCAACAGTCTCCTGCAAGTGAAGTGGCGATGTTGCAATTCCTACATAGCACCTGGTTGGGAGTGGGGCAGCTTCGGGAAGACGTTGAAGGGGCAGCTACACTTTGAGCACCACAGCCCCTTTATTCTAAGTATTGATGGGTCACCTAGTGGTAGAAGGATCAACCCTGACTTTGGGGGCACATCTACAGATGGCCATTAGCATTAATAGACCTTTAATTAGATATATGGCTAACATGTCACCCTCTGTTGTAAGGTGATCATTTAGTGTCATTTGTGATGTGATATGGTGTCCTGTCATTGTGTAGTTATTGCGTCTATTCGTTTACCAATGTATCCAGAGTGTCATCGTACACTTAAACCTATGTCGTTAATACACGGAAGATTTCTGGAGGTTTTTGATAAGGCACTTTGACCATTGACACAACGGAGGAGTCGTACTGCTGGGGTATTCTTCTGAACCCATTCTATCCTTATGGCACATGTGGTGAAAGACTTGTTTTCTGGTCTGGTTTTGAGTATTACATGCTTCGTTACTTCACCTCCACCTTGGGTGATTTATGTTCAGCGAAGATCAAGGTTCTGGAGATCCGCAATTCTAGAACCTTCTCCTGGGTGAGAGCAGGGTGTCCTTCATTGTTCTGTGACATCATTTCTTTAAGAAACCTGCTCCTTGCCAAGGGAATGCACTTTACATAAACTCGGCACGTGGGAGCACCTGCTGCGCATCTGTTACGTGTCATTCATTATAATAGCGCTAGTTTCTGTCCTCGTGTCTTTTTATGTCTCCTGGACATAGCAATAGATGCACCTGCTTGTGAAGCTGACTGAACGACGGGGAACATGGTGAACTAAAATGTGCAATACATTTGTGTACAGCGCAGATCCTAGTCCTGAATAAGTTAGAATATTATCAAAAAGTTAATCTATTTTAGTAAATCAATTTAAAAAGTGAAACTCCTATATTATATAGGATTCATTACACGCAGAGTGATCTATTTCCAATATTTTTTTCTTCTAATGTTGATGATTATGGCTAACCGTTAATGAAAACCCAAAATTTAGTGTCTCAGAAAATTAGAATATTATATAAGCCCAATTTAAAAATAATTTTTAATACCGAAATGTTCTATTGAAAAGCATGTCCAGTATATGCCCTCAATACTTGGTCAGGGTTCCAATTCTGCATGAATTACTGCATCAATGCGGCATGGCATGGAGGCGATCAGCCTGTGGCACTGCTGAGGTGTTATCAATGCGGCGTGGCATGGAGGCGATCAGCCTGTGGCACTGCTAAGGTGTTATGGAAGCCCAGGTTGTTTTGACAGCGGCCTTCAGCTCGTCTGCATGGTTGGGTCTGGTGTCCCTCATCTTCCTCTGGAGAATACCCCATAGATTCTCTATGGAGTTTAGGTCGGGCGAGTTTGCTGGCAAATCAAGCGCAGTGATTACTGTGGTTATTACACCAGGTTTTGGTACTTTTGGCAGTGTGGGCAGGTGCCAAGTCCAGCTGTAAAATGAAATCCGCATCTCCATAAAACTTGTCAGCAGAGTTAAGCATGAAGTACTCTGAAGATTTCCTGCATCTTGCTGTGTGATCACTCCCTGTGACCATCATCAACTGTACTGTTGCTGATTTTTTTTAATTTATTTTTTTTAGCAGCAGCACTAGCGATTCCTGAATTTCCCTTTCCCAGTCCCTGTTCCAGTCCCCCCAAACTCCCCTGCACCTCCCCCCTCCTCCGTGTACGTCCCTCAGCCGCTGATCAGTGACCGCCATAATTGAAAAGCAATTTTTGGCACAGGACTTTTTTTTTTGGCAGTTTTGCACCATCTCCGGTGCAAAAGTGACTGCCATCACTGATCAGTATTTGTGCTAATTTTTTGGCACAGTTTATTGATTTTGGGCCTGTTTTTACTGCACTATTTTCTTGTCTGCGCCCTGCAGCCACTGACTGCTGAGTCCATAATCTGCCTCAGTGGTAATTTATTGACGCAGGTTTTTTTTTTTGGGGTCTTTTTTTTTTTTTTTTTTCCCCATTTTTCTGCCAGCACGGTCTGTGTGTGCGCCCTGCAGCCCTTGATCGCTGATCAGTGACCAACATCACTGTCCATCTGTGCTAACTTTTTGGCGCAGGTTTATTTTTTGACCTATTATTACTGCACCATCTTTTTGTGCGGAGTCCTTAATCAGTCTCCGTGGCAATTTGTTGATGCAGGTTTTTTTGGGCCTTTTTTTATATATGAAACTGTAAAAAAAAAAGTTAAATCAAGTGTAGCTAGTACCTGCATAGGTAGGACGTTTGGGGTAGCGGTAGTTTAGGTGTAGCTAGTACCTGCATAGGTATGACATTGGGGAAGCGGTAGTTTAGGTCTAGCTAGTACCTGCATAGGTATGACGTTAGGGAAGCGGTAGTTTAGGTCTAGCTAGTACCTGCATAGGTAGGACTTTGGGGTAGCGGTAGTTTAGGTGTAGCTAGTGCCTGCATAGGTAGGACGTTGGGGTAGCGGTAGCTTAGGTGTAGCTAGTACCTGCATAGGTAGGACGTTGGGGTAGCGGTAGCTTAGGTGTAGCTAGTACCTGCATAGGTAAGACGTTGGGGGTAGCGGTAGTTTAGCTGAAGCTAGTACCTGCATAGGTAGGACGTTGGGGTAGCGGTAGTTTAGCTGAAGCTAGTACCTGCATAGGTAGGACGTTGGGGTAGCGGTAGTTTAGCTGAAGCTAGTACCTGCATAGGTAGGACGTTGGGGTAGCGGTAGTTTAGGTGTAGCTAGTGCCTGCATAGGTAGGACGTTGGGGTAGCGGTAGTTTAGGTGTAGCTAGTACCTGCATAGGTAGGACGTTGGGGTAGCGGTAGTTTAGGTGTAGCTAGTGCCTGCATAAGTAGGACGTTGGGGTAGCGGTAGTTTAGGTGTAGCTAGTACCTGCATAGGTAGGACGTTGGGGTAGCGGTAGTTTAGGTGTAGCTAGTACCTGCATAGGTAGGACCTTGGGGTAGCGGTAGTTTAGGTGTAGCTAGTACCTGCATAGGTAGGACGTTGGGGTAGCGGTAGTTTAGGTGTAGCTAGAACCTGCATCGGCAGGATGTTAGGGTAGCGGTAGTTTAGGTGTAGCTAGAACCTGCATCGGCAGGATGTTAGGGTAGTGGTAATTTAGCTGAAGCTAGTACCTGCATAGGTAGGACGTTGGGGTAGCGGTAGTTTAGCTGAAGCTAGTACCTGCATAGGTAGGACGTTTGGGGTAGCGGTAGTTTAGGTGTAGCTAGTACCTGCATAGGTATGACATTGGGGAAGCGGTAGTTTAGGTCTAGCTAGTACCTGCATAGGTATGACGTTAGGGAAGCGGTAGTTTAGGTCTAGCTAGTACCTGCATAGGTAGGACGTTGGGGTAGCGGTAGTTTAGGTGTAGCTAGTACCTGCATAGGTAGGACGTTGGGGTAGCGGTAGTTTAGGTGTAGCTAGTACCTGCGTAGGTAGGACATTGGGGTAGTGGTAGTTTAGGTGTAGCTAGTACCTGCATAGGTAGGACGTTGGGGTAGCGGTAGTTTAGCTGAAGCTAGTGCCTGCATAGGTAGGACGTTGGGGTAGCGGTAGCTTAGGTGTAGCTAGTACCTGCATAGGTAGGACGTTGGGGTAGCGGTAGCTTAGGTGTAGCTAGTACCTGCATAGGTAAGACGTTGGGGGTAGCGGTAGTTTAGCTGAAGCTAGTACCTGCATAGGTAGGACGTTGGGGTAGCGGTAGTTTAGCTGAAGCTAGTACCTGCATAGGTAGGACGTTGGGGTAGCGGTAGTTTAGCTGAAGCTAGTACCTGCATAGGTAGGACGTTGGGGTAGCGGTAGTTTAGGTGTAGCTAGTGCCTGCATAGGTAGGACGTTGGGGTAGCGGTAGTTTAGGTGTAGCTAGTGCCTGCATAGGTAGGACGTTGGGGTAGCGGTAGTTTAGGTGTAGCTAGTACCTGCGTAGGTAGGACATTGGGGTAGTGGTAGTTTTAGGTGTAGCTAGTACCTGCATAGGTAGGACGTTGGGGTAGCGGTAGTTTAGGTGTAGCTAGTGCCTGCATAAGTAGGACGTTGGGGTAGCGGTAGTTTAGGTGTAGCTAGTACCTGCATAGGTAGGACGTTGGGGTAGCGGTAGTTTAGGTGTAGCTAGTACCTGCGTAGGTAGGACATTGGGGTAGTGGTAGTTTAGGTGTAGCTAGTACCTGCATAGGTAGGACGTTGGGGTAGCGGTAGTTTAGGTGTAGCTAGTACCTGCATAGGTAGGACCTTGGGGTAGCGGTAGTTTAGGTGTAGCTAGTACCTGCATAGGTAGGACGTTGGGGTAGCGGTAGTTTAGGTGTAGCTAGAACCTGCATCGGCAGGATGTTAGGGTAGCGGTAGTTTAGGTGTAGCTAGAACCTGCGTAGGTAGGACATTGGGGTAGTGGTAGTTTAGGTGTAGCTAGTACCTGCATAGGTAGGACGTTGGGGTAGCGGTAGTTTAGGTGTAGCTAGTGCCTGCATAAGTAGGACGTTGGGGTAGCGGTAGTTTAGGTGTAGCTAGTACCTGCATAGGTAGGACGTTGGGGTAGCGGTAGTTTAGGTGTAGCTAGTACCTGCGTAGGTAGGACATTGGGGTAGTGGTAGTTTAGGTGTAGCTAGTACCTGCATAGGTAGGACGTTGGGGTAGCGGTAGTTTAGGTGTAGCTAGTACCTGCATAGGTAGGACCTTGGGGTAGCGGTAGTTTAGGTGTAGCTAGTACCTGCATAGGTAGGACGTTGGGGTAGCGGTAGTTTAGGTGTAGCTAGAACCTGCATCGGCAGGATGTTAGGGTAGCGGTAGTTTAGGTGTAGCTAGAACCTGCATCGGCAGGATGTTAGGGTAGTGGTAATTTAGCTGAAGCTAGTACCTGCATAGGTAGGACGTTGGGGTAGTGGTAGTTTAGGTGTAGCTAGTACCTGCATAGGTAGGACGTTGGGGTAGCGGTAGTTTAGGTGTAGCTAGTACCTGCATAGGTAGGACGTTGGGGTAGCGGTAGCTTAGGTGTAGCTAGTACCTGTATAGGTAGGACGTTGGGGTAGCGGTAGTTTAGCTGAAGCTAGTACCTGCATAGGTAGGACGTTGGGGTAGCGGTAGTTTAGGTGTAGCTAGTACCTGCATAGGTAGGACGTTGGGGTAGCGGTAGTTTAGCTGAAGCTAGTACCTGCATAGTTAGGACGTTAGGGTAGCGGTAGTTTAGGTGTAGCTAGTACCTGCATTGGTAGGGGGTTAGGGTAGCGGTAGTTTAGGGGTAGCTAGTACCTGCATTGGTAGGGTGTTAGGGTAGCAGACTTTTAGGTTAGCGTACATTTTATAATAGAATAAAATTACATAGCATTTGAGGTAGTTTTAGCTATACGTTTTTTCTAAAGTTTGTGTCAATTTACTGCAGTATATTTCTTATACTACAGTTTTTTTTCTAAAATATAGCGTTATTTAGTTTGCGGTTACTGTAGCTTTATAGTTTGACTAAATTTACTGCAGTATAATAATTATTCTACAGTTTTTTCTTAGCACTAATATATAGTGTTACATATTTAGTGTCAGTTAGTGACGGACATTCAGTTTTTTTACTGACGTTCGTTCACTAAATTTTACGTAGCGTAGCTTTATAGTTTTAGCCTAAATTTACTGCAGTAGTTTTTATACTACATTTTTTTTTTTAGCAGATTCAACGTCACAAAATTTTAGTTAGTGTCAGGTAGTCAGGAAATTCTTTTACAGATTTATATTGCCATAGTTTATTGTTACTGAAGTTTGTTCAGTGCATTTTTTACACTTCATTTTTTTCTAAACATTTATTTCCTTTGTTCTCTTCTCCTTTTTTTATTTTGAAATACACAACACACACCCCCTGTGTGTAAAAAAAAAAAAAAAAGTCAGTGTTACACGTGTTCAAGCACTACACACCACCCTAATAAAAATGTCCCAATCGTGCCAAAGGGCCTATTCAGCAGAGGAGGCATACGCCAATCCTGGCCTCTGACACTGATTCCGCCAGCGAGGGAGAAGGGGAATTCGCCCCATTCATCTTGTCGTCGTCTTCCTCCAGTGATGAGGAACCCCCGCAAAGGCCATCCAGGACATACGCTGAGGCAACCCCCCAGATAACTGATCCTGTGTGGAACCCCCCCTGAGACTTATGAGCCTCAGATCCCTGATTTCATAGGCAGCTCAGGAACTAATTTTGAGACTGAAGGCCTCACAGAAATAGATTTTTTTTTAAAGGTTTTTTTCAGTGAGGATTTAGTGAATTTAAAGAGGCTCTGTCACCAGATTTTGCAACCCCTATCTGCTATTGCAGCAGATAGGCGCTGCAATGTAGATTACAGTAACGTTTTTATTTTTAAAAAACGAGCATTTTTGGCCAAGTTATGACCATTTTCGTATTTATGCAAATGAGGCTTGCAAAAGTACAACTGGGCGTGTTGAAAAGTAAAAGTACAACTGGGCGTGTATTATGTGCGTACATCGGGGCGTGTTTACTACTTTTACTAGCTGGGCGTTGTGCATAGAAGTATCATCCACTTCTCTTCACAACGCCCAGCTTCTGGCAGTGCAGACACAGCCGTGTTCTCCAGAGATCACGCTGTGTCGTCACTCACAGGTCCTGCATCGTGTCAGACGAGCGAGGACACATCGGCACCAGAGGCTACAGATGATTCTGCAGCAGCATCGGCGTTTGCAGGTAAGTCGATGTAGCTACTTACCTGCAAATGCTGATGCTGCTGCAGAATCAACTGTAGCCTCTGGTGCCGACACGATGCAGGACCTGTGAGTGACGTCACAGATCTGCACTGCCAGAAGCTGGGCGTTCTGAAGAGAAGTGGATGATACTTCTCAACAGAAAGCCCAGCTAGTAAAAGTAGTAAACACGCCCCGATGTACGCACATAATACACGCCCAGTTGTACTTTTACTTTTCAACACGCCCAGTTGTACTTTTGCAAGCCTCATTTGCATAAATACGAAAATGGTCATAACTTGGCCAAAAATGCTCGTTTTTTAAAAATAAAAACGTTACCGTAATCTACATTGCAGCGCCTATCTGCTGCAATAGCAGATAGGGGATGCAAAATCTGGTGACAGAGCCTCTTTAATAATGGCCCAGACCAATTTATATGCCCAGCAATTTATTGCCCTGAACATCACGTCGTCATATGCTAGACCCTTCAAGTGGACTCCCTTAGATGCAGCGGAGATGCTCAAATTTTGTGTCCTTGCGCTACATATGGGCCTATGCCCCGGACACGCTTTGAAGCTATTCTTAAATGTTTTCATTATTATAATAATAATGCACAGTGCCTGCCCCGTGATGACCCCACATATGACCGCCTATTCAAAATCAGGCCAGTCATTAATCATTTCTGCACCAAATTTCAAGAGGCGTGTACCCCCCAAAAGAACGTTGTAATAGACGAGTCCCTTGTACATTTTAAGGGGAGGCTAAAATTACACCAATACCTGCCCAGTAAGAGGACGAGGTATGGGATAAAAATTTCCAAACTGCGACAGTAGCTCGGGGTACAACTATAGGTTTCGGGTTTATGAAGGGAACGACTCCAGGATTTAACCCCCAGAAGGCCCCCCCCCCCTGGGAGTTAGTAGGAAATAGTGTGGGATTTGATGCACTCACTGCTGGACCAGGGTCACCACCTTTACGTGGATAACGTCTACACCAGCATCCCACTATTTAAATGCCTCTCCACCAGAAATACTACAGCATGCAGTACGGTGCGCAAAAACCAGAGAGGCCTCCTTAACACACTGCTTGGCCAACGTGTTAGGAGTGAGAGCAGGGCATTATGCAGCGAGAGCGTGTTGTTCGTCAAGTAGAAGGACAAGAGGGATGTCCTTCTCTTGACCACAATACATGGGAACGGCAGCACCCCTGTCTCTGTACGAGGTACCACCACAGTGACCCACAAGCCAGATTGCATCGTGGGCTATAGCAAGTAAATAGGAGGGGTTGATCTCTCAGATCAAGTGCTGAAGCCGTATAGTGCCATGAGAAAAACAAGGGTGTGGTACAAAAAGGTGGCCGTGCACATGATACAGATGGCATTATAGAACGCTTTACGTGCTATTTCAATGTGCAGGCCGGACAGGGTCATTCCTTAATTTTCAAGAGATTATCAAGGTGCTTGTGTTTTGAAAACCAGGCAGGGGAGGGCCCAAGCACATCTGCTGAAAGCGAGGGCGCCCGGATTGTACCAGGGCAACACTTTGCCGGATTCGTTCCCCAAACTGCAAATTAGGGAAGATCCCAAAAAAGGTGCAGAGTGTGTAGCAAAAGGCATAAGGAGGGATCAGTTCGACACCTGGCCGAAAGACCTGGCCTGTGCATGAAGGAGTGATTGAAGGCTTACCACACACCTTTGAATTATTAATTTTATTATTTATGTACCCTTTTATTATACGCTGATTTGCTTTTCACAACTTACACACACCCCCACATTATATACTGAAATACCAGTAAATACGGCCTAATTCAAATAAATTCAGCGCAAAAAAACTGTGCCGTCAATATGCTAATTATACCCTTAGATAATTTCCTTGAGGTGTGTAGTTTCCTAAATGGGGTCACTTTTGTTTTTTTTTTCGTTGTTTTGGTCCCTCAGGGACTTTGCAAATGTGACATGGGGCCGCAAACCAATCCAGCAAAATCTGAATGCCAAATAGCAGTTTATAACCACATATGGGGTATTGCTGTGCTTAGGAGAATTTTCTTTATAAATGTTGGGGTGTCTTTTCTCCTTTAGTCCTTGTGCAAATGAAAAAAATGTAGGTTTTATCCAAATTTTATTGGAAGAAATGTACTTCCAATAATTTCTGCAAAAATCCTGTGGGGGTCAAAATGCTAACTATACCCTTAGATATGTTCCTTGAGGGGTGTAGTTTCCTAAATGGGATCACTTTTTGGCTGTTCCCACTGTTTTGGTCCCTCAGGGGCTTTGCAAAAGCGACATAGCCTCCACAAACCAATCCAGCAAAATCGGAATGCCAAATAGCACTTCTTCCTTTCCGAGCCCTGCCGTGTGTCCAAACAGCTGTTTATGACCACATATGGGGTATTGTTATACTTAGGAGAAACTGTTCTACAAATATTGGGGTGCTTTTTCTTCTTTAGTTCTTGTGGAATTGAGAGAAAATTTGCTAAACCTACCTTCATTTTTCGGCCTACTTTCAATAATTTCTGCAAAAAAAACCGTGGGGTCAAAATGCTCACTATGCCCTTAGATACCATCCTTGATGGGTGTAGTTTCCTAAATGGGGTCAGTTTTGGGGTGGGGGTTTCCACTGTTTTGGCACCACAAGATCTCTTCAAACCTGACATGGTGCCTAAAATATATTCTAATAAAAAGGAGTCCCCAAAATCCACTAGGTGCTCCTTTGCTTCTGAGGCCGGTGCTTCCGTCCATTATCGCACATGTGAGATATTTCTAAAAACTGCAGAACCTGGGCAATAAATATTAAAGTTGTTTCTCTGGTAAAAATCTTCTGTCTTATAGGAAAGAAATGTATTAAAACTGATTTTCTGCAAAAAAAAAATAAAAATCATCTGTAAATTTCACCTCCACTTTGCTTTAATTCCTGTGAAGCACCTAAAGGGTTAATAAACTTGCTAAAAGCTGTTTTTAATACTTTGAGGGGTCTTTTATGTGGAGTTTCTAATACATAAGGCCCTCAAAGTCACTTTAGAACTGAACTGGCCCCTGTAAAAATAGCCTTTTGAAATTTTCTTGAAAATGTGAGAAATTGCTGCTAAAGTTCTAAGCCTTGTAACGTCCTAGAAAAATAAAAGGATGTTCAAAAAACAATGCAAATATAAAGTAGACAGATGGGAAATGTGAACTACTAACTATTTTGTGTGGTATTACTATTTGTCTTAGGCCTCATGCACACGACCGTGTTTTTGCGTCCGCAATTCAACCGCAAATCCACGGGTAAATTGCGGACCCATTCATTTCTATGGGCCCATACACACTATCCGTGTTTTCACGGCTCTCCGCATGTCCGCACATCCGTGCCGCAGAAACTACGGACATGTCCTATTATGGGCCGCAAATGCGGTGCGGACATGCCAATAGAAGTCAATGGGCCCGTGGAAATTGCGGATACACCGCCGTGTGTCATCCGCAGTTTGTGGATTGTCCGGAAGTGTTGCTAGGCGTCGACCGGGAATGACTTCTGTCGTCGTGAAGTCTGGAGAGAGTGCATGAGAGCAGCAGAGAGCAGCAGAGAGCAGCAGAGAGCAGCAGAGAGCAGCATGGCTTCAATAAACGTAGAGAAACTAATCATCCTGGTCCAGCACAAGCCCTGTCTGTGGAATAAGCGGGTGGAAGATTATGCAGACAGGAATATGAAAGATCTTGCCTGGCAGGAGGTCTGCAGTGAGGTGCATCCTGAGTGGGAGAAGGCAACTAAAGTGCAAAAGAAGCGCATGGGTAAGTTTCACAACTTGATGCTGTTTCTGAGTACTCCTGTCATGTCATAATGACATGCCTGACGTTTTGATTGTTGGCAGTTGGATCACCCACCAATCGCTGAAATGAAGCTGCAGAAGTGCACGTGAGATTGTGGGGGTCTCATGGCTCTGAACAGCACCGATCAAAACGTGACATGTCACTATGAGGGTATGTTCCCACACACTAATTACGTACGTAATTCTGTGGTGTTTGAGCTCTATTACGCACGCTAAATACGCCGCAATAGCGTTGACAATACGCAATAGCGTTGACAATGCCTTTACGGCTGAAATTACGGGTGATGTTTTCTCCTGAAACCAGCAACGTCATTTCAGCCGTTACGGACGCTGTCGTGTGTGCACATGGAAAACGTGGCAAGTCTGCTGTAGTTTCTGCAACGTTGGAATTACCTGTCAAATATGCAAATGTAGGTGCAGATTTGTTGCGTAAACAACAAAAATTTGCAGCATCATTTTCAGATAATAAACAACATTTCATAATCTCTAGTAATGTACTCTTCTAAAATGTTGATCTGTGATTGGTTTATTTTATATCATAGTCGAAAACGTCAAAACACGCTGGAACACGTGCCGAGACCAATTCAAGCGTGAGATTAATGACAAGGGGAAGAGCGGAGACGGACGTCTGAAAAAAAAGCCGTACATGTACACCAAACAGCTTTCGTTTCTTCTTGATGTAATGCAGGTTGGCCCGTAAGTATTGCTTATATACTTTGATCATTGTAGTCTGGCCATGTAGCCAGTCGTGTCAGTACCGCTGTAGCAGCCGTAGCGACTGCTACGGGGACCGCGGCATGAGGGGACTCCACCATGTCCCGAGGCTCCGCTAGCAGCCGCTATGACGGCTACAGCGGGACGCAACTGAACACTACGGCTGAGCAGGGAGGTATCTCCCCGCTCTGACATTAAACAACAGACATGTATCCCCTAACCACTGAATAGGGGATACATGTGTGATCGCTGGCATTGACAGGGAGAACGGGGGACAGAAAGTACCCTGAACTTCTCCATCCCAAACCTCGTACTTTCGCCACCTCCGTCAAAATGAATGGAGCCAAAGTCGTGCTTGTGCGCATACATAACCAGCGCTCCTTTCAATTTTTGGCAGATGTGCAGACGGCAGAACTTAAGCGAACTTTCAGTCCCCCCTTCACCCTATCGCTGCCAGCGATAAGGCATGTATTTGTAGGACACACTCTAGGTGGCATTTGTCCGTGGGGCGGGGAGGTGGGCCTGTATGGCGTTAGCGGCATACAGCCCCCTCACTAGATAACGCCGTACAGTCCCCCTATAGATAACGCCATATAGTACCCCGGTAGATAATGCCATACAGTGTACAGTGTGGGGCTGTATGGCGTTATCTACAGGGGTGGGGGCAGGAAAAAAGGCACTATCTACAAGGGGGGGTGACACCCAGTGGAGGGATGGCCCCAGTTAAAACTTTGCTATGCGGCCCTGTCTTTCCTAGTTAGGGCTCTGCATGTAGTGATGCATACATAGTTTATTTGCCCAGCTGTAGACATGACGTTAAATTACTACAAAAATTCCCTAACATTATGTTTTCATTTTCAAACAGAACCAAGGATAATCTGGAGGAAGAAGAAGACTCTGATGTGACTCAAATTGAAGAGCCTGACGTAGCTTTGGGGGCTGGTAGGTCCACTTCCACTCCTGTGACAGCAGAACCAACAACAGAGGATAATCCAGTGTGTGCCGCGGACGAAGAAATTCTACCCCGAGGTAAACGTCGACGTTCTGCAAAAGGTCCAACACGTACAGAGCCAAGGCAGGAAGTCGACTTGCGCGTATTAGAGCACTTGGAGAGAAGAGCTACAGAAACGGAAGAGGGCACCTTCTGTCGCGCTCTATCTAATATTCTTAAAAGAGTGCCAATTGCCAGACAGATAAGGTGCCAAACAGCACTAATGGAAGTCGTGGAAATATTTGCGACACATCCGGACCCACGTGCAATGCATCAGGCCATCGAGTTTCATCGACGGGGTTGTGATGCAAGCACCTACAACTCTGTCCCTCCAGCACCTGCAGCAACCGCGCAAGGCATCCAGCATCCGTCATATGTAGACTCAATGCCGCTATTCAGTCACGATCGTTCAGTTTATGGCATGCCAGGACCTTCTCAGCAACAGTATGGGCAAATGCAGCAGGGGGAGGCAGTTCCACGACCACATCATGAACCTGCACCTTCGCAATCATTTTACAATTTATAATTTAGTTATATAACATAGTTTTGGTAATGTATGTTTGACACTATTTTATGCAAGAAATAAAATACGTTTCTAGTTAAATTATGTGTTTGTCTTTATTATTATTGAAAAACATAATGAGGTATTGGTCTGCATTTCTGCCAAATGAAAATAATCGTTTTTTTTTTTTTTAATCAAGAATTAAAAAAAAAAAAACAGAAATACATTAGCTCGCAACCCGCGTCAAGGGTCCTCATTCTCTTGCGAGTCCCTACTCTACCTACTACTGCAACTTTAACTACTAACATTTGTAACATAAACCGGAAATACAACAGTCCCTCTCACATTTTAATTTGGCAGACAAAGCACATCCCTTTGCCAAGGAACGGCTCCCTCAGGTGATACAAAATAGTCTGTATACAAATTACGGGCTGCCAGTCCAGACACTCCAGGTCTTCTATGTGGTGTGTAGTCCAAAGGGATGTAATTCGTAGAGAAATGGTTCAGCTCTGCGTCCACTGCCGACTCATGAATCCTCAGAAAATTGTGGAGGACAACACAGGCTTGGATAACCTTTGTCACATTTTCAGGATTCAACTGAATGGAGCTCTGGAACACACGCCACTTGCTGCTTAGAATTCCGAAGGCGCACTCCACATACCGTCTTGCACGTGTAAGGCGGTAGTTAAAAATGCGCCTCTGTTCATCTAAGCCACGCCTAGGGAATGGACGCATCAGGTGAGGGGACAGTCCGAAACCTTCATCACCCACAATGACAAAGGGTGCTGGTGGTCCTGTAGATCCTGGAAGCTGTCTAGGTTCCGGAAGGTCGAGCTGGTTAGATGCTAGCCGTTCACCCATTCTGGAAGCCCTGAAGATGCCAGCATCCGCAGAGCTTCCATAGGCCCCAATATCGACAATTATAAACCGATAGTCACTGTCAGCCAAGGCCAACAGCACCACCGAGAAAAACTGCTTATAATTAAAATATTGAGACCCTGAGTGAGCAGGCTTTTTTACGCGGATGTGCTTACCATCCAGCGCACCAACACAGTTGGGAAACTGTGCTGATTGGAAGAAGCCATCGGCAATCCGAATCCAGTCCTCTGGCTTGGGCTTTGGCATAACTGCTGCTCGAAGTTGCTGCCAGATGACTTCGCAGGTAAGCTTGACAATCTTGGAAATAGTGGAGCACCCCAGCAGAAACTGGAAATGTAGGGAGGCAAAGGAGTTGCCGGTAGCAAGAAATCTGTAAAAAAAACCAAAAACATATATATCAAAATATGCACAGACAGGAAAAATATCTGCAGCACGGTGGCAAGGCGTCAATATGACCAGGGGACAACTATACTAATATTGTTTGCAGGGTAGAGACATGTCGTAGAAGGGGATTTAGGTTTTCTTACCTCAGAGTGACGATCAGGCGTTCCTCTGGAGAAATGCAACGTCTCATGGTGGTGTCCTGGAAGATCAGTCCAGGACGAAGGTCCGCCAGCAGACGATCAAAACTTTGAACGGACATACGGCAGTAGCTGAGGAACTTGTCCGGGTGCTTCCGCAGGTCAGAGTACAGCATGTTGAAATGACCCTTCCTAAGCCGTTGTGAGATAATGGGGTGAACCCAATATCTCCTCCTCCTCCTCGGTTCTTCGTCCAGCATTGGTGGTTGCTGTCCAAATCGCCTGGAGAGGAGCCAGTGCAGGAGTACATCATCCACATCATCAGAAGACATGTTCGCAGTGAGTAAAACTGTCAAAAACCACAGCTATATCAGCAGCGCAATCTCACTGAACTCGCACAAAGCAAAGATCAGGGAAAATGCAGCAGGAAATGGCTCCAGAGCGATCATGTGACCTTAAAGGGGGTTTGACCAAGCTTTTGGCATCCTCTTTCAAAGTCCCTTTTTTTTTTTTTTTTTTTTTTTTTTTTTCCATCCGCATTTTTGCGGATTACATACGGATGAACTGCGGACTACATACGGATGAACTGCGGATGACATTCCACGGAACACGGTCCTGGAATTTGCGGACCAGAAAAACACCACGGTCGTGTGCATGAGGCCTTAGGGTATGTTCACACGCAAATGCAAAATACGTCTGAAATGCCGGAGCTGTTTTTAGGCGAAATCAGTTCCTGAATTTCAGACGTTTTTGCAAGTACTCGCGTTTATTGCGACGTCTTTTACGGACGTAATTGGAGCTGGTTTTCATTGAAGTCAATAAAAAAACTGCTCCAAAAACTTCCCAAGAAGTGACATGCACTTCTTTGAAGCGGGCGTATTTTTACGCGCCGTCTTTTGACAGCGACGCGTAAAATTACACCTCGTCTGAACTGAACATCGTAAAACCCATTGCAAGCAGTGGGCAGATGTTTGCAGACGTAATGGAGCCGTCTTTTCAGACGTAATTCGAGGCGTTAAATGGCTGAATTATGTCTGAAAATAGGTCGTGTGCACATAGCCTAACAAGCAGATACATTTACATTTAGAAAAATGCTAATTTTTACAAACTTTCTCTAAATTTTGATGTTTTTTTTACAAATAAACACAATGTATTGACCAAATTTTACCACTAATTTAAAGGCCAATGTGTCACGAGAAAACAATCTCAGAATCGCTTGGGTAGGTAAAATCATTCCAAAGTTATTACCCCATAAAGTGACCCATGTCCGATTTTGTAAAAAAGGCCTGGTCCATAAAGCGAAAACAGGCTGTGTCCTTAAGGGGTTAATGGCTTATCCTGGGGATAGACCATCAACTTTCTCTCAATGAAAAATCCTTTTTAACTTTAAATGCTCTAATAGGGTATTTAAAATAGGGGTTAAACTTCCAGATAAGCTAGGAGTCCCTGCCTCGCTGCGGGACAACTGTCCCGTACTGTAATCATGTTTTCAGTACGGGACAGTAGTTCCATGGAGAGACAGGGACTCCTAGCGTCGTACATAACTATGATGCTAGGAGCCCGGCTCCCTGCACTGAGTTCGGTCCGAGACTTACGGCCGCAATACGTTCCGTCCTTTACGGACCGAACATGCTCGTGTGAACCCAGCCTTAGCTTCTCAGCAACAGACGACCAGATGTGACCTCTTTATTGATAGTACTTGCTGAGAAAGTAACAGATGGTCGTCCCCTGTAGAGAAGCTTATTCTATGTCCACCAATAACACACGGCCCCTTTTTATGTTCTGGATGAAAACTTTTTAAATGGATTTTAATTAGGACTTTTTTCCCCCTTCCGGACTGCACTATTTGGATTTGAGGGACTTTGTCTTACGAGTTGACATGGCTGTATTTCCTTTCATGGCTTTGGATACCTCTGCTGCTTGGCACTAGAACAGTGTGTTATTTCAGCACTTTGGGTTTCATTATGCAGGATAATGTGTTCATTATGTACGGGATGATACTGTGAGAGTGAATTCTTTCATTCCAATTGTCGCGGTTAACGCGTCCACTGCACTCTTGTCTGAGCTGTTAACCACTTCACGACGCCTGATGAGTATACGGCATCAGTAGCTGCATAAGGACGAGCATACTTGTCATGCTGATCGTGCGGGCACAGCCGTTGTGGCCACGTGATTAGGAGCGGGGGTAGCGGCTGTAGTACACAGCTGCAGCTCTTCTCTAATGGGGCAAATCAGAGGAACCTCTGATCTCCACTGTTTAACCATTTGAATGCTGCGATCAAGGCTGATCATGGAGTTCAAAGGTAGAACCTGAGGGGGAGAGAACCCCCTTTGATCACTTCAGAGGGAATTCCTGTAATGTGATTGGGGCACATACCTTGGATGGACAGGACTGCCTAGGGTCCATAGCAGTACCCCAGGGGGTTGTTTGACCATGTTTCCTGTTCGGGCAAAAAACGGAAATTTATTATCTAAAAAATAAATCTGGATTACAAGAAAAAAAACAACACTTTTTTAAAATACAGAAACCTGAAACGTAATTAAAATAAACATAAAATCATATACTGTAGACACCTGGTATTGTCACGTCTGTAACAACCGGTACAACACATTTATAGCATCATTTCTGATCTGTGTATGCTGTCAAATAAAAATTGCTTTTTTTCCCCTTCATTTTTTGCTTAAATAAAAAAACATTATTTGCTAATGGTTATGTGCCAAAAAATGGCATCTATATAAAGTAGAACTTGTCAGGCAAAAAACGAAGCCTATTACAGCTACGTCAAATAAAAAGAAAAAAACAAGGTATGCTCGCTAGAATGCAGAGAGGAAAAATACAAAATTCTGGTCCTCAAGGCCAAAATTGGCCCTGTCCTCCCGAAATTAAAATGTTTAAAAATGCATTAGAGACGTGCAACCTATGTAAGGAAATCTCTCATCCCATAGAGCTACATGTCAGACTCCACCCGCACACCCAAAAGGGTCTCAAAATTCTACAATAATGAAAAAAGAATCTGCTTTATCTTATTAATTGGTCACATGACACTTTATTTTTTACTTCCTTTTCCTTAATATTTCCTTCCCAGGGGTTTAGTTGTCATGTGACTGTACCTTCCAGCTGTCCTTATAATGATTAAGAGACTCCACCCCTTGATTTCTGACACTACCGTGGGAAAATGTGTCATGGAGATTATCGCTAATATCATACCTTTAATGGCAAACTTCTAGCTTTACTTCTGTCAGTGCAGAATCCAAACTATATTTTGTATCTTTACTGTCTTTGAGTCCTTCTCCTGTGCATCTGTTCACACTTGTAAGGTTTCTTGACATCTAGGTCCTTACTGTATGTAATGCTTTGCTCCTGTTGTCTGATTTCTCCACGTTTTCATGTGGATGGAGGTAAAATAACCTGTAGTGGAAGATCCTCAGCCTTGTGATGAGCCGTCCTCAAGATGTTCCCGGCAGCGCACCACACTTGCAGTATTTTGTGGTGTGACCTTTCTCAATGTCATAAGATTAGTGAGGGGAGAATCGGCTTACAGGAAGTGTTTGATCTCATTCATCTTATTTGATATAAAGTTCATATATGCAAGTAATTGGTTCTTGTGGGCAAATCTGCTGTGGTACACTATTTTCATGTTCAAGTTCTGCTATACAGAATGCATTGTTTTTTGGGGCCCCCTCCTTTTTGTTTTTTTTGGAGGCTTTGAAAACCTTTTGTAGATATTGTTTTTTTTTAAATGAAATGCATGTAGTTAATGATTATAAACCTTTTTCTAATTTAGATTTATTAAAATGTTACTATAGTTTTTGAAATGCAGCTTCTATGTATCCTCTATACATAGAAGCTGCGTTAAACTTTTCCACCCGAGCCGTCCGTTCAGGTGAACTGACAGCTCGGCTGAGAGTGGCTCCTTTGGGTCTATAAGGCCTTATTTACATCAACGTGTATCTCGTCTGTGTGCTGTCCGTTTTAACAACGGACACCACACTGACCCACGCAATTCAATGGGCTGTACAACACACCTGTTTTTTTTTCACACAGTGTGTGTCTGTTGCGAGAAACTCACAGCATGTCCTGTTCTGGTCAGTTTTTGCAGACCAGACTCGCCCATTAAAGTCAGCATACGGACGACATCAGTGTGCTGTCCGTTTTTAAAGAATCGGTTGCTAAAGAAATGCAGACGCAACATGGGCATTCATATGCATGAAAAACGGTCTGTTATTTGCAGACGCAAATCGCACATATTCGTCTGAATAAGGCCTAACACACAGGATAACCCTAATATCGATCACATCAAGTTCACTAAGTTAGATGTGATCGGTATTAGGGTTTTCCCCTGTGTTGGACCTGCACAGGAGCTGCTCTCTCAGCCGAGCCGTCAGTTTAGCTGAACTGACGGATTCGTCTTAAAGTGCCCAATGCATTTTCCATGTATAGAGGATATAGAAGCTGTATCTCAAACCAATTATAAACATTTTTCGAATTTGAATTTCTCAACGTTTTTCTCCCACCAATTACATACATTTTAATTAAAGGCCATGAAAACCTTTTGTACTTTTTTTTTTTTTTATTCTTTTTTTATTCTTTTATTTTTAAGGTAGTTTTCCATCAGATATAGCCTATAGATAGGATTGGGATTAGACCACATGGACGTCCAGTGATCACTAGCGAAGGACTTGCAGTACTCTTCTCAGTACTGTGCCCCTTTGCCTCTTGTCGTATATGCCTGACCTTATTGATGCAGGGTCAGCCCATTAACTGCGTCGACCTTGTATCTTTTTGGATCCGAAGGGGCTCACACATTGAAGATCAACACAATTATTTATTTTTTTGCGCAATTGATGCCATTTATTTTATATGCCATAAATGTATGTAATGGAAAAGTCCGGCATACTCTTTGTAGGGGAATCCATATAGACAACGGTATAAAGACTTTCCTTGCAGATTGATGCATTGTCTTTAAACCTAATACATTTTTAGACCATTTGTGTTTACGCACTTTTTTTTGCATGTACTATGGTGTATCGTTAAACTGTTTTTAGCCTGATGAGGCGTAAAGTAGGTTCAAGTGTTGACTGCAAAAATGACACGAAAATACTGCAGTGCTAGTTCTCACCCATTGAGGTTAGGATTGTGTTTTAGGACTCTGGGGGTGCAGAGATGTTCTGTGTATTGTATGGACTGCTGATGTTGGCGATCACACCGTGTACATTGAAGAGATCACATTTACCTCTGCTTTATAAGCGGTCATGAGCTATTACTACCGGTGTGGTGCAGCTGTATGACATCTGATAGGTGCCCCCTCCAGCACTTTTATGGTTGTCTGTGAGTTCATTATACTTTTGTTTCTCTGAAAAAAAACCTTTTAGTTTCTTGACACCTAATCCCATGTTTGTGTGCTGCTGTTTCTCAAACTGGCTGGAAAAAGCAGTTTCAAAGAATCTTGGCAAGGCTGATAAGATAATGTGCGTGAATACTTCATCTTTTCTAGTGTACCTAGCTGCTAATGGGCTGGGAAACCGAGCACCTGCAAACCTGCTAGCAAGCGTGGAAATGTTGTTCTAGAACATGAAATTTGTCTCGTGTTTATGACACTGGTAATGTCATCTCTCGTATACACTATTGGGGCCTATACACTCACACTAGGGGTGCAGCTCTGTGAATGGATTCCTACCAGGTCTCAAGAAGGGCTCCATTTCATGACTTACTGTGATCTGTGGTGCCCACCGTATGATCAGGCTGATAATCGATCGGCACCCATCAGGATCGATCATTTACAAGGATCAGATTGGGAAACCAAAGAGGTCACACAATTGGTAGGAGGAAAAAAAACACAAAAAAACCCCCAAAACACAAGTCACTCAACTGAAGGAACACCTTTTTGATACAAACTTGGATTGTTATGTTTTGTAACTGTATATTAGAATATTCAACTTCATTTACACAATTTAGAACTTCTCTGAAGACACGCCAGAAGTTGTGGTTGGTGGGGGTCTGGGTGCTGAGCCCCCTTTAGTTGTAGCTAAAACAGAAAATCCAGCCCTCTGCTGAAATCCATGCTCCTTCGGGCTCCAGTTTGCTTACTCGGCTTTCTTCGGTGATGAGACGTGTCTATGTATAAGTGAAGCACCGTAATGCCTGCGTTCTCCTACATTTGGCCTGTGGATGAGTTGAAGCTTTTTTATACTTGTGAGCGTTCAGCTATCAAGAAGGTGATCTGAGGTTATGATGTCTCTTCGCCCCCATGTGTCTCTACATAAACATTTTGCTGGTTGACTGTAACAGGAGACGTTTCTGGATCAGTTAGTTCTTTGTTGCATGTCTAGGTCACCGTAAATTTCCCAGCATGAAAGTGACTTTTGACTGATTTGCCATTGTATATAACAAGACATTTAATACTCTACTGGAAGGTCCATTGTCAGGGGATGGGAAAGCCTTTTCTCATGAACTAACTCAAGGTATATGACGTAGGTTTTGCTTCCAGTTTTGACACCATTTACTTAACAAGTTCAGTTTACAAGTTTACTTTTACATATTTGACCATTCTGATTTTTTTCGGACGGTTTCCTGTTACCAGAGTTTGGGTCACTGTATCCGCGCAGATACGAGTAAGCCTGACCTAGCGCGGACTCATAGACTCCAAAGTTTAGCTAACAGTTACGCTTTGGCTGGAGATAAAGAGAAAGTCTTGATTTAAATGAGTATATAAAAGGTACACAAATAGAACTTGAAGTATCGAGTGAAAGTAGATTTCTACTTTCATTTGTCAGAAGCGGGAGCGCCCACTAGTTTCTTGAATGGAGGGCTCTGTGCTCTCTGTAAACCGCTGAACCCACTTCCTTGTTTTTTGTTTATTTACGTAATATACTTAAAGCTTTTTTTTTTTTAGAATCACACTTGTTCCCATGGTCCTTTTTGATTTCAGAAGGGCCGTGATTTAACCCAATGGAGACCACCTATTTTCGGTTTTCCATTGTTTTATCCCGATAGCCATAACTTAATTTTTTTCCATCGACATTGAGGGTGAAAGTGTGTGGCTGCTTATTGAGTGCCTGGCCATGTGGGCCTTTCTGTTTCTACACTTACCTATAAACTCTCTGGAGAACGGACTTTAAAAGTATGTCATTTCGATCGGTTATGCCGTCACTTACTGATCGGTAGGCGTCAACCATTGTCCTCATCTGATGATGAGTACATTGGAGCAGAGGCGTAATGTACAATAAGCCCGTCCCTGATTTACTGTAGCAATTAAACTATGACTCTTTGCGTTGCTTCATGAAAAATCCTATATGTTGCCCAGATATATATTTTATTAATATTTATTCCAGTCTTCATCGTTCTCATTTTATCCCCACAGATCCATTGATTTCTCTGAGTCCACCATGTCTTACAGAAGAGGACCGCTCTAGCTTGGAAGCGATCAGAACAATTCATAAGCAAATGGATGATGATAAAGATGGTGGGATTGAAGTAGAGGAAAGTGTCGAGGTGAGCATCAGTGGCAATGACTTTTCTGCCCTGCTACTAAACTGCTTTTAACTTATCATGTGTTGAAGAACTTGGCTCTTTAATTCATGACGTAGGAACACATCTCTGGTTGCATTAGCTTAGTATTTGCCTTTCAACTGGCCAAAATCCAATTCTAATGGTTTCTGGCTGTTACGTGGAAATGTGAGATGTCAGACAGTCTGGTTTGGTAGAGTATGATGTAAATTGACTCATGCATATGGATTGGGAAAATATAGATGGTGACCTGTAGTTAAATGGATGGTCTGGTTTAGGAAACCCATGTACCCTATTAAGGAATTCAGGGAGTCAATACACGGTAAGTTTCCTGTTCAGGCTCCTATCTATGAGTCAGAGAGAAGAACATCTAGAAATAGTGTCTCTAAGGCCTCATGCACACGACCGTAAAAACTCCCGTTATTACGGGTCGTAATCACGACCCGTAATAACGGGCTCATAGACTTCTATTGGCGACGGGTGCCTTCCCGTTTTCTCACGGGAAGGTGCCCGTGCCGTTGAAAAAGATAGAACATGTCCTATTTCAGGCCGTAATAACGGCACGGACAGTCCATAGAAGTCTATGGAGCTCTCGTAATAACGGGTGGCTACATGTGTGCACCCGTCATTACGGCAGCGTTGCTAAGCGACGTCAGTAAATAGTCACTGTCCAGGGAGCTGAAAGAGTTAACTGATCGGCAGTAACTCTTTCAGCACCCTGGACAGTGACTACCGATCAGTATAAACCTGTAAAAAATAAAAATAAAAGACGTTCATACTTACCGACAACTTCCTGCTTCCTCCAGTCCGGTCTCCCGCCCGTTGCCTTGGTGACGCGTCCCTCTCGACATCCGGCCCGACGTCCTGGATGACGTTTCAGGCCATGTGACCGCTGCAGCCAATCACAGGTCAATCACAGGCTGCAGCGGTCACATGGACTGCCGCGTCATCCAGGGATGTCGGGCTGGATGTGAAGAGAGGGACGCGTCACCAAGACAACGGCCGGGTAAGTATGAATTTCTTTAACTTTTATTACAGAAAAGGCTGTCCCTTCTCTCTATCCTGCACTGATAGAGAGAAGGTGCTGCCGATTAGTGCAGTGCAATTTTGCCGCCAAAAACGTGCTCGTAAATACGGGTGGAATACGTGTGACACCGGACCCATATTTACGGGCACGGGTTCGTAAATACTGGTGCAAAACGGATGGAATACGTGTGACACCGGACCCGTATTTACGCCAGTATTTACGGGTGGGAAAAAATACGGTCGTGTGCATGAGGCCTAACTCTGGAGGACTCTGCAGGTCCATGCCTTAGACAGACAGCTCATTCATCTAAATGGGAAGTGTGTAATAATTCAGTTCTCCTGTGGAGGCGATGCAGGGAGGATTGAACACTTACTGCTGACTTTCCCTGCTGATTGCTGGGGTTCCCTGCAGCATGACACCCTGTGATCAGGTTATTTTTGGATTGACTCTTCTAACAAAAAAGGGATTGCCAAAGCGGAGACCCACTTCCAACATGTTATTCAGAAGAATATCGCATCGTTTAGGTAGGTTTAGGAGCTGGGTCCCCCACCAATGGCGCTGAGTGAGTTATGATACTAGTTTTTATTGTAGAGATCAATGGAAGTTGTGGGAACCTATCAATATTCTTGTCTGATTGAAATATCAAGTGATACTGGCTTCAGTATCTCTTTTCTCTACAATCTATAAAGATATTACATATTATAGACCACAAAAGTGCTGCAAAATGGAAACACAGGTAACATATGGAAATAGATTGAAGCGTGAGGTGCGGGGGGCCCGCTTGCTGGGGGAGCTTTCACATTGTGTTGATGTAAGCCGCTCTCTGCAGGCAGTGACAGGTAAAATGAAAATTCTTCTCAGCTTTCTGCAGTGTAGGTTGCCAAGTCTACAATATGTTTATGCTTAAGCTTTACAAATGAGCTTATGGTTTTAAATACTCGGGTTATTGAGTTTAATATTAAAGGTGCATGAAGCATTTGTTAATAAAATAGATGCACAATGTGAGAGCAATAACCCCCCCCCCCCCCATATATTTGCTATAGAAACAGATTTTTTTGAAGAGAAATATAGTGACCTTCGAATGTCATTGTCAATTATATTGTAATATGTTCACTTAAAGAGGACCTGTCACGGTCATATAAGTTGAACCGCTTTACTGACCTGAATAGCGTGGTCTCCCTGATTCCAGCGCTGTTTATGTATTCTTATTGAACCCCCGTTCCAGAGATATGGCCCACTGTTGTGTTAGCTAGCTCCACCCTGTTGGCTAACTACAGTAACTTAGCATATAGGAAGCCAACACAACAGGGGGTATATCTCTGGAACGGGGGTCCAGGAAAAAAGAAAAACTGCGCTGGAATCAGGGAGACAGCGCTATTCAGGTCAGTAAACCGGTTCAACTTATATTGAGACCAAGCATTATTCAGTTTGCTCACCTGACTGCATCCACATCAGATGATATCCTGCTGATCCGTCCATTCTTCCAGATAAGTGAAGGCTTTGCTGCATGGCTAGGTTCGGGCTACACATAGCCTTTTTGTAGTTTTATTGATTGATCTTTAACTCCTGAGTGACAGCTGCAGTCCACAAGACTACATGAAACTGAATGTTTTTATTTGGGTTGCTACTAGAGCTTAAAATTTAAAATCAATCAGTAGCGCTACAAAAAGTCTCTAGTTCTAGCCCTGGCCTAACATTACTGGGAGATGTCTGCATGGGTATTATAGTTGTTGTTAAAGGGAATTTCACAAACTAAGGCCTCATGCACACGAACCTAAAAACGCCCGTAATTACGAGCCGTAATTATGGCCCGTAATTAGGGGCACATAGACTTCTTTTGGCCACGGGTACCTTCCCGTATGCTTACGGGAAGGTGCCTGTGCCGTTGAAAAATATAGAATATGTCCTATTTCAAGCCGTAATAACGTCGGTCGGGCCCATAGAAGTCTATGGGGCTCCCGTAATTACGGGTGGCTACGTGTGTGTACCCGTAATTACGGGAGCGTTGCTAGGAGACGTCAGGGGATAGTCACTGTCCAGGGTGCTGAAAGAGTTAAACGATCGGCAGTAACTCTGGGACAGTGACTACCGCTGGAGTTAATAGTATTAAAAGTTAACTTACCAGGAACTCCTCTTCTTCCTCCTCCAGTCTGGCCTTCCGGGATGACGTTTCATCCCATGTGTCCGCTGCAGCCAATCACAGGCCAATCACTGGCTGCAACGGTCACATGGACTGCCGCGTCATCCAGGGAGGTCAGATTGGATGTCAAGAGAGGGACGCGTCACCAAGACAACGGCCGGGTATGTATGAATTACTTTTACTGCGGAAAGGGCTGCCCCTTCTCTCTATCCGGCACTGATAGAGAGAAGGGCTGCCGATTAGTGCAGTGCAATTTTTCAGCGAATACGTGCCCATAAATACGGATGGAATACTGGTGACACCGGACCCGTATTTACGGGCACGGGTCCGTAAATACTGGTGCAATACGGATCGAATACGTGTGACCAAGGACCCGTATTTACGGGAGGACAAAAATACGTTCGTGTGCATGAGGCCTTAGGCCTCATGCACACGAACGTAAAAACGCCCATTATTGCGAGCCATAATTACGGGCCCATAGACTTCTTTTGGCCACAGGTACCTTCCCGTATGCTTACGGGAAGGTGCCTGTGCCGTTGAAAAATATGGAACAGGTCCTATTTCAGGCCGTAATAACTGCTCGGGCAGACCCATAGAAGTCTATGGGGCTCCCGTTTTTACGGTGACTGTGTGTGCACCCGTAATTATGGGAGCGTTGCTAGGCGACGTCAGGGGATATTCACTGTCCAGGGTGCTGAAAGAGTTAACTGATCGGCAGTAACTCTTTCAGCACCCGGGACAGTGACTACTGCTGGAGTTAATAGTATTAAAAGTTAACTTACCTGCTTCTTCCTCCAGTCCGGCCTCCCGGGATGACGTTTCATCCCATGTGACCGCTGCAGCCAATCACAGGATGCAGCGGTCACATGGACTGCCGCGTCATCCAGGGAGGTCGGACTGGATGTCGAGAGGGACGCGTCACCAAGACAGCGGTACGTATGAACTTCTTTTACTTTCAATCGCTACGGAAACTCTGCCCGAAAGGGCTGCCCCTTCTCTCTTTCCAGCAAGTTCTTGTGAATGAAGCCTAACTAAATTAATGGTCTTGTTTAGAAGCCCAATTTTCCAATATCCTGATACTTATTTAACAGAGGGGATTCCTTTATTCTGGACCGCCATCAATTACCTATGGGAGCGTCTACAAAGAGTATATCTCAGTCTGGGGGACCTAATACGTTCAGTTATTACGTGGATAGTCCATTGATTTCAATCGGCACCATGTAGTGTTTCTCTTCCTCTTTGGTAGTGTTGCAGGGGAATTTAAACTCTTGATACCAGGGGCCGAGATATGTATTTTTGACCAGTGGTTTGCTTTACTGTTCTGCAGTGTTGTATGTGGGAAGTGATCGGTATCTTTTACAGATGTAATTTCAGTCACGTTTATGATACTCACATCTATAAGTTAGCCTCCTGTGTAAAATAACTGCGTGACAAGTATCTATGACCAGATATAGATAATAATTTATGTATTGTGTTCTACAGTAGAAAAATTTTTTTTTTACATTTGTCTCTTTACAGCTCTACATGACATGTCCTCTTTTAAAGAGGTTGTTTGCTTTGGACAGTCCCTGCTTATTAGAAAGGCCCTCCAGCGATCAGCTGTAATCTGTGATTGAAGCCAGCAGAGTGTTTAATTTCCCTGCAGCGCCTCCAAAGGGGCAATGATGCATTGCAGTTTCTATAGTTCAATCTCTAATTTAGTCTGATAATGTTACCTTAATTGCAATACAGGAACTTGTGATATCCACATTACAGTACGGAAGTAGAAATCAGATGCCACAGAGGTTGGCCAATGAGACTGTAAAAGAACAGCTGCTGATAGTGTAGGTTCACCTCATGTTAATATGCGGCGTCTATCAGTGTTACTGCTTTTATATTGACCAGTGATACTGTTACAGGAAAGCTTTCTGCAGCCCACCAACAGACTCTGTAGGTCCATGTATTAAAAGTAAGGTTTGGTCAGATCATTGCTTTTATTTTCTAATGCTCTGGAAAAAAATTACTAGCATAACATTTTACAGCAGCCTGTGTCTGCTTTGCCATAGGATGAATACAGGCTGCTGTACACATTGCTTGTATTCTGCTGACAGACCTGTAGACAATGCTTGCCATTTGTTTTCCCTGCTGCTTTGATTTTGCTTCTGCTCTTATAGGAAGGAGTCCTTGTGATAAGTGTCCGCTAGGGATGGTCAGATTGGCTCCTGATGTGACTTCTGCTGTCTGCAGTATGTTGTCTGTAATCGACATCATGTCAGTTGTTACTTGATGGCTATTACGCTAGCTTCACGTTGTTACCTATTGATCGCTTCTATCTGGAACACGTCATGTTTTTGCTTATGCAAATAAAGTACAATTTAAGTGCATAATAGAATACACCTGTGCAAATATTTACCTATATGTAAACTTTCCCTTGCTAAAATAGTCTGCCTTCTAAAAAGCCGTTAGCACTATAAAAGTTTTTCTATTTAAACCCTTTCATGACCAAGGGTCATTGATGCGGTTGTGTCCAGGTCAAATTTTCTATTTCTGATGTGCACTTCTTTAAACGATAATAACTTTGATAATTACTAGAATACTACCACGTTACTAGAACACTACCACGTTACTAGAACACTACCACGTTACTAGAACACTGCCACGTTACTAGAACACTGCCACGTTACTAGAACACTGCCACGTTACTAGAACACTGCCACGTTACTAGAACACTGCCACGTTACTAGAACACTGCCACGTTACTAGAACACTGCCACGTTACTAGAACACTGCCACGTTACTAGAACACTACCACGTTACTAGAACACTACCACGTTACTAGAACACTACCACGTTACTAGAACACTACCACGTTACTAGAACACTACCACGTTACTAGAACACTACCACGTTACTAGAACACTACCACGTTACTAGAACCATAATACTACTAATGCCACGACGCCGTCTGGAGATAATGCCACGACGCAGTCTTGGGAAGGTGCCTGCCACGCCGCCGTCTGGGGATGGTGCCGGAGGATCCCCTGACGTCAGTGTCCATATATGGACAGTGACTTCAGGGGATCATCTGGCAGAGGAATCCCTGGCTTAGTGCGTCTGCAACGCCCTGGCTGGGGATCCCACTCCTAGAGGAAGCTCCAATGGAGCGAACTACAGTGAGGTGGGGGTGTGGGGTGCTGTTTACAGTGGGGGCGGTTGCACTATCTACAGGGGGCTGTGTGGTCATTGCACACCTACCACCAACGATCCAGCAGCGCGGGAAAGGGACTGCGCTCCTTCATGACGTCATGAAGGAGAGCCGGCACCTTCCTCCTTTGGCCTGCTCTCTACTCTCCCGAGGGAGCTTCGGTGCTCCGCGGGCCGCAGATGACCGCCTCAGGGGCCTCGTGTTTTGGACCCCTGGCTCATAAACTGTAGACTCTGTATGGATCGGTGTGTTGGACAGTTGGTAGATGTTGGGTAGCTGTACAATGATAAAACCTGGAAGCAATGTAAACTGCCTTTATATGGATGTTTCTAATTAAGAATCTCGGTGATGTCGATCTCTCTCCTCTTTAGTCCTCTGAGTAATGTGAGACAGAATTCAGCAGCTTGCCCTATCTACTATGATTCATCCACATGTTTGGGAATCACATCAGCTTTTGCTAATGGTTGGCAGGATTTTTGGAGCTTTATAATTGAGCGTGCATGTGTAACAGGCACTGCCTGTATCCCTTTCTGCTAAGGTCTGGTTCTGTGGTTGACATTGTTGTGTTCACTTCTTGTACATAGGCTGATTCTGCAGATTTCATGTCCTTATTTCCTCCATGTTCCCGGTGTCATGCATTTCATATGAATCATAGGTGCTGAAGTAATGTGCTCTAAGAGGTGGCTTGTGATCAAAACCAAAACTGACTCATTCGATATGACCTAGTTCATTTATAGAACTACCTGTCTTCACCGGGAGGACTAATAAATGAAATGCATAGAAGGACTTGTGTGTTGCTCATCGCCGCCAGTCAGATACCATTTATTATCAGGTTTAACACTTGGAGCTAGGATCAATAGAGCACGATTAGCCTGACCGAGGCCAAAAGAATGTACTTTTTGGCCTTTGTCCAGCTGGTATACATCAGTATGCCTTGTTTTTTGATGTATGGAATAGTGTAGTAGACTACACTATTCAATACAGCGAGATCCCTTAAAAAAGACAAAAAACCGCTTACTGCATGAATATATTTTTATTTTTTACTGGGAGCCTATGTGTGACTTATGGCATAAGTCACAGGTATACATTTAATGTATACATCACAGGCTTTTTAATAGCTTTTCATCACGTATATGTTAAATGGATACCGTTGTAGTCTGTGGTGTTGGATGCCACTGTTTGGGCATTCGTCATACCCTACGTTTAACATATGTCCGAAGCTTTTCCCGGCATATGTGTCAACGAAGACCATCTAACCTGATGTGAACTAGGTCTATTCTGAACTCTGATCCAACACAAATGTTCACCTACGCAACCAAATTTCTCTTTTATGGTTTGACTGCATTTAAAGTGAAATATGAAGCAACTGGAATAGGTCTAGAAAAAAATAATCATCCTATAGATTTTAGTTTCTGCAGCTGCTATGCAGGCCTGTTTCCATGGTAACAGACTACTAACAAACTGTGTAGTCTGTTCCTTCAGTCGCACTCAGTTTACCTACTGTTTACTAACATATATTCGGTAGGTTAGTAAGAAGTAAGGGATATATTCTGTACCTACCCTTTCATAGGCAAAATACTTAATGAAATCTGGTGGATTGGCGTGGTATTGGTCAGAATTGATTTCTTAGCTGCTAACTTGCTTGGTTATAAGAATCGTTCCTGTTCATAAACTGAGATTTTCTAATAATAAATAGATTAAGAAATGTTTGTAGGTTGGCTGTAGTGATGGTTTACATGATATTTCTCGTAAACTGGTGAGAATAGCTGTAGGGCCTGCAGTGGCGGCCAAACATTTACAAGAAAAGAAATAACGAAGATGTCTTAAGAACTTACATGGGATTTTTAATGACACTAAATATATATATATATTACAATTTCTGGGACCTACAGAAGGTAACGAACAGGACATTGCTGCTCCACAATGTGCTTTAGTACATTCTGTACAGTTCGCTACCATCTCGTTGTTTCGGACTTGATATGAATATCTGCCTTAGACTTTCACACCTGCGTCAGGGCTCCGTTCCGACATTCCGTCAGAATGAAGTCCTGACTGACAAACGGAAACCAGAGGTCACCGTTTATTTCAATGGTGACGGATCCGGTGCCAATGGTTTCCGTTTGTCTCAGTTGTGCAGGGGTTCCGTCGTTTTGACGGAATCAATAGCGTAGACGACAACGTGGTGTTGTTTTTTTGCCTCCTTTATAGAACATCATGTTCTTTGCTGAATATTCAGGTGCTATATTCAGTATCTATGCTATATCCATTTTCCCATGTAAATGTCCCCTCCACAAAGCATCATGAGCCATTCTATGATTGCCTGCCATTACTTCTGATCTCTAGGCCTCTCTTGCATGACCTGTGAATTCATTTTGTGATATTAAACTATGATTTTGATTTCCCTTTCATGCTTCCCAGCTAGCTACAAAGTAAGTTTTCATTGTGTTGTGTGTATGTGCTCCTCATGTCCATGCTCCCTTGATCACGTCGTTCTGTGTATTGTCAGTATTGCACATGACTCCGTATAATGTTATGTGGTTTATTATAGAGGTACCTGACGGGTACAGTTATGTGCTAAAGTCTCATTTACTGGGTATGTCGTGGTCTGATCCCCTTATTGAAAAGAAACTCTAGAATGGTAAGCTGACCTGTAGCCGGCCGACATTGTACCAGAGCATAGGGGGCAGTAAATATTGTCGAGAAAAGAAAATGCAGCTCCAAGTAGCCATCAGGCAAGAATCCAGGGAATTACTGCTGCATCCATTAGATGCAATGTGACTGGTTCTGAAAAGGAAAGACCTTCCCCTCTATATCGTACACCAGGGATATCTCATTATTTGGTCTGCCAAAATATTTATATATGATTTAGAAGAAATGAATAAAATAAATGTTTGGATTTGTGCAGTTATGACTTAATTAGGAAAAAACACAACTTTACCCTTTAGAATGTGAAGTAAAGAAAATGTTTAAACGGATATCTCAACCTCTGTCAATGTGCCCTATAAGGGAGTCTGGGCGGCCCTCTAATTTAAACCCCCCTCTATTAGCCAGAGCGAGAGCTACTGCATTGTGATCATTTGCTTGAATAGGTGCCATGTACTACTACATTTCCCCTGTAGTGGCCACTGCAGGGAAACATGCGCTCCGCTGCAACTTCCCCAGTGATATCCGCTAATTGTCGTTGTAACTCCCTTTTTGAAAACTGGTTGTGACCAGCCCTTTAATTTTTGGTCTTGTTCAAATATTGTAGTCCCTTTATGTCCCCCCTTTTTTTATTTTATAATGCCAAAACCAGTATTGCGATACCAGATTTTAAAGGGTGAGTAGTAGATGGGTAAACATCTAATGCACTACGGCACTGTATGAATTAAGGCCTTATATTGGATTTTTTTTTAGAATATCTTTATAAAGTAATGGAAAAATGCTTTCAACAAAACTTGCTGCCTGCTTCTCAGACTATTCTATGCACATTGGGCTTCAGTAGTCAGAAACACTTGTAATCCCCCCCCCTACTGCTCTGGGATGGACCAGCGCTGTTGATGTCAGCACTGTGTCTGTCCTGTTTTTTCTGCTGCAGGTCCCTTGCGCGTCATCGGTATTGGTACATCCGATAGCAGCGGGGAGTGTCTCTGACTACCAAAGCACAGTGTGCATAGAATAGTCTGAGAAACTGGTGAGCATTTTAGATGAATGCCGAGAGGATCGGGAATCAATGAATCCATGGAAGAAACTCTAAAAAAGGAGGGCACAGGTACTTTAACATTACATTTCCCATATTATGTAAAACTTTAATGGGGACCGGGGTGTCGCTTTAAGTGCTTCAGTCATTGATTTTCTTTTTATGCAGGATATTACCTCTCAGTACTTGGAGTAGGGAGTAACATGTTCTGAGCATATTGCGGTCTCAAACCATCAGCAGCTTTTTTTTTTTTTTTGCCGAAAGCGATATTTATCTTCTAATGGTTGAATATACATATATTAAGTGCCCGACTACTGACCCTGGACAGGACTTCCTGCCTAAGGCCTCATCCATACATCCGTGAAGTATTTATGGTCCCTAAACACTCCACGGACAAGACGCAGACTGTCACCCGTATTTGCAGGCCGTGCTCACATTATAAAGTATAGATGCACATGTCCTTGTTTTTTTTGCGGGTCACTTCTACGGCTCGGACACAACCAGTAAATATATACGGGAAGGTATCCGTGGCCCATATAAATGAATGGATCAGAATCTTTATCTGCAATTACGGATAAAAATTGCGGTCGTGTGCATGAGGTCTAAGACCCTGAGTAATTCTCGTTCTGATGCTGCCGTTACATGTTTCTATAGTGGAAGAAAAGAGACTAAAATCAGATGCAGTTAGTCCCATATACTTCTACCCATAGCGTGTATGTGCTGTCATATGGCCGTGGATTTCTCAGAATGAGACACTTGAGTGGTTTTTTTATTTTGTTAGCTGCTGGAAAATCTATCATTGTGCGTTCATAGAATACAGTAGGAGGAAGCGCATGGATGTTAATGTTTCCGTCTCCTGCTTGAACATAGTAGTGACAATATACAGAGTCTACCCGCAGATGTCACAGGGTTTCCTGTTTTTACTTCTGAATGGCTCTTTATTAGTGTCATACGTAGTTTCCATAAGTGCTATTGATTTGTATGTGGTTGGCAAAAATCCATTAATAATCATTAACATGACTCTACTCAATTTCATTTCTGTTAATAGGGTTTTGATTTACTAAGCTAATACAATACAGCTGATTTTAAATTTCCAAGCCTCGGCGTTGTAGCATGTAAGCTAGATGTACCCTTTGTTAGGCCATGTTCAGATGTGGCAGATTTTGGGTGCAGATTACAGTACAATTCATGTCAATGGGGTTTTGAAGACCCCCATTAACAGGTAGGAGATTTTTCTGTTCCCAATTGCCGGGCTTGTTGCCGATCTTTAAGGCTAGGTCACATGGTGACTTTGACTGCGACACGGATCGCATGGCCAAAGATCACGGTTTTTGCAGCGTTGCGATGATTACCATGAATGTGGCCGCATTGAGAACAGCCAGTTTCCACAAAGGCAACACGACCGTTGCAAGAAATCCAAACGTGATGCATTTTTTGAGACTGTCGTATTGCAGTCGTAGCCATCTGTGGTTCGCAACTCGGCCGCATTCATTTTCACTACTGCGATGCAGGCGGCACAACACGGCAATCTTTGGCTGTGCGGCCTGTGTCGCGGCCAAAGTTACTCTGCAGCAATATCCGTAACCCATAATATGTTGCGTGATTTGTGAAAGTTAAAATCCAAATGTAACACACGAACTTAGGTACTCAAAGTAATTTTACCATAGAGAGCGCTTGGGATTAGAAAAACATGGCAATTTCTTTCAGAATCCGTGCTGCACCTCTCCACGGGGCACCTCTGCCTCATTTACTTCAGTGAAGCTGAGCTGCAATATCATACACAACCCGTGGACTGTGGCGCTGTTTTTGGAAGAGAGCGGTCATCTTTTTCTAATCCTGGAAAGTCCCTTTAATTTTTATTTTTTTAATTAGCAACTGTTGAATTTACCAATAATGTTTTGTGAAATTAGCATTATTATTGAGATGTATTGCTGCCTTATAGTTTTCTTTTATGGGAATTGCATCTGTCTTGTCATCTGTACATGTAGAACAGCGATTCCTTGAACCTGCAAATTAATACTGAAAGTTTGATAATCGGTCGCTGATTTCCTTCTCTGACTGCAGTAAAATGCAGAATTTCATAGGCCGGAAGCACAAGACCAAGCTGAGGGAGATGAATCCGGTTAATCTAGAAATTTGCAATAGCAAATTTTGTGTAAACATTTTAATTTGGACTTTCTTTGTGACTGGCTACTCTTCCAAATTAGTTTGCAGTTTTCTGTTACGGGCTGATAACGCAGAATATTTAATAAGTTGGGATCCATGAGGTCCGAAATATACCTGAATAAAGGAATTGTTCTAAGTTTGTATATAAAAATGTTGTCTCGCAAACACAACCCCTTAGAAGCTGGCCCGGCGAACAACTGCCTGCCGCAAGACTGGCCTCCCTAATCCTCAGTGTTCATCTGTTATTGCCGGTGGTAGACGCACCTGCCTAAACATTGTCTCTGCAGGGGAAATGAAGAACTACATGCCGGCCACCCAAATAACTGGCTGACTATGTAATGCATGGAGTGCTGGGTCAGCCAGAGTGGGAGCTGTTCTCACACAGCGGCTCTCCATACCCGAGTATGGGGGTTCCAAAATGGGAACCCCCTCCCACTGACATCCATATGCCCTAATAATAGCGCGTATAGACATAGAATGTTGTCTTGAGCAACAGCTTTAAAGTTTAGGCTCCCAACTCAACCCCAAAGTTTTACTTAGGCTATGTTCACATTTGATTTGGAATCTTTGTTCGGAGCATCCCTTGCAGATTCCATCAGATTTGACAATAAGAATACTACTGCATACAGCGCTTTCTTTCCCATTAAAATGACAGACCCTATTATAAGTAAATGGGGTCTGTCGTACTACAGATCCGGGAGTGGGTCATGGTTACCATTATATTATAAATTTTAACCATGAGACAGATGTGAACAAAGCCTTACCTGGTTTTGCGAATCCTTTCTTCCGCTGCGGTCGTCTTCTAGGCCTCTGCTGAAGCCTTCTCACACTTATTGTTGCCCGAGAAGCCTTTTTGCCCAAGAAGCCTACTTGCCCAGGAAGCCTGCTCGCCCTGTTCTCGCCCTGGAAGCCTGCTCGCCCTGTTCTCGCCCTGGAAGCCTGCTCGCCCTGTTCTCGCCCGGGAAGTCATTGTCATGAATTGTGTAAGCGTACAATGTGCCGACGTAATAATCTGCATTACATATGTATTAAGGAGCAAACGGGAAAACTTTTATATAAAGAAACTTGGTTTGGAGTGGCTGTATTCTTAATGTATATAGATTGACCCCGGTTCTAGATCTTGCATTGACTTTCCTTCCATTCCTTAAAGGCTAAAACCGCCTGACAATCACATGTCTCGTCCCAGATCTGTATTCCCTAGAGGAAATAAATTGCATGCTACTTGCACTTACGAATATTTGTTTTAGATTTTCTTTAATGTTTGTCACGGTTGAATGAAATTGTGTAGACCTGGCATAATAGTCAAGGTCACAACTTGAGAAATAAACTGGTTATTATGTAGAATTACATTTCTCCTTCCTTTCTCACTTTCTCTCTTTATTTTTTCTGCTAGTCCTCCCCCTCTTTTCTGTAAGATAAACATTTAGGGCCACCCGGTTAGATATTTGAGCTGCCATCCGTGTACTGTAATAAAGGCAATTTACAGCTCAGACTATCCTGTATCCCATTGTCTCGTTTGCACCTGACCGCAGGACAATATTGCTGGTACAACTTTACCCTATTCGGTTACATTCACGTGTTCCAGACTTGTTGAGCATTTTTGCTGCAAGCTCTTTTGTATTTTGTGGATTGTAATAGTTGGATGTACCGTTCGTCTTTATTGACAGCAGGAAGTTACTTTTAAAGAGTTGTAAAGTATAACTAGTAATGCTTGGATACATTACCATCTGTAAAAGATGATCGACTTTTTGTTACTTTTGTATCCAGCTACAGTCAAAATGTCAGTGATTTCCTGTTAGCCCTCAAGCTCCTTGAGTTCACGTCTCCCAACAGTCACCTGCTGGTTCAGTGTCTGTTCAGTGTATTCGATTAGTTTTGCATTGTGCAAGATTCCGTTTTCAATGTAACTGCATCCCTTGCTATACACTGCACCAGTGTTCTAGGAACTCATATAAGTTCTTAAGGGTGTGTCTGTCAGCAAGGTGCTGACAGATTGCTAGCGGCAGGCCACAGAATGCTGAATGCATCATTGAATGTAGTTGGAGTGTTAGACAAAATCAATTAGTTTACAATGCAGATTTGAGGCTCTGCTCACATTAACCTTCATAGCCTACGCTGGGGTTCTGTCACTTTTGATGGCAAGCATAATGCGACATGCAGTACTATTTTTGCTCACAACATGGCAAGAACATTGCTGGAACAATAAGTCAATAGGATCCGCTGGTCGTACAACGGATCTGTCACCGCGTCATGGCTTCTGTTATAAGCGGAAGCCATGGTGCAATTGCATTCAGAAGTGCAGCTACTCGTTCTAGTAGATTTCTCCTGCCGCCGCTGCTGTTGTCTTTCAGTAAACTGGATCTGTTGCCTTCCAATTTGTGTTAGACCCTCCAACTAACCAGAATGACTTCTCCTGTTTTCTAGTTCCTGCGTGAAGACATGAACTACAAGGACGCTTCTCACAAGCACAACCACTTGCACAGAGAGGACAAACACATCACCGTGGAGGACCTGTGGAAGACGTGGAAAACATCTGAAGGTGAAGCCAAGCATACATTTGTCAATATCACACAGTTATGGATTTGTTCACGTTTATTAAGTTACATGTGGTTTTACTTTTGTGCTTATTTTTTAAAACCTAAAAAAGAAACAAATTTTCAGAAGTTCTAATTTACAATCTGATGCAATAATGCAGCGTTCTTCAATATATATACAATATACTGCGGCCGGACCCTTTCAGGACCTCTGCTGCAGGCTGGGTGGTAACTGCACGAACTCTCAAGGGTTCCCCCATCAGTACATCTCCTATTAGAAAAAAGTGCTGCATCTACTGATCATGAAATCCTTGAAGATGGAGTGCTCCTATAAAGATCCAAGCAGTTCTTACACCACCTGCAGCATGGCCCTCGAGATGTCTGGCTGGGGTATCGTGGAACTTAGGACTTTTTGTGACATGTTTTTGTGCAAACGGGGAAAGTATACTGTATGTGTGATCACATCTGCTTTGGAGGCGATTCTACTCCGCGCTTTCTGTGACAAATTCCGGACAATATAGCACAGCATGCGGCACTATTCTGTACGGTAAAATGATGGAAACCATGACGAAAACCTGACCGACCCCATTATAGTCACTTTAGTTGTTCTGCTTCTATGATAGGACAGAACAATGAAAATGAAGAACGCATATGTAAACCTAGCCTAAGGGCCCTGATATTTCATTTGGGCAATGATCAAGTGCAATTACATCTGCTACCATAAAAAGAGATGTGACTTTAGATTTCCATATTTTGCATATAGGGGAAGTAGTAGTGTGAAACCTTGCTCTGTTGGCACATATCCCTTAATGTTAGGGTGGGCAGTGGATTTGGCTAGCGGACCCATGTCTATTTGCTACATGGAAAGGATGCATTTGGTCAAGCAAAGAGATTATCCAAACGTATTCTTTGATGTAGCCAAATGTATGACTAAAAGTGTGTTTTTGTCATACGATTGACAGCTTCATATGTGGATACTGGTTCTTGACCGTATTAAAAACTATAGTCTACCACATTATTCAATACTGAAAAGGTATCCGTGATAGATCAAATGGAATGGGAGGTCCTGTGGTTTGCCAGAAAAGTTAGATTATTATTATTGTTATTATAATTTTTTCAGATTGTGTTCCAGTGCAGGAGACTAGGATGTGCTTTGCTAGATTGCATATTGTACGAGAAGTAGGGGAGAGGGAGATTGTATTACAAGTCACTCAGTCCATGAATCTTATAGTTTGGTCCTTTTTAAATGCCCTCCAATGTGCATTATTAATGAAGAAAGATGTGATTATGGTTAGTCAGCTTTTAAGAAGAGTTAGTAAGCAGAGTATTTGTAGATTGGTTATACCACAATCATTTTGTAGTTTGTAGATCTAGTTGAGAATTGCTGCACTTCTGTTGTATTGTTGTGCATAAAACTTGAATGGAAATTCGGAGGAGAAGAAGCTTCTTGTTCCTTTTCAAGACACCTAATATCAGATCTAAACCATTTTGTTCAGTGGAGGGTTAAACATGAGATCCTCTTGAGTAAGCTCAAGAGTCTATCCGGGTTAGAGCATTAGTACACCATTGATTTTATGTTTGTTGCGTAACCTGCAGTTATATATTGATCCGTTTCCCATCATACAGCCAGCCGTGAAAAGTAACGTACGGAGCACGTCGCCTTCAGGAACTCCAGAAATAATTTTATAAACTCTGAGGATAGTGACTTCTCCACCGGTTATACAGACATTTTCCCTTTCACATGCTGGTATACGGTACCCTATAAATAACGATGGCAAAAAACAAAATTAATGTTACTTTACCGTTTTAATTTAAAAGGGATCGGCAGTTTATTTACCCTCCCCGGTCTGCCCAATACCATACTTACACGGGACCCACTTGGAAGCTGAGTTGTGGGCTGCTGTATGTAGGAACCCGATACTGGAGAGCCTCTTGCTGCTCTTGTGCCTACAGCATGTCGATTGGTGCTCCTTTACTTTATTCAAACGGAGCATTGATGGCAAGTATGGTTATGAACAATGGTTGATACAATCGTTTGTCCCCGTACATCTTTCATCGTGTTGGCAGCTCCTCCCCCGTTTAAACCGGGTATGTGCTCTAAGCCTCTGTTCACATCATATTAGACACTTTCGTCTCTGGTATATGTAGGGAGTGTTTTCTACGTCACCAGTGTGGCCCTATTTAAAAAAATATGTATTCTGTGCTTTATGCACTTTATTTAATGAATGCCTCCGTATAGAATAGCCTGGTCTACTACGCTATTTCATACAGTAAAGAAAAAAAAGGTATGCCGACTCATATTGCCCTGATATGCAAAAAGGATACTCTTTTTGCATACATCAGGTCGATTGGTGCCCTAGGGCCAACCGTAGTGTTCAAATGTGAAGTGAACGGAGGCTGAGAGAGGATGAGACTTACAAGCAATGAAATCATTTTACAATTGTAATAACTTGGCAGGACAAACCCTAAGGGGGGCCATACTGGTGGCCACGTTGGTTGTCATTCAGATTGCCCCGGTGTAACTAAGAAACGGAATACAATTTTTAACAACCTGACACTGACCGTTAGAAATCTCAAAGATTTATATTTACTTGTGATTATTTTTTAAGCCTTTTTCTTCAAATTTCATGTTAATTTGTGATAACTGATTTCTTCCAGACCAGTCATACCTTTGGTTCTTGTATTTAAGTTGCAGAAACTATTGGGTAATTGGTGCTGATATCATTAGCGTTATCTGTATACTGTAGAGCGTTCATTATTAATTGTGTTAACTTGAGAAGTCTTCTCCACAAAAAACCTCTGTTCCTTCTTGGTCTGCATTATAGAGACGGGCCAATTATCCGGCAAACGAGCGTTCATAAAGATGTTCTGTCCCAATCACTGGCCTGTGAAAACAGGGCAACAATCAGCCGATGAACAAGACGACGCTCCTTCATCGGCTGATCTTCTCCTTTATGCAGCGATGCATATAATCATTGTCAACAGCGCATCTCCCTATGGAAATATATGGGGACGAATGAGCGTAGTAACAATCGCCCATCCCCCATACATAACCAAGCTTTGCTTCTTGTGAAAGCGCGGCGCTCATTTTCACTGCCCGTATCGCGCCATGTAATAGGACCCTTACTTGTTGCTGTGTTAACTTGGGTTATAAGCCAGTATTTAATCTCTTGCCGACAAATGACGAGTGTGCTCATCGCGAGCGGCCGGTAGTAGCTGCATCAAGAAGAACATTCTCCCCCTGGTGCTTACTGTGCTGCTGCCATCAGGAGTGGGGCAACGGCTATAATAAATCGGGGCAGCCGTGTTCTAATGCCAGAGAAACCCTTCCAATGTTTAACCTTTTGTATGCCACAATCAATTCAAATACGAAGGTGCTAGTAAATTATAGTAAAAAAAGAATAATGGTCCAAATTGAAAATATTTAGCATAAAAAAAAGTTGCAAATATCAGGGGAAAAAATAAAACATGTTTTTTTTTAACCAAGACGCAATAAAACACACATTTGATATGCTCACAACCGTAACAACCTGTAAAATAATAGTGACATTATCAATCTGGTGGAATTGATTTTTTTTGTGTCTTTTTGGATGCCAGACCTTGGGCCTTAAAATAAAAAAAATTGCAAAATGCAGTGGTGCTAGCTCGGCTGACTTTCAGCATCTTGAATTTCTGTACGCTGACAAGACGTCTCGCACCCTCTGTACGCTTTTTGAAGCCTAAAACAATTTGTAAAGCATTGACCACGTCAGGGGGGGGGGGGGGTATTTTCTAATATGATTTATGCAACATTTTAATATCCAAATATTCACCAAAGTATTTACCCCCCCCCCCCTCCCCATCCTTCAGGATGTCCTCTATTGGGATTTGTTGAGCTGATTGGTTTCTAATCTGTAGACCAATTATAATACATTTGTGCTGCTCGTACACGTACCGGTTGTCTTGCAGTAAGTGCCGTGCGGCTGAGAATCACACGGCAAAGTCCACACAGTTGTCACAAATTGTCGCGGTTTCGCTGCAAATGCAGGTGAAGCACATGGACCCTGTGCTTCACCTGTACTTTCTACAAAGCCGTGGTAAATCATGTACTATTTTTGCTGCACTATTTTGCGACAATAACCGCAGCACAACCTGTACGTATACAAGCAACATTATTGGCCAGTTTATTATAATTTATTCTAAATGGTTATTTCTATCCGACATTTATGTCAAATTTATGGCTGCCGCTTCCACGTCCTAGCCATTGGTTTCTATGGGAGTTAGGGAATCGGCTGAGCCCACTTGTTCGGCCACCTCTCTCTTGGTTCTCCACCTGGATGTGGTGGGACATCTGCGATCGGTGGATGTACCATGAATGTCTTTGGTCTTTTGGTCCAGTCTAAGGAAACTTTTAAAAAATATCCTATCGGTCATAATAAACTGGCCACTAAGGGTATTAGACAAAGGGTACCTGAGTAATCGCACAACATACAGTTTTTAAATCCATATTGAAATTAGGACAAGCCCTGTATTTGTTTTATTAGGGTGTATGGATGTAATAGGGGGGGGGGGGTCCTTTGCTGGGGACCCACCTCATTGAGCCAGTGTACTGACCTGCTGCAAACTGCGTTTCCCACTCTGGAGGACTCATTGTGACTATGTATTACATGGTTGCCCATTCGAATTCCCTGCAGCTGAAAAAAGTGTGGCCGTCTGTAGGTGGTCCAAGAGATAACATTTGGTTGCCAGGAGTTTCAGCTGTCGAATCCCCAGATGGGTAACGCCTTTAATAAAGAAAGTTGTCAAACACCCCTGTGCTGGACCCTGCGCCCTGAGCATAAGTTGTTGCGCCAGCGTTGGCAGCAATGATTGTATCGAAGTAGTTAATATAATTTTATCAGTTTTCTCACGTCACTGGTATATAGTGGAGATTAATATCTGAGTTTTATTTGTGCGACTACAGGTTTTTTTTTTGGGGGGGGGGGGGCAAATAATGGTTTATTTTACTTAGTCCACGAGAGCTGAAGTTTTGTGTTTAGTTCGCCAGAAAATATTATAACAATGTCACCATAAAATCTTTGGCAGGATATGACACTTCCTAACTCCCTATTCCTCCGCAGTGTAGTATACGTTCACATAAACAAGGGATTACAGCCCTCTAGTAAAGAACCAGAGAATGAAGTCCAAGATGAAAGGAAATCTGCGCTTACAAAATATACCCGACCTAAAGTACCGCTTGTAAGCGTGATCCACAGAAATGTTCTGAATATTAATCTGGATAAAGTCCGTACAATGAATGATTGTAGTAATTATTCAGCGACTAAATCTGGGCAGGCTGTGGCTTGTGTTATTGTGGGATTATGTTCCACACCAAAAATGAAAAATAAAAATCTGTTTTCAGACCGGGGTATTACATAAAACTTTTCTTCTTAATCTGCAGTCTTAAGTAATGGTGACTCTTGTAGTGTAATGAGGTGGTACTGATGTAAGAGCGATGTTATGGTTTGATCATAGTCCTATTGACTAGCGGTATTGTAGTCTATTATGTATATCTGGCTATATAAGTTGTTAGGTCTTTCACCTGTTAATTCTATCATCCCAGTTATATCACTAAACAGGACATGTCAGGAAAACGTTATTTCCTCTCTTCATATACATAGCTGCTTCAAGATTCTGCTGGTTGCCCTTAGAAACAGTCAGCAGGTTCTCTCCACTGTTCTGTCAGACATATTAAAGTCTGTTAAAGGAGCACTCCACTTTTTTCTTTTATTACCCCCCCCCCTATTTGTACATTGGTGTTTCAATGGGTCACTGTGTTCAGAAATACTTACTGATCCCTGCATCATGTCGTGTTCGGGTCCGGCGCTGCCCACGTGATCTTCACTCTGACCTGTCTGTGCTCGTGTGCTTTTCAGAAAGCCAGAAGTCAGGCTCTCAATGCATTCCTATGGGAGTCTGAACGAGGCTCCCATATTTCTGCACAGGGCACACCACTAAAACGCCAATGTACAAATGGAGGGGGCAATAAAAGAAAAACGTGGAGTGCTTCTGTATTTTACCTGTAGACTTGAATGGATAAAAACATCCAGAAACCGTTTTTCCGAGTTACCCAGCTTTATGTAGATGTTAAGTGTACCTCTCTCTGACTTTCTAAATGAATATGATGCAGTTTACCTAGGTTTATAATTTCACTATATATATGTGTGTGTGTGTGTGTGTGTGTGTGTGTGTGTGTGTGTGTGTGTGTGTGTGTGTGTGTATATTTTCTCTATTTCCTCTTCATCCAAACTTATTGCACCACAGACTTTATATGCTCCATGCCACATGCTCTCCATACAATTATACAGAGCACACGCTCTTTCCCTAGACTCGTATGTTTTTTTTTTTGTGTTTTATATTGGTAAAGACCCTCCTGACTTCTAAGAGCTGCATAGCAACACTCCTAGAATTCTGCACTTTATGAAGAGCGTGCAATAGTAGTGGAATAAATGAAAAGGACCATAGGTGGACATAATAGAACATAGCACTTTATAAATCTGTAGTAAGACCGCACATGGAATATTTATTTTATTCTTATTTTAATAAACGGAATGGGTGGACTACAGTACCCAGAAAGATGATACAAATTAGGGTTATTTAGTTTAAAAAAAAATACGTGGGATGGGTGACCTAATAACTATATCAAAAGTCAATACAGAGATCTCTCTCATGATCTAGTTTTACCCAGGACTGTAACTATAACAAGGGGTCATACGCTAGATGTAGAGAAAATACGTTTTCTACACAAACATAGAAGGGGATTCTTTACTGTGAGACCCTGGAACACTCTGCCAGAGGAAGTTATTATGGTGAATTCCGAGTTCAAAAGAGGCCTGGTCGCCTTTCTTTAGTGCAAGTCCTGATTCATACTGTGTTTTTAATCCTTCTGTCAGAGGTATACGTCGGGAGGAGTCATACAGTGGGATACATAGCCCGAACTCCCCAGGCACATCGCTACTTGAAGTGATGTGCACATGGAAGCCCCTGACGTCACTGTCCATATATGGACAGTGATGTTAGGGGCTTTCAGCTATGGAGTCCTAGGCCAGGGCATTGCAAGCACTCTGGCTGGGGAGTCCTGTCTTGGGAAAGCTCTTGACGACGCTGTTCATTTATGGACAGTGACATTAGAGATGTCAGGGGCATCTCCAGTCCCCGGTCAGAGCGGTACCAATGCTCAGGAAAATTGGGTCCTGCCTCATGAGTTTTTTTGCCTTCCTCTGGAATCAACATTGCAGAATAATAGGTTGAACTGAATGGACTTATGTTTTTGTTTTTTTTTTCAGCCTATATACTATGTTACTGTTTAGTGGAAGTTGACTTGAAGGGCGCGATGTAAGACGTTTTCTGACAGTACTTTACATTCAATAATGCAGTTTTATTAATGGAGAGCCGATACTACTGACGTCATAGCAGGTGCAGTGGCTTGTATGTACTGTGGGGGCGGGGGTGTCAATAACACATAGATATTCACCAACCCTATAACCTGACAAACTAGTCGTATTTTTAAAGTCACCGTGACCTACAAATCCTGTGTATTTGCAAAAGGCGGCAAAAATATGCATTTCAAAGATTTTAGGGGCAAAGTTTATAGTTGATACATTTCTCGAGCAGTTCACACACCCCATTCTCCATTTTCTTACTCTACTGTTGTATTCATGGTCTCTCCTCAGATTGTGATCTATTATGTTGGGCACAAAGGCATATACAAGCTTTTGATTTTGCACGCACCTTTTGGTGAAATATTTTCCACTTTTAAGAGCAGTACTTTATGAAACCGTTTGGAAAAGTAAATGGCTAGAAAAATAATCCATGTAAAGTGGGACTAGTGTCTAATCACTGATGTAGACCATTTCGTTGAATAACAGGAGAAACTCTTCCTTATATGGTCCCAGTGCGAGAGTCTTTGCGCTTCGCTTTATACTTTTCACATTCCTGATGGGAGAGGTGATAGCATTTTAACTCCTATAACTTGCTGTGGGTTTGTCTGACCTGGGGCCGGTCACTGAGGAATTAAATCGCAACAAAATGTTCTCGCTTCATAAACACTGCTGCTCATTCATTTCATTACAGCCCCAGATTTGTCGATTTCTCTATAAAGGATGAATGTGATATGTGTGTTTTGCACAGAAAGGAGTCTATCTACTGTTTTTATGAAGTAGTCCTCAATCGAAAAGCGATATGCCATAGTCTCTTTGAGAAATGCAGGGTATAGTCTGCAGGAAATTGATCACCTGGAGAAGGTTTCTCTCATGTGTGCAGTGCGTCCTCAAGAAATTCTCTGAAAACAAGAGTGTACGTGATCAACCACGAGCTGGACAACCTCGAGTGACCACAAAACAGGGAGACAAATTTGTCACCGTGTATTCCAAACAGGACAGATTCAAAACAGCTGATCAGATCCATGCTCTGATCGCAACTGTCAAACACCACCTTGTAGCCAGTTGCATGAAGGAATGCTTTGCATCCTGAAAGTAGTTGCTTAGGCCCATTAATAAAAAATAAGCTATTGTGGGCTAAAAGCACAGGAGCCGGACCACAATTTAGTGGAAGAAGGTTCTTTTCACAGACTAATTGAAGTTTGAGGTGTTTGGTTTGTGAACGTTTATTCGTCGTGTGACAGGTGAACGCATACGTACTGCTTTCATTCAGCCCACAGTCAAACACGGAGGAGGTTCCATTATGGTCTGGGGATGTCTCGGAGGTGGTGCGACTAATATGTTACTAAAAATCAAAGGAATCAAGTCATACCACAACATACCACCTGGTGCGCCCTACCATTTCTGCCGGCACCCGTCTTATTGGTTGTGGTTTCACACTACAGCAAGATGATTACTCAAGACATACCTCCTGTCATTGCAAAAGAGCGAAAATAGGTGCTAAAGAACCTAGTTTGACCACCCCGAAGCCGGATTATAATCCAATTGAACTACTTTCGGATCATCTGGACAGGTGTGTTTGAGATGTGCAATTTATGAGCTCAAATCACCTTTGGGCGTTTCTACAAGAGATGTGGGCTGCAATCGGAGCTAAAGCTTTAGACAAGTTGACCGACCGAATGCCCCGCGTTGGCACTGCTGTGATTGCTGCTAAGGGTGGATACTTTCAGAGAAAATTATGGATATCAAGGCTCCGTTCATTTATAAACAATATTCATAAAACATGTATAGTTGCCTAAATATATTCATCACAAACTAGCTTTTGTTGATTTCCCCAAAAATGTATTTAAGTGGTTTATTGAAATTCATGAGCAGTAGTGAACTACTATAAAGGTAAAAAGTGTTCTCTAATGGTTCCTCACAGGCAATTCAAGAGTTCTCTATTTGATGGGTGTAGAGCTCATTAGACCCCCTAAACCTATGCAGAAGAGTTGAAAGTTAGCGCATAATAAATAAACAGCTAAAACCCTATATGCAAGTTTTGGATGATCATGGCTTCAATAACCATGACTGAAGATTAATTTGTGTCCCAGCTCAGCTTGTGAGATTTTTTTACAGCGCATCCTTTCACCTTTTACAGATTTGCAATTCTCATATTTAAAATATATTACAAAGTTGAAAAAAGTTCATAAAACTTTTGGCCACACCGCAAATCCATGGTAATACACAGTACAATATATGTTAATGGGGTTTTCAAAACCCCATCCACGTGGGGTGTATCTATTAGTTCTTTAAGCTAGCAGTTGCGCCTGGGCACCTGACTTCAGGATTGGGATCTGATGTTCACCATGTGGCAGCTGTGCTGCTGTTTATATTTTAGTCCTGTACGGTAACGGACACACTACACCAATGTAGTTTGAACGCAGCTCTGTAGTAGAAAAGTTGCCAAGCTTTTTCTCTCCTCTGCTCATTGCGGCTGGAAGCACTTGACATTACACACGTTCCCAACACCTTACCAGAGCTTGTATAAGCTAGTGGGACAGTTAGTATCTTCTACATCCGCTCACTGTACAGTAAAGCCTTATGCACACGATCGTTGCCTTTAATGTGGCCGCAAACTCTGGATCCTAGTGTCCGTATATGGGTACGTAATGTCTCCGATTCGCTTCTGCAAACGTTCCACATGTCCATATATTATGGCAATGTTTCCGTGTGTCATCAGTTTATTTGATCCGCAAAAAACCCAGAAAGAGGAAATGTCGCTAAATAGTCTCGTCCCTCCCCGTAAACACCCATTGGAAGGTCACGTGATCGCTCTAGCACCCATTTCTATGCTTTCGCAGCTTAGAGTGCTCTCTTTGATTACTCTACTTGGCTAGCTTTAGTTTCTGGTGACTTTTGGCTTTTCACCTTGTGGTCGTGGTAGGAGTCTGATTACTCTTGTGCAGGAGCGTACAGGACTGGGCGTCACAAAAGCAGTCTCTCTGGGTCAATCCTGGCCATTTTGGAATGCTCACTTGGCCCAACGAAGCTGTGGGGGGATCTCCGCGACGCTGTGAGGGGATTTCACAGGCATTTCCCATCCAAGTATACGCAAAATGCGGACAGCACACTAATGGCTTTCGGTATTTTTGCGGCCCCATAGACTTGAATGTGCGGCACGGGTCCGCATAAACAGACATGGATAGAACATGTTCTCTGATTTGAGGATATCACACTGACTAAGAATACGGTCATGTACATGAGGTCTAAAAAGAGAGGACATCCTCAGAATGCAAATCACCAGAGCAAGTGGTGTGCAGAAATGTAGCTAGCTCTGATGCCTGCAGAGTTGTGAATGCTGCTCTGGAGTAGAATAAAAGCTGTAACACCCGCAAGTAATGCAATATATTTACAAAGTAGCTCAACTTTTTATATAATCATTTAGTTAATTCATATTGTGTAAAAGGGTATTCAGAGGTGGACAGTCAATTTATTTGGTCAAATTTTAGTTTCCACCGTTTGAAGTATCAAAACTCTATAGGTTGCACTTGGGGAAGTTCTTCTGAAATATTTTTGTGACTGATCGAGCTGGACCTGAAACAGTCAATTCCATAATTCCCAATGGGAGTTCATTTTTCACAATATTGTTTTAAAAAACCTCCTTCGTCCTATCTGATATTTTTAATAGACAGTCTATGGGACAACAGATAAATACTGTTGCAGCAGACCTTACATTGTGATTTTTTGTATTTTTTGTTTTTGTATTTTTTTTTTTTCAGTCATTCCGTTTACTTGGACAAAACAAATGACCACTGATCAAGATGACAATATCCTTTTTATTTTTTTATCACAACGGGTCTATAAAATCTGATTGTAGAACCAACCGATGACAACAAATGCATGTTTTGAAGGCAAACCCTAGTGTGAAGATGAATTTCATGGTAAAATGAATGAGGAAGCTGACAGTCCCCTTTCATAGTGAAATATAAGAATATGTAAAGTCACCAAGGCGTGCAGAAGCCTCAACTGTAAATTTGACCTTTTGTCATTCTTTATTTTTCTATGTTTTAATTTCTTGGTGGCTGGTTGTACATCTGAGTCATTAAGTACATAGCTGCAATGCATCATAATTGCTATGAAAAATCTGCCAAAACACGTAAAAGGAAGTAATAAAATTGTATTTTCAAGAAAAAAGTGAAGTTGAATATATATATAATATATACTACCGTTCAAAAGTTTGGGGTCACCCAGACAATTTTGTGTTTTCCATGAAAACTCACACTTATATTTATCAAATGAGTTGCAAAATGACTAGAAAATATAGTCAAGACATTGAGAAGGTTAGAAATAATGATTTTTATTTCAAATAATAATTTTCTCCTTCAAACTTTGCTTTCGTCAAAGAATGCTCCATTTGCAGCAATTACAGCATTGCAGACCTTTGGCATTCTAGCTGTTCATTTGCTGAGGTAATCGGGAGAAATTTCACCCCATGCTTCCAGAAGCCCCTCCCACAAGTTGAATTGGCTTGATGGGCACTTCTTGCGTACCATACGGTCAAGCTGCTCCCACAACAGCTCTATGGGGTTGAGATCTGGTGACTGCGCTGGCCACTCCATTACAGATAGAATACCAGCTGCCTGCTTCTTCCCTAAATAGTTCTTGCATAATTTGGAGGTGGGCTTTGGGTCATTGTCCTGTTGTAGGATGAAATTGGCTCCAATCAAGCGCTGTCCGCAGGGTATGGCATGGCGTTGCAAAATGGAGTGATGCCCTTCCTTATTCAAAATCCCTTTTACCTTGTACAAATCTCCCACTTTACCAGCACCAAAGCAACCCCAGACCATCACATTACCTCCACCATGCTTGACAGATGGCGTCACGCACTCTTCCAGCATCTTTTCAATTGTCTTACAAATGTTCTTCTGTGTGATCCAAACACCTCAAACTTCGATTCGTCTGTCCATAACACTTTTTTTCCAATGTCCAATGTCTGTGTGCTTTTGCCCATATTAATCTTTTCCTTTTATTAGCCAGTCTCAGATGTGGCTTTTTCTTTGCCACTCTGCTCTGAAGGCCAACATCCCGGAGTCGCCTCTTCACTGTAGACGTTGACACTGGCGTTTTGCGGGTACTATTTAATGAAGCTGCCAGTTGAGGACCTGTGAGGCGTCTATTTCTCAAACTAGAGACTCTAATGTACTTGTCTTGTTGCTCAGTTGTGCAGCGGGGCCTCCCACTTCTCTTTCTACTCTGGTTAGTGCCTGTGTGTGCTGTCCACTGAAGGGAGTAGTACACACCGTTGTAGGAAATCTTCAGTTTCTTGGCAATTTCTCGCATGGAATAGCCTTCATTTCTAAGAACAAGAATAGACTGTCGAGTTTCACATGAAAGCTCTCTTTTTCTAGCCATTTTGAGAGTTTAATCAAACCCACAAATGTAATGCTCCAGATTCTCAACTAGCTCAAAGGAAGGTCAGTTTTATAGCTCCTCTAAACAGCAAAACTGTTTACAGCGGTGCTAACATAATAGCACAAGGGTTTTCAAGTGTTTTCTAATCATCCATTAGCCTTCTAACACAGTTGGCAAACACAATGTACCATTAGAACACTGGAGTGATGGTTGCTGGAAATGGGCCTCTATACACCTATGTAGCTATTGCATTAAAAACCAGACGTTTGCAGCTAGAATAGTCATTTAGCACATTAACAATGTATAGAGTATTTCTGATTAATTTAATGTTAATTTTAATGTTAATTTTAATGTTTTCTTGCAAAAAGGAAATTTCTAAGTGACCCTAAGCTTTTGAACGGATGTGTGTGTGTGTGTGTGTGTGTGTGTGTGTGTGTGTGTGTATATATATAATATAGATTGAAAATATTACTTTCTATGTATGTGATTTATTTTGTAGTAGCTGCTATACCAATACTTATGACTTCAGGATATTTGTAATAGGTTCTGCGCTTTGAACAATCCCTACAAGTTAGGGTCCATTGACAATAAGCTGATTACAAAGTGTCCCCCTGCTGGAACCCCCCAGCGATCAGTTGTCATCTGCGGGGAAACCTGAAAGTAAGTGTTCAGTTTCCCTGCAGCACCACCACAGGGGACATTAATCATTACACCACTCCAATTCAAGTTGGTGGGTTGTACCGTTTGTCTGTGGTTGGCTCTGGAGGACAGGGCAGGCCCTCCAGTGCAAGAGACACTCTTTGTAACCGCTCTTCACTCTGGCCAAGAGATGAGGATCCTGAACAGCGGACCCCCTGCTATTACCTAAGAATTTTCTAATGGTGTGTATGAAAATGGCTTTATAAACTTGGACAACCTCTCGAATTATTTACTTTTTTTTTTCCTTGCAGTTCATAACTGGACAGAAGAAGAGACGTTGCAGTGGTTGTTTGAGTTTGTGGAGCTCCCGCAGTATGAGAAGACATTCCGGGAAAACTCTGTCAAAGGAACGACTTTGCCAAGGTAAGAGTCTTCATGCTGCATCTGTGAGGAAAAACAAACACAAATACACTGGGGAGATTCGTTACATTTATTTAGATTTATTTTCTAATGGCCTCTGAAAAATAACGTCTGGAATCTGGTTGGTTGCTAACTTTCACTTACCCTTGCACTAGTTTTGATATTCCCCGCTTTCTATTACTCTTGCTTAGTCTCCCACCATCTGTCCAGCTATTGCTGATCTACAACTACCAGCATGCCCGACAGCCGTAGGCTGGGAGTTGTAGTTCTGCAACCACTGGAGAGCCACACCGTAAACACCACTGATCTTTCTACTTCTTCAGGGTGCTGGCCTTCAGCTTTTCCACAGCTTGTAGCTATTTCAGTATTGAAACACTTATGCATGATGCATGTTTTTGGTTATTCTTTGCTTCTGTATAAGAGAATTGTATTTACTGCAATTCCCAAATACCTAACTATTAACTGATCACGCACTTTACAAGCAAAAGCAATTCAACCTATCGAAAGGATTGGGTGCAATATAAACCTGGACCCTGGTTGCTCTGGTTTAATGAACAATGTACCGCCCACCATCGGGATTATGTGCCTGAAGTCAATGGCTCCCTATTAATGTATGTGATCCCCTTAAAAGTTGAAATAGTGCATCAAAGTGTTGGGGGACTGAAAATGGTTTTCCAGCTGCAGTTTTTCTCCAAGTCGTTTTTGCAGAATAAGCTTTTAGTATGAAGTATTTCCTGCACAATTACCCCTTATCAACATTTGACATTATTGTACACCATGGTTGGGGTAGGGGTGAGTATAAAGTTATTCCTGGCCTTTTATCCACTTGAATGCCGATTTTAGATTTAAAAACCACTTAATTTAAAAACCTAAAAAATCGGATCAAGTGGTGCGGAATGATTGTGCGATGCCTCCTGTTCATCGACGTGGCAGTTATCGCTACTTGTCGCAAACTGAGAGGACAGAATCCTTGAACTGAGAGACCTTGGTCTGTCACTCCGGCAGATGACTACACGCCGAGACGTCCGGACGGTTCAAATTTGCGTGTCCCGGAGGTTCGGAGATCAACAACAAACGGGAATGCACGGACAGATTGTCTGATTGGAAGAATGGCACTTAGTGATCCATTCTGGAATGCAAGTGAAATTGGACATCCTATCCCAAGCCTAGCTCGGCAACCAGTGTCGACACAAACCATCAGAAGGCGTTTGCACGACATTGGGCTACGAGTTAGACGTTCCATTGACCACACATCACTGCTCTCAAAGGATATTGTGGTGCACAGCAAGATGGCAATGGAGGCTGGAATGGAGGTCTATCCTCTTCAGCGATGAGTCCCGCTTTTGTCTCTGACACAATGATTGGCAGAGATTGCTTTGGAGACCAAGTGGGCATCTCCATGAAGAGGCCCTCACAAGGGAACGTCACACCGGTCCTACTCCTGGGATTATGGTGTGCGGTGGCATAAGGTACGGTAGCCGGACCCCTCTAGTCTACTTTTCAGGTATAATAACCGCTCGGTGTTACATTGATTTGGCCGTGGAACCATTGGTACGCCCATTTCTCCAAAGTGTCCCAGAAGCAATTTTTCAACAGGACAACTCCAGGCCTGGAGAAATGGCTGTACCAATGGCCCAGATTACGTAAGCCCTGTCAGGAGAAGTAGATAAAAAAAAAAAATAATTCAGTGCAACGGTGTCATATACTTTAACCCCTTAAGGACTGAGCCTTTTTTTTTTTTTTCGTTTTTAACTCCCCGCCTCTGAAGAGGCATAACTTTTTTTTTTTTCTGTCCGAGTGGCATGATGGCTTATTTTTTTTGGGAGAAGTTGTTTCTAATGGCCTAATTAAAATTACCAAATCATGTACTGGGAAACTGGAAAAAACATTATTTGCGGGCTGAAATTGGAAAAAACAGATTCCTACATTTTTGGTTTTTTACGGCTTTCACCGTGCGGTAAAATTACAACTTTATTCTGCGGCTCAATTAGATTACGGTGATACCAAATTTATACACCACGTTCTGAGAGCCATAACTTTTTTTTTTCTGTGGATTGAGCGGTATGAGGACTTATTTTTTGCATGACGAGCTGTAGTTTTTTTTATTATCGGTACCACTTTTTTTGCATATATGATTTTTGATCACTTTTTATGAATTTTTTTTTTGAGCCATGGTGACCAAAAAACAGCGATTTTGGCGGTTTAAAATTAGTTTTTTACGGCGTCTACCGTGCGAGTGTAATAATGGTATGTTATAATAGCTCGGACTTTTAAGGATGCAGTGATGCCAATTTTGTTAATTTTATTTTTTACATCAATTTAGAGGAAAATTTTTTGTTTTTTTTAAACTTTTAATAGTTTTTTTTTTCTTCATTAATTTTTTTTACACATCTTATTCGCCCCCCCTAGAGATTTTGAACCCGTGATCGTTAGATCGCTGGTACAATACACTGCAATACTAATGTATTGCAGTATATTGTCATTTGTACGGGCTTCTGTCAAGCCGTGCCAGAGGCAAGCAGAAGTGTCACGATGGGTATGTGGACCCACTGGGACGTACCGCCGCAGCGGGATAACAGCTGGCCAACAAGATACTAAGTCAATGTCTGTAGTACGAATAAGGATACTTGTGGTAATTCACATAGTAGCAATGGTTAGGCTCAGATGGGACCTTGGCAGCCGGCAGACACCAGGCACGGTGTAACACCGCAGGCGTAGTATACGGCACAACACGACTCCAACTCTCTATGGCACAGGAACAAGGTAGCACAGGATACAAGTAGCAGGTATGGGAACACTGGGAACTGGAAAACACTAAGGGACAATTTGCACAGACTAACACGGGTAAACACAACAACGCTCAGGCAATGAAGGAAGTTGCAGGGCCCTTCTTATAGTCCAGGGTGATCATGGGCTAATTAAACATAGTTTTCCCTTTAAGGCCAGGCACGAACGTGCGCGCGCGCACCCTACGGGACACCGCAGAGTGAAATGCAAGTGAATGCTGGCGTCTCTTGAGGAGATGTGGGCCAGCGCTCACAGATCCATGGCTGCGGCTGTCGGGAGGTGAGTAATCCCGACGGTCCGTGGCCATGGGCGTTACAAGAAGGCAGTCCTGGGGGCCTTCATTAGGCCCCTGGGCTGCCATGACTAACATCGGCACCCCCGATTGTATTGTGGGGGCACCTATAAGATGTCCCCTTCTTTTTTCGATTTTGCGGTCACGATTGAACACAGCATTTGAGGGGTTAAATGGCCAGAAACAGCGCGATCGCGGTTCCTGTACGTTAGTCCCGGGTGTCGGCTGTAATACATAGCTGACACCCGCCGAGTATGGAGCGCAGCCCGTGAGGGAACTCCATTTTTCCTATGGCGCTTGTCACGTACCTGTACTAGATAATGCGTCAAGGAATTCAAGAATTTTACAGTTAACTGACATGTACGCACCTATTCACATCCGCTACTAAGTTTAAGGCTGGGGTTACCTGTTGCTTTCCAGTTGACGACAAATAGCGAAAACTCAAAGAAACAATTGAAGTTCCGTCGCAATCGTGATTTCACTGCCTTTCGCAAGTTCTTTCACTATTGTGCAAGTTTCATATGTCATTTTATGTAATCACTTCAGAAAGAAACCTGTTAGAAATACCTGGATGAAGACATCATTGTTTATCTGAGCAATTGAACAAACAAGAGAATAATGCATGCACTTTCTTGGGTGGTGAACGTTTCAGGAAGCTATTTGTGAAGCTTTAAGATTCAATACAGTTTTTAAACTTTGGCCTCCACCAACCCAGATTCCCTCCTAGTAGTCCCAGGAGGACGGCCTCCAAGTAGTCACTGCAGGACCCTACTCTGAAATGACACACAGTGCACTCTCATTGCCCGATGGTTGTGGTCTGTGTCCGCTTCCTTAGGAAGAGATGGAGCTTGATGCTAATGGTGACGTCCAGCTCCATGCATTTATCACCAGGTGGAAGCGCCTGACCACCAAATGACCTGGTGCCCGTTTCTGTGTTTTTTTTTTTTTTTTTGTTTTTTTTTTCAGTCCTGTAAAGATTTTTAGGAGACTGAACTGGTCAACCAAATATAAAATAACAGAGGAATGGTGTGTAGCATTGCCAGTATTCATAATCTTGTTCTTCTAAATGTGATCCAATGTAAACGGGAAGCACTTATAAATATACTTACAATAAAATATGCTTTTCTTCTGTTTTGCAAACAGAATAGCTGTGAACGAGCCGCTATTTATGATCTCGCACCTGAAGATCAGTGATCGAAGCCACAGACAAAAACTTCACCTGAAGGCGTTGGATGTTGTTCTGTTTGGGCCATTAACACGTGTGTATGAAGACTGTTCATAAGGACATGGCAGCGAGCGTTTCTTCATGCTTTGTGACTTATGAAACCATTCTTTTCTTTACAGGCCCCCCTCATAACTGGGTGAAGGATTTTGTACTGACTATTTCTATAGTGATTGGTGTTGGTGGATGCTGGTTTGCCTATACACAGAACAAGACTTCAAAAGAGCATATATCACAGATGATGAAAGATTTAGAAGGACTACAGAAGGCTGAGATAAGTCTTCTGGAGCTGCAGGAAAGGTAAGAACTGACGTGGTCCTCACTGGGATATAAAAAAACTACAACAATTTGTTGTCTTTCTCTGGTATTTCGTCATGGCGCCCTCTCAGCTTCCGCTTTGCATGTGAAGAGCAGGAACCTGAAAGCGTGTTTAAAACAATATTCCATCCTAATGCAAATTCTTGGCTCACCGGCGTACAGACGCTCTACATGCAAATGCAGTACATTATATTTTACTATTCTACACCACTATATAAAGTGTGGCACGGTGCTGCAGGCGGTGGTGGGTACCTTCAGTGGTGTATTTGACTTCTCCAGGACCATGGTGATTTTGGAGATGACCGCGATGACTTTATTATGTATTATTTGTTGCGGAACATCATACTAGATAACATAATTTTATATTTTAGGGACAATTGGTAGCAATGGAAAAGATTTCACCCAGATGTTGATATAAACACCATACATATTTTGTTACATCTATTGCGCATTTGGATTTTTTATTCTATTTATGGCTGCATAGTCTGCAAGCATTCTAGCCAGGGCACTACAGTTCATTACATGCACATTGGTGTTTCACAGGTCAGGAACCTGGGGTCACTCTTATGCACTCAACGGGCTGGTTACCCTGAGAGAAACTAGATAACGCTGCAGTACTAGTTAGGAGAATTTTTTTTGTCCGGTTTCCCGCGTTCATACCAAGAACCTCTGAGAAATGTGAATAAGAAGCTGTGATATTCATTTCTTTATCCTCCTCACTATTGTTCTCGTGTATTATCTGCTATATTAATTTTACATTTGTTTATTCTCTTTAAGGTTAGAAAGAGCCCAGGAAGAAAACAGGACTGTTGCTGTAGAAAAACAAAATCTGGAGCGCAAGTTAATGGACGAAATCAGCGACGCGAAGCGGGAAGCTCAGCGCCTCCGAGAACTGAGGGAAGGAGCAGAATGTGAACTCAGTAGACTTAAGTATGCAGAGGAGGAACTAGTTCAGGTATTTCACTTGTTATGTGATTGTTACACTAAGGCTACATTCACACGACAGTGAAAACGTCCGTGTGATGGCTGTTTTTCTAACGGCCGTTTTCAGAGCAATAAAGTTCCATGGGTGTATTCACATGGCCGTTTTTTTAACGGCCTATGAATATTGGCCGTCAAAGAATAGGACATGTCCTATTTTTGGCCGTTTTCACAGCCAGACTGCTCCCATAGCCGGTAAAAACTGATCCATTGACTTCTGTTTTTTTTTTAGGAAATAATCCTTGTTAAGGTCGGAAAAACTGATCCTAGCCGAGGGCTCCCCGCCCACAACGCTACTTTGATCGCTGAGCCCTGGGAAGCCCTTCACATTACTGTCCATAGAAGGACAGTGATGTTGGGCTTTCAACAATGGAATCCCTGGCCAGAACATCGCAAGATCTCTGGCTGGGGACTTCAGTCTTCTAGCTAGCACCCCTCCCACTACCTAGCACCCCCCTGACTGAAGATAGCAAGCCCCCCTTCCAACCCCCGTAGATAGCGCGCCACTGTAACTCCCTGTAGGAGCGCAATCCCCTGCGGCCAGACCGCGCTCTGGCATGGGATTCCACTTCTGGAGCGGAATCCCCTGTAAGCTCTAGCAGGGGATTCCGCTCTCCTGACATCACTGTCCATATATGGACAGATCTCAGGAGTTCGTCTATGAGGAATCACCTGCCCGAGTGATTCCGCTCCTACAGTGAGCTAACAGGGTGGCGTGCTGTCTAACAGGGTGGCGTGCTGTCTAACAGGGTGGCGTGCTGTCTAACAGGGTGGCGTGCTGTCTAACGGGGGGCGTGCGGCACGATCTACAATGGGCACTGTGGCACTATCTACAGGGACATTGCAGCACTATCTACATGGGCACTGTGGCATTATGTGGGCTCTGGCACTATCTACAATGGGCACTGTGGTACTATCTACAGGGACATTGCAGCACTATCTACATGGGTACTGTGGCACGATCTACAATGGGCACTGTGGCACGATCTGGGCTCTGGCACTTTCTACAATGGGCACTGTGGCACTATCTACAGGGACATTGCAGCACTATCTACATGGGCACTGTGGCATTATGTGGGCTCTGGCATTATCTACAATGGGCACTGTCACTTTATATGTGGGCACTGTGGTACTATGTGGTCACTGTGGCACTATCTACAGTGGGCACTGTGGCACTATCTACAGGGACATTGCAGCACTATCTACATGGGCACTGTGGCATTATGTGGGCACTGGCATTATCTACAATGGGCACTGTCACTTTATATGTGGGCACTGTGGTACTATGTGGTCACTGTGGCACTATCTACAGTGGGCACTGTGGCACTATCTACAGGGACATTGCAGCACTATCTACATGGGCACTGTGGTGTTTTCAGGGGTTTTGGACAAAAAAAACAACTGACAAATGAAAAACATCCTTTTTTTAATAATTTTTTTAAATGGCCATGAATAACGGATGGCAAGCGGCCATTAGAGACGGACTGGAAATGGATAAAGAATGTAAAGACACATTGATGAAAAATGGGCATAAACTGACCGTTGATCAGTTTTTAATGGCCATTTTTTTTCACTTTCGTGTGACTATGGCCCTAGAGATATTTTGTATTTATTGCATCAGGTGTTCACCACCAATAAAGACTCGTATTCTGTATAGGAATGGGAAAGAAAAGGAAGAAAGTGAAGCAATAATTTGATTTTAAGCTTTTATTGGTGTGTGTTAAAATGTATTTTCGGTAACCATTAAATTGTATCACCTGCAGGATTTGGGGTACTGGTTTATATAATGGGCTGAATGTCCCCAGTATGTTTATACAGCCCAGTCATTCTCTTCATTGTGTTATTTTTGTTCTTTAGATACAGCATTTTTGTAGGGGTCAGTTTTTATTCAGTCTTTGTCACTTTTTTTTTTACTATAGAAAATGTATTTCTGTTATGTAGAGGGAATATACTTTCACTGTATTGTGAATCCCCTTTTCACAGTCTTGATGTTGCAGTCACCATCCCCTCTCAGGATGTAGCCGGGCTATGTGCAGAGAGATCGTGTTGTATTGTTAGCCACTAGAGAATACATCACGGTCTGTCCGCTATATTTAATCTCTATATAGCGTGTGGTTTGTGCGCCGTACATGAGGATAGTATATTTGGCTGTGCTGGATGATGGTTTCCGGTAAGTATTCCTGGACCTTCTCTATATTCGTGTCTTGCACGCCGCACTTGTAGGAGCTATGATTTCCTAATTTTAGCAAGACTGCGCTATTAGAATATTACTGTCCCTATTCTGACGCGCGTTTCGCAGAGTAGAACTCTGCGTCTTCTGGGGGCTACTTCAGGTAGTTCAAGTCTAACTTTGTGGCAAATATATATTATTCACTAGTCAGACTTACTAAAGTGGTTTTACCATCATATGGCATATTATGTGTGGGCATGGTGTAAAACTTTATTTTCTAATAAGGACTAGCCAGTTACTTATCGCAATTAAAAATTATTGCTAATGCATGCTGGATAATTATAGAAGAAAGTCACCATATTTTTCAAATTTTTTATAAAATGGAGGCACATTCTTGATATTTGCAGGTTCGCATGGCATTGAAAAAAGCCGAAAAGGAGTTTGAATTGAGAAGTAACTGGTCTGTCCCGGATACGCTCCAGAAATGGCTGCAGCTGACGCATGAGGTGGAAGTACAGTACTATAACATCAAGAAGCAGCATGCAGAAATGCAACTTGCAATAGCTAAAGAGGAGGTAATGCAACTCGGAGCGAGAACCCTTCTTATCACATTGATTTGTGTATGATGCTGAACAGCTGAAAACTGGAGTTTTTATAGCCCATTATCACGTAGGGCCTTCTAAGTGGGTCCTAAACAATGTGGTCAGACAGCCATGATCTTGAAGATTAGGGGTGCACGATGACTTTTGTTGTAAACTTCTCTATTGCAGTTTTAGTTTGATCGGTTATTGCATTAAGTTTTGCATACTGTGGGACTCCGTGCGCTCTGACGCCTCTGCTTTACAACCATAATACAAGTGACCCTAGTCCAAAATATTGGTAAATCAATTAGAGACTTCTACCCATCTCAAACATTTATGACATATCCACAGGATGCAGGTTACAGCTCCGAGACCCGAAGCTATATTCGGAACGGGACCGCTAATCCAAGGTCGAGACTCAGTGGAGGAGTGGTGGTCATGCATTCACGCGTCTCATTCTGTTCTATGGGAGTTACGGCAACAGCTGTGCAGCGCTTGCTTGTTTGTTTTCATAACTTCCATAGAACAGATTGGAGCAAGCCGCACGCAAGCACAATCTCCTTTCTGCTCATCCTGAATGCGAATGAGGCGGGATCGGGAGTTCAGTGGAACCCCCGATCTCCAGATAGGTGTGGTCCAAGCTCCTTTACATATGCCATAAATGTGTGAGATGGGAATAACGCCAAGTATGGGAGGGAGGGCGCACTTCATTGTAAGGACTGGCTAATAAAATTCCTACATTGCTGGTCTAAGGTTGATGTACTCCTCATTAGAGTTCCCCTTTAATGCTTGTGGTCAACACAAGATAAATGTCCTATTCAGTTAACATTATTGAATATTGGCCGTCAAAGAATAGGACATGTCCTATTTTTGGCCGTTTTCATGGCCAGACTGCTCCCATAGAAGTCAATGGATCAGTTTTTACCGGCTGTTTTTTTAGGAAATAATCCTTGTTACGGCGGGAAAAACTGATCCTAGCCGATGGCTCCCCGTCCACAACGCTACTTTGATCGCTGAGCCTGGGGAGGCTCTTGACATTACTGTCCATAGAAGGACAGTGATGTCGGGCTTTCAACAATGGAATCCCTGGCCAGAACATCGCAAGATCTCTGGCTGGGGACTTCAGTCTTCTAGCTAGCACCCCCTGACTGAAGATAGCAAGCCCCCCGTCCAACCCCCGTAGATAGCGCGCCACTGTAGCTCCCTGTAGGAGCGCAATCCCCTGCGGCCAGACCCCGCTCCGGCAAGAGAGTACGCTCTAGCAGGGGATTCTGCTCTTCTGACATCACTGTCCATATATGGACAGAGATGTCAGGGCTCTGTCTATGAGGAATCGCCTGCCCGAGGGATTCCGCTCCTACAGTGAGCTAGAATTGCACGGTCTACAGGGTGGCGTGCTGTCTACAGGGTGGCGTGCTGTCTACAGGGTGGCGTGCTGTCTACAGGGAGGCGTGCTGTCTACAGGGGGGCACTGTGGCACTATCTACTGTGGGCACTATGTGGGCATTATCTACTGTGGGCACTATGTGGGCATTATCTACAGGGACATTGCAGCACTATCTACATGGGCACTGTGGTGTTTTCAGGCGGTTTGGGACGAAAAAAAAACTGACAAATGAAAAACATCTTTTTATTTTTTATACATGGCCATGAATAACTGTTGGCAAACGGCCATTCGAAAACAGCTGAGCAGCACTTGCTCGTCTTTTTTCATAACTTCCGTAGAACATATTGGAGCAAGCCGCACGCAAGCACAATCTCCTTTCTGCTCATCCTGAATACGAATGAGGCGGGATCGGGAGTTCAGTGGAACCCTCGATCGCTAGATAGGTGTGGTCCAAGCTCCTTTACATATGCCATAAATGTGTGAGATGGGAATAACTCCAAGCATGGGAGGGAGGGCGCACTTCATTGTGAGGACTGGCTAATACAATTCCTACATTGCTAGTCTAAGGTTGATGTACTCCTCATTGGAGTTCCCCTTTAATGCTTGTGGTCAACACAAGATAAATGTCCTATTCAGTTAACATTATTAGAGTATTCAATTCTTACAATTTTGTGTTTCCTAGCGGCTTCATCTTTCACCCGAGCAGCTCATCCGGTAGTGTCCTGCTTACCTGTGTTCTATTTCTCTTCTAGGCAGAAAAAATAAAGAAGAAAAGGAGCACGGTTTTTGGAACATTGCATGTTGCGCACAGCTCGTCGCTGGATGAGGTGGACCATAAAATTCTTGAAGCAAAGTCAGTTCTGTTAATATTACAGTTAAAGTGGAACTCTGTGTCTGGGTTACATTTGACTATTAATTTTATTGTGTTTTGTTATAAATTGTCATTAACAAAATGCCCTTTCCGAAATGAGCAGAACAAATTTGATACCGTCATCAGTCATTGGAAGGCTCGCTGACTAGTTCACCTCCTAGTAGTAACTGCTGGGTGCCTGCTGATTCATGGGACAATATAAAGCACATCACCAACTAATATACAGTTATGTCAATTCTCACCACGACTTTCTCCTTTATGGTCCACATTGATTTGAGGACAGCAACACAGGAGCTCTGTAAGGAATAGGGTATTCCGGCCATAGACATTTATAGAATAGCTGTAGGGGGTCCCCTTGTCTCCTCCTTTTGACAGACATGTTCTAGGGAGCAACAGGGACACGAGACCCCTGTTCTACTATTCAGTGGGGGTCCTCATCTATCAGACATTTATGGCTTATCCCGTGAATATGTCATAAATGTCTATTGTCGAAATACACCTTCTAATTCTGTATCTATATTACACTATATATAGCTGATAAATATCTGGTGAAGGATCGCCTAGTAAAGCTGAGTTTGTCATTTAAAGCAGTATTCTGGGTTTTGATAATAAATGTTATTGGTTGTATAGTGAAAAGTAGTACAATTTTCAGATATATTTTCTGTTTTTATTCGTCACGGTTTTCAAGATCTCTGCTTTTTGTCATTCCATAAGAACTTTCGTTGTTTACTTCCAGTGGATAGAATTCTGTTCATGGTCATGTGATGGACACAAAGCTGCAGCGCTCGTTACAGTATGTGTATCAGAGCTGTGTCTTTTAACAAGCTGAGCATCTGTGTCTCTATTACATGGCCACGGACAGATTTATTTTTTTTTCCCAAGGAGCAAACAAAAGTGACTATTCAGTGATGGCAAGCAGAAATATTGAAAACTTTGAGGAATTAATACAGAAAGTAGATTGGAAAATTCTATACCTTTTTATTTTTTCTGCATTTATTTGCTAAAATCGGACAACCAGGTAAGACATGGTGACACCATGAAAAGTTGTGCTATATAATAAACTCTGCTCCATTCAGTTTGTTTTATTTGTGTATTTCAGTAAATGGGAACTTGTCGTCAGTTTTTACCCCCTAAAGTGGTCCCACCACGCTTTCTAAATGTATGGCTGTTTGTCCAAGGTAGCGTAGCATACCGTTATAAAATGTTTTAAGATCTGTTGTATGTAAATAATGCCTCAATTGTCCAATGGGTGTTTACTCCTCTTGGCAGTGTTCGGGATTTCACTTTTAACCTGTTGTGGGTAGAGGCTTTAAATCCCTTCCACGCATGCGTCAGTCCAGATTTGGAGAAGACCGTGGCTCACACCTCCTGTTTGCTTGGGTTAGAGATGAAAACTGCCGACACTTCTGAGCGGAGTAAACCAGCTGACATTTCAGGCCTCTCTTACATACAAAAGCGGAACGTTTTGAGGTATATTTTTGTAAGGTATGCTGCGCTACCGGGGACAAACGGGCATATGTTCAGAAAGTTCTTTAAAGTGGTCCCACCATGCCCTAGGTCATGTAGAGGGGTAAAAACTGATAACCGGTTCCCTTTAAGTGCCAGTCTGACCATCTTCATTGACGTTTTGAATCTGTCTTCCACAGGAAAGCACTTTCTGAGTTAACCACGTGTCTGCGGGAGCGACTTTTTCGATGGCAACAGATTGAGAAGCTGTGTGGTTTTCAGATCGTGCACAATTCTGGTTTGCCAAACCTGACATCTACACTTTACTCTGACCACAGTTGGGTGGTTATGCCCAGGGTCTCTATTCCTCCTTACCCGATAGCTGGTGGGGTGGATGATTTGGATGAAGATACGCCTCCAATCATTTCCCAGTTCCATGGTATGCACGCTCTCCTTCCGTCTATAAGGAATAACCCCTCCTCATCCGGAGATGTACCTTATGTATTGAGTTTTTGGAAACCACATCACATGTCCAGTAATTTCCGTGCTGCTACATGATATAATTTGCAGCTATTTTTCCACTAGTTCGCATTGGAAATGATGAATCCCTTTATCACATAAGCACCATGTACACTTGCTATTAGACCTGTCACTGTCAGAAATAAATAATGACCGTAAACGCGTGCCGTATAACTAAGTTGCACCTGACAAATACAAACCGGACAGGTCATGCCAACTTTTGAAATTCCTTTTCTAGGGACACTTCGGCTTTGGCAGACCGTGGTTTATCAGAGCGTGGCTTGTTATAGGGTGGAGTTTGTCAGGGGGGGGGGGGTTTACATGGGTCCGGGTTTGCAAGAATATAATTATTTTTAAAAAATGTTCCCGGTATACTGTCCTTACTGTAAGGACCTTACAATGGGGACGAATCGAGGGAGAGGATTGCCACAGCCGTGATCTCCGACGCCGTTTGCTGTTAAAGTTACAGTTTTTATGAAGCCCGGATTACCTCTTTTTAAATCAGACCAGACCCCAAAATGATTTCAGACCCTTTAATACCTGCTCCTGGCTTCTCTTCAGTAGCTCTAAGCACCGCCACATATGACTTCTTGGCAGCCAGCACCAAGAAGCCATGTGCGGTGGGGCCAGACACAAGGAGAATTGGGTAATCTTGGCCGTTATGTGCTTTTGCAGGACAGTGTCTGGAATAAATACTTCTCAGGATTGCCCTTAAAAAAGTAGGTAAAGTCCCGGTGATTATTTTTCATGTTGTCATTGGAATCTTTCAGTAGTGCAGCCTCACGCTTATAGGCCTGTAGTACCAGGTGATTACCGGTAGATCTCCACATAGAAGTGCGATATTAGAAAACTGTTCACATTTTTAACGTACACTAAAAGCTGTTTCATTAATATCTTCGGGAAGGTCTCCTTTAGATCCATAAATACTTCAGTTTTTTTTTTATTCTGACACGTTCCATCCCTCAACAATTGTTCTATGCGACTCCTGTCATTTATAAGTAATGAGGAATCTGTTCTTGTCTGGATGTTAGGAAGTCACGTACACTCAGGGAGGGCTTGGATTGCTTTCATCTGTAGACAAATAGATTATTACTGATACACTTTTTTTTTTCTGCTGCTGAAACACTTGATGTAGGACTTGCACACAAAAGACTTGGCTGTAACCAGATAACGGATTAATGGTTTGTTTGTTTTTTAATATAAGAAATATCAAGTTACTCTGTGCTTAACAAATGTTCTAATCTCCTTCTGAATTAAAGACCTGTCATCTCTCCTGGCATGTCTGTTTCAGTAAATACTTGTATTCCCATGAAGTAACCATGCTGGAGCATCTTTTCTTAGAATTCATGCATTGTTTTTCCTCTGTTATTGCTCCTGGAAATGTATGAACTCATTGACGTTACCGTTCCCCTTTTTTAATGGCGTGTTCCTCCATTCTGAGACTATCAGCACTGATTTCTACAGTGTCAGACTGTGTAAGGACAAACCACATTGAGGAGGGGAGTGGTAACATCCAATTGTGAATTTATTCAGACTTTTCCGGGAGGAATAACAGAGGAATGACAAAAATGCTCCAGGATTGTTATTTAATGGGGAATACAAGTTTTTACTGACCTGTCTGGAGAGCTGACCGCTCCTCTCACAAACCTGAACTCCAGTTCAGTTGAAAGGGAAAATTTGAGCTATTTCTTTGATCCTCATTCACATTTATTGTTCTGTGACCCTCCGCTGTTTCCCACCGTACTAATGTGGCAGTCACGTGGAACTTCAGTGGGATGTACTGCATTTGGTGTTGCATTTGAAAATTCTGCCATTCAGTGCGTTCTCATGGGTGTGCTGGGTGCGTGGCCTTCAGTTGTGTAATCGGGGCCCACACTCGGCATGCAGGAGGATTTTACTAACTTTCCTGTGCTGGTTTTCACAAATGGTACAAAAGTCGTAAATTGTGGTAAAAATGTAGTCTTTTGTGCCATTTGTTGCTACTCACAGCACTTTTCTAAAAAGTGACCAGGGCTTGGCCGAGGCCGGGGGCCACCCATGGTCTGACAAATTGATCAGAATTTGCACCAGAAACTGGCGTAAATTATGGCGCAAATCTACTCCAGCCAGAGATGCTCCTATCTTATTACGAGGTGTGTCTCTTAATAAATTTAGCCGCATTTTACCCCAATTTTCTTTTAAAACTGGCATATAAAACGCTAGTATTAAGTCCCATTTACACGGGCCAGTGATCGTGCAAATGCTCGTTCGGCGGCTGATTTAATCTTTTATGCTGCTCAGAAAATCATTGTTCTCGGCAGCATATCTCCCGGTGTAAACAGAATGTGCGGTCGACATTATGTAAGCGGCATGGGAAAGAACGATCGTAATAACGACATTGGAATGTGTAAAGGGCCTTTAAAGAAGCGCTGATCGACCTGTAATTATCGGCTCCTGTGTAAACCTAATAAATTCCCGCCCCCACAGTCTGTAAGGTATTTGGATATGGTCCGTTACAGTGTGTGTTGGGAGCGCGACCAATGCCGGGGATGAAAGTGAAACGCCACTTCTTTCTGCTGCTCACCTGTTTCTCGTTGCCATTTTACATAACTTCTGGCCAACTCCAAAGGGGGTTGGGGGCATTATCAAGTATTACAGGTTCATTATTCTGGGCATCAGTGGGGTCCCCAACTCATGGACAGCACCAGTGTTTTGTTCTAACCCCTGTTCCCCAAATTGACCTACATGAATTTCTGAAAGCATGTGAGGTAGATGGTCGTGTCTCTAACTTGGCCCTGCACACAGGCTTGGCAGATATCAACCATATTCCCTACCACTGGCTGTCTAAAAGAGAACATATCTTCAGGCTGACCATACCAAACCATTTTTAGAGTTAAAAAAGAAGAAAGTTTTTATCCACCGTTGATCCCTGGATAAATATGAATGAATTTCCCCAAAACATTTTTGAGTTCCTTTTAATTTATTAATTGACTTCCTTAAATTTTGGGAATTGCAGTTTATTTCACTATGTGCATTCACAAACGAGGTATTATGATACAGACAACCAGTTCATCTGCAGATAAAGATTTGGAGGTTGTATGTAATACAAATAAGCCCTGTGTACAATTGAACTTGTTTAGAGAGCCCCCTAGTGTCCACACAATCAAACTACGCAGAAGAAATGTAGTACTCAGAAGCTGCAGCCTGAAAATGTTCTGGATCTTGTCCAGCAGTGAATTATTTTGGTATGAATAAGTTACAATGCTTACATGCAAAATGTTTAGATAGTAGTCGATGTAATACTTTCCTGTAAACTGCTTTCTGGGTGTTTTTTATGATATGATCTAATGTTGCACATTAAAAGGTCTCTTGTTTTCTTTCTTTTATGTGATTAAAATTCCCTTTCTGTCTCTGAAGGTTCCATTCTAAAAACTCATGGAACATTGGCACGGAGCAGCAGCATGTGTCGTCCTCGACGTAATGTAATTCCACCTTCCCCCAAGTCTCAGCACGTCCTGCAGTCACCTGATCCAGACATTCTGTCGGTATCGAGCTGTCCTGCTCTTTACCGCACTGAGGAGGAAGAGGATGCAATATATTTCATTGCAGAAAAGCAGTGGTATGAGAAATTAAGTCACGCTAATATACATAAAAGGTAGATTGTGTAAAAAAATATATATATATATAAATGCCTCTCACTAGCTTATAGTAGCAATAATCTACCTGGAATTCACATCAACACAGAAGCAAGTACAAATCCCACACCCATGTATAATGGTCACACGGAAGATCTGGTGAATGGTTAAAGAAGTCTGTACCAGAGCGCCAACAGTAATGTTGGGCAACTTAAGAAATAGACCGCAACCCTCGTACCAGGCGATTTTGAAATACGTTACTACTTATGCATGTTTGCAACCATTTTGACAAAAAAAAAAATAATTTATTTTGTGCTCCAACATTTTTTGGGGTGAACTGTTGCTTGCTTTTGTGTGGACTCTCTTACTGCGACTAATCACTACCTCTGCTTGTGCATTTGAGAAGATGTTGCTGTATTACTATTGTGTGGTGTAAATTCTGTGCAATTTAGTTCATTGCATTGCACACAAAATAATACACTACTAATCTAAACTTGAAATAGTTTTGCCATCTAAATTTATATAAAGAATAAACTGATGAATACTGCCGCCTGAGATTGGGATTGGCATGTCAATTTTACCTTCTTCGCTATCTGTACAGCGCCAATCCAGCGTTGACCTGAACTCCAGAGTTATACACAGTAGAGTCACATTATGACCAGCAGCTAATATCCAGAGTAACCGCCTTGTGCAGCACGGACAGCAGCTAGACGGGCTGGGAGTGACGCAATAAGGTGCTGGTAGGTTGTCTCTGGCGCCATGCTGACTGCAGTGCACCCCACATTTGCTGGAGAGTGCATGGGGGAAGATCCATAGATTGAACAAGACGATTGAGGTGGTCCCACATATGCTCAATTGGGTTCAAGTCTGGCAAATTAGGGGGCCAGGGAAGTACTTGGAAGTCTTGGTCGTGCTCTTCTAACCACTGTCGAACATTTCTAGCCGTGTGACATGTCGCATTGTCTTGCTGGAAGATTCCATCTGCCCCAGTGAAGACAAACAGCATGTATGGGTGGACATGATCTGAAACGATGGATTCATACCCAAATCGGTTCAGAGTGCCTTCCACATGGGCGATTGGCCCAGAGAATATAATGAAAAACATCCCCAGACCAGAGCGCTGCCGCCACCAGCTTGTGCTCTTCCAGGAATGGTTGCAGGCTGTTTGTTCTCTGTTTCTCGCCTGACACGCCAACGTCCATCCATTCAATGAAACAGAAAATGTGGCTCATCGGTGAAGGCAACCCTTTGCCAATCATCGGTAGTCCAATTCCAATATGGCCGTGCAAATTGAAGCCTTTTTTCCCCGATGCACCTTTGTTAGCAGTGGAGCAGTGACCATCCGTCCGCTTCAGAGCCCCATATGCAGTAGTGTTTGCTGAACTGGTTTAGTCTCTCATATGGTAGCCCCCTGGTTAATTTTCACGGTGAGCTGCTCCGCCGTAATGTGTCGTTTGGCCCTCGCGCACCTTCGTAGCCGGCGTTGACCTCTCACATCAATGGCACGTGGTGCTCCGCAGTTTCCACATCGGTTGTTCCCAATAGTGCCATTTGTCGACACGATACACTTTCACCACAGCAGCACGCGAACAGTTCACAATCTGCGCTGTCTGAGAAATACTGCCACCCTGTGCCCTAAATCCAATAATCATTCCTTTTTGCAACTCTGATAAATCACACCTTTCACCCACAGCAACAACGAGCGATATGTGTTCAGACAGCCTATCACACATATTATACCCACCAAGCCGGCCCACAACACATCACTTCCTTTATGGGCTACGCGCTGCCGACGTCGAAAGTAGGTGTTCATAATAATGTGACTCGACTGTGTATGAGCTATATAGAAGGGTTCTTCTGCCTAACAACCATGGTTTTTTTTTCCAGGCAGGCAGCTTGTAGCAACCAGTGGCAGACTTCTTAGATATTCATCTTAAGTGAATGCCAGTGAAATTAGGGCAGCGAAGGGGCATAAATGCTTGGCAAAACATAATTGTGCTGTCCAGATTAAGAACAAAAAGGGTCTTCTATGTTTTCCTGAAACAACGCCTCTCTTCTCCATGAGCTTTTGTATAGCTGCCATACCAGGCACAGTCCATAGACAAGAGTGGCGCTGTTTCTGGGGGAAAAAAATGTCTTTCTATTATAATCCAGGACATTAACCAAACTTCTCTCTATCAAACTGCCCTTATAACCTCTCTCTATTTAATATATAGTCTCTATCTTATGTATACTAATAACCAACACTTGTGTGCTATAATTGGGCATAGTGTAGATTTTATTACCCACTCAAGTCTAGACGCCAACGGCTTCACAAGATCATTCTATAAATCAGTCTTTGCTGACTATTTTTGGCGGTTGCTATTTAGGAAAGGCTGCACTGAAGTCTTACACTTTTACTTTAGTGCATCCATTAGACAACAGCCCTCAACCCCTTCACCCCCACAGCGAAGGAAAACCATAGAACTGATGAGTGGGCATCATGGTAATGCATAAACCTACCTGGCCGACCCAGAGTCCCATCAAGAGACTCCACTCTGCCCTAAAATGTCATATTGAGACCCATAGTAGAGATATCGTTTTCTGAAATGCTGGCCTCCTCTCCACGAAAATGTCGATTTTTTTTTTTTTCAAAAAATTTTTGCAAACGCAGCAATTTTCTGAATTTTTATTTGTTTTGTGTCGTCAGGGAAGCTCAAGATACGAGCTCGGAATGTGATTCTTTAAACTCTTCAATTGGAAGAAGGCAGTCACCCCCCTCAAGTCTGGAGGTTCAGCAGCAGCCTAAACGGAAGATCTCAAAAGAGGAAACCTCCTGTGAGGAGTCTTTATCTACAGACTCTCCTGTGACCACAGATGCTTCTAAAGCCTCCTCCCCTGACACCACAGGGTTGACAGAAAGCCAAAGCATGGTCTTTAGTCCAGCCAGTAAAGTGTACAATGGTATTTTGGAGAAATCCTGCAGCTTACACCAACTCTCCAGTGTTTTACCAGTCTCCAAACCAACCCATACTTCCTTTCCTACGTCTCCTAACGACAGCAAGCCAGTTCAAGAAGTTCATGGAATTCCTGTACTAAAGACCACGCCACATGACATATCTCAGAATGGCGAGAAAAAAAAGCAATCGAAAATTAAAGTTCTGCTGAAGAAAATCTCAAAGTAAATGACTTGATGGGATTAAAGACAATGGATGAAGCGTCTTAACGTTTTAAGAATGTAACTCCTTGTGGAGTTTTTCAAGACTGGATGTTCTGGGTGTGAAGCTCCGAGGTTCGTCTTACTATTTTACCGACTGTGAAGGTCATGCGAACTCTTCTCACTGAAGTTCAATGGAAAGTGGATCTGTTTACAGTCACTTTTTATCTATTTATTTCTGCTTTTAAGTTTTTAGTTCTACATTTTTAAGAAGCCACTTCGGACTACCCAGCGCTAACAGACTTCTCAAGACTTACCCAATCTCTTGTTTACTGGAGCATCTTCTTATCTTTCCACAGAGCTATGACATTTTACATTACGGACTAAGTAACTAATTGCACTACAGTTTGTTCAGGTTTTTTTTTTTTTCCAGGCTGAAAAAAAAAAAAACCCGCAAATTTGCAAGTGAAATAGTTAAAGATTTGTAAAATGACAGATAAGAGGGTCGGTTTTCACTTTTTAAATCAACTGGGTTTTTAAGTCGAGCCTAGAGTTTCTAATAGACACGAAGAAGGAGAAGACACTCATACATTTTTGTATGGGAGGCTTAAATTCACCTCCTCTTACTGGTCCAGATTGACGTCCTGCTGTAAAGAGTGTTGGTTTCTCCAGGGCTTTCACTGTGATTTCACAGAGCTGCAAGCTGTATGATATATGTAGATATTCTAGAACAAGAGGGCGCACTTCTTGATCTTTTATGCAAGCGATGATTGTGGATCGTTACAGGCGTTAATGCACTTAGATTGGTGCTTTAAGTGCTATTAACCAATAAGCCGAGGATTGTTTACAGGCAAAGGGTGACTGGATTTGCTATCCTTTCTACTGCGTTGGAGTCGGAGGTATTTACTGTATCTCGGGCTGACCCACTGACTACTTTAGCATGCAGATGTGCAAACAACTAGTAGCGTTTATGGTTCCTATTGTTACAAACACACATGCATTTTCATAGCTCAAAATTAACACCATGGGTATTGCTAAAATGTACTGTATGCCATAAACCTCTCGCACTGCCCGGACGACTAGTATCTGCATTGGGGCCCCTCATCGCTCGAACTCGCATTTTTGTTTCTCTGCTACAAGAGATTTGTACATGTTGTAACATACACAAGGCCACTTTTAACTAATAATACTTTTGCTACTACAGACATGTATGTCTACCCCCTTTTGCCAATACTTCGACTTTTTTTTTTTTTTCTGTTGTTTTTGCCTGTTCATATCGTAATCACTAGATCTGTTACATTTCAAAATGTACAATTTTCCAATAAACTAATTTATTTGATTTCTGGAAGAAAATTTACTTTATGGCACGTGCTTCATGACTTGTATATAAAAGGTACAGTAACAGGCCGCACATTCACCACACATTATTACAGTATGCTGTAGGCATCACCAGCACAGGACGTGGCAACAAGTAAATCGTATTTTCACCCTTGTTTCATGGAGAGTATTTTAACCGATCATCAATGCCTTTTGTGTCTAGGGCACAATATATCCATTATTTTACTGTAGTAGATTTAACCAATCACAGAAGACTGAGGGCTACATCACTGATGACATCATAATAGATGGTGTTATTGAAGAGGCCATTCCTGATATGATTGTAAGTAAGCTGGTTCTATAGAAAGATATGGCACCATATTGGCACTGATAAATAATGTGACATCTGTTCATCTGGACACCTTGACACTAGCAGTCTGATATCCAGGATGCCCTCACACGGAGACTCTCCCAACTTACAGATTTGCCATCTGTGGTACGTGAGGACACTGTAAAAACTATTACAAATAACCTATATAAAGTACAGTTAAGTTTACCGCTCAGATGGCACTGGTAACAGTCCAATATCATTCAGTATGGACACGCTCTCCCTGAAAAAATGCAGTGGACAATCCGCAATCCGATGAGGGTGTGGATGATAATTCTTATCCCTGTAGTCCCACAGAGCGAGAGTGTTTGGCGTGTCGCCTAGAATTTTTAAAGATTTTTACTTACCTTGATGCTTTTATTTCTTGTTACTTCTGTGAGTATGGATTAAACTTGGCGTGGAGCAATCTTTTTGCAGAGGGTGTTGCACTATGTGTCTTCCTTTTTCCATCTATTAGAGACATAAAATCCTTTTCCTACCAGGAGTTCTTTGAATGTGGAGAGAGACGATAAGGAGCTCGGTGGAACTACAAGGATAAGAATCATCATCCACACCCTCATTGGATTGCGGACTGTCCACTGCATTTTTCTGAGAGAAAGTCCATACTGAACGATATTGGACTGTTATCAGTGCCGTCTGAGCGGTAAACTTCACTGTACTTTATATATGTTATTTAGGCTATTTGTTGGATCATACCCAATTTAGTGTTACCTGCTCCGGTCTGAGAGAGATATTGTGGGTATTTGAGCCAGGTAAAACTACCATTATATTTGTATTACAAATAGCCTTTTGTCATCTGGAAAAATCGTAATCACATTTCGGTTGAGGATTGAATGAAATTATGACATTTTGTCTCGTCACAAAGAAGTGAAAATATCTTGTGCATAATTGAGTTAAATTTGACAGAACATAATTAGGTCATATTTTTAAAGAGAAACCTCAACACTCTGCACAAGCTGTTTCCAGTGTCGTACATTTTTCGTGTCAACTGGATGGGACCGCTGCACACTACACCACCACACTGAAGTTACAGGCGGCTTGCCAGATTGCGGTTATAGGGGGAGGTCCAGACTACACAGCCAGAATGCTGTCCTACGGGGAGGGTTAGACTACAAAGCCAGAATGCTGTCCTACGGGGAGGGTCAGACTACACAGCCAGAATGCTGTCATACGGGGAGGGTCAGACTACACAGCCAGAATGCTGTTATAGGAGGAGATCCAGACTAAAGAACTAGTCTGCTGTATGGATTTGAAGACTGATTAAAAAGTGACTTCTGCAAGGTCAAAAGTTTAATAAAGCATACTATAATATATCATTATTACTTTTTCTGTTTTCACTTATTGCATGGCATCAGGGTTATCAACCACCAATTTCTTTTTTTCTGGACAAGTTGGCCCAAAATCACGGACTGCCAGAAATGTTTACAGACTGTTTAGAAAATTAAGAATAACCTGTTTTTCTGACTTAAAACAATAATGTTAGAAAGTGATGATGGTTAAAAAGCATAATAATAGGGTTAGGTCAACTCAGTCTGCATTTTTACTATTTGTAATGTTTTTGATATCGATCTATCTAATCTCCTGTGATCCATGCCACACTATCGTTATAAATTGCACCGATCTCCCTAGAGCTTGGTGCGTCCTCTCTTCAAGTTTTCATTTCAAGTTGTCTTCAAGCTTTATATCCTTGATGTCCTGCTTATGTCCTACCCATCCCCCATCCGCCCCTCTTTTTGTTCTCTGCCATCACTTTCTTACCACAGCTCCGGAGTATAATGGTTATAGAAGAAGGTGATGGCTGAGAACAAAAAGAGGGGGGGGGGGGCTGACTGTATCTATTCTATAGTAAAGAGTATATACCCATAATATTATACTATATAGTATTCTATAATATAATGTTTATATTCTATAATCCCAATCCTTTCCTGACAATTTCCTTTCCTTTCTAATTCTTACTTTTATCCAGTTTGCCCATGTGCCCATACCCTCTCTACTTCTGCCATGTGCTTGGTTCTTGAACCCCTATCCTTTTTTACAGCTATGCAGTGTATGTATAAAACCACTCACAGACCTTTAACAGGATTTTGAAGAGCGAAGCAGACTACTGTGCAGGGCCAGGCGTTGCACCTCCACATTGTGTCCAGGGAAGGCGGGGGAGATTTATTGCTGAGCAGAACATTTGGCGTCTCGCTTGTGCTGACAAGTAGGAGAATTGGGTGCCAGCCTTTCTGCTATAATAACACACTGAACTAGTACTACACACAAGACGTAGTGCGCGGAGGCTGGGAAGGCTCACTATAACCAGGTACTTCAGGAGAAATCACGCAGCCTGCGTGTAACGCTTCTCCTTCCTCTAACCAACGCAATGTGCACATACGCAGCTCTTTGGAAAAAAAATAAATATACAAATCAAGGACACATTCTTTTTATTCTGGACCCAACAGACAGTTGCCAAAAGTCCTCTAATTTCACAGACTGTCCGTGAATTAGCGGATGGTTGGCAACCCTGCATGGCATGTAGTGTTTGTAGAGAAAATATCGTCTTTCTATGTGCGTACTATCTGCTGTTGATAAATCCTATTGTGGCCTAGATTTATTCTAAAAGATTTAGTGAATTCTGAAGACAACCTGGGTAACGGACCTATAAATACCAGATATACTCATGAAGGGTAGGTTCATACAAAAACAAAAAAGGAAACTAATGTCGGATTAGTTAATGGAACCTATTAATTTTAATGGGACGTTTAAAGAAAAAATTATGGAAACTGATAGATTAGATAACCGCAACTTGTTGACAGGTTTTTTTTTTTTTTTCTTTTCTACATTGGAAAAGAAACTGCAAAATAACCCAAAGTGTTAAAAGAAGGAATAAAGATATTTTTTAAAGGTGCTTGTGTATACCTGTGAGCGTGATTCAGGAGATTTGTAATAAAGGCACATTCTGCCGTTTCAGCAAACCGACAGAAGACCAATGTTCATGGGCTGATCCCTGCTAGATTTTATTTTGGTGAATGACTCACCTAATCTAATATATGCTCCTCCAATATTTGGACCTTTTCTACTGAACCCCAAATATAAAACATAAAAAAAAAAAAAAAAGGTGAAAACCTGTTGGTATTCACCATGTTCACACATTATGGGTTTATCTGAGCACAATTCAAATGTGAATTCAATTTATACAAAATCCCCTTCCAAATGCAATGGAAAAAAAGACAAAACGGTGTAGATTATAGCCTAGGGTACCCAATATAATGGAATAAGTAAAATCTGCCGTTTTTATTGCAGGCATGTCTACATCACAATTTCTTTTTGCCACATCTGAGCATATTAATTTTCTACCAGCAGAAATGATGCAGAATTTCAGACATGCTTCATATGCTTAAGAATTGAGCTTGGCCTAGGAGAATATGGCACTATTGGCATACGCCTGCCAAAGTCTTAAAGGTACAGAGCATAGAGAGTAGTGACGTACAAGACTTCATATAGATGTTATATGTCTTCCAATGGACCAGTGCGTCGATTTGGAGGGAAGTAGATGTGGTAGGGGCTTGTCCCAGACTTCCTTAGGGAAGTGCGATAGCCATTTTGGAGTGCTGAAAACGGGACAAGAATGGAGGCTGGGTTATTGAGGAGCGTGGTAGCAGGTAGGTTGACTATTCAATTTCAATGTATATTCAAATTTTGTTTATTTGGACTGGAGGATTGCATTAATTATGTGTGACCATTTCTTCAAAGCAAGATAAACTTGTGCATCAGCACGTAGAGTCCCCTGAGTAAGATGCTCAGTCAGGTGCCGTGAAGCAATGCTTCTGGAGAAAAGTACCGCTGTAATATGACGTACGATCCAAATGAAATCAGACGCAAAGAGCTGAACAGTAAGGCCTTATGCACCTCTAAGGGTATTCGGGTACAACATGAATCCATTATGGGGCACGAGAAAAGAATAAAAATGTGACGGCCATATTTATATAATTACTGTGCCCGTGCTTGCACCATTTTCTACTCTAAGATACTTTATTTGGCCTATTGTAATTAATTTTGGAAGTGACACTTTTATTTACCTTATAAAAGTATTTCATTTCATAAGTTAAAAAAAGAAGTGTCTGCTAAATATGAGAACTTTTATAAAGGAGGGCACACTGGGTTATTCACCTGATAGTTTAGCATTGCCTTCTAAATACAAAATGTTCCAGCTTTCTGAGATTGCGCTATAATTTTATATATTTCACCTTTCACAAGATGACAGACCCGCTGTAACTATATATAATCTGCACGCATAATTGTAATATTTCTGATCTAACTGCAGAGGGAATGCAGTTGAAATGAAAGCTTTATATTAAAATCACATTCCGCTCACAAAAAGTGACATCAGGATAGCTGGGTATGGCACGCTGTGATCCACTGCTCTGAACATGACAGCTTACATAGGGAAGTCACGGACTGCGAGTCACGCTATGCTCGGTCCGTACAGTTGTAGCCAGTACATTCCAAATACAGTCACTTTTACAGCACGTTCGGAAAGTCTTCAGACCCTTTTTCACTATTTTAACATTTTGTTATGTTGAGGCATTGTGCTAAAATAAAAATAAAAAAAATCAGGTTTTTCCACCATCCTTGCAAATTTATTCAAAATGAAAAACTCAAATTTCGAATGGACATAAGTACTCAGACCCTTTGCTATGACACTTGAAATTTAGCTCTGGGGGCCTCCCATTTCTCTAGATCATCTTTGAAATGTTTCTACACCTGTATTGGAGTCCACCTGTGGTAAATTCATTTGACTGGACATGATTTGGAAAGACACACCCCTGTCTATATAAGGTCTCACAGTTGACAATGTATATCAGAGCAAAAACCAAGCCATGAGGAAGAATGTATTGACTGTAGCACTCAGAGACAGGATTCGGTGGAGGAACAGATCTGGAGAGGGGTACAACATTTTTTTTGCCTCACTGAAAGTTCTCAAGTGCACAGAGTTTTCCATAATTCTTAAATAGAAGATGTTACGTATAACCAGGACTCTTCCTAGAGCTGGCCGTCCCACCAAACTTAAGTAATCGGGGGAGAAGGGCCTTGGTAAGAGAGGGGACCAAGAACCCAATGGTCACTGGCTGAGCTGCAAAGATCATGTGTGCAGATGGGAGAAACTTCCAGAATGTCAATCATCACTGCGGTACTCCAATCTGGGCTTTATGGCAGAGTGGCTAGAAATAAGCCCCTCCTCAGTAAAAGCCCACCTGGGGTTTGCAAAAAAAAAAAAAAGCACCTAAATGACTCTCCGACTGTGAGAAACAAGATTATGTGTCTGATGAACCCAAGACTGAACTTTTTGGCCTCCATTCTAAGCGTCATGTCTGGAGGAAACCAGGCACTGCTCATCCCCTGTACAATACCATTCCTATAGTAAAGTATGATTCTGGCAGCATCATGTTGTGGGGGTGTTTTTCAGCAGCTGGGACAGAGAGACTGGTCAGGGTTGAGGAAAAGATGAACGGAGCAAAGTACAGAGATATTCTTACTGAAAACCTGATCCAGAGTGCTGTGGACCTCAGACTGGGCCGAAGGTTTACTTTTCAACATGACAATTACCGTAAGCACACAGCCAAGACAACACAGGAGTGGCTTAGGGACAACGCTGAATGTCCTTGAGTGGCCCTGACTTGAACCCAATCAAACATCTTTAGGGAGGGACCTGAAATCACTGTTTTCGTACACAATGCTTGTTTCTTTTTTCATCATTTTTATACACATCCTTTTTGCTATTTTAGAATTTTTAGGCTTCTAGTTTGAAAATAATAGTAACAAAAAATATGCTGTGCAGTCCCAGTTACATGGCCCTGTTAGGCCATGTTCACACAGGACGGATACGTTGCCTAAAAGTACACAGCATATCCGCCTTGGAACTCCCAGGAATTTCGGGCTGAAAAACTGCACAAAATTGTGGTGCAGTTTTTTCGGGCGGAATGTCCGCAGCAGTTAAAAGAAAAAAAACAAAACTTATACCCTGGTCTCTGTAGTCACGAGTTCGGGCAGCCTGGCCTTTTGGGATGATGTTTCATCCCATGTAACCACTACAGCAGTCACCTTGGGATGAAACGTCATCCAAGAAGGCCGGGCTAAGTATAGAGAACAAGGTAAGTATAAGATTATTTTTTTTTCAGTTGCGAAAATCTGCAGCAGGAGAGCAGCGATTCCATAGCATAAGTTTACATGCTGCAGATTTAAAAAAACGCACCGCAGGTAAATTTATGAAAGTTTTTTAGACAGATTTTTTTATGCAGTGTGAGGATGAGATTTCTTCAAATGCCATCCACTCAGCTGCTACTGTCTAAGGCATTATTCACAAGGACATGTCTGTTTTGCGCGCGCAAAAAATGCTGCGTTTTGCGCACGCAAAAGGACCGTGTCGCATCAGCATATGGTGCGTGGCTGCGTGATTTTCGCGCAGCCGGCATCATTATGACACTCTGGTTTTATGTTGACAAACAGAAAAGCACGTGCTGCTTTTCTGTTTTCATTCGTTTATTTTACTACTGTAGCGCGCATCACGCGCGGCACCCGGAAGTGCTTCCGTGTGCCGTGCGTGCTGCGCGAAACACGGCCAAATATAGGACATGTCGTGAGTTTTACGCAGCGCACATACGCTGCAGGAAATTCACTGACAGTCTGAACGGCCCCATTCATTAACATAGGTCCGTGCGACGCGTGTGAAAATCACGCGCGTAGCACGGACGTATAACACGTTCGTGTGAATAAGGCCTAACGCTGTGGATTTTCCTCGATTGAAATCCGTTGCATATAATCTGCAGTGCTTACGCTATGTGTGGACTTAAAGTGACTTTTGTCACGGTTAGGGCTGTGCTGGGTCTAGTTAGAAGCAGTCTTCCACTAATGGCATCCCGGCAATCATGTGACCAGTCACGTGATCAACGAGACCATTAGAGGCAGCGGTGCTGTGTACAAGAGATCAGAGAAAACAAAAGCAGTGAAAACTGCTTCTGTCTCCTCGCCAGGTTGCAGCTGCCCGGTCGGTCGGTCGGTCGGTCGGTCGGTCAGCCAGCCAGCTAAAGCATGCACCGTAGATATACTATGGACCACCGGCCGTATAAATACAGTGGGAAACCAGTTAAGGCCCACATCCTACACGTCAGTCTCACCTACATGTCAAAGTACATCACATGCCACTCTGCAGACTCTCTTAGCCTGATCATCTGCTGCCACACTCACACTTCCCCACAGCCCCCACCACAGTAATGTACATAGATTGTAAGACCAACATTACAAATAATACCGCCATACTGCTACTGAATAATACCTCCATACTGTTACTGAATAATACCCCCATACTGTTACTGAATAATACACCCATACTGTTACTGAATAATACCTCCATACTGTTACTGAATAATACTCCCATACTGTTACTGAATAATACCCCCATACTGCTACTGAATAATACCTCCATAATGTTACTGAATAATACCTCCATACTGCTACTGAATAATACCTCCATATTGTTACTGAATAATACCTCCATACTGTTACTGAATAATACCCCATACTGTTACTGAATAATACCTCCATACTGTTACTGAATAATACCCCCATACAGTTACTGAATAATACATTTATACTGTTACTGAATAATACCCCATACTGTTACTGAATAATACCCCCATACTGCTACTGAATAATACCTCCATACTGTTACTGAATAATACACCCATACTGTTACTGAATAATACCCCCATACTGTTACTGAATAATACCGGCATACTGTTACTGAATAATACCCCCATACTGTTACTGAATAATACCCCCATACTGTTACTGAATAATACCTCCATATTGTTACTGAATAATACCTCCATACTGTTACTGAATAATACACCCATACTGTTACTGAATAATACCTCCATACTGTTACTGAATAATACCCATATGCTGTTACTGGAAAATATCCCCATACTGTTACTGAATAATACCCCCATACTGTTACTGAATAATACCCCCATACGGTTACTGAATAATACACCCATACTGTTACTGAATAATACCTCCATACTGTTACTGAATAATTCCTCCATACTGTTACTGAATAATACCTCCATATTGTTACTGAATAATACCTCCATAGTGTTACTGGATAATACCTTTATACTGTTACTGAATAATACCTCCATACTGTTACTGAATAATACCCCCATACTGTTACTGGATAATACCTTTATACTGTTACTGAATAATACCTCCATACTGTTACTGAATAATACCTCCATACTGTTACTGAATAATACCCCCATACTGTTACTGGATAATACCTTTATACTGTTACTGAATAATACCTCCATAGTATTACTGAATAATACCTTTATACTGTTACTGAATAATACCTCCATATTGTTACTGAATAATACCTCCATACTGTTACTGGATAATACCTTTATACTGTTACTGAATAATACCTCCATAGTATTACTGAATAATACCTTTATACTGTTACTGAATAATACCTCCCATATTGTTACTGAATAATACCTCCATACTGTTACTGAATAATACCTTTATACTGTTACTGAATAATACCTCCATATTGTTACTGAATAATACCTCCATACTGTTACTGGATAATACCTTTATACTGTTACTGAATAATACCTCCATACTGTTACTGAATAATACCTCCATATTGTTACTGAATAATACCTCCATACTGTTACTGAATAATACCTTTATACTGTTACTGAATAATACCTCCATACTGTTACTGAATAAAACTACCAAACAAAAATCACATATTACTACAACATAGTGTCAGAAAAAAAACACTATACTGTTAGTGAATAAAACACACTATATATAGACCAATATTACCACCATACAGTGACCTTTATAGAGGTAGATGCCAGTTATACACAAGATATCTGCAGACCATATAAGTGATTACAGTATAGTTATACCGAGTGACTCACAGGTGACGTCTTCTCAGATTGAAGTCGCTCACTTTCACCTTTTCTTCGTCATCCAGCCAAGACTGCAATGACAACTTCTCCCGGACACGATTTCCTAAGCCCTGCAGAATATGACACAGATATCTTTGGCTCCTTGCTTTTCTAGCGCACTCCCTAACTATTCCCTACCTCTATACAAACTCCCTATACATACTATACTAGGTGCCCCACACAGTAATAGTACACACACCCTTTTGTTCCCCCCAAAGGCCCCACACAGTACGTGCTAATTTTGTTCCCCTACACAGTGTTAGTGTCCCATTTATACCTTACTCAGTGATAGAGCCACTATTAGGGCCCTCACCCAGTAATAGAATTCCCACTCAGTACTAATACCCCTTTATGTCCCCACAGAAATAATGTCTCCACTCAGTAGTAATGCAGCCTTTTATGCCCCCATTCAGTACTAATGCCACTTTTTCTGCCACACTCAGTAATAATGCCCCTACAGTAGTTTTGCCTCTTTATACCCCCACTCAGTAAAAATGCCTGCTTTATGCCCCCACAATAAGGATGTTACTGGGGGTTTTGTATGCCACTTTTTTATGCCCCCTTTTTATTACCTAATAGACTTATGAAATTTAACTGAATTCAGTGGCCCGGAGTGGACGGCATGATGCAGTGACGTCATCGTGCCGGGCTGTTGACGTCATCAGCGTGCTCCCCATCTCTTGTAGACCTCTGGTCCAAACCAGGCTGTTGCCTACAAGAGCAAAAGGCGGAGCACGGAGCCAATTGCCAGGGGTTAGCTAGCAAATTTTAGTCTGCGGGGCAAGCTCACAGCACTGGCCCAAGAGTAGTGGCCCATTCTGGGGGCACTGGGCAATTGGCGAGTTTGCCCCCTAACACCGCTGCGGAAGAACTCTGCTACCTGTCAACGGAAAAATCATCCGCCAGGTGGAAAAACGTTTTTTGATGGCGGAGTACAAGAAAGCCTCACCTGGGAATTAGACTTTCTTGTACTCCACCATGGGGAAACATTTTTCCCTCTGGCGGATTACTTTTCAGTTGAAAGGAAGCAGAGTTACATGAAGGGGAATTATTTTTCCTTGACCTATAGTTTCTATTGTGGCAAATTTAAATTTTTTAAATTTTTATACTGCTAACTTTTTTTTGGACTACTGCGATGATCTACTTTTTTTAAAAAAAAAATGGTGAAAGAGGGTTGCATGAGGGAGTTTAGATTTCAATAAAAAAAAAATTCTTATGTGGTTTTTTTAATACTTTAGTATGGCCTTAGTAATGGCTGCTGTCTGAGAGCATCCATTACTAAGAAAGGGCTTAGTGTTAGGCCTTATTCACACGAACGTGTTATACGTCAATGCTACGCGTGTGATTTTCACGCGCGTCGCACGGACCTATGTAAGTGAATGGGACCGTTCAGACTGTCAGTGATTTTCACGCAGCGTATGTGCGCTGCGTAAAACTCACGACATGTCCTATACTTGAACGTGTTTCGCGCAGCACGCATCCATTGAAGTCAATGGGTGCGTGCAAATCGCGCTCGGCACACAGAAGCACTTCCGGGTGCCGCGCGTGATTCGCGCAACAATAGTAAAAAGAATGAATGAAAACAGAAAAGCACCTCATGCTTTTCTGTTTGTAAACATAAAAACAGAGTGTCATAATGATGCCGGCTGCGTGAAAAATCACGCAGCCACGCACCATATGCTGATGCCACATGGACGTTTTGCGCGCGCAAAACGCAGCGTTTTTCCACGCGCAAAACGGACACGTCCGTGTGAATAAGGCCTTAGCCAGTAAAAAGGCTATCACTAACCCCTATTATTACCCCAGTTCTCACTGCCGAGAGGGGAGTACGATCCAGTACCCGACCATCTGAAGCGACGGCTTGGTAGCGGGGCGGCCGCAGGCTGGCCCTTCCCACCCTGGTAATGCTAGGCCGCAGCTGCTTTACTGTATCTGGCTGGTCCTGAAAAATAGCGGGAACCCCACGTCATTTTAAAAAAATAATTGAAAAAAAATTACGTGTGATCCCCTCCATTTTTCATAACCAGCCCGATACAATAAGGGTATGTTCACACGAGGGCGTCCGTAACGGCTGAAATTACGGGGATGTTTCAGCCTGAAAACATTCCCGTAATTTCAGCCGTAACGGCATGTGCAGGCGCTTGAACGCCGCGTCCATTACGGACGTAATTGGCGCTGCTATTCATTGGAGTCAATGAATAACGGCTCCAATTACGGCCAAAGAAGTGACAGGTCACTTCTTTGACGCGGGCGTCTATTTACGTGCCGTCATTTGACAGCGGCGCGTAAAATAAGCCTCGTGTGAACAGACAAACGTCTGCCCATTGCTTTCAATGAGCAGATGTTTGTCAGCGCTATTGAGGCGCTATTTTCGGATGTAATTCGGGGCAAAAACGCCCGAATTACGTCCGTAATTAGTGCGTGTGAACATACCCTAAAGCAGCAGCAGCCTAGCATTACCAGGGTGGGAAGGGACACGGTTTTTGGCCATTCCGAGCCAGATATTACCAGCCTGCGGCCACCCCAGTACACGCCCTTCACTTCAGACGGTCACTTGCTGGATCGTACCCAGCCCGTTACTCCTGGTGGTGGTGGGTACTGGGGTAGTAATAGGGGGTTAGTGATAGCCTTATTACTGGCGAATACTAAGCCCCTTCTTAGTAATGGACGCTCTCAATCAGACAGCTGCCATTACTAAGGCGGTAATGAAGTATTAAAAAATAGACATTAAAAAAAACTTTATTTTATTGAAATAACAACTCTTCCACACAATCCACTTTAACCATTTTATAAAAAAAGAAAAAAATCAGTGAAGTAGTTTAACGAATCTACGACGTAGTCTAAATGGTCCAGCGGATACTGCAAAACAAAAATTAGCAGTATGAAAAATAAAAATAAAGATGGCTGCCCCCACAGAAGTACAAACCTATGAATAAATAGTTACTTTAAGGAACATATTAAAATAACTAGAAAAAATAGGTCCATAACGTAAAACATATAAAAGAAAATGAAAAATTATAACACCTTTCCTTTAAAGAGAACCTTTCACCTCCCCGTACATGTGCAGCTGAGCTGCACAAACCCTGGGGCACTTTAAAAAAAAATGCTAGCCTCCTTCATTATTTAGATATCGGTGCTGTAATATTTGGTGTCCATTACTTAAATAACCCCACGAACAGTCAATGGGGAGGTAATTGGCAAGGGGGCGTGTAAAATCGCTGTGACACTGTCCAATCAGCTACGGACAGTGTCACAGCAAGATCTGGAGAGAGGAGAGCGTGTGCGCGCAGCTCCGGCACCACTACAGAAGAGGAGAAGAAGAGTGTGAACTCTTCTTCTTCTGTTCCATGTTATCGGAGCTGTGCGTGCGCACACTCTCACTCTTTAGCTCTCAGCAGACAAGGACGACGAGACTTATCTCTCGCAAGAGATCACACAGTTTTGTACTTGCCTGCCGAGAGCTAAAGAGTGCGCGAGTGCATACGCACTCCTCTCTCCAGTTCATGCTGTTGACACTGTCCGTAGCTGATTGGACAGTGTCACAGCAATGTTACATTCCCCCTTGCCAATTACCGCCCCATTGACAGGGGGTTATTTAAATATCGGGCGCGGGTAGGAAAAAAGGAGGTGAAAAGTTCTCTTTAAAGTGTAACAACTTTTTAAAAAACTTTTGACATGTCAGAAGTTTTGATCAGTGGGATCCAAGCACTGAGACCCCCACTAGTCGCTAAAACGAAGCAGCAGAAGTGCTCGGGTGAGCGGTGTGCCGCTTCGATTCTGTTTGGCTTTCCTTGGAGTAGTGTACAGGCTCAATAGAAAGCCTATGAGTCCGTACACCGCTCACTCGGCTGAAAGTCCATCATAAATGAGGCGGCACAGTGCTCACCCGAGCACTTCTGCTGCTTTGTTTTAGCGATCGGTGGGGGTCTCAGCTCGGTCCCCCACCGATGAAAACTTCTGACATGTCACTATGACATGATAAAAGTTTAGTTACAGTTTAAAGGCTATGTACACCATTAAAAACTTTATATACCTATATCTATCAATGTGATTGGTGCAAGTTTTAATTACTTTTTATTGGAAATTATTGTTACTTTTTGAGATACAGCTGCTTTGTATCCTGTTTACAGAGCAGCTGTATATAGCGCTCAGACCTGAATCCATTAGGTAGCCTATTATCGATCACATCTAAGTTATGAGATGTGATCGGTAACAGCTCGATCCGCTGACCTGACGGATACAAGATTCAGCGCTATATACAGCTGCTCTGTATACAGGATACAAAGCAGCTGTATCTCAAAAAGTAATTAGAAAGTAGCACCAATCACACTGAACCCCCCCCCCCCCCTTGCAGTGTAATAACTACTAACTACTGAGGGTGCTATGGGGGGATTATACTGCAAGGAGGGTACTGACTCTGACTGCTGTGTGGGAGCTATAAAGTGCTCAGCTTCCTGCCCCCGCTAATTTAAAAGGGGTCGGCCAACGCTGGGCGGCCCGGGAGTATACTGCAAGGGGGAGTCTGGGAATTTTACTGACAGCAGAGGGCTCTATAGGGGGGGAATTATCCCCCCATAGAGCCCTCACTAGTTACTAAACTGCAAGGTTAGGGGGGTCTGTACATCTGACTGACTGCTCTAAAAGGGGGCGGCAGAATCCCTCCCTATAGAGCCCTCTGCAGTAAGTCATGCTCAGACCCCCCCCCCCCCCCGCTATCCTTCAATTATGGTGATGTGAAGGCTCTATGGGGTGGATTATTCCAGTCACATAGCCCAGATCCCCCTTGCAGTATATTTCCGGGTCCCTGTCCCAGCAGCTTCGGCCGATTGAGCTAAGGCAGGAACGTACCTGGTGACTTCTCCTCTTCGCTCGAGTGCTCCTCCTGCAGACCTGCTCCTCTCTGGCGGCTCGTGCTCCATACAGCGTCAGAGAGGAAGAGGAGGAGGAGTGTTACACACGTGCCCATCATGCGGCACGTCTGCTAAGCACGTGCCCCCTCCCCTTGGTCCAGTCCGTCCTGGCTGAAAATGCCGCCTGTCATTTTTGGGTAGGTGGTCGCCCCACCTAAGGCTGTCGGCTCACCTCGCCCCATGGCAGGTGCGGCACTGCCCCGTGGGAATACTGTCCTGTACTGTAATCATGTTTTCAGTTTAGGACAGTATTCCCGAGGGGTGGCAGGAACTCCCAGCATCATCGATAACTATGATGCTAGGAGCCCGGCTCCCTGAACTGTGTTTGGTCTGGGAAATACGGACCGTGTTGTGCAGACCGAATACGTCCGTGTGAAACCAGCCTAAGACAGAATGTATTTTGAAAGATAAACTCAAGCCCCCCTTTAGATGAATATGCAAAAGTGATTTCTTTGAATATGGCCTAATTTACACGAGAGTATTTCACCTCCGTGATACGCGCGTGAAAACAATGCACGTCGCACGGACCTATGCAAGTCAATGGGGCGATTCAGACATTCAATGTTTTTCACGCGTGTGTCCGCTGTGTGAAAGTTACTACATGTTCTATACTTGTGCGTTTTTTGCGCATCACGCACCCATTGAAGTCAATGGGTGCGTGAAAATCACGGACCGCACACGGACGCACATCCGTGTGCTGTGCGTGATTCACGCAACTGTTGCTAAAGAAATGATGAGAAAAAGAAAAACACCTGCTTCCGTTTATTTTGCTGACGTGAATCGCGTGACATACGAATGACATACGCGCGTAAAAAATGCAGACACGCACTGTACATGGAGGTCACACGGAACTGCAACGCAGGAAAAACGCTGCGTTTTTATACGCAAAACGGACACGTTCGTGTGAATAAGGCCTTAGGCAATGTTTAGAGAAAAAGTAAAGTAACGTTTCGGCCACAATCTGGCCTTTGCCAAACTCTATTGCCGCTGGTCAATAGAAAAAATAGGAGAAATTATGCTGCGGAGAAAGGTAGCTAGTACCATGGATATGTGTAAGGCAGTATGCAGGCTGCTGAAGTCTATGGAGTAACCGATAAAGGCTATTATAATATTGTTCACAGCTGATTTTCCCTTTTGGCACTCATCATTTCCCCAACCCGGTGTGGACTTCAGGTAAACCATCTTCACTTAGAAAGTTCTGACAATATGCAAACAAAACCATTAAATGACACAGCACTGCTACATCACGGTGCATCGTTGACGCGGTTTTGTTGTGTTTGAAAACCGCATGTGGTCAACTGCATGCGTTGTTTGTGTCTGTAAGGGCAGATACAGACGGACGTTGCGTTTTTGCGCGCGCAAACAACGCAGCGTTTTGCGCGCGCAAAAACCATTTGACAGCTGCGTGTGTCATCCGTGTATGATGCGCGGCTGCGTGATTTTCGCGCAGCCGCCATCATAGAGATGAGGCTAGTCGACGCCCGTCACTGTCCAAGGTGCTGAAAGAGCTAACTGATCGGCAGTAACTCTTTCAGCACCCTCGACAGTGAATGCGAACACAATATACAGCAACCTGTTAAAAAAAAAGAAAAAGTTCGTACTTACCGAGAACTTCCCGGCCGTTGCCTTGGTGACGCGTCCTTGGTGACGCGTCCTTGGTGACGCGCCTCTCTTGACATCGGGCCCCACCTCCCTGGATGACGCGGCAGTCCATGTGACCGCTGCAGCCTGTGCTTGGCCTGTGATTGGCTGGAGCTGTCACTTGGACTGAATTGTCATCCCGGGAGGTCAGACTGGAGGAAGAAGCTGGGAGTTATCGGTAAGTCAGAACTTCGTTTTTTTTTTACAGGTTCATGTTTATTGGGATCGGTAGTCACTGTCCATGGTGCTGAAACAGTTTAACTCTTTCAGCACCCTGGACAGTGACTATCTCCGGACGTCGCGTACTGGAATTTTTTTTGCCGGGTTCGGTTCGATTGTCCGGGTTCGCTCATCTCAAAGACACTCCATTTGGATGTTTGGAAACAGAAAAGCACGTGGTGCTTTTCTGGTTACATTCATCCTTTTGACAGCTGGTGCGCTGTTTCAGTCGGTTCGCACGGAAGTGCTTCCGTGCGACCTGCGTGGTTTTCACGCACCCATTGACTTCAATGGGTGCGTGATGCGCGAAATACGCAGAGTTATTGAACCTGTCACGCTTTTTGTGCAGCTGACAAACGCTGCGCAAAAAGCACGGACTGTCTGTACTGCCCCATAGACTTGTATTGGTCGATGCGTGGCGCGTGAAAACCACGCGGCCCGCATGGACCGAATACACGCTCGTGTGAATCCCCCCTAATGCTGCAGTTCTGTTGCGTTTTTTTCCGCACATAGTTTATGGACATAGTTTTCACCCGTGTTGACGTTTGTTAGGTGCTTCCTGTATGTAGTTCATTACAAGGCATTGCAGAACTGTTATCATAAACGCAAGCAGTTGGGCAACAACATTGGTAGCGCGGTCATTAACCGCATGCGGTCGGACATTATGAAGATGCGGTCAACCGCACAAAAAACACATTGTAATATAATAGCAGCCGTCTGTCCATAACAAACATTTCACCATTGAAAAATGACTTGCTGAGGTTTAAAAACGCAACATAAACGCAACTTGTCCGCACCGTGTGGCCTTAGGGTATGTGCACACGCTTAGCAAAAAACATCTGAAAATACGGAACTGTTTTCAAGGAAAAACAGCTCCTGACTTTCAGCCGTCTTTAAAGCAATCTCGCGTTTTTCGCAGAGTCTGTGAAAAACGGCTCCAAAATCGTCTGAAGAAGTGACATGCACTTCTTTTCGCGGCCGTTTTAAAGGCCCCGACGTTTTTCCCATTTTAAATCAATGGGCAGATGTTTGGAGGCGTTCTGCTTCCGATTTTTCAGCCGTTTTTCGGGACGTTTATGGCCAGAAAAACATCTGAAAACACTCTGTGTGGACATACCCTTACCCTTATATTGATAGTGACATCTGTGAAAGAAATTAGCTAACTCCACCGTTTTGTCTGCTTGATTTTTATTACACTTTGACTTCAATATAAAATTAATGCTTGGAGAATTTTGTTTCTGCTGTGTGTAAGAGAAATCTTTGTTGAATAACCCAAAAATGACTCGACAAGAATAAGAAACTATTAGGGTATGCTCACACGCAAACGCAAAATATGTCTGAAATTACGGAGCTGTTTTCAGGCGAAAACAGCTCCTGAATTTCAGACGTTTCTGCAAGTACTAGCGTTTTTCGCGGCGTCCATTACGGACGTAATTGGAGCTGTTTTTCAATGGAGTCAATGAAAAACGGCTCCAAAACGTCCAAAGAAGTGACATGCACTTCTTTGACGCGGGCGTCGTTTTACGCGCAGACTTTTGACAGCGACGCATAAAATTACACCGCGTCTGAACAGAACATCGTAAAACCCATTGCAAGCAATTGGCAGATGTTTGCAGGCGTAATGGAGCCGTCTTTTCAGGCGTAATTTGAGGCGTAAAACGCCCGAATTACGCCTCAAAATAGGTTGTGTGAACATACCTTTACAATGAATAAGGGAAAACATAGGACTCAAGATCACACCTTCCTGTTACACAAGACAAATGATGAGAAGAAGAATGACTAAATAAAATTAATCCTAGATAATGAATTACTAGAAAATATTGCAATGCCAAGAAAATATTGTGAATGTAATATCATTTTGTTTTTGCAAGCTCAAGAGAAAATATTGTAAATGAAATGTACTGTATTTTTTGGACTATAAGACGCAGTTTTTAGCAAGAATAAATTTTGCTAAAAAATCCCTGCGTCTTCCGCAGTCAAGGGACCCGGCATTGTCGGGCCCATGACTGCTTCATTACTTAACCCCTTCCCGACCCCATGACGTGCCGGCACATTATGGAGCTGGAGGGGGGGGGGATGATTTGGGGAGCAGGCTCACGCGCTGAGCCCACTCCATACACTGCAGGTGTCAGCTCTGATACGCTGCTCTAATGGCCAGGAACAGCGATTTCGCTGTTCCTAGCAGTTTAAAGGGATTGTGCCATAAAACACATGTATCCCCTATCCACGTGATAGGGGATACATGTGTGATCGATAAGGAGAACGGGGACCGAAATTTACCAAGAGCGCTGCATGAGAAGCTTTGAGTTCCGCGTTCTGTGTCCGGCAACTTCATAGAGATCAAAGGGATTCTTCTGCAAATGCACGAGCGGCTCCCCATTGATCTCTATGGAGCTGCGGAACAGATAAGACGGACACAGAACCCGGAAGTCCAGGCTTCTCATGTAGCGCTCTGGGTGACTTTCGGTCCCATGTCCTCCTTATCGCTGGGGGTCCCAGCGGTCGGACCGACAGCGATTTCCCATGTAGCCCCTATCCTGTGGATAGGGGATACATGTGTCTAACTAGTTAAATGCCGTTGTCAATAGCGACCGTGGCATTTATAGGGGTTTTTCTATGAAGGACATTTATGACATATCCACAGGATATGTCATAAATGTCACATAGATGCAGGTCCCACCTCTGGGACCCGCACCTATCTCTAGAACGGGGCCCCCTAAACCCCGTTTTAGCTTTCTGTGCTCTCCCAGCCACTTGATTGCATGTGGAGTTACTGAAACAGCGTAACTCGCTGAGCTACGCTGTTTCAGTAACTCCCATAGAACTGAACAGTAGTTACAGAAACAGCGTAGCTCGCATGCTATGCTGCTTCCGTAACTGCCATTCACTACTATGGGAGTTAGGGAAACAGCGTAGCTCAGCGAGTTACTCTGTTTCAGTAACTCCCCATGCAACCAAGTGGCCGCTGGTTCAAGTCCCCTGGGGGAGCTAATAAAATGTGTAAAAAAAATAAATGTTATATCAATTTTCAGGAGTGTAAAAATATTAAAAGTTTAAAAAAAAAACCTTTTCCCATTTTTTTCCCCAAGCACAATGTAAAAAATTAAATAATTTGGTATCGGTGCATCCGTAAAAGTCAGCTCTTTTACAATATAGTGTTATTTAACTCGCACGGTGAGTTTAAAAATGTAAAGCATCAAAATAGTTTTTTGGTCACCTTAGCGCTTACAAAATGAAATTAAAAAATCGTATGTACCAAAAAATGGTGCCAATAAAACTACAGCTCGTCCCGCAAAAAATAAGCCCTCACACTTCTCAATCCATGAAAAAAAATATAAAAAAAAGTTTTGGCTAAATAATTTTTTTCCTATTTTCTGTTGTCTAAAACCTGGGTGCGTCTTAATATTACTATTAATATACTATATAAACTTCCTCCTATTGTATGGGGAGGAGCATGGGCCATTTTACTTACATGCAAAATGACACGCATGTAATTTTTCTGTAAACCTTCTTGTTTGAGCAAATAAATATACATTAATCTGGAGCAACTGTGTGACGTTAAAATTATCCACAGCACGTCTCACTTTCCATATATGGATAGTGACGTCAGGGGCTTCTCCAGGAGAGAAATACCCGGCCAGAGTGTCGGCAATGCTCTGGGGAGATTCCGCTTCTAGACAGGGGCTCCCTCTAGGAGCGTAATCCCAGGCAAGAGTGTCGGCAACGCTCTGGCTGGGGATTCCACTCCTGGAGGAGCCAGACGGCAGCGTTAGCACTTGCCCGGGTTTGCCGGGCGCTGACGCCAGCCCTGGTGTCAATTTATGTCGCAGATTTGTTGCGGATTTTCACTATTGACTTCAATGAATGAAGTAAAAAAAACACAATGAATCCGCAATGAAATGTATTGTTGCAGATTTTGCAGAGGATTATCTGCGAATCTGCAGCAAAATCCACAATTGTGGATTTTAAACCCATTGGGACAGATTTTTTAATAATTGCTTAAACATAGCCTAAAGCTAGAGGTGCTTACGCCAAATATTTCAATTAAGTGCCCCCTGTTTAAAAGATTTGGCGGATCTTGACACTGGCTAGACTCCTTTCCCTTCTCTACACCACCTATTGGGCGGTATACTTTAGGCCAATATTCTGCGTCACAATCCTGGCGCATGCAAGTGTTAAATCTGGCGGATTCTACAAATCCACGCCCATATTCTAAGTATGCGACCGGTCATGTTGCAAATCAATGTTCTTTTTGCCGCTTGCATTAGTACATTTTTGCCTTCAATATATGCGCAAGGCAATAGGCACAAAAAAACGCCAGAACTGATGCACAAAGACAAAAAAAAAAACTGCCCCATTGACTTTTTTTTCTGCTTTTCAGAAACCGCAGGAAAATTTCGCATTTCCCTGCAGATTTATGAGGAAATTCTCTGCAGCAAATCCAGCTTGTGTGCTGCAGATTTTGCATATATTTCTTTAAGCCCAAACCAGAATTGGATCCAGGTGAGGATATACTTAGAGGCCTTCCTTTATATATTTCTTCTGTTTAGGTTCCGTTTCTGATTTTAGCTTAAAAATTACATGAAATTACACGAAACGACATCAAATTTGCACTGTGATAAAAAGGCGTTAGGGAAAATGCACACGATGCGTATTACGTGTAGATTGGCAGGGCAGAACGACTCGCTTACGTCATTAAGCCCCAGCAGACCTGCTCAGAAGAGAGCAGGCCTGCATTGCCACAGGAACGGGATCAGGTGAGTATGTAAAGTTTTTTTTTTCTGTTAAAATTATGTGGGGTACTATCTACAGGTGTGGCTATATGTGGGGCACTATGTACAGGGGGGAAATATGTGGGGCACTAACTATGGGGGGGCTATATATGGGACACTATCTACAGGGGGATCTATGTGGGGCACTATCTACAGGGGGCTCTATGGGGGGCACTATCTACAGGGCGCTCTGTGGGGGGCAATATCTACTGTAGGACAGTGTATGGTGCTATTATAATTAGGGACACAGTGTATGGTGCTATTGTAATTAGAGGTGCAGTGTATGGCGCTATTATATTTTGGGACGTAGTGTGTGGCACCATGAGAATTTTATCTTTGTTTATAGGTGCAGAAATGTTTGAAAAGTGAGAAGCTGAAGACATCTGAGCGGCAAACTGCAGAAATGGGCTGTGGCCGGGAGAAGTCATCATTGTGTCTGCATCGGATGGAGAAGAAAAGAGAAAAAGAACAACTAGAATCTGAGAAGATGTCACATGTAAATGTTTATTCTGCCTCTAATCAGCACTGTAGTCACTGTATGATCTGCAGCGAGATGACTGGTGGTATAATTTTGCAACTCCCAGCATATCCTTACCATTGTTCGGGTCATGCTGGGAGCTGTAGTTTTACGCTGTACAAACCTATATGGCAGAGTAGGGCTGGGAAATTATGACCTAGATCAAAATCACGATTAAATGAACATGTAACCTCAATTACGATTATTGAACGATTATTTAGGCCCCACCCTTTTTTGCATGCCACACCCCTATTTGAATGCTACGCAATCCCTCGAGCCTGGTCTTTTACTACTGTGTATAACATACCACCTGACACTGCCCACACACAGTATAATGCCCCTATAGTTGCCCTCCACACAGTATAATGCCCCCATAGCTGCCCCCACAAAGTATAATGCCCCCCATAACTGTCCTCCACACCGTATAATGCCCCCCATAACTGCCCTCCCCACAGGATAATGCTCACATACAGTGAAGGAAATAAGTATTTGATCCCTTGCTGATTTTGTAAGTTTGCCCTCTGTCAAAGACATGAACAGTCTAGAATTTTTAGGCTAGGTTAATTTTACCAGTGAGAGATAGATTATATATATATATATATATATATATATATATATATAAAAAAAAAAAGAAAATCACATTGTCAAAATTATATATATTTATTTGCATTGTGCACAGAGAAATAAGTATTTGATCCCCTACCAACCATTAAGAGTTCAGCCTCCTCCAGACCAGTTACACGCTCCAAATCAACTTGGTGCCTGCATTAAAGACAGCTGTCTTACATGGTCACCTGTATAAAAGACTCCTGTCCACAGACTCAATTAATCAGTCTGGCTCTAACCTCTACAACATGGGCAAGACCAAAGAGCTTTCTAAGGATGTCAGGGACAAGATCATAGACCTGCACAAGGCTGGAATGGGCTACAAAACCATAAGTAAGACGCTGGGTGAGAAGGAGACAACTGTTGGTGCAATAGTAAGAAAATGGAAGACATACAAAATGACTGTGAATCGACATCGATCTGGGGCTCCATGCAAAATCTCACCTCGTGGGGTATCCTTGATCCTGAGGAAGGTGAGAGCTCAGCCGAAAACTATATGGGGGGAACTTGTTAATGATCTCAAGGCAGCTGGGACCACAGTCACCAAGAAAACCATTGGTAACACATTACGCCATAATGGATTAAAATCCTGCAGTGCCCGCAAGGTCCCCCTGCTCAAGAAGCCACATGTACAGGCCCGTCTGAAGTTTGCAAATGAACATCTGGATGATTCTGAAAGTGATTGGGAGAAGGTGCTGTGGTCAGATGAGACTAAAATTGAGCTCTTTGGCATTAACTCTACTCGCCGTGTTTGGAGGAAGAGAAATGCTGCCTATGACCCAAAGAACACCATCCCCACTGTCAAGCATGGAGGTGGAAACATTATGTTTTGGGGGTGTTTCTCTGCTAAGGGCACAGGACTACTTCACCGCATCAATGGGAGAATGGATGGAGCCATGTACCGTCAAATCCTGAGTGACAACCTCCTTCCCTCCACCAGGACATTAAAAATGGCTCGTGGCTGGGTCTTCCAGCACGACAATGACCCGAAACATACAGCCAAGGCAACAAAGGAGTGGCTCAAAAAGAAGCACATTAAGGTCATGGAGTGGCCTAGCCAGTCTCCAGACCTTAATCCCATCGAAAACTTATGGAGGGAGCTGAAGATCCGAGTTGCCAAGCGACAGCCTCGAAATCTTAATGATTTACAGATGATCTGCAAAGAGGAGTGGGCCAAAATTCCATCTAACATGTGTGCAAACCTCATCATCAACTACAAAAAATGTCTGACTGCTGTGCTTGCCAACAAGGGTTTTGCCACCAAGTATTAAGTCTTGTTTGCCAAAGGGATCAAATACTTATTTCTCTGTGCACAATGCAAGTAAATATATATAATTTTGACTGTGTGATTTTCTTTTTTTTTTTTTTTTTATATAACCTATCTCTCACTGGTAAAATTAACCTAGCCTAAAAATTCTAGACTGTTCATGTCTTTGACAGTGGGCAAACTTACAAAATCAGCAAGGGATCAAATACTTATTTCCTTCACTGTAGCTGCCTCTACATAGTATAATGCCCCCATAACTGACTTCCACTAAGTATAATGCCCCTATAGCTGCCCTCACACAGTATAATGTCCCCATAACTGGCACCATAGCTGCATCCCAGACAGTATAAAGTTCCCCATAGCTGCCCCCATGCTGTATAATGACTCCACAGCTTCCTCAATAGTGCATGATGAAAATAATATTCATACTCACCTAAAACTGTTTCAATGACCAGTGGAGGAGGTCCATCTGCTCCTCTGGTCTGTTCAGCTCGGTGCAGACAGGTGCGATGATGTCACTGCCTCGCGTCCAGCGATACATAGTGAATGATAGAGCAGGGACCTTATGGTCCCTGCTCTACCATTGGATTCAACTGTATATACATCCTGAAGATGCAGATAAAGTTGAAACCGGGAGAAAATAATTGATAGAACAGAAATTCGCAAGATTACGTCGATAAATTGCTGTGAATTTAAATTTTGATTATTTTTCGATTAATTGCCCAGTCCTATGGCATGGGTTGCACTAAATTGAGCTGTATTTGTGCTGGTGTATTTATGTTATTAGCTTTGTTCTAGTGCTGTATATAAGTAGAGAGCTTAGTTTTAGTACTGTATATATGTACTGAGCTTGGTTCTGGTGTTTTATTTATGTACTGAGTGTAGCGCCCATGGCCGCGGGCCGTCGGGTTTACTCACCTCCCGACGCCCGCAGCCATGGATCTGTGAGCGCTGGCCTCCGTCTCCCTCCTAGGAGATGCCAGCGCTCACTTCCGCTCAGTTCGGCTGGATCCCGTAGGGTGCGCTCGCGCCCGGCCATAAAGGGCCAGCGCGCGCAATTAGGAAATCGTCATCACCATCAACTGCCACGATTTCCTGGTCTATAAGAAGGCCCCTGGCCTTCTAATCCTTGCCTGAGCGTTGTTAGTCTTTCCCAGTCTGTCTCGCAAATGGTTCCGTAGTGTCTCCCGTTCCAGCTGTTACCCGTGCCCTGTTACCGTTCCTGTATTCCGTGTTGTTCCTGTGCCTACCCGCGTTCAAGTGTCTTCTGCCACGTCAAGTGCCATCTGCCACGTCAAGTGTCATCGGATACTGCCCGCCACGTCTGGCGCCACTTGCCGCACCTGCCTCCATCCGTGCTGAAGCCACAGCCACCGCCCGGACTATTTCAGGTACCCAAGCATACTGTCTGTCATTTACTTCTGCTTAGACTGTGACCTGGTCAGCTGCCTCCCTGCTACGGCGGAGCGGCCTAGTGGGTCCACATACCCTGTGCCCGTGACAGTACGCTCAGGCCATGGAACCCGCTGGCCAGCCCAAGACCCCAGTACAGAAGATTCAGACAGAGATGCAGGACCTCCGCACACGTCAGGATCAACTCCTTGAGGCGGTGAATTCTATCCTGGTCCGCCTGGATCTACTCGCTGTTCCACCCCCGGTTCTTCCCCCTGAAGCTGTTGCCGTGCCACTGCCTGTTGCTCCCCCTGCTAAGGGGGCGGATTCCCTTTAGAGTCCTCAGCAGTCAGTCAGACGCTCAGACCCCGCTAACCTTGCAGTATGGTAGCTAGTGAGGACCCTATGGGGAAGATTATTCCCCCCTATAGAGCCGTCGGCTGTCAGTAAGATGCTCAGACCGCCCCTTGTAGAATCCCCCGCCCTTCAGCGTCGGCCGATCACTTTTGAATTAGCGGGGCAGGTTTATGGGGAAGGATTATACTGCGCTCAGCCTCCTGCCCCTACTAATTTAAAAGGGGTCGGCCAACGCTGGGGGGCCGGGAGTATACTGCAAGGGGGGGGGTCTGGGCGTTTTACTGACAGCAGAGGGCTCTATAGGGGGGAATTATCCCCCCCCCATAGAGCTCTGACTAGTTACTATACTGCAAGATTACGGGGGTCTGAGCACCTGACTGATTGCTCTAAAGGGGGGGCAGAATAGCCCTCTGCAGTAAGTCAGATGCTCAGACCCCCCCATTCTTCCATTATAGTGATGTGAGGGCTCTATGGAGTGGATTATTCCAGCCCCATAGAGCCCTTTGCTGTCAGTAAAATGCCCAGACCCCCCTTGCCGTATACTCCCGGGTCCCGGTCCAAGCAGCTTCGGTCGACCGAGTTAAGGCAGGAACGTACCTCGTGCATCTTGTCACCTCTCCTCTTCACTCGACCGTTCCGCCTGCAGACCTGCTCCTCTCTGGCGGCGCGTGCTGGGTACAGCGTCTGAGGGGAGGAGGAGTGTTACAGACGTGTCCATCATGCAGAACGTCTGCTAAGTCTGCATGCCCCCTCCCCCCGGTCCAGTCCATCCGTCCGTCCCTGGCTGAAAATGCCGCCCTCCATTTTTGGGTAGGTGGAGCCGCCTGGGGCTGTCGGCTCACCTCGCCTCATGGCAGGTGCGGCACTGACTGGAACTAAGGGGCCTAGGCCAACCCCTGAGAAACAACCCCATAGCATTATCCCTTCTCCACCAAACCTTACATTTGACACAATGCAGTTAAGCAAGTAACGTTCTCCTGGCCTTCGTCAAACCAGACTCATCCATCAGTCTGCCTGATAGGGAAGCGCAATTCGTCACTCCACAGAACACGTTTCCTCTGCTGCAAAGTACAGTGACGGCATTCTTTGTGTCTCGGCATGGAAGCACAGTTGTGCGGATGTTAATGTCAGAGGTGGTTTGGAGCTCTGCAGTTATTGAGTCAGCAGAGTGTTGCAGACTTATATGTACTATGCGCCTCAGCACTCGGCGACCCCGCTTTGTAAATTTACGTGGTCTGCCACTTCATGGCTGTATTGCTGTGGTTCCAAACGCTTCCACTTTGTAATAATATCATGCACAGTATATCTAGAATATCTAGAAGGAAAGAAATTTCATGAACTGACTTGTTACAACGGTGGTATCCTATTACCAGGGGTGAACCTAGCCCCTCTACTGCCTGAGGCGAACTATAAAAAGGCGCCCCCCCCCCAAAGCTATCAGAGTTTTCTCATTACTAGCTTTACACATCAAACACGCAATATATACACTTTTAAAATAGGAAAACATTTGATGTTTATTTGTTAAAGTGATGTTTGAAGTAAAGAAATGATTTAAAGAATTCTTCTTACTACCAATCAGTGCAGTGCAAATAGTACAGTCTACAATGCACAGCCCCATATCTTTCTTCGGCAGCCAGTTTAATTTGCGGCGTCACTCTCTACAATTACATTCAAGCCAGTCCAGGACGGATCGCGCTTAGCGCTGTTTTGAAGCGGCACGTCCTGGGATGGTTTCTTTGCTCTATCTTCTGTATTGTTGTGGTCTGCTTCTGCTGACTTGATGCCAGTGGTGGATTAATATGATCTTAGGCCCTGGGCTGTACACAAGTTATGGGCCCACATCCCACACGTAAGTATCACCTGCATGTCAAAGTACATCACATTCCACTACTGTCTCTTAGCCTGATCATCTGCTGCCACACTCACACTTCCCCACAGCCCACACCACAGTAATTGACATAGATTGTAAGACCAACATTACCAATAATACCCCATACTGTTACTGAATAATACAGCCATACCATAACCACAGTGACTGAATAATATCACCATACTGTTACTGAATAATAATACCACCACACCATAACCACATAGTGGCTTAATAATACTTCCACACCATGACTGTATATTACCACCACACCATAACCGCATAGTGTCTGAATAATACCACCATAGTGTTAATGAATAATACCTCCACTCCATGAGAACATATTACTACCACATAGTGACTGAATAATACCAGCATACTGTTACTGAATAATACCGCCACACCATAACCATATAGTGACTGAATAATACCCCTATATTGATACTGGAAAAAGCCAAGATCACATATTACTACAACACAGTGTCAGAAAAAAACCACGAAACTGTTAGTGAATAAAACCCACTATATATAGACCAATATTACCACCATACAGTGACCATATAGAGGTAGATGCCAGTTATACACAGGAAATCCGCAGACCATATAAGTGATTGCAGTATAGTTATATTGAGTGACTCCCAGGTGACGTCTTCCCAGATTGAAGTCGCTCACCTTCACCTTTTCTTCTTCATCCAGCCAAGACCGCAATGACAACTTCTCCCGGACACGATTTCCTAAGCCCTGCAGAATATGACACAGATAACTTTGACTCCTTGCTTTTCTAGCGCACTCCCTAATTATTACCTACCTCTACACAAAGTCTCTATACATACTATACTAGGTGCCCCACACAGTAATAGTACACACACCCTTTTGTTCCCCCAAAAGCGCCACACAGTAAAGGCTACTTTTGTTCTCCTACACAGTTTTAGTGTCCCCTTTATACCTTACTCAGTGATAGAGCCACTTTTAGGGCCCTCACCCAGTAATAGAATTCCCACTCAGTACTAATACCCCTTTATGTCCCCACAGAAATAATGTCTCCACTCAGTAGTAATGCGGCCTTTTATGCCCCCATTCAGTACTAATGCCATTTTTTCTGCCACACTCAAATGCCTGCTTTATGCCCCCACAATAAGGATGCCCCCTTTTGTATGCCACTTTTTATGCCCCCTTTTTATTACCTAATAGACTTATGAATTTTAACTGAGTTCAGTGGCCCGGCGTGGACGGCATGATGCAGTGACGTCATCGTGGCGGGCAGTTGACGTCATCAGCGTGCTCCCGATCTCTTGTAGGCCGCAGGTCTAAATCAGGCTGTGGCCTACAAGAGCAAACGGTGGAGCAGGGAGCCAATTGCCAGGGGTTGGCTGGCAATTTTTAGTCTGCGGGGCAAGCACACAGCACTGGCCAAAGACTAGAGGCCCATTCTGGGGGCACTGGGCAATTGGCGAGTTTGCCCCCCTAACAAGGCTGCAGAAGAACTCTGCTACCTGTCAACGGAAAAATCATCCGCCAGTAGGAAAAATGTTTCTTGATGGCGGAGTACAAGAAAGCCTCACCTGGGAATTTGAATTTTTTGTGCTCCGCCATGGGGAAACATTTTTCCCTCTGGCGGATGACTTTTCAGTTGACAGGAAGCAGAGTTACATGAAGGGGAATTATTTTTCCTTGACCTCTAGTTTCTATTGTGGCAAATTTAAGTTTTTTACATTTTTATACTGCTTTTTTTTGGTAGATTCCGCTGGAGCGTTTGGACTAAACGTCGTAGCTTCATTGGACTACTCTGATGATCTACTTTTTAAAAAAAAAAATAAAATGGTGAAAGATGGTTGCATGGGGGAGTTTAGATTTCAACAAAAAAGTTTTTCTTATGTCTGTTTTTTTTAATACTTTATTATGGCCTTAGTAATGGCTGTTGTCTGATTGAGAGTGTCCATTACTAAGAAGGGGCTTCGTGTTAGCCAGTAAAAAGGCTATCACTAACCCCTATTATTACCCCGGTTCTCACTGCCGCGAGGGGTGTACGATCCAGTACCCGACCATCTGAAGCGACGGTAAGGCAGCAGGGCGGCCACAGGCTGGTTTTACCAGGCTGGGAAGGGATAAAAACCGTGGCCCTTCCCACCATGGGGATGCTAGGCTGCAGCTGCTTTATTGTATCTGGCTGGTTATGAAAAATAGCGGGAACCCAACGTCATTTAAAAAAATAAAATAATAGAAAAAAAAATACGTGAGATCCCTTCCATTTTTCATAACCAGCCAGATACAATAAAGCAGCAGCAGCCTAGCATTACCAGGGTGGGAAGGGCCATGGTTTTTGGCCATTTCAAGCCTGATAGTACCAGCCTGCAGCCACGCCAGTACCCGCCCTTCTCTTCAGACGGTCGGGTGCTGGATTGTACCCAGCTCTTCTCGGTACTCCTGGTGGCGGTGGGTACCAGGGTAATAATAGGGGTTAGTGAAAGCCTTATTACTGGCTAACACTAAGCCCCTTCTTAGTAATGGACGTTCTCAATCAGACAGCAGCCATTACTAAGTCGGTAATGAAGTATTAAAAAACAGAGACATAAAGAAATTTATTTTATTGAAATGACAACTCTTCCACACAATCCACTTTAACCATTTTATTAAAAAAAAAAAAAAAAAGCTTAAATCAGCGAAGTAGTCCAACGAATCTACGACGTAGTCCAAATGGTCCAGCGGAACCTGCAAAACAAAAATTAGCAGTATGAAAAATAAAAATAAAGTTGGCTGCCCCCACAGACGAACAAACATATGAATAAATAGCTACCTTCGGGAACATATTAAAATAATTAGAAAAATTAGGCCCATAAAATAAAACATCAAATGAAAAAAAAAAATGATGACACCTTTCTTTTAAAGAGAACCTTTTACCTCCCCATACATGTGCAGCTGAGTGCAGCATGTAATGGCCTCCCAATCAGCTACGGACAGCGTTACAGCAAGAGCTGAAGAGAGATCACGTGCTCGCGAGCGCGCAGCTGCGCCACCACTAAGGAACAGAAGAGGAGAAGAAGAGTGTGAATTCTTCTTCTTCTGTTTCATGGCATCGGAAATGGAAGCTGTGGTTTCAGTTTGACTTTCCGTTATCTATCTATCTATCTATCTATCTATCTATCTATCTATCTATCTATCTATCTATCTATCTATCTATCTATCTATCTATCTATCTATCTATCTATCTATCTATCTATCTATCTGTTAGGGATCTGCCAGGTACTACATCTAGGTATACTCCTGGGATTAATCAATCCACACCTGAGGCCAGACCTGTTCGACTGACACCATCTCCCACCAACCAGGGTGGCAGGCTCAGGAGTGGGAGAGCCTATCGCGGCCTGGTCAGTCGGAGTTAGCTCCGCCCCCTGTCCTTTATTACCTGCTGTGTTCTCCTCCTCAGTGCTTGTAATTCTTTTGGATTCCTGGCCCCACTGCTGCTTGCTCCAGCCTGCTTCTGCCGTGCTTCTGCCTTGCTGCTGTTCTGCTTAACCCGCTTTGCTTTGCCTCCGGCTTGCTTCCTCCTCCGTGCTCTCTTGGGTATACTCCACTTCATCCTGGTCCTGACAACTCATTCACCGCTCCGTTTCCTCGCGGCGTTCCGTGGGCTACTGCCCCTTCCCTTGCGTGTTCCCTGTTTGTTCTCCCGTGCACTTAGACAGCGTAGGGACCGCCGCCCAGTTGTACCCCGTCGCCTAGGGCGGGTCGTTGCAAGTAGGCAGGGACAGGGCGGTGGGTAGATTAGGGCTCACTTTCCCTTCACCTCCTTCCTGCCATTACATAATTACAAGCCCCTTACCTAGTCTACCATTTCCCCTACGCTGACGCTATCATGGACCCCCTTGAGACCCTGACCCAGCAGATGCAGGGCCTCTCCCTACAGGTCCAGGCCCTGGCCCAGAGGGTCAACCAGGGTGACGCTGCCGTAGTAGTTCCCCTCACCTCACCTCTAGAACCCGACCTCAAGTTACCTGACCGGTTCTCAGGGGACCGTAAGACGTTTCTCTCCTTCCGGGAGAGTTGCAGACTGTATTTCCGCCTTAAACCCCACTCCTCAGGTTCCGAGAACCAGCGGGTGGGTATCATCATATCCCGACTCCAGGAAGGGCCCCAAGATATGGCCTTCTCCTTGGCTCCTGACGCCCCTGAACTTTCCTCTGTTGATCGCTTTTTCTCTGCCCTCGGACTCATTTACGACGAGACTGACAGGACTGCTTTAGCCGAGAGTCAGCTGGTGACCTTACGTCAGGGTAGCAGACCGGTTGAGGAGTACTGTTCTGATTTTAGAAAATGGTGCGTAGCTTCTCGGTGGAACGATCCGGCCCTAAGGTGCCAGTTTAGGTTAGGATTATCTGACGCCCTGAAGGATCTGCTGGTTAGTTACCCCTCTTCTGACTCCCTTGACCAGGTTATGGCCCTAGCAGTACGACTTGACCGACGTCTCAGGGAACGTCAGCTTGAACGCTTCAATGTGCTCCCCTCTGACTTTTCTGCGATTCCCCCCGAGGTCCCGTCTCCTCGCCCCTCCACGGAGGACTCGGAGGTACCTATGCAACTCGGGGCCTCCATGTCCCCTCGACAACGTAGGGAGTTTCGCAGAATGAATGGTCTCTGCTTCTACTGTGGGGACGACAAGCATCTTCTGAACACCTGTCCCAGGCGCAAGAATAAAAAGCCGGAAAACTTCCGCGCCTAAGTGATCATCGGGGAGGTCACTTGGGCGCACAGGTATTTCCCGTTAATGTGAAACGCAATAAAATTTTGCTTCCCTTTCAGGTCTCGTTTGCTGGCCGGTCTGCCACGGGCAGTGCCTTCGTGGATTCTGGCTCATCTGCTAATATCATGTCTGTGGAATTTGCTATGTCTCTAAAAATGCCTTTTATTGATTTACCTTATCCTATCCCTGTAGTAGGTATCGACTCAACTCCCCTTGCTAATGGTTATTTTACTCAGCATACTCCTGTTTTTGAACTCCTGGTTGGCTCCATGCATTTGGAGCAGTGCTCTGTACTGGTGATGCAGGGATTATCGTCTGATCTGGTATTAGGTCTTCCCTGGTTGCAGTTGCATAATCCCACGTTTGATTGGAATACTGGGGATCTCACCAAATGGGGTAGTGAATGTCTTATGTCATGTCTTTCTGTTAACTCTATTTCTCCCCGGGAGGAGGTAAACACGCTTCCTGAGTTTGTTCAGGACTTCGCCGATGTGTTTTCCAAGGAGGCCTCCGAGGTGTTGCCCCCCCATAGAGATTACGATTGCGCCATCGATTTGGTGCCTGGTGCCAAGCTTCCTAAGGGTAGGATATTTAATCTTTCATGTCCTGAACATGAAGCTATGAGGGTGTATATCCAAGAATGCCTGGCCAAGGGTTTCATTCGCCCCTCGACTTCTCCTGTAGGTGCTGGCTTCTTCTTTGTGGGGAAGAAGGATGGTGGTCTTAGGCCGTGCATTGATTATCGTAACCTGAATAAGGTCACCGTAAGGAACCAGTACCCACTTCCTTTGATTCCGGATCTTTTTAATCAGGTTCAGGGAGCCCAATGGTTTTCTAAGTTCGATCTACGGGGGGCATATAACCTTATCCGCATCAAAGAGGGGGATGAGTGGAAGACTGCGTTCAACACACCCGAGGGTCATTTCGAATACCTGGTCATGCTCTTTGGGTTGTGTAATGCCCCTGCTGTCTTCCAGAATTTTATTAATGAAATCCTGAGAGATTACCTGGGTAATTTTCTTGTTGTGAACCTTGATGACATACTGGTGTTTTCCAAGGACTGGTCCTCCCACGTGGAGCATGTCAGGAAGGTGCTCCAGGTCCTTCGGGAGAATAATCTGTTTGCTAAGACTGAAAAATGTGTCTTTGGGGTACAGGAGATACCATTTTTAGGGCAAATCCTCACTCCTCATGAATTCCGCATGGACCCTGCCAAGGTTCAGGCTGTGGCGGAATGGGTCCAACCTGCCTCCCTTAAGGCGTTACAGTGTTTTTTAGGGTTCGCCAACTATTACAGGAGATTTATTGCCAACTTCTCGGTCGTCGCTAAGCCTCTTACGGACCTTACTCGCAAGGGTGCTGATGTCCTCCATTGGCCCCCTGAGGCCTTTGAGACCCTCAAGAAGTGCTTTATCTCGGCCCCCGTGCTGATTCAGCCCAACCAAGAGGAGCCATTTATTGTGGAGGTTGACGCATCCGAAGTGGGAGTGGGGGCCGTCTTGTCCCAGGGTACCAGCTCCCTCACCCATCTCCGCCCCTGTGCTTACTTCTCTAGGAAGTTTTCGCCAACGGAGAGTAACTATGATATTGGCAACCGCGAACTTCTAGCCATTAAATGGGCTTTTGAAGAGTGGCGGCACTTCCTGGAGGGGGCCAGACACCAGGTAACGGTCCTTACGGATCACAAGAATCTGGTTTTCCTAGAATCGGCCCGGAGGTTTAATCCTAGACAAGCTCGGTGGGCACTATTCTTTACCAGATTTAATTTCTTGGTTACCTATAGGGCTGGGTCCAAGAATATTAAGGCTGATGCCCTGTCACGTAGTTTCATGGCCAATCCTCCTTCCGAGAAGGATCCTGCTTGTATTTTACCCCCTGGTATAATCGTTTCTGCCACGGATTCTGATTTAGCTTCTGATATCGCGGCTGATCAGGGTGCAGCTCCCGGGAACGTCCCTGGGGACAAACTGTTTGTTCCCCTGCAATACCGGCTAAGGGTACTCAGGGAAAACCATGACTCCGCTCTATCTGGTCATCCTGGCATCTTGGGCACCAAACACCTCATTACCAGAAACTATTGGTGGCCTGGGTTGCCTAAAGACGTTAGGGCTTACGTCGCCGCTTGTGAGGTTTGCGCTAGGTCCAAAACCCCTAGGTCCCGACCTGCGGGCCTACTACGTTCCTTGCCCATTCCCCAGAGACCTTGGACCCATATCTCCATGGATTTTATCACCGATTTGCCTCCATCTCAGGGCAAGTCGGTGGTGTGGGTGGTAGTAGACCGCTTCAGCAAGATGTGCCACTTTGTGCCCCTTAAGAAGCTACCTAACGCCAAGACGTTAGCTTCTTTGTTTGTGAAACACATCCTGCGTCTCCATGGGGCCCCAGTCAATATCGTTTCTGACAGAGGGGTTCAATTTGTTTCCTTATTTTGGAGAGCCTTTTGTAAAAAGTTGGAGATTGATCTGTCCTTCTCCTCCGCCTTCCATCCCGAAACTAATGGCCAAACGGAGAGGACTAACCAGTCCCTGGAACAATATTTAAGGTGTTTCATCTCTGACTGTCAATTCGATTGGGTCTCATTCCTTCCGCTTGCTGAATTTTCCCTGAATAACCGGGTCAGTAACTCGTCAGGGGTCTCCCCGTTTTTCTGTAATTTCGGGTTTAACCCAAGGTTCTCCTCCGTTTCCCCTGGTTGTTCCAATAATCCTGAGGTAGAGGATGTTCATCGGGAACTGTGCACTGTCTGGGCCCAGGTTCAGAAGAACCTAGAGGCGTCCCAAAGCGCACAAAAGATTCAGGCGGATAGTAGACGTTCTGCTAACCCCCGGTTTGTCGTCGGGGATTTGGTCTGGTTGTCGTCCAGGAACTTGCGCCTTAAGGTCCCGTCCAGGAAGTTTTCTCCCCGATTTATTGGGCCTTATAAGATCATTGAAGTCCTCAACCCTGTATCCTTCCGTCTGGAGCTGCCCCCATCCTTTCGCATACATGACGTCTTCCATGCCTCCCTCCTTAAACGCTGCTCCCCGTCCTGGTCCCCCTCGAGGAAACCTCCTGATCCCGTTCTCACCCCTGAGGGGGTGGAATTCGAGGTGGCCAAGATTATGGACAGTAGGATGGTCCAGGGCTCCCTCCAGTACCTGGTCCATTGGAGAGGGTACAGGCCGGAGGAGAGGACTTGGGTACCTGCCCGTGATGTTCACGCTGGGGTATTGATCAGGAGGTTCCACCTTCTCTTCCCTACTAAACCGGGTCCTCTTAGTAAGGGTCCGGTGGCCCCTCATAAAAGGGGGAGTACTGTTAGGGATCTGCCAGGTACTACATCTAGGTATACTCCTGGGATTAATCAATCCACACCTGAGGCCAGACCTGTTCGACTGACACCATCTCCCACCAACCAGGGTGGCAGGCTCAGGAGTGGGAGAGCCTATCGCGGCCTGGTCAGTCGGAGTTAGCTCCGCCCCCTGTCCTTTATTACCTGCTGTGTTCTCCTCCTCAGTGCTTGTAATTCTTTTGGATTCCTGGCCCCACTGCTGCTTGCTCCAGCCTGCTTCTGCCGTGCTTCTGCCTTGCTGCTGTTCTGCTTAACCCGCTTTGCTTTGCCTCCGGCTTGCTTCCTCCTCCGTGCTCTCTTGGGTATACTCCACTTCATCCTGGTCCTGACAACTCATTCACCGCTCCGTTTCCTCGCGGCGTTCCGTGGGCTACTGCCCCTTCCCTTGCGTGTTCCCTGTTTGTTCTCCCGTGCACTTAGACAGCGTAGGGACCGCCGCCCAGTTGTACCCCGTCGCCTAGGGCGGGTCGTTGCAAGTAGGCAGGGACAGGGCGGTGGGTAGATTAGGGCTCACTTTCCCTTCACCTCCTTCCTGCCATTACACTATCTATCTATCTATCTATCTATCTATCTCATATCTATCTATCTCATATCTATCTATCTATCTCATATCTATCTATCTATCTCATATCTATCTATCTATCTATCTATCTATCTATCTATCTATCTATCTATCTATCTATCTATCTATCTATCTATCTATCTATCTATCTATCTATCTCATATCTATCTATCCATCCATCCATCCATCCATCCATCCATCCATCCATCTCTCTCATATATAGTTAGTACTAGGCTGAGGCTACACGACGACTTTGGCCACAACACAGTTCACACAGCCAAAGATCACTATGTTCCATAGCCTACATGGCAAGTAATGACAGTGAATGGCAGCAGTCATTAACTTGCGATGTAGGCTACTGGACAAAGCGATTTTTGGCCATGGGACCTGTGTCGTGCCCAAAGTCGTTGTGTAGCCCCAGCCTAGTACTAACTATATATCAATATATATGAGACAGACAGACATGAGATAGATAGATAGATAGATATGAGATAGATAGATAGATATGAGATAGATAGATAGATAGATAATTGACAGATAGATAGATAATTGACAGATAGATAGATAGATAATTTGGGGAATAAAAATGTTTTATTACTGTTCTCACTCTCCTGACAGCCTGCCAGGAGAGGGAGAGGTTGCAGCAGGTCTGCAGGGGGCCCAGGAGGGGGGCCCACGAGAGGGGGCGAGTGGGGGGGGGGGCACGAGGGGGGGCGCACACACACAGCGTCGGCCCATTACTTGTAAATTAGTGGGGGCAGGAGGCTGAGCGCAGTAAGCGGCACTCTGCCTCTCTTGTCTTTAACAGCGACTCAGCCTCCTGTCCTCACCTCATTACTTACCAGCCGCTCTCTTCTTTTCTTCAGGGGAGAGTGTTCGGCCGCTCCTCCTGCAGACCTCCAGCTTCTCTACGCTCCTCCCTGGCGGCTCATGCAGCGTCAGAGAGGGGGAGTGTACTAGCAGACGTGCGCCTGTAGTGCCGCACGTCTGCTAGGTAAAGTACTCTCTCCTGCTATCCTCACACGTCCCCCCTGGCCCTGCCCGTATCCACAAGATGCCACCCCCTGTTTTTATCCCAGTGGTGCCGCCTGAAGTGGCAGCCTCACCTCGCCTCATGGCAGGTGCGGCCCTGCCTATTACAGTAACACACTGGAATGCATTGAGGTCTTTAGAACGACCCATTCTTACACAAATGTTTGTAAAGTCAAACTGCATGGCTAGGTGCTGGATTTTATACACCTGTAGTAATAGGACTGAATTCAATTATTAACCCTTTAAGGACGCATCCTGCTTTGGCCTTAAGGAAACAGCCAATTTTTTCAAATCTGACGTGTCACTTTATGTGGTAATAACTTTGGAATGCTTTTATGTATCCAAGCGACTCTGAGATTGTTTTCTCATGTCACAATGTACTTTATGTTAGTGGTAAAATTTGGTCGATATATTCAGTGTTTATTTTTGAAAAACCCCAAAATTCTGAGAAAATGTGCAAAAATTAGCATTTTTCTAAATTTAAATGTATTTGCTTGTAAGACAGATAGTAATACCACACAAAATAGTTACTAGTCAACATTTCCCATATGTCTACTTTGTTTGCATCGTTTTTAAAAGTCTTTTTATTTTTCTAGGACGTTACGAGGCTTAGAACTTTAGCAGCAATTTCTCACATTTTCAAGAAGAATTCAAAAGGCCATTTTTTCAGAGACCAGTTCAATTCGGAAGTGGCTTTGAGGGCCTTATATATTAGAAAGTCCCCATAAATCACCCCATTTTAAAAACTAGACCTCTCAAAGCATTCAAAACAGCATTCAGAAAGTGTTTTAACCCTTTAGGCGTTTCACAGGAATTAAAGCAAAGTAGAGGGGAAATTTTCAATTTTCATTTTTTTGGGCAAAATTCATTGGTAATAAAAAAAAATCTTTAACACAGAAAGTTTTACCAGAGAAATGCAACTCAATATTTATTGCCCAGATTCTGCAGTTTTTAGAAATATCCCACATGTGGCCCTAGTGTCCTAATGGACCGAAACACAGGCCTCAGAAACAAAGGAGCACCTAGTGGATTTTGGGGCCGCCGTTTTTTTTAGAATATATTTTAGGCACCATGTCAGGTTTGAAGAGGTCTTGGGGTATAGTTAGCATTTGACCCCACACGTTTTTTGCAGAATTTATGGGAATTATGCAGTGATATTGAAAATCAAATTTTTTTCTAATAAAATGTCGTTTTAACTCATATTTTTTCATTTTTACAATTGATAAAGGAGAAAAAGCACCCCCAACATTTGTAAAGCAAACTCTTCTAAGCACAGCAATAGCCCATATGTGGTAATAAACTGCTGTGTGGACACACAGCAGGGCGGAGAAAGGACAGAGAGCCATTTGACTTTTGGAACTCAAGTTTTGCTGGAATGGTTTGCAGCGCCATGTCCCATTTGCAAAGCCACTAAGGGGCCAAAATAGTGCAAACACCACAAAAGTGACCCCATTTGGGAAACTACACCCCTCGTGCAATTTATCTAGCGGTATAGTGAGCATTTTGACCCCACTGTTTTTTTGCTGAATTAATTGGAATTAGGCAGTGAAAATAAAAATCTACATTCTTTCCAATAAAATGTTGCATTTTTTTCATTTTCACAAGGAATAAAGGAGAAAAGCGCCCCAACAATTGTAAAGCAATTTCTCCTGAGTACAACAATATCCCATATGTGGTAATAAACTGCTGCTTGGACACACAGCAGGGCTCAGAATGGCAGGACTGGTACTTGGCATGTAGATTTTGGTTGTTTTTTGGCGCCATGTCGCATTTGCGGAGCCCCTGAGCTACCAGTACAGTAAAAACCCTTGAGAAGTGACTCCATTTTGGAAACTATACCCCTCAGGATAATCATCTAGGGGTGTAGTGAGCATTTGGATCCCACAGGTGTTTCATATATTGCATTAGAATGAGGCAGTGAAAATGAAAACAATTTTTTTTTCCAAAAATATATAGATTTGCACCCAATTGTTTTTTCCCACAAGGGGTAATAGGAGAAAAAACAACACACAGTTTGTTACCCAATTTCTCCCGAGTACAGCAATACCCCATGTGTGGCCCTAAACTGCTGTTTGAGCTCATGGCAGAGCTCAAAATGGAAGGATAGCCATTTGGCTTCTAGAGCGCAAATTTTGCTGGACTGGTGTACAGGCGCCATGTCGCATTTGCAGAGCTCCCTTAGGTACCAGAATAGAGTGGGAAAACCCTGAGAAGTGACCCCATTTTGTAAACTACACCCCTCAAGGCATTTATCATTTGCCTGAACATATGACAGGGCTTAGGAGTGAAAGGCACATGTGAGGCCTATTTTGGTGATTTTCGCAGCATTAGGCCTCGTGCACACTTCCGACACCGTTTACACGGCCGTTTTTGACGGATCCATGTGCCCGGTTTAGCGGCCGTGTGCACTCCGTGTTTCCGTTTCCGAGCGCCGAGCATGGTACTGTCCAGAGTGCTGAAAGAGTTAATGGGCTGCACTGATCGGCGGTAACTCTTTCAGCACCCTGGACAGTACCATGCTCGGCGCTCGGAAAATACAATTTTAATGTAATAAAAAAAAAAAAAGTTCATACTTACTTTCCTCCTGTCCGACCTACAGCGATGACATTTCATCCATGTCGCCGCTGCAGCCAATCACAGGCTGTAGTGGCGGTCACGCACGTCAGGATGATGTCAGAAGGCCGGCCTCCAGGGATGGCGCCTCATCCCACGTGACCGCCTCTGCAGCCAATCACAGGCTGCAGCGGCCTCTGCAGCCAATCACAGGCTGCCGCGTCATTCAGGAAGGTCGGACTGGAGGAAGAAGAGGGACTCGTCACCAAGACAACGACCGGGTACGTATGAACCTCTTTTTATTTTATTTTTAATCAGCAGCCTCTTTTCTCTATCAGTGATTGATAGAGACAAGTGGCTGCCGATTAGTGTAATATTTCTGTAATGTTTTTCTGCCCGCCCGGCCGTTGCTAGGCAATAGCTCCATCACACACGGACGGCACACGGATGTCTTCCGTGTGCCTTCAGTTTTTTTGACGGCCCCATTGACTTGCATGGGCTTAACGGTCACGGAATCTCGGACCAAAGTAGGACATGCTCTACTTTGGATCGGAACGGAGCAACGGGACCCTCAAAAAAACTGAAGTGTGCATGGCCCCATTGAAATGAATGGGTCAGTGTGCTAACCGTCAGAAAAACGGCTAGCACCCTGAAGGAAAAAACTGAAGTGGGCATGGGGTTTGGGGTCAAATAGTTAAACAAACCCCAAGTAGTGACCCCCATTTTGGAAACTGCACCCCTCAAGGCATTTTTTTAAGGGGTGTAGTGAACATTTTGACCACACAGGTTTTTTTTAAATTTTTTATTAGAAATGAATGCTCAGTGGATGGTGCAAAGTGAAAATTGCAATTTTCCACTGATATGCCATTTTTGTGCCCAATATGTTGTGCCCAGTTCGTGCCACTTAAGACAAATCCCTCAAACTGTTAAGCAGCTTCTCTTGGTTATGGCGATGCCATATATGTGGACGTAAACTGCAGTTTGGGCACGCTGCCGGGCTCAGAAGGGAGGGAGCACCATTTTGCTTGTGGAGCGCAGATTTTGCTTGATAGTAGTTTTGTTTGGGGTTTTGCTGGTATTTCAGTTTATGATGTGGGGGCATATGTAATCTGTGTGGAGAACATCAGGGCATAATAAGAGGGTATAATAATGGGCTAAATAAATAATAATTCATAGATATGTGGCCGGCCGGTGTCGCACTGATAAATGGTGCCCAATCTTATTTGCTTTTGGAACACTGCACATTTTGAATTGCCATATTCTGAGAGCCAGAACTTTTTTATTTTTGGTACCATTTTGGGGTACATGCGATTTTTTGATCACTTTTTTTATTCAGTTTTACCAAAAACCTGCAAGTCACCAAAAACCTGCAATTCTGATGTTTTTTATTCAGTTTTTTTTTTTACGACATTCGCCATGCGCTATGAATGACAATTTTACTTTACTCTGCGGGTCGGTACGATTACGGTGATACCAGATGTATATAGTTTTTTTATGCTTTGCAGCGTCTGCACAATAAAATCACTTTTGTTTCAAATAATTTATTTTTTGTGTCACCATATTCTGAGAGCCATAACTTTTTTATTTTTCCGTCAAAAAAGCTGTGGGAGGGCTTGTTTTTTGCGGGACGGGCTGTAGTTTTTAATGGTATAATTTTCGGGTACATGCAACTTTTGGATCCCTTTTTTTATTCAGTTTTAGGGAGGCGTAGTGACAAAAAAACTTCAATTCTGGAATAGTTGTTTATTTTATTTTTTTACGGTGTTCACCGTGCGGGTAAAATAGCATGATATTTTTATAGTTTGGGTTGTTACGGACGTGGTGATACCAGATATGTTTTTTTCCTATAATAAAAGTCTTATTATGGGAAAAAAGGCTGTTATAGTTTTTTTTAACATGAAACTTTGATTTTTTTAACTTTTTACAACATTTTTATTAACTTGTTTTAACTTTTTTTTGTCCCACTAGGGGACAGGCATGAAGCCCTGATCGCTATTCTAATACACTGCACTACCTACATAGTGCAGTGTATTAGAGCTGTCAGCTGTTCACTGACAGCAAGCCTATTAGGCTTCGCCTCCCGGCGGGGCCTAATGTGCTTCTGTACTAGGAAGAGATCGTTAGGCTACGGTTGCCATAGCAATCATATGGCGCAAGCTAACCACCTAGATGCAGCAATAGCTGCATCTAAGGGGTTAATCGGCTGGATCGGAGCCTAGCTCCGGTTCTGGCCGTTAGAGCAGGATGTCAGCTGTGACAAACAGCTGACACTCGCGCCCGTGGCAACCGTCATAGTTGCCGACAGGCTAGAAGATGCTTAGAGGCAGCATTTGCTTTGATCGCTGCATCTAAGGAGTTAATCGGACAGATCGGAGCCTAGCTCCAGTCCTGGCCGTTACAGCGGGGTGTCAGACAGCCGATAACCTTTGACAAGGTGGCAGTTTTTAGCCAGGAGGCATCGGTACGTCCCGGTGCCTTAAAGCACTGCAATACAGGGCGTACTGGCGCGTACTGGTGTGGTAAGGGGTTAAGAGGTATGTCCCAATACTTTTGTCCATATAGTATATATCTGTTGTTCTGCCGCTATAATCTGTGCTTTTTGCAGGGGTGTAACGAGATTGCTGAGCCCAATTCTCTCCCTCCTATCAGACCCACGATGAGACATAAAAAACAAAGGGGCATTTATGTACCGCCGCTGTCTTTTCTTGTCCGCAGTGTGCCCGGCCAAAATCCCCTCAGACTGCCCTGTGTCAGGACCTTGTATGCGCAGCAGCACATACTTTGTGTGCCAGGGCCTAATGTGGCAGACTGTGGGGTTCAAAAGGAGGTCCCCTTCCCCTCATGGCCGGTTTGCGGTTCCACCCCCTACGACCAGGATCATTACGCCACTAACTATGTGCTGCCTAGCATGTGATACATCATCCCTCTAGAGACAGTAGGGAGATAAGAAGCATGTGATCTGTGACATCCCGTACACTACAGGGAGAGGGGATATATTACAAGTTCAGTGTTCGGGACATACTGCCTACACACTGAACAGCACACTACCACAAGGTATGAAATAATGCACACACCTTTTACCATTTCTATAAAATGTATTGAGATATTTCTGGAGAAAACAACCAGAAGCTGAAACATGACGAGAGATCAGATTGCAGTCTATGGCGGAAGCTTCATATTTATATAAAGATCTTGTTTCCACATTACAGACATGGTAACTTTACAGGCCTGGAGACTGGGTTTTAAATATAGGAAAAGTAATGAAAGCTGCGAATCGCTGTAGAGTGATTTTAATAAAAGTAATAATCTACATAATGAAGGCAGAAGAGATACAACGTATCCTTATTAAAGATAAACAGTGATATGAGATTGTGGAGCGGTGCGTACAGCCGGGTGTTATCTGCTGCAGAATTAGATTCCCTCTCTATAGTCATTGTATAGCGACAGAAGCAGACGACACACTAAAATATGCTGACAAAAGTACCCTCTAAATCTCCCACTTTACGGGGCCTTTTCCCAGTAAGATCATGAATTGAAGTAATAAACGTGAACTATCGGACTATTTGTCATGTAAATTATGCAAAGGATACAAGGTATAAATTTGTTAGGTCGCAACGCAGCATAGCAGCAAGGTGGAAAGGGGGGCATAGAGGGTAAAGAAATGTATTATCGTATAGATCACTGAGATGAGACCGCACCGCATTCACACGTATTTCTGGCAGGACAGAAGTATATTACAGCTGTGTAAACAGACCTATTAAAGTATACTACATGAGCCACAAAAGTAATGATATTAATAGACAAATTATTAATGGCAGGATGCATAGTCCAGCATTTTAGATTTGATTTTAAGAATGTGCAGGTAGTTACATGGATTTACCACCGAAGCAACTTGGTAGCTGCCTAATAACATGTAACTGAACTGCGCTAATACGTTACCTATACTTTTGACAGAAGGCTTCAACGTATCCCACTGTATCACATTACAGTGGGATGTATCGCCCATACAGCCCCCTCCTCTCTCAGCAGGGGCGTAACTAGGAAAGACTGGGCCCCATAGCAAACTTTTGACTGGGGCCCCCCTTCCCCTGGGTGTCACACAACCCCCCCCCCTTGTAGATAGTGCCTTTTTTACAGCCCCCCCCTGTAGAGAACGCCATACAGCCCCCCTGTAGAGAACGCCATACAGCCCCCCTGTAGAGAACGCCATACAGCCCCCCCCTGTAGAGAACGCCATACAGCCCCCCTGTAGGGAACGCCATACAGCGTCCCCCCTCCCAAAAAAATGCGACCTACAGTGTGTCCTACAAAATACATGTATCCCCTCTCCACAGGACAGGGGATACATGTGTGATCTCTGGCAGCGATAGGGAGAACGGGGGACTGAAAGTCCCCTGAACTTCTCCATGACAAACCTCTGACTATCCCCTATACATGTCCTGTGGAGAGGGGATACATGTCCTGTGGAGAGGGGATACATGTCCTGTGGAGAGGGGGGGGGGGATACATGTCCTGTGGAGAGGGGGTGGGGATACATGTCTTTTGCTCTATTTTGCGCCTTCAGGACCAGACACCGTTTAGCCATTTTTAGCACGTGTTAGTTAAATGGCTCTAACTTTTTTATTTGTTGGGCTAACGACGTGATTTTTGCGACGTTTTTTCCATAGACAATGCAGGTTTAATTTTTTATCGTTTTTATACGCACCTTTTTTGCTATTTTAGAATTTTTATTCATAAAGTTTGAAAATAATAGTAAAAAAATAAGCTTTTTTACATTTCAGCTATTTTTTTTGGTAATAACATAGTCTTACCCTAAAATAGACCTTTTATTTGTGATCGTCATTGTCTACCGTAAATTTTTATATATTACATGTCTATATTAGGGTAATTGGGTCAGCGTTAGCGTTACAACAATGATTGGCGGGGGGGAACGGTATTTTTTGGGGGGTGGGTATTTTATGTGTATTTATTATTTACATTTTTTTGCACTTTACTTTATTCTTTTCTTATTACTATGGTCTGTCCCCCAAAGGTCAAAGAAGACCTTTGGGGAACTTTATATATTTTTTTTCTTTATTTTACACCATGTTTTTCCACTGTAACTGGGGTTGCACAGCAGCCCCAGTTACAGGGGAAATCAGCCCTCTCATAGTGACGATTGTCACTAATAAGGCTGTGCTGGGTCTAGTAAGACCCAGCAGCAGCCTGCCACTAACGGCACCCGGCGATCATGTGACCAGTCACATGATCACCGGGAGCAATAGAGACAGCACCGCTGCTGCTGTCTCTATTCCTGTACACAGCGCGCATTCAGCGCTGTGTACAAGTGATCAGAGAAGACAGAAGCAGCGAAAGCTGCTTCTATCCTCTCCTCAGGGTCCCCGGCAGTCACTGACAGCCGGAGACCCGACATTCAGCTGCCCGATCGCGCGGGCAGCAAGTTAAAACCCGAGCCGTAGAAAGTCTATGGCTCGGGTTTTAAGGACCAGTCCCTGACCGCTGGCCGTAAAAATACAGCCAGCGGTCGGGAACCAGTTAATGGCAGAGCGGGGAGATACCTCCCTGCTCTGCCGTAGTGTTCAGTGGCGTCCCGCTGTAGCAGCCATAGCGGCTGCTAGCGGAGCCTCCGGCCATGGTGGGGGCCCGTGCCGGCGGGCGACACGGGCCCCCTCATGCCGCGGGCCCCGTAGCAGCCGCTACTGCTGCTACGGCGGTAGTTACGCCACTGTCTCTCAGCTTCCAGGCTGTAAGGGGACAGGAGGGTGAGCCCCATACATCCCACCAGCCTGCTGTTCACACATGAGTACTTTCCAACCGGGCGCCGGGGACAAGGAGCGGGCTTTGAACTGAGTCCCCTTTGCTTTCTCTCTTCCTGACATCCTTGACAAATACAGTAGTCCTGTATGGCGTTTACTATATACTGTGAATGAGTTTGTGCATTATCAGAAATGCAGATGCGTTCAGATCCCAAATTCCACCTCTCCTCTTCCTCTGGGCCTAGAACCTAGCAGCTTGATAGCTCTCGTGTTGACTTGAAACACCCAGACTCAGACTGACCCACTGAAGAGCCCGCTTATACCCTGGTGGGCCCCTTAACCGCAAGAAGGCCTCCCTTAGACTACCCTGTAGCCCAGGGTGAGCACTATGACAGCCAGGGCAGGGGCAGGATGCCAGAGCCAGCATGCCTGTTACGGACAACTCACCTAGCCCCATCTGGAGGAGAGGGTCCAATGGTGGGTTTCCCGGGGAGGGAGAGGGGAGAAGTAGAGACCAATAGATCCCACGGAGTGTAAGGATGTGTTGCAGAACACAGGAGGCAAGTGAGGAATACGGGAGGTACCTTAGCAGAGCAGGTGTGGCAGCATGCTCTGAGACCAGAGAGACCACTCAGCGTTGAACAGTGCTGACATCTCGGCCTAGGCGCGTAGTTCAATGATTCTGTCCCTCTCAGTTTGCGACAAGTGGTGATAGCTAGCAAATCGAGGAACAGGAGACATCGCGCAATCATCCCACACCACTTGATCCGATTTTTGAGGTTTCATGTGGATAGAAAAACGTTGCTTTCAATCTGGCTTTTATGTCCCTCTTACATGCCACAGGTTTGGAAATAGGTGCTTTAAAATGTGATCATTTGCAGATCTTAACGACACCTGCTGCTTCCTCGATTTGCGTAACCTTACGACTTGCCCATCTTGATGTTGCAGTGTCAATGTTGAGGAGTGTAAGTCACCTTTGTTTTGGAGGAGACAATCAGTGCTGCCAGCAGGTGGCAGCATAACACAGTGACACTAGAAACTTAAGTGCGGCTGACCTATGCCCACTTTACACCCACATAACTATGGTGTGCCTCATTCCAGTTCACATTTAGTACTTTTCTGGGTGCAATTGCACTAGTTTATTTAGTATTTTTTAGGGCATTTTACAGTTGCTCCAATTACAAGGGGCCTGTCTCAGTAATACCTATTATCTGTATGTTTAAGAGCTGGAATAAGATATGGTCATTGCATCAATTTCTATGTCTTCTCACTCAACTCGGGTGTATAATATTTCAGTTTGTGAGACTCGATATAGGTATTTAAAATTCAATCCACTTATCTTCTATAGGAGGCTGTACTATTTTCTATAATAAAGCTGTCACTACTGACAGCTGCTGTCTGTCGATATCTCAATACTTTTTTTCAAACTAGTCAAAATAGTTTCTGATAATAGTATCATACTGCATGGCGAGCAGGTTTTGGGCATAGGCGTGTAATTACATGCTTGACAAACAGCACTATAGAATGATGTAATAAATATATTCTTCACTGTGTGAGGGTTATTGTCTTCATATAAATCTACCGATATGACCTCACATATACGAAGGACAAGGGCAGATGCAGGGATTTGTTTTAAGGGCGGATTCCAAATGTGCTGACTAAGACGGCAAAAGTTCTTCTTTATTTAATCGAAATGGGTCTATAATTTTTATAGGAGTCCTGGCTCTATTTAGCTGATACATAGTTCCAAATCCCCTGCTTCCATTCACACAAACATTTAGTTAAAGGGTTAATCCCATCTCAGACATTTATGGCATATCCACAGATATGCCATAAATATCTGCTAGATGCGGTTTCCAGCTCTGGGACCCGCTCCTATATTGAACCTATATACCTCACCCGACATCCGTCCCACCAGGTGAGGTGGCTGCTGGCCTCTGATTCCAGACTGTGCATATGTGGAGAAATGCCACCGATCAGACATTTATGGCATATCCTTTGGACATACCATAAATGCCTGAGATGTGAATAACCCTTGCAATGATAAAATTCTGTCTGCTTGCAGATGCCACTAGAGGGAGCTCATTGCATAGGGATTTATACTGCTTCCATTGAACTCAATAATGCATCAGTATGCAATGAGTGCCCATAGTGGCAACACAAAGAATTTAATTTTACCTAATGTTTTCTCCTAAACTGGGCAATAAAAGGGATGTGGGGGCAAAGATGTTGCCCTACATCTATGGCAGATATTCCACTGCCTTTAAAAAGTTAATACATTATGCTGACTAGCACAGAGATCTGGGAGCATCACCTGTGTACTGCAGTGTATTAGGGATTATGCAAGACCCTTCAAAATCATTAAACAAATATGAAAGATTTTTGTTTTCCAGCATTTCCTTTTAAATGTGGAGGATATTCTATATGTATAAACAAAGTAACTCTCATCTGGCATAGGAATGAAGTAACCAGACTTCTTAAGTCACAGCATCTGCTGAATATTTATGGCACAGTCCTCGCCTTAGTGCACAGGACCACACAAACTGTAAATCTTGTCAATTGTTGTGTGTGACTGCTCGTGACCATGAGAAATGTCATCATTACTTTATTACATGTGATATACGTTATACCTTATGGCATTTTAGGTGTTATAAAGGAAGATTCATGTACTTATTCCAAATGTTACATGTCAATTCTGGTTCCCGGTGAAATATAATATATAGTGGTTTTTATTTCTTTTTTTTTAGAATATGCTATTATAGCTGTATATCTTCTGCTGCCAATTAAACTATATTGTCATTCAAGCAGACAATACTATTTTAGAGCTTGTATTCATGCTGCCCAAAGCAATATTATCTTGGCCTGGCCATTTGGTATTAAAGCTACACTCAGAATTATCATTGCCAACTGGCTAGGCTTATCTTATGGAATCTCTGGTAATACTGGAGATGGTACTATGGATTCTTATTAGGCAATAAAGCTGTGGACCTATTATAGGATAATGCTATGAACTCATTATAGGATAATGCTATAGACTCATTAGAGGATAGTACTATGGACTCATTATAGGATAGTGTTATGCAGGGCCGGTGTCAGCACCCGGAGAACCTGGGCAAGTGCCGGGGCCCATTGAACATGGGGGGTCCCACTCAGCCGCCGGGTGCTTATGCTGCTGTCATGGCTCCTCCAGGTGCAGAATCCCCTGCCAGAGCGTTCCTAGAGGGAGCCCCTGACGTCCCTGTCCATTTATAGACAGTGATGTCAGGGGCTCCTCTAGGACCGGAATCCCCAGCCAGAGCGCTGCCGATGCTCTCTGCCTGAGGATTCTGCTCCTGGAGAAGCCCCTGAAATCACTATCCATACATGGACAGTGACGTCATGGGCTCCTCCAAGAGCGGAATCCCGGGCTAGAGCGTTGACGATGGTCTTGCTGGGGATTCCGCTCCTAGAGGGAGCCCCTGTTGTCACTATCCATATATGGACAGTGCGCCAGGGGCTACTCCAGGAGAGGAATCCCTAGCCAGAGTGTCAAAAACGCTCTGGTTGGGGATTTCACTCCTAATGGGAGCCCCAATGGCGCTATCTAAAAGAAGGATGTGTGTGTGTGGCGCTATCTACAGGGGTGTGTGTCACTATCTACAGGTAGGTCCAAAATTATTTGGCTTAAAGTGCAGACTTTCAGCTTTCATTTGAGGGTATTCACACCCTAATTTGAGGAAGGGTTTAGGAATTACAGCTCTTTAAAATGTAGCTGCCTCTTTTTCAAGGGACCAAAAGGTATTTTGACAATTATCTCAAAAGCTTTTTAATGGGCTGCATGGGCTATTCCCTCGTTAAACCAAAATCAATTAAGCAGGTAAAAGGTCTGGAGTTGATTCCAGGAGTGGTATTTGCAGTTGGAAGCTGTTGCTGTGAACCCACAACACCTTCTGTGAAAGGGGCAATACACGACAAAAAAAGGGCATTTAAAAAATACAAATCTGAGGGTACAGCTGTAGCCTTTGTAAAATATAAAGAGCTTAATAAAATCTGTAAAAATGTAATAAAATTATCAAAAATACAAAATGAAAGGCAGGTGGCCAAGGATAGTAAAACAAATCCCAAAAAATTCTTCAAGTATATAAATGCAAAAAAGCCAAGGTCTGAACATGTAGGACCCCTAGATAATGGTAATGGGGAGTTGATCACAGGGGATCAAGAGAAGGCAGAGTTACTAAATGGGTTCTTTAGCTCTGTATATACAACAGAAGAAAGAGCAGCTGATGTAGCCGGTGCCAGTGCTGTTAATATATCAGTTGATATACTGAATTGGATGAATGTAGATATGGTCCAAGCTAAATTAAATAAAATAAATGTGCACAAGGCCCCGGGACCAGATGGGTTACACCCTAGAATTCTTAAAGAGCTTAGTTCAGTTATTTCTGTCCCCCTTTTCATAATATTCAGAGAATCTCTAGTGACTGGTATAGTGCCAAGGGACTGGCGCAGGGCAAATGTGGTGCCTATTTTCAAAAAGGGCTCTAGGTCTTCCCCGGGTAATTATAGACCAGTAAGCTTAACATCCATCGTGGGGAAAATGTTTGAGGGGCTATTGAGGGACTATATACAGGATTATGTGACAATAAATAGCATTATAAGTGACAGCCAGCACGGTTTTACTAAGGACAGAAGTTGTCAAACTAACCTAATCTGTTTTTATGAAGAGGTGAGCAGAAGCCTAGACAGAGGGGCCGCTGTGGATTTAGTGTTTTTGGACTTTGCAAAGGCATTTGACACTGTCCCTCATAGACGTCTAATGGGTAAATTAAGGACTATAGGTTTAGAATATATAGTTTGTAATTGGATTGAGAATTGGCTCAAGGACCGTACCCAGAGAGTTGTGGTCAATGATTCCTACTCTGAATGGTCCCCGGTAATAAGTGGTGTACCCCAGGGTTCAGTGCTGGGACCACTATTATTCAACTTATTTATTAATGATATAGAAGATGGGATTAATAGCACTATTTCTATTTTTGCAGATGACACCAAGCTATGTAATATAGTTCAGACTATGGAAGATGTTTGTGAATTGCAGGCAGATATAAACAAACTAAGTGTTTGGGCGTCCACTTGGCAGATGAAGTTTAATGTAGATAAATGTAAAGTTATGCATCTGGGTACCAACAACCTGCATGCATCATATGTCCTAGGGGGAGCTACACTGGGGGAGTCACTTGTTGAGAAGGATCTGGGTGTTCTTGTAAATCATAAACTCAATAACAGCATGCAGTGTCAATCAGCTGCTTCAAAGGCCAGCAGGATATTGTCGTGTATTAAAAGAGGCATGGACTCACGGGACAGGGATGTAATATTGCCACTTTACAAAGCATTAGTGAGGCCTCATCTAGAATATGCAGTTCAGTTCTGGGCTCCAGTTCATAGAAAGGATGCCCTGGAGTTGGAAAAAATACAAAGAAGAGCAACGAAACTAATTAGGGGCTTGGAGAATTTAAGTTATGAGGAAAGATTGAAAGAATTAAACCTATTTAGCCTTGAAAAAAGACGACTAAGGGGGGACATGATTAACTTATATAAATATATTAATGGCACACAAAAAATATGGTGAAATCCTGTTCCTTGTAAAACCCCCTCAAAAAACAAGGGGGCACTCCCTCCGTCTGGAGAAAAAAAGGTTCAAGCTGCAGAGGCGACAAGGATTCTTTACCGTGAGAACTGTGAACCTATGGAATAGCCTACCGCAGGAGCTGGTCACAGCAGGGACAGTAGATGGCTTTAAAAAAGGGTTAGATAATTTCCTAGAACAAAAAAATATTAGCTCCTATGTGTAGAAATTTTTCCTTCCCTTTTCCCGTCAATTGGTTGAACTTGATGGACATGTGTCTTTTTTCAGCCGTACTAACTATGTAACTATGTAACTATGTAACATGGAGCTCTCAATGCAAGTGAAACAGACCATCGTTAGGCTGAAAAAAAATGAAGAAATCCATCAGAGTGAGCACAAATGTTAGGAGTGGCCAAATCAACAGTTTGGTAAATTCTTGAAAAAAAAAAGAGCGCACTGGTGATCTCGTGAATTCCAAAAGGCCTGGACGTCCACGGAAGACAACAGTGGTGGATGATCGCAGAATCCTTTACATGGTGAAGAAAACCCCTTCACAACATCTACCCAAGTGAAGAACACTCTCCTGGAAGAAGGTGTATCAGTATCTAAGTCTACCATAAAGAGAAGACTTCATGAGAGCAAATACAGAGGGTTCACCACAACGTGCAAACCAATAATCAGCCTTAAAAATAGATTAGACTTTGCCAAACAACATGTAAAGAAGCCGCCCAGTTCTGGAACAGCATTATTTGGACAGATGAAACTAAGATCAACCTGTACCAGAATGATGGGAGGAAGAAAGTATGGAGATGGCTTGGAATGACTCATGTGGAGGTGGAGGCGGTGTGATGGCATGGGCATGCATGGCTGCCAAAGGCACTGGGTCACTAGTGTTTACTGATGATGTGACTGAAGACAGAAGCAGCCGTTTGAATTCTGAAGTGTTCAGGGATAAACTTTCTGCTCAGATTCAACCAAATGCAGCAAGGTTGATTGGACGTCGCTTCACAGTACAGATGGACAATGACACAAAACATACTGCGAAAGCAACCCAGGAGTTTTTTTAAGGCAAAGAAGTGGAATATTCTGCAATGGCCAAGTCAATCTCCAGATCTCAACACGATCAAGCTGCATTTCACTTGCTTAAGACAAAACTTAAGGCAGAAAGACCCACAAACAAGCGAAGACAGCTGCAGTAAAGGCCGGGCAAAGCATCACAAAGGAGGAAACCCAGCGTTTGGTGATGTCCATGGGTTTCAGACTTCAGGCAGTCATTGCCTGCAAAGGATTCTCTACAAAGTATTAAAACATTTTTTATTTTATTTATGGTAATCTTAAATTGTCTAATTACTTTTGAGCCCCTGAAATGATGAGGCTGTGTAGAAAAATGGTTGCAATTCCTAAACGTTTCACAGGATATTTTTGTTTAACCCCTTGAATTAAACCTGAAAGTCTACACTTCAATTGTATCTCAGTTGTTTCATTTCAAATCCAATGTGGTGGCAGCAGAGCCCAAATCACGAAGATTGTGTCACTGCCCAAATAATTCTGCACCTAAATGTATTTGCATGCACACACATATACACATACAAACCCAAATATACACATTACAGATAATGTAGTAGATGTTACCTGCAGTCCTATGTAACACCGCTGATAACACAGCGATAACTCTCTGGGTACAGATAATGTAGTAGATGTTACCTGCAGTCCTATGTAACACAACAGATAGCACACATTGATAACTCTCTGAGTACAGATAATGTGGTAGTGTTATCTGCAGTCCTAGGTAACACCACAGAGCACACGCCACATTGTTGGAATGCACATCCGCCATACATACACGGATGGCGTTAAGGGGTTACAGGGGTTATCCAGGCTTACATTTTTTTATGTGGCAGCAGGAGAGGAGAGCTTTAAATAAAAAAAATCAGCCCATACTTACCTATCTCCTCCCAGACGTTCCTGCGCTGGGGGCGCCCATCGCCTCTATTCTCTGTTTGTATACAGGGCGGCTGCAGAGATGACATCACACCAACATTACATCACTGCTGCAGCCTATTGCTGGTCTCAGCTGGACACCGCTGAGGCCATTAATAGGCAGCAGCAGTGTTGTACTTTCAATGTGATGTCACCGCTGTAAACAAACAGAGAACAGAGGTGACGGTAGCTCCCAGCGCAGCAGCATCTGGCAGGAGAGAGGTAAGTATAAGTTATTTTTTTAATCTCAACTTTTCCTCCTGCTGCTTCAACAAAAAAAAGTTTTTATTCCGGACAACCCCTTTAACGTAATGTGAACAGGGTTTTAAAAAGGCAATAAATGGTAAATATGCACTATGTAGGCACTGAATTCTGTGCCCATTTGCCATTTATTAACAATTTTGTGTCGTTCAGTGCCACCATGGTGCCTATTTGCCACTTATTGCCCCTTTAGTGTCCTTCTGTTTGGTGCCCCCTTGTTGCCCATTTGCTATTTACTGCCCTTTAGCACATATTTCCACAGAAGAACAATAAAGGGGCAATAAAGGGAAAATGGGCATCAATGGGCACTGAACAGAAGGACACTAAAGGGGCAATAAGTGGCAAATGGGCAGCAAGGTGGCACTGAATCCTCTGCCCATTTGCCATTATTGCCCTATTTGGACCCCCATCAGTGCCCCCATTCAACTAAAGCTCACAGTCAGTGACTGACCTGCTGGGCTTCACACAAACAGAAGCAGCTGGTGCTGCCCTTCAGAAAAACGTTTCCTCTGTGTCCCCACCAGCCCCGGAAATGGATAGGAAGATAGTCTGCATGGTGTCCCTTCCCTGTCTTACGTCCTGAATTATGTCATCACGCCTGTCTCGTCATTCAGGACGCAAGACAGGGAGAGGGAGCATTGGCTGTGGCGCGGGCAGCCAGTATTGTGGTCAGTGCAGATAGTGAGTAGCATTTTACCCGCTGGCGCCCAGAGCAGTGGCCGTGGTGCGGGGCAGGCACACCCACTGGCGCCCCCTAAGAGTGTAAAGGCTGGCGCCCTGTGCCACCACACCGGTCGCACGCTGCGAAGGCCGACCATGGCTATGGACTTATAGGATAGTGCTATAGACTCATTATAGGAGAATGCTAAGGACACATTATAGAATAGTGCTAAGGACTCATTATAGGATAGTGCTAAGAACTCATTATAGGATAGTGCTAAGGACTCATTATAGAATAGTGCTAAGGACTCATTATAGAATAGTGCTAAGGACTCATTATAAATAAGTGCTAATGACTCATTATAGAATAGTGGTATGGACTCATTATAGGACAGTTCTATAGACTCATCGAAGGATAGTGCTATAGACTCATTATAAAATAGTTCTATGGAGTCATTATAGAATAGTGCTAAGGACTCATTATTGGATAGTGCTATGGATTCATTATAGAATAAGTTTATGGACTCATTATAAGATAGTCCTAAGGACTCATTATAAGATAGTCCTATAGACTCATTATAAGATAGTCCTATAGACTCATTATAAGATAGTCCTATAGACTCATTATAAAATAGTGCTAAGGACGCATTATAGAATAGTGCTATGGACTCATTATAGGATAGAGATTTGAAAATCTGCAGTATGCCCTCAACGCTGTGTGGATTTTTTTTTGCTACGTGTGTATGGGGATTTCAAAGCCCTATCCACTTGTATAGTACTGTACTTTGCTGCATATTTGCTGTGCAGCAAATCCGCTACATTTGCACTTGGCCTAAATGTTTAATATGTTCTGTTATTTGTCCAGACTTTGCATGAATTCAGCAAAAAAGAGCTTTAGGTTTGGTATGTGTTTGCAATCCACTGAGCATCCTGTAGAGGGCACTATTGTATTAAGGAAGACTTTACCTTGCAGATCAGTGAAGAATTATAAAATCAGCAAATTTCTATAAGCCTAAATATCCATAAACCGTTTTGAAATAAGCACTCACGGTGTCGATTGCTTAACCGCTAGAGTATTTTTTATTGTTATTTTCACTAATACTGTAATATTTATTTATTATTGTAGCTATGGCTTAAAAATGAATTCTTAATGATGAACACTGAAATGATGTTATCACAGATTCTGCTACAATCATGTATTATCTCAATGACAACTGTGCCAAGGACAATCCTAGTTTTGGAGCTTTGTCCTTCCAGAGTTGTCCCGGTTTCCCCTGACAATAAGGGTTATAGAGAGCAGATACACACATGAGTCATCCTATTGTTATATCATGAAAATTTATTCATTCATTCACAGGCGTTAGCACACTGAACAGCTCGTTTTATGCCAACGATGATGATGAGTTTCTGGGCACAGAGTGGCCGCTCTTTACTGTTGTCTGGGGAGATGACATATGAACGATGTTTCCTATTTACATACAGTATGCATTATGTTATTTTGCCCTCAGCATAGACCCATTGACATAAAGCAAATGTTAAAAGATATTGAGCATGTGTGCCTCAAAGGTTAATTAATTTCCTGAAAGCAACTGTGCTGCTGTAAGGACTATGTGAGATTTCGATTTAATAACTCTGACTTGTACGGAGCAGTAATAAGGCACCTTTAGAGGTCTATACTGTACTTCTATATACCTCTGATTTCCTACAGAGGCATTCAGAGATTTTTTCGGTTGGATTACAATAGGTTCTTATATAGACCATAGTTTTGTTGGAGAATCGCACCGATATTGGAGGGACCCACCAACAGTCTCCCCTACCAACAATCTTGTCTTCTTCTGTTTGATAAAAGAGGAACTATGCTGGAGCATGCCTTCTTAGAACTCTGCCTTGTTCCATCTACTCTTCAGTTATACCTCCTGGAAAAGTCTGAATAAATTGACAACTGGGTGTAACCATTCCTCTTGTCAAAGGGGGGTTTCCCTACAAAGTCTGGCAATGTCCAATCAGTGCTGACAGTGTTAGACTATGTAGGGGGAAAGAGGGCGGACCACCAAGACGTTGCGTCGGCATAGCAAGACGCCAATTCTCCCTCCCCGTTGAGTCTCGGCACAGAAACCATAATAAACTGGAGACAAAACATTTGGATTTCTTATGGACTTTGGCACTATAGGTGATGTTAAAATGTAAATGATTTTCATATAATTGATGTCAAACAAATATTTTGTTAAAGTAACAAAGATTTTATGCAAAGAAAATCAAAGTTGCAATGTGCTTTATTTCATTGTGTAGAGTATATAGGGATACATTCTACTGACAAAGGGAATGGTAACAGTCTTTGATAAATGTATTCATACATTTCCAGGAGGAATAACAGAGGAACAGCACTACACAAAGGTTGTGCAGCATTGTTATTTCATAGGAAATACAAGTATTTTCTAAAACAGACATGTAAAGAAGGTGATAGGTCCTTCTAAAAAACGTTATACTGCAAAATAGAAATTTGAAATGATTCCCCTGTCTTTAGTCTTCATTACCCAGTCTTCCTCAACTCCTGAATGTCAAGTCTGCCTTACTAGATATTAATACACGTCCCACTCTAGATTGCAGCATAAATAGACAGATTTTTGAATCAGGAATTTAAAAAAGGTTGGGTGATAACTTCTGTGCCGCTGTAATAGCAGAAATATATAGTTCCTATTTGCAGTGCCGCTGCTTTACCAGGCACCTTGGAAATATTTTGGTAACAATGGAGGGGCGACGACTATTGGACATAGTATCAAAAACGATTTGAAAAAGGGAAAAAACGAATGGAATAACAAATGACTGCAGATTCACAGGGCTTGTTTGTAGTCTGTAACCATGGCAACACATAGGTCTGTATAGGAGCTGTTTACACAAAACGGTAGGACTTTTTTCTTAATCAAGACTATCAAATCAAAGTTGCTAATTTTATTTAAATGCATAGGAGCAATAAAAATGGTTGCAAACGTGTACAAACCCTTTAATGGTTTTCAATAAGCTGACATAAGCCATTCATATAGCGTACTAAAGCAGTATGAATATACATATGGCAGGTAACTGTAATCCTAGAACACAGGGTTAAGGATTTTAGTATCAGTTGCGATTCTTCTCAGACGATTCACTTGTTTTATTTAGGATCCTTTCTAAGGGAATGTTCCAGTAGGTACAGCACAATATACAGCCAGGTTTATAGATGCCATCTGTTAGTTCACAAGCAGATCTGTGGTGAGGACATTTTCCAGCAGATGTACCATTTAGGAACTGTTGATGTCCTTTACAATTTAAAGATAATCTAATATTGCAATTTTCCACACTTAGAGGAAGGTGAAAACCTTTAATTCTCTATGGAGCACTTTAACATTTAGAGCGATCGTGCAGAATCTGTGTGCGGACGGACAGCATAATTCAGCAAATAATCTCTGCCTTCATATTATAACACCGCCATTGCCTCCTCTTGTAGGTTTTCTACTTGTACTATTCTGGAATACACCGGGGTTTTACATCCACTATCTTATACCTTTCTGGAAATAATGACAGCAGCATGTAAATGATGAGGACATTTTTATTAAGAAACCGAGCGGATCATGTTAGACTGAGAGGTTGATGACCGAGAAAATTCCCAATATGGTTATGCGGACACCAAATATGTATATTTTGTATTTATGTTTTATTACTTTTTTTGTTAATAAAAAATATTTTGTTGCTATAATCCTGTTTATTTTAATCCTGTTTATTTTTTTTTTACTTTTATGATATTTTTCATCCTTATCTATTACATTTTTGACCTTTTTTTTTGGTCTGACTATTTTGTCTGACTATTGTGCACACGATAACTGCATTTACGTCTGAAATTACGGAGCTGTTTTCAGGAGAAAACAGCTCCTGAATTTAAGACGTAATTGCATGTACTCGCGTTTTGCGTGGCGATTTTTACGGATGTAATTTGGAGTTGTTCTTCATTGAAGGCAATGAAAAACAGCTCCAATTACGTCCCAAGAAGTGTCCTGCACTTCTTTGAGGAGGCTGTTATTTTACGCGCCGTCTTTTGACAGTGGCACGTAAAATGACAGGTCGTCGGCACAGTACATCGTAAGACCCATTGAAAGTAATGGGCAGATGTTTGCCGACGTATTGGAGACATTTTTTCAGACGTAATTTGAGGCGTAAAACGCCTCCAATACGTCTGAAAATAGGTCGTGTGAACCCAGACTTACTTTTAATTATTACTTTTTAGCTGTAATGTATTGAAATATCTGTGTATACATAAGGTATACCCTTAAAGGCACTATCACAGGAGCACCCTAGGAACCTTTATTAGGCCCTGGGTTGTCACTATAAACTTGTCAGCCTCAGTGATCACAAACTTCTTTTCCCTTCATTTGCACTACTTAGATGCCGCGATCGGTACTGTTTTATCCATAAAATATCTTTATTGGGGTCAGAGCTCCAAATTCCCTGCTTTCTGTCACACAGTCATAAAGTTAAAGGCTATGTACACCTTTGAATGGATTTATTTTTATTAAATTAATGTGTTTTGGACACTTTTCTAATTTACTTTTATTAAATTATTTTTTTACATTTTACGATACAGCTTCTATGTATCCTGTATACATAGAAGCTGTATCATTCACTTTCAGTCAATAACGTTAGTTTAGCTTAACTGACGGCTCGACTGAGAGAGGGTCCTGTGTGTCTCTGAAGCAATATCCACATAATATAGATCTTATCTAAGTTATGAATTCACAGAGAACGATATAGCTTCTATGTACACAGGATACATAGATGCTACAGTGAAGGAAATAAGTATTTGATCCCTTGCTGATTTTGTAAGTTTGCCCACTGTCAAAGACATGAACAGTCTAGAATTTTTAGGCTAGGTTAATTTTACCAGTGAGAGAGAGATTATATAAAAAAAAAACTGAAAATCACATTGTCAAAATTATATATATTTATTTGCATTGTGGACAGAGAAATAAGTATTTGATCCCCTACCAACCATTAAGAGTTCAGCCTCCTCCAGACCAGTTACACGCTCCAAATCAACTTGGTGCCTGCATTAAAGACAGCGGTCTTACATGGTCACCTGTATAAAAGACTCCTGTCCACAGACTCAATTAATCAGTCTGACTCTAACCTCTACAACATGGGCAAGACCAAAGAGCTTTCTAAGGATGTCAGGGACAAGATCATAGACCTGCACAAGGCTGGAATGGGCTACAAAACCATAAGTAAGACGCTGGGTGAGAAGGAGACAACTGTTGGTGCAATAGTAAGAAAATGGAAGACACACAAAATGACTGTCAATCGACATCGATCTGGGGCTCCATGCAAAATCTCACCTCGTGGGGTATCCTTGATCCTGAGGAAGGTGAGAGCTCAGCCGAAAACTACACGGGGGGGACTTGTTAATGATCTCAAGGCAGCTGGGACCACAGTCACCAAGAAAACCATTGGTAACACATTACGCCGTAATGGATTAAAATCCTGCAGTGCCCGCAAGGTCCCCCTGCTCAAGAAGGCACATGTACAGGCCCGTCTGAAGTTTGCAAATGAACATCTGGATGATTCTGAGAATGATTGGGAGAAGGTGCTGTGGTCAGATGAGACTAAAATTGGCATTAACTCAACTCGCCGTGTTTGGAGGAAGAGAAATGCTGCCTATGACCCAAAGAACACCGTCCCCACTGTCAAGCATGGAGGTGGAAACGTTATGTTTTGGGGGTGTTTCTCTGCTAAGGGCACAGGACTACTTCACCGCATCAATGGGAGAATGGATGGAGCCATGTACCGTCAAATCCTGAGTGACAACCTCCTTCCCTCCACCAGGACATTAAAAATGGCTCGTGGCTGAGTCTTCCAGCACGACAATGACCCAAAACATACAGCCAAGGCAACAAAGGAGTGGCTCAAAAAGAAGCACATTAAGGTCATGGAGTGGCCTAGCCAGTCTCCAGACCTTAATCCCATCGAAAATTTATGGAGGGAGCTGAAGATCCGAGTTGCCAAGCGACAGCCCCGAAATCTTAATGATTTACAGATGATCTGCAAAGAGTAGTGGGCCAAAATTCCATCTAACATGTGTGCAAACCTCATCATCAACTACAAAAAACGTCTGACTGCTGTGCTTGCCAACAAGGGTTTTGCCACCAAGTATTAAGTCTTGTTTGCCAAAGGGATCAAATACTTATTTCTCTGTGCACAATGCAAATAAATATATATAATTTTGACTATGTGATTATCTGTTTTTTGTTTTTTTTATATAATCTATCCCTCACTGGTAAAATTGACCTAGCCTAAAAATTCTAGACTGTTCATGTCTTTGACAGTGGGCAAACTTACAAAATCAGCAAGGGATCAAATGCTTATTTCCTTCACTGTATATCGCAAAAAGTAAAAGAAAATGTTTAATAAAAGTAAAATGAGAAAAGTGCTTAAAAACACCACACACATTGAAATAACATTAAAAAAAAAATTCATACAAAGGTGTACATAGCCTATAAAGGGGTTCTCCACTTTCTGACAACTGATGACCTATCCACTGGATAGGTCATCAGTACATGATCTGTGGGGGTCCGACACCCAAACCCCGCACAGATCAGCTGGGCCGGTGCCTCCGTCACTGCCACTTAGCTCCGGCCACGGATTAGCGGCCGAGCTGCTCTGCTCCTATTCAACTGAATAGGAGCGGATCTGCAGTTCTGCAGCACGGCCGCTATGCTATGTACGGAGTCAACTGCTTCCGGGCTCCGTACATAGCATTATGTGCCATAACATCCGGTGCCCGCCGGCCACCGGAGTGGCTTCTCGGTGTGGGGTCCGGGTGTGGGACCCGCACCAATGATATACTGATGACCTATCCTGTGGATAGGTCATCAGCTGTCAGATTGTGGACAACCCCTTTAAGTGATACAATCCTGGCTACCTGCAACCCCACTAGGGGAGGAGAGGACTTCCTGCAAACAGATTTATAGGGTTCCTATTGAATTTAAAGAGGCTCTGTCACCACATTATAAGTGCCCTATCTCCTACATATGGAGATCAGCGCTATAATGTAGGTGACAGTAATGCTTTATATTTAAAAAAACCGATCTATTTTTACCACTTTATTAGGAAATTTTAGATTTATGCTAATGAGTTGCTTAATGCCCAAGTGGGCGTGTTTTACTTTAGACCAAGAGGGAGTTGTACAGGGGAGTGTATGACGCTGACCAATCAGCATCATGCACTCCTCTCCATTCATTTACTCAGCGCATAGGGATCCTAAAAGGATCTTATACTTACACATTAACAATACTGAAGTGTTTAGACAGTGAATAGAAATTCCACGGGATGTCTATTCACACTCTCTGCACTTCGTTACTGTTTCTATGGTAGTTACACCAGAGGAAGCGTGATCTCATTGTAACCTGTCATCTACAGCGTAATCTCGCGAGATTACGCTTCCTCTGCTGTAATTACCACAGACAGAGTAACGAAGTGCAGAGATTGTGAATAGACATCCAGTGGAATGTCTATTCACTGTCTAAACACTTCGGTATCGTTAATGTGTTAGTATAAGACAGCACATAAACATATAGCAGGATCCCTATGCGCTGAGTAAATGAATGGAGAGGAGTGCATGATGGAGTGCATGATGGTCAGCGTCATACACTCCTCTGTACAACGCCCACTTGGTCTAAAGTAAAAATACGCCCACTTGGGCATTAAGCAACTCATTAGCATAAATCTAAAATCGCTTATAAAGTGGTAAAAATAGATCGTTTTTTTAAATAAAAAGCATTACTGTCACCTACATTATAGCGCCCATCTCCTTATATAGGAGATACGGCACTTATAATGTGGTGACAGAGCCTCTTTAACATTAAATACCTATGCAGTAAGCTTTTACGCTGCCCCTAGTGATGGCTGCAGGAAGCCAGAATTTTATAATTTAACTCTATGGTTATACGAAGGAAAGCAAAATATTTGGAAATGGAAAAATCTTAAAAATACATATTATGACATGATTCTGGGTTTAAATAACTAAGTAGTCTACCTGCAGTCAAATAACACATTTTGATAAAGTGGTGCATAATACCAAGTGACAAACTCAATCTTACTGCATTAAACGGGTTTTCTTACAAAATACATTTATCACCAACCCACAGGAGATGATATATGTATGATCGCTAGGGGTCCCGCCACTAGGACCCCACAATCACTATAATGGGGGTCCCTAGCCCCCTATTGTACTTCACCATGCTCGGCTGTTTCTGTCAGCCTCATAGACCTTGACTAGAGCGGCTGTGTGCATGCTTGACCACCACTCTATTTAATATTCTCCCCAGCATGGTCGTGCTAAGGGGAGGAACTGGGAACTTGCAGTGGGGCCCCTATCAGTCATAAATTTATCACCTCTCCTGTTCATACTTAACAAATGTTCATTGTCCTTTAACCAACTTAGCTCTGCTGTACTATTAGAAAAGTTAATACAATGCTTTTCATGTATTTGTGCATGTAAATAAAATATAAGAACATCATGTTCTACATTGTGTGAGTATTGACTCTTGAAACTCGTTTTCCTCATGCAATTGCTCATTACGGTCCTTTTAACTTCATTAACGTGGAGTAAAAGTTTGTTCCTACATCATTCGAAATCTTTATGAACAGATAAAGGATTCTTCCTGAGCAGTAAACAAAAGGGAAAGACAAGTTAATTGGCGGGATGGAATAACATGACCCCTTTCAGAAGTAGTAATTATCCTCTTCTGTGATACCAGCTAATCAATAAATCTCAATTTCTGTTGTATGTCAGATTGCCATTATGAATGCATTCTCAATAGCATGTAACCATCTCTCAATAGTCTCTGGGAGCAAAAGTTCAAGTGCTCAACTGCAGAAGATAGTTTTCTACCAACTGGCCGGTCGTAGATTTATGTTTGGCCGCACAACAAGTTTCAAAGAGTGAACAAGCTGTTCTATGCGTCCTTTACAAACAAGGAAGATTAGGAACTAAAGTCCTCTTACCATCTGTTAAACCCATAACGGCTTATAACTGCATCGTGACCGCTGGAACTTCTGTAGCCTGGATTCAATGTACGCTGCACGAACGTCTAATATCTGAAGTGTAGTATACAGTTTATTATGTTTATTACCCTTTTTATATAGTACCAATATAATACAGACTGCTTCCTAGGGAATTTACGCATACAGTGCTGTGAAAAGTATTTGCCCATTTTCTTCTATTTTTGCATATTTCTCACACTTGATTGTTTTAGGTAATCAAAGAAATTTTAATATTAGACCAAAATAACCCAAGTAAACACAAAATGCTGCTTTTAGCCCCTTCCCGCTGCAGCCACTTTTGACCTTCCTGACAGTCTTATTTGTCAAATCTGACATGTCTCCCCTTATGTGGTAATAACTTTGAAATGCTTATACCTATCCAAGCAATTCTTAGACTGTTTTCTCTTGACACATTGGACTTTATGTTACTGATAAAATTTGGTCGCTACATTCAGTATTTAATTGTGAAAACACCAAAATTTAGCAAAAAAATAGCATTTTTATAAATGTAAATGTATCTTCTCGTAAGGCAGATAGCTATAACACACAACATACACTGGCGTAGCTATAGGGGTCGCAGCTCCCCGCACCACATCAATAAAAAGTTACTATAGTAACTCGGGCCGCGGGCCCCTGTTACTATAGTAACAGACTGTACTTACCTTCCTGGTTCCGGATCGCAGCGAAGGTCCTGACGTCAAGCGCTGTGCGCAGCGCATGACGTCACAGCGCTATGCGCCGCGCACAGCATCGAGACGACAGAACTACCGCCGCGGCTGAAGAGGAAGGTAAGATTAGTAGCCCTGACTGGCGGGGTCCGACTCCCAGGACCCGCCAATCATCTGTTTTGAAGGGGCCGCAGCACTCGTACGAGAGCTGCTCCCCTTCATTCCGGTCACGTCATTCTGGTCACACTGTGAATCTGTGTCGGCGATTCACAGTGTGAGCGAGTAGTGAAATGAAGGGGAAGCCAGCTCTCGTACGTGTGCTGCGGCCCCTTCAAAACAGCTGATTGGCGGGTCCCGGGAGACGGACCCCGACACATCAGCAATTGATGGCCTCTCCTGTGGATAGGCCATCAATGTTTAGGGACTGCACAACCCCTAAGCCTACGATGTAGCAGGCTTAGGGGGCCCATGAGACAGGATCACAGATTGTGTGATCCTGTCTGCTGGGCCCTGTATCTAAGCCAATCACATGGTAGGCTTAGATACATGGCCCATGCATGAACCTGTCTGCTGGGCCCTGTATCTAAGCCAATCACATGGTAGGTTTAGATACATGGCCCATGTGTGATCCTGTCTGATGGGCCCTGTATATAAGCCTACCACACTGTAGGTTTAGATACAGGGCCCCAGCACACAGTAATCTTATACTGTATAAGATTACTGTCTGCTGGACCCTGTATCTAAGCCTACCTTGTGGTAGGCTTAGATACAGGGTCCCACAGACAGTATCACACATGGGCCCTGTATCTAAGCCTAACACATGTGTTACTAATCGGTTTTTTTTGTGTGTTTTCTTACAGTTTCGGTCATTGGACTACGTCGGATTCCAGGACTACTTCGATGACGGCTTTTTTTTTATTATCAATAAAATGGTTAATGAGGGTTGTGTGTTTTTTTTATTTAAATAAAATATTTTTTCTATGTCTTTGTTTTTTTTTAAACTATATTACTACCGCCTTAGTAATGGCCGCCGGCTAATTGACAGCATCCATTGCTAAGGCGGGGCTTAGTGTTAGCCGATGCAGAACGGCTCCATTTACGTCTGAAGAAGTGACAGGCACTTCTTTGACGCGGGCGTCTTTTTTACGCGCCGCCTTTTGACAGCGGCGCGTAAAAAAAATGACAGTCGGCACAGAACATCGTAAGACCCATTCAAATTAATGGGCAGATGTTTGCCAACGCTTTTGAGCCGCCTTTTCGGACGTAATTCAATGCTAAAACGGCCGAATTACGTCCGTAAATAGGGTGTGTGAACCCAGCCTTCGTGACGCCCCCGGCTGCTAGTGCTGCATTGTTGGGTCACTTAGGAGACCCAGCGATGCAGCTGAAAGCTGCGGACCGTTGGCCGTGAGGAGTTTGCGGGGGGGGGGGGGGGGCGGGGGGGGCCCAATAAGAACTTTTGCATCGGGCCCATGAGCCTTTAGCTACGCCCCTGACAACATAGTTGTTAATTAACAGTTCCCATATGTCTACTTTAGATTGTAATCGCTTTTTGAACATCCTTTTATATTTATAGGACGTTACACGGCTTTGAACTTTAGCAGAATTTTCTCACATTTTAAAGAAAATTTCAAAAGGCTATTTTTACGGGGACCTAAAAAGTCCCCATAAATCACCCTATTTTAAAAACTGCACCCGTCAAAGTTTTTAAAACAGCATTTACAAAATTTCTTAAGCCTTTAGGCGTTTCACAAGAATTAGAGCAAAGTAAAGGTGAAATTTACAAATCTTATTCAATCCATTTTTTTTTTTGTAACACGGAAGGTTTTACCAGAGAAACGCAACTTAATATTTATTGCCCAGATTCTGCAGTTTTTAGAAATATACCACATGTGGCCCTAGTGTGCTAAATTACTGAAGAACCAGCCTCAGAAGCAAAGGAGCACCTAGTGGATTTTGGGGCCTTCTTTTTATTAGATTATATTTTAGGCACCATGTCAGGTTTGAAGTGATCTTGTGGTGCCAAAACAGTGGAAACCCCCCAAAAGAGACCCCAATTTGAAACTATCTAGGGGTGTAGTGAGCATTTTGGCCACAAAGATGTTGCATAGATTTTATATAATTTAGACCTGAAAATGAAAAATATAAATTTTTTCCAATAAGTTGTTATTTTCACTAAAAAAAAACCAATTTCCACAAGGAATAAAGAAGAAAAAGCCCCCCAACATTTGTAAAGAAACTTTTCTAGAGTGGTCATAAACTGCTGTTTGGGCACACGGCAGGGCTCAGAAGGGAAGGCACGCCATTTGACTTTTGGAGGCCAGATTTTGCTGAATTGGTTTCTCTGCACCATGTCGCATTTGCAAAGCCCCTAAGATACCAATGCTACCAGTACAGTGGAAAATCCCTCTATTTAGGAAACTATACCCCTTGAGGAATTCATCAGGGGTGTAGTGAGCATTTTGATCCCACAGGTCTTTCATACTTTTTATTAGAATTGGGCAGTGAAAATATTTTTTTTTTAAATTTAATTTAATAAGACGTAGTTTTAGTTAACATTTTTTCAAAAAATAAAGGGAAAAAAGAACCTCAACATTTGTAAGGCAACTTCTCCAGAGTACGGAAATATCTGATATGTGGTCATAAACCGCTATTTGGGCAAACGGCAGGGCTCAGGAGGGAAGGCATGCAATTTGGCTGTTGGAGCACAGATTTTGCTGGATTGGTTTCTGGTCGCTATGTCGCATTTGCAAAGCCCCTGTGGGACCAATACAGTGGAAATCCCCCAGAAGTGACTCCATTTGGAAAACGACACCCCTTGTGAAATTCATCTAAGGGTGTAGTGAGCATGTTAACTCCGCAGGTATTTTCCAGAAATTAGTGTGCACTCGATGTTACAGAGTGAAAATGGCACGTTTTAGATATGTCAATATGTGGTGCCCAGCTTGTGCCACCATGAAAAGACAGCTCTTTAATTAATATTATTATTATTATACTATTATTTAATTTATTATGCTGTGTATCCTGGTTTTAGAATCACCCTACATGTGTCCCTAATCTTTTGCCTGGACATTCGACATGGCTCAGGACTTAGAGAGTACCATGTAAAATTGAGGCCTAATTTGGCGACTTACAAATTATTGGTTCACAATTGCAGAGGCTCTGATGTGAAATAATAACAGAAACCCCTGAGAAGTGACCCCATTTGGAAACTATATCCCTCAAGACATTTATTAAGGGGTGTAGTGAGCATTTTTACTGTACAGTTCTTTTCCATAAATGATTGTTCTGCGGATGGTGCAAAGTAAAAATTGGAATTTTTCCCTAGATATGGCATTTTAGTGGCAAATATGTTGTTCTCTGCTTGTGCCACTAGAGACACACATCCTAAAAATTGTTAAAAGGGTTCTCCCGGGTATGGCGATGCCATATATGTGGAAGTGAACTGCCTTTTGGGCACAGTGTAGGATGGTGAAGGGAGGGAGTGCCATTTGGCTTTTGGAGCGTGCAGTTTATAATGTGGGGGCATATGAAAGCTGGGCAGAGTACATCAGGGGCATAGTCAGGTGGTATAATAATGGGGTAAAAAAATAATAATAATATAATCCACAGATGTGTGTTACACTGTGAAGCAATTCTTTCTGCACAGGCCGGTGTCGCACTGACAAATGTCCTTTCTTATCCCCCTTTTGGTCCACACTCTGCACCTTTGCAGTTTGGGGAATTTTGCTGGGAAGTGTTGTCCTGGTATAATATGGGTGCCCCCTCTTCCAGTAGATATGTTTGGGCCCCACCCTTCATGGTTCCCCAATTTTAGGGCCTTGATAAATCGTCTCTTGAAAAAGAAGAAATCTTCCCCTTGAGCCTGCAGAACTGCATGTTTTTTCTTTCCTGACTTATGGGAGTCTTAACTTATTTTATTTTTTCATAGACGTAGTGGCATGAGGGCTGTTTTTTTGTGGGACGAGCTGTAGTTTTTATTCGTACCATTTTGAGGAACATGCGACTTTTTGATAATTTTTGATCCTATTTTTTGGGAGGCAACGTGATAAAAAACCATAGTTCATAGTTTTTTTTTTATACAGCGTTCATCATGCGTTACAAGTGACATGGTAACTTTATTCTGCAGGTCAGTAAGATTTCGGCGATATAAAATTGATAGCACTTTTTTATGTTGCACAATAAAATTACTTTTGTAAAAAGAATATATTTTTCTGTCGCCATGTTGTGAGAACCATAACGTTTAATTTTTTCGGCGACGTATGAAGGCTTGTTTTTTGCGTGGACGGATTGTAATTTTTATACGAACCATTTTTGGTTATACTGTATGTAACTTTTCGATCCAATTTTTGGAAGGCAAAGTGACCAAAAGACAGCAATTCTGGCACGGTTTTTTAGGTTTTTTTAATGGCGTTCACTGCACGTGATAAATAATTTTTTTACAGTTCAGGCCGTTACGAACGTGGCGATACCAAATATGTATGGTTTATTTATTTTTTCAATAATAAAGGACTTGATAAGTGAAAAAGGGTGATTGTGTTATATTTTATTACTTGAAACTTTTATTTTTTACACTTTTTTCTTTTAGTCCCACTAGGGGACTTGAAGGTCCAACTGTTTGATTGCTGTTCTAATACATTGCGCTACCTATGTAGTGTAATGTATTAGAACTGTCAGTGGTTCACTGACAGCAGGCCAATTAGGCTACGCCTCTGGGGGGCTTCCTGTTGCCATAGTAGCTGTTGACAGCTCTGTGATCGTATCGCAAACAGTGCCGATTTAAGATGCGCTTTGGATCGGTGCATCTAAGGGGTTAATGGCAGGGATCGGAGCTAGCTACCGTCCCTGCCGTTACAGCAGGGTGTCAGCTGTAACATACAGCTGACACCTGACGCTGATGATACGGGCTCAGCTGAGCCTGCGCCATCTTCTCGTCAGTACCGGAAGCATTTTAGGCCCCACCTCCAGGTGGGGCCTAGAAGGCTTCCATACTAGGCAGACCGGGAGGCCAGTATTAGGCCTCCGGTTGCCGTTCCAACCATCGCAACCCCGGCAATCTCGTCGCAAGGGTGGCGATTAACTACAAACTCCTTAAATGCAGCGGCCACTTTTGACCGCTGCATTTAAGAGGTTAATGGCGGGGATTGAAGCTAACTTCGGTTCCCGCCATTACAGCAGAGTGTCAGCTGTAACATACAGCTGACACCCGGGGATGATAGAAAAAAACAAAAACCCAGATGAACATCTAAAGAACTTCAGATCTTACTTTCCTCAGTTAATGTCAATGTACAAGATTCCACAATAGGAAAGACACTGGGCAAAAATGGAAGCTATGAGAGAGTTGCAAGGCGTAAACCCCTGCTGACCAAAAAGAATACAAAGGCTTGTCTAGCATTTGCCCAAAAAAAATATCTAGATGACCCCCAAGACTTTGAGATAATATTCTGTGGACTGATGAGTTAAAGGTGGAACTTTTTAGAACACATGGGTCTTGTTACAACTGGCGTAAAGCAAATACTGCATTCCACCATAAGAACATCATACCAACACTTATACATGGTGATGGTAGTGTGATGGCATGGGGCGGCCTTGTTTCTGCCGGACCTGGACGACTTGTCATAATTGATGGAACCATGAATTCTACTTTCTATCAAAAAATTCTGAAGGAGAATGTCTGCCCTTTAGTTCATGACCCTTAGGGTATGTTCACATGCTTAACAAAAAACGGCTGAAAATACAGAGCTGTTTTAAATGGAAAACAGCTCCTGATTTTCAGCTGTTTTTTAATCAAACTAGCGTTTTTCACAGAGTTCTTTTCAGCTCCAAAAACGGCTCCAGAAGTGACATGCATTTCGTTTTACGGGCCGTCTTTTTATGTGCCGTTTTAAAAAAAAATTAGCACTGTATATCATCCTTTGCTACAGGATAAAGGACTATGTTAAATTAGAGACAAGTGTAGCATACTAAAGCTGGTATTACACGGCCCAATGTGGGCTGTGTAAATGAGTGCCGATCAATGAGACAGATAATGATCCGCACTTGTTTGCTCGTTTCGCAAAGGAGCTAGTATGGGGACGAGCGCTCGCGGATGTCAGGAAGGGGTCAAACAGGATTTGTCCACCCTACTGAAACAGGATTGTCCACTCTACTTGTATTACCCTTGAAATTACTATTCTGGAGCACCCTTTCTTAGAACTCTGCATTGTGTCTTTCCTCCTAGAAATGTATAAATGGACAACTGAGTGTTATCATTCACCTTGTCAGTGTGTCCCTGCACCCTCTGACCCTATGTAGGAATACATCCTACTGACAAGGGGAATTGTAACATCAAAAAGGCCTTTGCTACACAGAGATTGTTTGTAGCGCTACCGATTAGGGTGACAGCTGCAGTCCACAAGACAGCTGTAGCTCTATAGTTAAAATTAATTATTTGCGTTACAAAAAGTCTCCATGTAGGCCAGTCCTTATTCATACATTTCAAGGAGGAGTAACAGGGGAACGTCACAACACAGAGTTCTAAGAAAAGATGCTCCAGAATTGTTATCTCATGTGTAGAACAAGTCAAACATGTCAGTCAAGGTGATAGCTTCTTTATAAGTTTAGTGACTTATAGGTGACTTCTTCTCTGATTGTAGATGTTTTCCTTCCTTTTCTGTTCCATCCAGTCCAGACCGCCATGACGACTTCTCCAGATGACTGCAGAATTTGCTGCCGAGGCATCTTTAGCCCCTTGTTTTAACAGCAATCCCCAGCCTCTATAGCAACACAAATAAATACAGACCCCGGACCAGACCCCTAAATGGACCCCTTAAATTGACCAGACTTTAGACCGGACCCCAGATAAAATTCCTTAAAATAATCAAACCTCAGATTAGACCTTTTAAATTAATCAGACCCCAAAAAAGACCCATTGAATTAATCAGACCTTAGCTCAGATCCCCTGTAAATTAATCAGCCCCCAGATAAGACCCCGTAAATTTATCAGACCCCCCTAAACTGATGAAACTCCAGATCAGACCCCCTAAATTGATGAAACTCCAGATCAGACCCACTAAATAAATCAGACCCCAGGCCAAAGATAATTTTTTTTTATCAGATCAGGCGCTTATACTCACCGCTCATGGCTCCACTCACCGCACACTACAACTGGATTGCATCAGGACTCCCTGCGTGATGGCTCCCAAAGCTGGAGAGAAGTCTGGGAGGTAAGTATAAATGGAACTGGCCACTATCTATTGGATAAATCCAATAGATAGCGTCCGATTAGAAAATCCCAAGCCCCTTTCATTCCCCCCCTCAAGTATCAAGTAAGGCCTAGTTTGGTAAATGGGGAATATTAATCCAACTTTCCCATACAGATTCAATTTTAGAAATACAGTTCCTCTTCAGGTACACACCAGACCAATCTAATGACTCCATTCATTCTGGATATAAATTCCTGTAACATGGGGAACTAGTCTGTATCCAATGAGTCACTATCCAGTGAATACACATTTATACAGTTAGTAGCAGCAATGTGAATACATATGAACCAGGCTACTCCAAGTGGCACTGCCAGCAGCATGTATTGGGAAGGAGGAGCAATGTTCCTTGTCTCAATGCTGGGTAAAAGGCCAGGTTCACATGTAGCGTAAACACTGTGATTTTCCGCAATGGATTTCATCACAGAAAGCAGCAAATTGGATGTAATTTGAACAAATCTCATCCACACGCTGCGTAAAAAAACTGTCGGAAAAAACTTTCATAAATTGACCTTTATGTCAATTTATGTTGCGGAATCGTTGATTTTCTGTTGTGGGTTTTCCCCATTGAATTCAATGTGGAGGTAAAACCTGCAACAAATAGCAGTTGTTGCGATTTTTGAGGCGGAAAAGCTGCGATTATGCCGCATAAAAATCGCAAATCTGAAAAAAAAATCATACTTACATAGAACATTCTGTTTCTGCATCCAGCCAGGCCTCCAGGGATGACATTTCATTCCATGTAACCGCTACAGCCAATCACAGGCTGCAGCAGTCACATGGGATGAAGCGTCATCCCAGGAGGCCGTGCTGTACTCAGAGCAGAGGGACGCGTCGCTATGGCTACGGGTAAGTATGACCTTTTTTTTTTTATTACCTGCTATTTTCTGCAGTGGACATTCCAGGTGAAAAACTGCACCACAATTTGGTAATATCCCTGCGGTGTTCAGAGCAGATATACTGTATGCTTTTAAACAGCATATCAGCGTCGCGTGAATACAGCCTTACAATGAAAAGATAACAGCTTATTAAGACCCAAGACAGGTTGAATACTAAATAAAAATGATATACTGTCCAAAATTCCCACTCATCATGTAATTAAAATGATAGGGCAGTGCAGGTGGATGGTGTGACAGCAAAGTCAATGTAAATGAGATGCAGTATGTAGATAAGTCAGTTAAGGCGGTTGGCTCACCAGAGACAATGGTGGCATATCAGTAGGATATCCCACTAATCCCCAATCGGTGGGGCTCTGACTGCCGTGACCCGCGTCCATCACTAGTACACAGCGGCAGCATGCTAGGAAAGCGATTTGTCTCCTGTTGGCTTTACTTGGCTAATTCCTTAACGCCGTAATGGTCTAACTGTGTATGAAATTGTTCTAGGTCAGTGGATTATAAGTAAATAATTAACGGAGTAAGAGTACAGGCAAGTGCATGTAAATGTGGTGGATTTTAGTCCAGTGAAGGTAGTAAAGGTAAGGTTAATAGATTAATCCCACAGGGTAGGTGTAATTAGGGGGTTATTTTATAGGTCTTTTTTTTTTAAATCAGTTCAAGTTTATTCAACAAATAACAACAGCATTACAGGTCATCATACAATCTTAAGTACAAAGAAATTAGTACATCACAGACCCAACATGTATTGTCAACACTCTTAATATACCCGTCCCCAACTCCCCCCTCCCCTTTCCCCCCCGCAACCCCTCAGCCATCTATTTTTCCAAAGGTTACAACAGGTTTTTATTCCAGCCCATCTCCTCTCTCCCTCCCCTCCATGTGAATGCTATAGTCATACAGTCAGAACCAGAAATTACGAATCACAAATGTATATCCTCCCCATACCTACTATTGCCATTCCCCTACCAATCGCCGTATACCAACTCCACGCCTACAAAGAAGATGCAGTGCCCAGTAGCACAGTATGATCCGTTCGGACCTCAGTACTCACACCACTCCCTCCTGTTACGTTAATCCAAAAGAGACGATCGAAGTGCCAGGAGTTCCATGGATGCCCATCCAGACTGATAAATCCATCTAGCCCATTGTTTCTCGAACTTCCTAATAGACCCACTCTTTGAATATATCCTATACTCCATCAATACCTTGTAATTACATAGTTACATAGTATAGTTACATAGTTAGTACGGCTGAAAAAAGACACATGTCCATCAAGTTCAACCAAGGGAAGGGAAAAGGGAAGGAAAAATTTCTACACATAGGAGCTAATATTTTTTTGTTCTAGGAAATTATCTAACCCTTTTTTAAAGCCATCTACTGTCCCTGCTGTGACCAGCTCCTGCGGTAGGCTATTCCATAAATTCACCGTTCTTACTGTAAAGAAGCCTTGTCGCCTCTGCAGCTTGAACCTTTTTTTCTCCAGACGGAGGGAGTGCCCCCTTGTTTTTTGAGGGGGTTTTACATGGAACAGGATTTCACCATATTTTTTGTATGTGCCATTAATATATTTATATAAGTTAATCATGTCCCCCCTTAGTCGTCTTTTTTCAAGGCTAAATAGGTTTAATTCTTTCAATCTTTCCTCATAACTTAAATTCTCCATGCCCCTTATTAGCTTCGTTGCTCTTCTTTGTATTTTTTCCAACTCCAGGGCATCCTTTCTATGAACTGGAGCCCAGAACTGAACTGCATATTCTAGATGAGGCCTCACTAATGCTTTGTAAAGTGGTAATATTACATCCCTGTCCCGCGAGTCCATGCCTCTTTTAATACACGACAATATCCTGCTGGCCTTTGAAGCAGCTGATTGACACTGCATGCTGTTATTGAGTTTATGATTTACAAGTACACCCAGATCCTTCTCAACAAGTGAATCCGCCAGTGTAGCGCCCCCTAGGACATATGATGCATGCAGGTTGTTGGTACCCAGATGCATAACTTTACATTTATCTACATTAAACTTCATTTGCCAAGTGGACGCCCAAACACTTAGTTTGTTTAAATCTGCCTGCAATTCACAAACATCTTCCATAGTCTGAACTATATTACATAGCTTGGTGTCATCTGCAAAAATAGAAATAGTGCTATTAATCCCTTCCTCTATATCATTAATAAATAAGTTGAATAATAGTGGTCCCAGCACTGAACCCTGGGGTACACCACTTATAACCGGTGACCATTCAGAGAAGGAATCATTGACCACAACTCTCTGGATACGGTCCTTGAGCCAATTCTCAATCCAATTACAAACTATATTTTCTAAACCTATAGTCCTTAATTTACCCATTAGGCGTCTATGGGGGACAGTGTCAAATGCCTTTGCAAAGTTCAAAAACACTAAATCCACAGCGGCCCCTCTGTCTAGACTTCTGCTCACCTCTTCATAAAAACAGATTAGGTTAGTTTGACAACTTCTGTCCTTAGTAAAACCGTGCTGGCTGTCACTTATAATGCTATTTATTGTCACATAATCCTGTATATAGTCCCTCAATAGCCCCTCAAACATTTTCCCCACGATGGATGTTAAGCTTACTGGTCTATAATTACCCGGGGAAGACCTAGAGCCCTTTTTGAAAATAGGCACCACATTTGCCCTGCGCCAGTCCCTTGGCACTATACCAGTCACTAGAGATTCTCTGAATATTATGAAAAGGGGGACAGAAATAACTGAACTAAGCTCTTTAAGAATTCTAGGGTGTAACCCATCTGGTCCCGGAGCCTTGTGCACATTTATTTTATTTAATTTAGCTTGGACCATCTCTACATTCATCCAATTCAGTATATCAACTGATATATTAACAGCACTGGCACCGGCTACATCAGCTGCTCTTTCTTCAGTTGTATATACAGAGCTAAAGAACCCATTTAGTAACTCTGCCTTCTCTTGATCCCCTGTGATCAACTCCCCATTACCATTATCTAGGGGTCCTACATGTTCAGACCTTGGCTTTTTTGCATTTATATGCTTGAAGAATTTTTTAGGATTTGTTTTACTATCCTTGGCCACCTGCCTTTCATTTTGTATTTTTGCTAATTTTATTACATTTTTACAGATTTTATTAAGCTCTTTATATTTTACAAAGGCTACAGCTGTACCCTCAGATTTGTATTTTTTAAATGCCCTTTTTTTGTCATGTATTGCCCCTTTCACAGAAGGTGTAAGCCATGTGGGGTTTAATTTGAGTCGTTTATACTTATTACCTGTAGGAATAAATTTTGCACTATAATAACTCAAAGTAGATTTGAAAATCTCCCATTTATCATTTGTTCCATTATTTGACATTAGTTCTTCCCAGTCCATATCCTGAATTGCAGCCCTCATCCTGGGGAAATTGGCTTTCTTAAAATTAAATTGACTATACCAATGATTTCCTGCATCGAAGGCGATTCCGCATCCAACCAATGCTGAGCTATACCCTTCCTGACTTGGTACAACATTTTGGCAATAGCCAAACATTCCAGCCGTTCCCCCTCCATATCCCCAACATATCCCAGAAGCATCACTATTCGGTCTATTGGAATCTGCACCTCATACACACTCCCCACTAACTCTGACATCTCCCCCCACAAGTTCCCCAGAGCCCCGCAGGACCAAAACATGTGATAAATGTCTGCCTTTTCCTCCGGACACCGAGGACACTTGGCATCAGTTCTTAATCCCATACATTTCAGAACCCAGGGGGTCCTATATACCCTGTGTATCAAAAAGAGTTGGGATCCCCCCAGTGATCTTTGGGAATAGGTCCTACATCATGTTCCCATTTGGCATTAACATGCGCCATAAGATCCTCCAGATGTTCGGACAACAACCTGCGATATACCAAAGAGATCAACCCCCTTGATAGAGCTGCTTTCGCAATATATTCCAACACTCCCAATGCATATATCTCCAGGTCAACACTGGAAGCTTGCGTCTGTAAGGCATGGCGAATCTGCAGATATTGATAGAACAGATGTGGATCCAGCTGAAATCCATCCCTCAGTTGCTGAAAGGATTTGAGGGTATCCCCCTCATACAGCTGACTCAGTCACACAGACCTATGTTAGTCAATAGGGCCGTTCAGACTGTCCATGATTTTCACGCAGCGTATGTCCGCTGCGTAAAACTCACGACATGTCCTATATCTGCCCGTTTTTCACGCATCAGCAACCCATTGAAGTCAATGGGTGATGCGCGCTACAGTCGTCAAAACTATGAATGAAAACAGAAAAGCACCACGTGCTATTCTGTTTACAAACATAAAAACAGAGTGTCATAATGATGGCGGTTGCGCGAAAATCACGCAGCCACGCATCACATGCTGCTGACACACAGAGCTTTTATGGACCGTTTGCGCGTGCAAAACGCAGCGTTTTTTGCGAGCGCAAAACTCACACGCTCGTGTATCCGGCCTTACAATGCCCTGTTGTTCCCAACCCTGCATCCCCTCCAATTGGTACAATTCCCACAAATATGGATTCTTCCAAAGCGGAGTATAGCGAGGTGGGTCCATTCCTCGCTAGCCTCTTATACGTGTGTGCTTCCAGTCCTGCCAACGGATTTTCCCCTCCCCCTAAATATGATAAAATATGTGCACAGGACCCCCGTTTTTCTTCATGTTCCCACCCCCAAAAATGCTGACATTGAGCAGTCAAGTAATACACCCATGCATTTGGCAGAGCTGGGCCCCCCTCGTCCTTAGGCAATTGCAGCTTCTCCAGTTTGATTCTAGGCACTCCCCGCTTCCACACTAGATCTCGAAAAAGGTTATGCAACCTCCTAAACCAGTGTTTGGTGGGGATCCACATAGGGGAGTTATGGATAACATATAACACCTGAGGCATGAGAATCATTTTGATCAGATTAGTTCTACCCAAAGCAGAAAGTGGGAGCTTGTTCCAAGGCTCCACTTTGGCCTTTATCTTTGGCAACAATGGTATAATATTAAGGGCATGTAATCCGTCACCCTCGCCGTTACCCTAACCCCCAGGTATTTAAATTCAGTGACAACTGGTATGGGAACCTCAACCTCCCCGTCGGGAGAACCACCGGATCTATTAACAGAAGAGCCGATTTCAACCAATTTATTGTTAATCCTGAATATATCCCAAAGCGTTTAATAAGGTCCATAACTATCGGCAGGGTGCGCTCGGTATCCGCCATAAACAACAGCATATCATCAGCATATAATGCAATACGCTCCTCCACCGCACCATATCTCAACCCCTGTATGTCCACACGTTGGCGGACTGCGCACGCCAATGGCTCCACTGCTAGAGCAAACAATAACGGTGACAAGGGACATCCCTGACGCGTCCCCCTAGCCAACAAAAACTGTTCAGAGAGCGCACCATTCGCCCTAATCCTTGCAGTTGGTGCCACATACAACAGCTTAATCCATTGTACATAATTAGGACCGAACCCCATTCTGTCCAGGACCGACAACAAATATCCCCACTCCACACAATCGAAAGCTTTAGCAGCATCCAACGAAGGAATGGCTCATCCTATAGGATTATCTGGGATCACCTGTAAGTTCAAAAACAATCGTCTCAGGTTCACCGCCGTCTATTTAGACGGCATGAAGCCGGACTGGTCCCCATGTACCACCCCATCCACTACTCTAGAGAGCCGTAGTGCCAAGACCTTTCCCCAGAATTTTAATATCTGCTGTCAACTGGGACACCGGTCTATAGGATTCTGGCAGTTGAATATCTTTTCCCTCCTTAGGCAGAACTGTAGCGTCCATGGCCGCGGGCCGTCGGGTTTACTCACTTCCCGACGCCCGCAGCCATGGATCCCCATCTCCTTCCTAGGAGACGCCAGCACTCACTTCCGCTCCGTTCTGCTGTGTCCCGTAGGGTGCGCGCACATGCTCGTGCCCGGCCTTAAAGGGCCAGCGCGCGCACAAAGGAAATCGTCATCATCATCAACTGCCATGATTTCCTGGTCTATAAGAAGGCCCCAGGCCTTCTGATCCTTGCCTGAGCGTTGTTAGTTTATCCGAGTCTGTCTTGCAAATGGTCCCTTAGTGTTTCCCTTTCCAGTTGTTACCCGTGCCCTTTTACCTGTTCCTATATCCCGTACTGTTCTTGTTGCTGTGCAAACCAGCGTTGGAATCGTGTCTACTGCACGTTTGCCACGTCCAGTGTCTTCTGCCATGTCCAGTGTCTTCTGCCACATCGGATACTGCCCGCTACGTCTGGCGCTACCTACTGCACCTGCTGTAGTTTGCCACGTCCAGTGTCTTCTGCAACGTCCAGTGTCTTCTGCCACGTCCAGAGTCTTCTGCCATGTCCAGTGTCTTCTGCCACATCGGATACTGCCAGCCTCGTCTGGTGCTACTTGCTGCACCAGCCTCCATCCGTGCAGAAGCCACAGCCACCGTCTCGACTAGTTCAGGTACCCAAGTGTTACTATCTACTATTGACTTTTATATAGACTGTGACCTGGTCAGCTGCCTCTCCGCTACGGCGGAGCGGCCTAGTGGGTCCACATAACCTGTGACCGTGACAAGAACCACTATGGTGGCCTCATATATTGAGTCCGGAAGCCGTCCCCTATCAAAACTGTCCTTCAAAGTAATCAATAAATGCGGAGTAATCTCCTCCCCATATTCCTTAAAAACCTCTACCAGGAGGCCATCTGGCCCTGGAGCCTTTTCGTTCGCCAATGTCCCTTTTGCCTCCTGTAATTCTTCCAGAGAAATAGGCTCCTCCAACATCGTTCTCTCCCCCCCCAATCTCGGAAGACTAACCTCCCCCAGATACTCCTCTAACTGTTGAGATGTGTACCCTGCTCTAGAGTCATATAAATTAGAATAAAACTGCCGAAATACTAGTAAGATTTTTCCTGTATCAGTTTCCTGCCTCCCCCTCCCTCTTTATACTATGTATATAATTATTCTCCCTCTGGGCCTGTGCCATTTTGGCTAGCAACCGTCCTGTTGTTTCCCCTTCCTCATACTATTGTTGTTTAAGAAACATCCTCTTGTTATCTGCCCTTTCCAACTGATGCTTTTTTAGTAACTTCTGTGCCTCCACCCAATTCCTCAAAGTATCTGGCGTATTATCAGCAACATGCTGTCGTTCTGTCTCTGTCACCCTCTCTAATAAAACTTCCCCAAGCTGTCTAGACTTTGTTTAACTGCAGTAATTTGTTGTATGAACACCCCCCTCAACCAGGCCTTCATTGCATCCCAAAGTACGTCCTGTGGCACTGTACCAGTATTAAACTGAAAGTATTCCTTTAGCAACTCTAAGACCTTTTTATTATCTAATAGTTTCAACCAAAATGCATTGAATTTCCAACACCCCTTACCCCGCCCTATCCTCCCTTCAGTCTCCACCTTTAGCAACATAGGAGAGTGGTCCGACAAAGCTCTCTGTAAACACCCTATCTGAGCAATAAAGGGTACCGCTGTAGGCGAGCATAATATCAAATCTATTCTGGAGAGAGACTGATACGTGGAGGAAACACATGAGTACTGACACAGTCCTGGATGTTTATCTCTCCAGACATCCCGCCAACCTATCTCAGTAATAAGCCACCCAAACGCTGTTATCCCTCCCCCCGAATTACCATCCCCACTATGAAATTTATCTGTGTGTCTATATATGTGTCTGTATGCGTATCTATGTCTCTGTGTATGTGTATATTTTTCTGTGTGTGTGTGTGTGTGTCTGTCTGTATATATATATATATATATATATATATATATATATATATATATATATAAAGCTATATATATGTGCCTGTGTGGGTATAGTTATCAGAGTGTGTTATCTGTGATGTTACATAGGACTGCAGGTGACACTACAACATTATATGTACTCAGAGAGTTATCACTTTGTGTTATCTGTGGTGTTACATAGGACTGCAGGTAACATCTACATTATCTGTACTCAGAGAATGATCACTGTGTTATCTGTGGTGTTACATAGGACTGCAGGTAACATCTACTACATTATCTGTATTCAGAGAAATATCACTGACGTGTTAAATTTGGTGTTGCATAGGACTACAGGTAACATCTACTACATTATCTGTACTGTGTATATGTGTGTCTGTGTGGATATATATGGGTCTGTGTGTGTGTATATGTGTCGCTATGCATGTACAGATGTGCCTGTTTGTGTGTATATATATATATATATATATATATATATGTGTACTGTATTTGTGTATATTTATGTGTGTGTCTGTGTATACATGCCTCCTGTGTATGTGTCTGTATGTATGTATGTATGTATGTATGTGTCTGTACGTTTATCTATTTAGCTATGTATATGTGTTTATATATATTTCCCTGTATGTCTAAATATGTCTTTATGTATGTACATTTTATATGTTCCAGTATGTGCGTGTCTATATATGTGGTTAATTATTTATTTGTGGAGTGCAGCAATAGAGAGTCCCGCACAGGGTGCCATCCAACCTTAGGGTGGCCCTGGACCCAGGCCACAGATTGGCCAACATACAAAGTCCTTAGTTCCTTTTATTGGGTACCGTAATTTTTAGGACCTGATCTAAATAACATGTATCAACAGTAAATTTAAGCTTTACATAAGACGCTTGGCATGGCTTATCACTTAAAGGGATCCTGTCATCAACATCTTACCTGTTAAACTCGCCTGACCCCTCAATGGCCGCAGCTGTCCAGAGTTCGTTCCTGTTCTCTTCTTTCCTGAAGTCCTCCTCTGTCTGTAAATATCGTCGTTTAAACTCTTCCCGCCTTTTATGGTAATTATTTTTCCCTCTGGGATGCAGCTTCTTAACCCCGCCCACCGTTGCCACCTGTCTGGCCCTGACTGGCTAAGGAGCTGTCAATCAAAAAGAAGGAGGTGGAGTCCACTCTGAGACGCTGGAGGAATGAAAATCTGACTCTTTTCAGATGAAGATTTGACTCTTTTCTGCTCATTTGCATACGGTGTGGGACCACTGAAAAACGGAATACTAAAGGTACAGAGCTTACTTAGAACATATTTATAGCTTAGATGACAATGATTTTTCACCCACTTTCACCAGGTATTGCTGGCTTTATAGCTAAAATGCTGGTGACAGGTTCCCTTTAAACAGCAGAGAAGTAATGAGCCCTCTTAGAACAATTGAACTCCTGTCTGCCAGAAGGAGGGACAGTACTGGTCTTCTCTATGGCCCGACTAAACACATTCCCACTGGGGGTCTAAGGAGGACGGTCCTTATAGTTCAGATTAAACTTCTCTCCAGGACGGTTATTCTCTCTTACTTTACCCTCTGCTGTCGTGCCGGCCTGGAAGTCTTAGTTGGCCACTGGCTATTACATACCTTCCAACCATCCAGAATTCAGCCGGACATCTCAGGACTCTCGGAGGTGTCCCACTGTCCCGGGCGGCAAGTGGTATGTCCCAGTGTCAACTGCATCTGCGTCCTCAGTTGAACCCAATGTTCAAGCAGGGAACCGTTAACTCTCTGCTTTTGCATTAGTCCAGACCGGAGAAGAAGAAGGAGCTCCTCGACTCGTCGAGGTCTCCATAGGCACATATCTACTTTAAGCGCTGAGCCCGGGGAAGCCATAAAAGGACAGTGACGGTAGTAGCTCTTCCAGGAGCGGAATCTGCTGCCAGAGCATTGCTGATGCTCTGGCCGGGGATTCCGCTCCTAAAGGGAAACCCTGATGTCACTTTCCATATATGGAAGTGACGTCAGGGGCTCCTTCCGGAGCGGAATCCCCGGCCACAGTGTGGCCGATGCTCTGGCTGGCGATTCCACTCCTAGAGGGAGCCCCAATGGCGCTATCTACAGGGGGTGTAGCGCCATCTACAGGGGGTGCTATCTTCAAGTGGGGTGTGACACTATATAAATGGGCACTGTGGTACTCTAAAGGGGCACTATTTACAGGGGACAATGTGGTACTATCTACATGGGCACTATCTATGTGGGCATTGGCACTAGCGGGAGCTAAGGGGGCATTATACTGTATGGGGTAGCTGAGACAACATTATACTGTATAAGGGCAGCTATGGGGCATTATACTGTATGGTGGTAGCTATGGGGCATTATACTGTATCATGGCATCTAAGGGGGTATTCTACTGTATGGGGGCAACTATGGGGGCATTATACTGTATGGGGAAAATGATAGGGGCAATATACTGTATGGGGGAGATGTGGGGAATTATACTGTATGGGGCATCTATGTGACATTATACTGTATAAGGGCAGCTATGGGGCATTATGCTGTATGGGACAGCTATGGAGGCATTATGCTGTTTGTGGGCATCTATGGGGCATTATGCTGTATGAGGGCAGTTATGGGGCATTATGCTGTATAGAGGCTGCTATAGGGGCATTATACTGTATGGGACATCTGTGTGGGCATTATATTGTATAGGGGCATCTGTGTGGGCATTATACTGTATGGGGAATTATACTGTATGGGGGCAGCTATGGGGCATTATACTGTATGGGGCAGCTATGGGCATTATGCTGTATGGGGGAATTTGTTTATGCATTATAGTGCATGGGTGCATCTGTGTGGGCATTATACTATATGGGGGCATCTGTGTGGGCATTATACTACATGGACCTGACACATACACAAGGATTACACAGGTCAGATACAGGAGGAAGCCAGACACTGACAGCGATGGGACACAATATAATTTAAAGGGGCAGTGTCACTCTCTTACAAATTAGATTGCAAGCTACTCTAGGACAGGGTAACCAATATGACTGAATATGTTTTCTGCACATCAAAGCAAAAATCTGAACAGCCCTTCAAAACTGCGATACGCTTTCCATAGAAGCATATTCTATGACATGGATGAATGCAAGGTAATGAGCAGCTATATAGTGCGGTGCTTTGACAGAACCATATGAGAACAACAGATAAAAGGCATATGTTTGCTATGAGCCCCATTGCATTGCATCAGTTGTTTGAAGTTTTGGAATTAGTTCTGCTAATATGACAGGTGTTTTCATTGATGACCTGTAGGGGGCACCGTTTGATTACTTGACTCCAAGTCCTGGCATTTCCTGCTCAACAAGAGCTATTCAAATCTGCTAAATAACACTAAAATAGCAATTGTTCCCATAAAATAGAGAGAAAGGCACCTGTTTTGCTATCTTGTATAATTAGTACACCTACATGTGGCCGGGATCCCTGACATCCACATACAAGATTTTAGAGTAATAATATCACTTTGAATTTGCCAGTGTAAACGCTAAAGATTTTCGGAGATTTTACTTTACATAGCCCGAGACGTAGTTCTTGAGAAGGTGCAAAGATATGATTTCCAAACAAAGTCACAAAAATATTTCATTTGCCATTAGCTGTCATTACCTACATGCCTTCACCTGACACTCAATACTTTCCGTGCGCCTCCCTCTCCATTGCACATGTAGTAATCCTTTTTATTAATACACTACAGTCTATGGCAGGAAATACTGAAGAGAGGTCAAGGAATATTAGGACTGAACAATCACCCCAGCTATTGCCATCAGAAGGTCACTGAGCGCGTATGAACCTGCTCTGATTCCATGTTATGGCTTTTCCTGAAATTTGACTAGAAAGGGTCATAGATGTCATGAGCTGATAGATGGATTTAATGCAGCTGCCTCCCTTTTCGGCAATAACCTTTCTGTAAAATGGATGCTATGGAACATCCCTGTTTGCTATCTGAGCTGCTAATGAATGTCTTCTTCACCCGGCTCTGACAAGACTCTCATTCAGCAATTCTGTAGATCCTTCCCTGTAAAAAGCACCTGGCTTGTATAAGTCCTAGAAGACTATAAGTCATCAAAATAGATAAAATAATATAATGCAGATTGCGTGCCGAGGGCAGCCGTTATAAGATGTGGTTTAGGGATCCCTATATTTTGGGTTAATTTATGCCACTGCCAAGAAACTGAAAGAGCAGAAATCAGACCTGTCCATGTGCTTATACAGTGAAGGAAATAAGTATTTGATCCCTTGCTGATTTTGTAAGTTTGCCCACTGTCAAAGTCATGAACAGTCTAGAATTTTTAGGCTAGGTTAATTTTACCAGTGAGAGATAGATTATATTAAAAAAAAGAAAAAACAGAAAATCACATTGTCAAAATTATATATATTTATTTGCATTTTGCACAGAGAAATAAGTATTTGATCCCCTACCAACCATTAAGAGTTCAGCCTCCTCCAGACCAGTTACACGCTCCAAATCAACTTGGTGCCTGCATTAAAGACAGCTGTCTTACATGGTCACCTGTATAAAAGACTCCTGTCCACAGACTCAATTAATCAGTCTGACTCTAACCTCTACAACATGGGCAAGACCAAAGAGTTTTCTAAGGATGTCAGGGACAAGATCATAGACCTGCACAAGGCTGGAATGGGCTACAAAACCATAAGTAAGACGCTGGGTGAGAAGGAGACAACTGTTGGTGCAATAGTAAGAAAATGGAAGACATACAAAATGACTGTCAATCGACATCGATCTGGGGCTCCATGCAAAATCTCACCTGGTATCCTTGATCCTGAGGAAGGTGAGAGCTCAGCCGAAAGCTACACGGGGGGAACTTGTTAATGATCTCAAGGCAGCTGGGACCACAGTCACCAAGAAAACCATTGGTAACACATTACGCCGTAATGGATTAAAATCCTGCAGTGCCCGCAAGGTCCCCCTGCTCAAGAAGGCACATGTACAGGCCCGTCTGAAGTTTGCAAATGAACATCTGGATGATTCTGAGAGTGATTGGCTGAAGGTGCTGTGGTCAGATGAGACTAAAATTTAGCTCTTTGGCATTAACTCAACTCGCCGTGTTTGGAGGAAGAGAAATGCTGCCTATGACCCAAAGAACACCATCCCCACTGTCAAGCATGGAGGTGGAAACATTATGTTTTGGGGGTGTTTCTCTGCTAAGGGCACAGGACTACTTCACCGCATCAATGGGAGAATGGATGGAGCCATGTACCGTCAAATCCTGAGTGACAACCTCCTTCCCTCCACCAGGACATTAAAAATGGCTCGTGGCTGGGTCTTCCAGCATGACAATGACCCGAAACATACAGCCAAGGCAACAAAGGAGTGGCTCAAAAAGAAGCACATTAAGGTCATGGAGTGGCCTAGCCAGTCTCCAGACCTTAATCTCATCGAAAACTTATGGAGGGAGCTGAAGATCCGAGTTGCCAAGCGACAGCCTCGAAATCTTAATGATTTACAGATGCAAAGAGGAGTGGGTCAAAATTCCATCTAACATGTGTGCAAACCTCATCATCATCAACTACAAAAAACGTCTGACTGCTCTGCTTGCCAACAAGGGTTTTGCCACCAAGTATTAAGTCGTGTTTGCCAAAGGGTTCAAATACTTATTTCTCTGTGCAAAATGCAAATAAATATATATAATTTTGACAATGTGATTTTCTGTTTTTTTTTAAATATAATCTATCTCTCACTGGTAAAATTAACCTAGCCTAAAAATTCTAGACTGTTCATGTCTTTGACAGTGGGCTAACTTACAAAATCAGCAAGGGATCAAATACTTATTGCCTCCACTGTAAGTAGACCCAATCTGCATTGTGCATCCATATTAGAGTTAGGATAGGCCTTAGAATATTTAATTGATGGGGTCTAACCCCTGGTTCCCCTGACAATAAGCAGAATGTGCTCAAAAGCTGTGCCCCACAATCAGGGCCGGATTATTATTGGTGCTCTTGGAGCTCCAGCTCCAGGCCCCGCGTTCCCCCTCGCTCAGGGGGGCCCCCGGCGACTTCCATATTCAATTGTACCTGTGTTCTCAGGATGCAGGTACAATTGAATACAATGACAGAGCTGCAGGGAGCTAGCAAACTTGTTCGCTATTCGCTGCAACCTATAGAACACAGGAATTGGATCCCTGCGCAGGTGCGATGATGTCATCCCTCTGGCGTACCCTTCAGGCCTAATGTGACATGAGTAGGCTGGAGCTCGGTTCATCGCGGGAACGACCCGGGCTCGGTGAGTAAATTTTTATTTTATTTCTTGGTGGCGCTACATGCAGGGAGGTGTGTGAATCACTATCTACAGGGAGAGGGGGTGTATGGCACGATCTACAAGGGGGGGTGTGTGTATGGCACGATCTACAAGAGGGGGGTGTATGGAACGATCTACAAGGGGGGGCTGTGTGGCACTATCTACAAGGGGGGCTGTGTGGCACTATCTACAAGGGGGTATGTGTGGCACTACTTACAGTGGATGTGTGTGGCACTACCTACAGTGGATGTATGTGGCACTGCCTACAGTGGATGTGTGTAGCACTGCCTACAGTGGATGTGTGTGGCACTGCCTACAGTGGATGTGTGTGGCACCGCCTAGAGTGCATGTGTGTGGCACTGCCTACAGGGGATGTGTGTGGCACTACCTACAGGGGATGTGTGTGGCACTACCTACAGTGGATGTGAGTGGCACTGCCTAGGGTGGATGTGTGTGACACTACCTACAGTGGATGTGTGTGGCACTGGCTATAGTGGATGTGTGTGGCACTGCCTACAGGGGATGTGTGTGGCACTACCTACAGGGGATGTGTGTGGAACTACCTACAGGGATGTGTGTGGTACTATCTACAGAGGGAGGTGGGGCACTCTCTACAGCGGCCACTGTGTGGCACTCTCTACAGGGGCCACTGTGTGGCACTCTACAGTGGCCACTATGTGGCACTGTCTACAGGGGCCACAGTGTGCCACTGTCTACAGAGGGCACTGTGTGGCACTATCTACAGGGGGCAATGTGTGATACTGTCTGCTGATCCGCTGTATCTAAGCCTATCATGTGATATTGACTGCTGAGCTGTTGTGTCTTATCTTATCATTATACTGTTTGCTGAGCCGCGGTATCTAAACGTATTGTGTGACACTGCTGAACTGTTGTATCTAATCCTATCATGTCTGATAATGTCTGGTCTGCTGAGACAATGTATCTAATTCTATTCAGTGGTGTAGCTATAGGGGGTCATAGTCTTTTAGATCTATATATCTTTTTTTTTGTTTGGGGGTGGTGCATGTTTTGGGCCTTGTGCCCCTGATCTTATAAGACCCTAACATTGCCCCTGGTATAGACACATATTATGTTAATATACATAGTCTCCCGGACCGGGCCCTGTCACAGGCCGCAAACGCTAATTTGACATTGCCAAATGCCCAGTTGATGCTTGCACCGCGCCGCCGTCACCAGCAGGCATAAAATTGAACTTGTCCCTTTGGTGTAGTTTACAACTGGTGAGTAGATATGTAGACAGTATATTATTAAACAGAGTGGGGTAGGTCAAGATCACTTGTTTCAATTGGAAAGTCATTTTGGGGGATGGGCTCATTCTTGATTGGCATGGTGCAATGGAAGTGGATACTGCTATGTAAGTAAATCATGAGGTGGTCAGGTTAGGAACTGACTAATGTGTGGAAAAGTAGCTGTATTAACGTATTTACTTTTTTCTTTAGGTGACGTGAAGAACCTGACCACTCTACTTGGTGTGAGTTGATTCCAGGCTCCTTCTACCTGTATCTCCTGTGTGCCAGCTGCCCAGTGGGCATAGCATTGAACTTGTCCCTTTGGTGTAGTTTACAATTGGTAAGTAGTCAATTGTCTTATTTATAACACTGTACTAGATAGGAAGAGGGTGATTTATAGATTGTGTTAGGCTCATGTCACTTTTTTTTTCTGGCGGTTTTTGAGCAATTTTTCTAGCCAAACACAGGCGTGCATACAAAAGAGACATAGCAGTTTTTTTCTTTATACTTTTCCATCTTTTAGGATCCTCTTCTGTGTCTGGCTCAAAAAACTGTGACACCAGCCTCAAGGAAATATGCTAACAGCTCTGTCCATGGGCGGCCTCATATTTCAGTTCATCCTCATTTAAGTGAATGGAGCTGAACTTCAATACCAGACGCAACCCATGGACCGACATGATGCTGTTTAAAAAAACAACACTTTTTTAGAGTCCTGGACAACCCCTTTAAAAATAGAAATATGCTGCCTAAAGTACATTAATTTTGTAAATGAGACCGCCACTATTGCTGAAACGAAGGTGCAGAAGTACTCAGCTGAGAGCAGCGCTCATCGTCAGCCTTTAGACGGCTCTCATAGACGTTCTATATAAGCCATCTTCAGCCTGACAGGCAGAGCTGCTCACAGCCGAGGATACAAAGCTCTTAGCTGAGTACTTCTGCACCATCGTTTCAGCAATGGTGGCGGTCTCAGAACCCAGATCCACTTCCAGTATGTGTCTATAACATTTCAAAAGTTTGATCACAGTGTAGTTATTATCAAACATGTTTTAATGCAGAATTTTAATATGTTGGATTTTTAACAAGAATCTGTTGCTGTTAGCAAAGTTTGTACAGCTTTTCCTTCAAACAAATATATTTGTTTTAGTCAGGCAAGCACTGGTTAGCACTGCTGCAGATGCCATTTATTGAATGAGGCTGCATTGTCGGGGCAGGTGGGCTCACACAATTTTAACAAATTTGATTAAACTGTGTGCCAAGAACCTCACTGTTATTTGCTTATAAAAAATATTGCAGTAATTAAATGGGTTTTTGAATCTCATCTCATAAATTCATAGTATATCCCCGTGATATGCTATAAATGTCTGATAGATGCAGAAACCACTTCTGGGACCTGCACCCATCTCGAGAACGCAGGTCTCCTCACACCTGTCAAGTCTTCTAAAGTGGACGGGAGGTACAGAAATAGCCAAGCAGGCTGTTTTCAGCTGTTTGCATAACTCCAATAGAAGTAAATTGGATTAAACAAATAGCATAGCGAGCTATCCTGTGGATATACCATAAATATATGAGATAATATATGACTCCTAAGTTACGAAAACAGTGTAGCTCGCTTTGCTATCCTGTGGATATGCCATAAATGTATGGCATGAGAAAACATCTGTTATTATAAATATTTTATATATAATGTATATTTTACTTTTGGTCACTGGTGTCTCAGTGACCTCCAGCATAGCGTGTTCTTTTTAAGACACCTGGTTTAATCATTCTTATGTTTCCTGAGAGCAACCGGCCCAGCCAGCAATGAGTGTAATGTTATCTTCATTTCTTAGCAAAGACGAACCTACACTCACTACATGCCACCCACCATCTATGGGTACAGAGCGAGGAATGAAGGGCATCAAATGTAAGTCGCTGCTTTTAATGTTTAACTTAGTGGACATTTAATATCTCAAGCACTCTAGCTTCTATTTTGTGGGGCACAGTTTATAATAGGTTGTACTAAGCTTCAAATGCCTAGAAGCATTGTCGTGCAGAACCCTGTGTTAGTTGGTTGGGGGTCCCATCATAAATAACTCCTCCATACTGCCGGTATTGCAACTCAGTCCAATTCATTGGAATTAAACTGGGTTGTAGTACCAGACACACATGCCTCTATTCTATTGGTCAATAAGAATATAAAAGCACTATTATATACACTGAATGCCACTTTATTAGAGAGACCTTCCCTTTCACAATTGGAAATTAAACACGTGACTTGGATGCAGCATAAAGTGAGCACCTTTTCCGTGGATCGGTTTAATGTGAATCCACATTAAAATGGGAATGTCGAGCGATCTGGGCGACTTGCTGCTTATCAGTGATAGACTAGCCAGGACCAGCTATCCTGTCCACATAACACAATATTCCTGCAGAACAATTTTAACACCTAGTGGAATTTATGCCACCACAAATTGCTGCGGTTCTAAAGGCTAAAGGAGATACAACGTACTATTAGATGTGGGTTTCTACAGGAGCATTTTATTTAATGATTCCAATTGAGAAATTATTATGTTTTGTGAGATATAACAGAGAAGTTTAAAATTTAAGCAGAGGACAACCCCTTTAAAGCGGACGTGTCACATCCTCTAACATATAAAACCAGCTGAACAGTGCAGCTCTGATTTTCTTTTCCTGATAGCCTCTCACGATCCCCTGCTTTTGTTCATTTCGGTGGTTTGAAAGAGTAGACTGTCAAGTGGGCGGTCCCCAGTGCTCAGTGTCAATCACAGTCATAGACCCTTAGTACTGAGGACCGCCCACTTGACAGTCTACTCTTACAGGTCACCGAAACGAATAGAACTGTAGGGGAATGCAGGCGGCTAGCAGGAAAAGAGAACAAGCCCTGTACTCAGTGACTGGTAAGCTATCCAGCTGGTTTCATACTGTATGTTGGAGGCGTGATGGGTCCTCTTTAAGTAACTTTATTAGGCTTCCATGTCAGTGCAGAGTATCTATTAAAATAAAAATGTTGACTGTTTAGAAATATTCCTTCAGATGATTATTATTATTATATTACTTTACTATATTACTACATAGTCAAAAAAACAAAAATGCAAATAACACATTTGGGTATCATAAAAAAACAATTTTAGTTATATTTGTTAAGATTTTTTTGGAGCTAGCCAACTATCATAACTCAACAAATAAATATTAGTCTTCCAGTAACAGGATAAACCCCCTGCCGACTGATATGCCAATGCACAAATGTATGTATACCAATTACAGATGGATAAGATGCAAAATGGATATTTCCTGAATGCTGAATGTAGTGCTCCGCTGTAGGGATTGAATTCCTTCTCCACAAATGGGATATTTCAGTTCGAGCGTGGCGCCAGCAAGTTGCCTCCGCTGTCAGGGGCGTAACTAGGAAAGACTGGGCCCCATATAAAACTTTTGACTGTCCCCTTCTCCTCCTCTGGGTGCCACACACAGCCCCCGCTTGTACATAGTGCCCCCTGCAGATTGTGCCATACAGCCCCCCCCTGTAGATTGTGCCATACAGTCCCCCCCTGTAGATTGTGCTATACAGTCCCACCTGTAGATTGTGCCATACAGCCCCCCCTGTAGATAGTGCCATACAGCCCCCCTGTAGATAGTGCCATACAGCCCCCCTGTAGATAGTGCCATAGAGGCCCCCACCTCGTCCTTGTAGATAGCGTAGTGCCATACAACCCCCACCTCCCCCTTGTAGACAGTGTCCCCCATCTCCCCTTTGTAGATAGCACGCCCCCTTCCCTCTTGTAGACAGTGCCCCACAAACAAATAAAACAAAAAAATTGTATTCCCGCAACGAATGGATAGGCTGCAGGCCAAATGGCCTGTAGCCTAGTAAATGGCAGAGCAGGGAGATGCCTCCCTGCTCTGCCATAGTGTTCAATAGTATCTATATCCTAAGGACGCAGATACTATTGAATGCGGCGTAGCTACCACTGTAGCAGTCATAGAGGGTGCTAGCGGCGCTATCAGGCATGGGTGACCCCGTGCTTGTGGGCGGAACAGGCCACCTCATGCTGCAGGCACTGCAGCAGCCGCTATGGCGGTATTTATGCCATTGTCCACTGTAACATCTACAACTCTTAGGTTAGGTTCACACCACGATTTAGCATCCTGTTGAATTGTACTGTTTTGTTATTTTTCAAGATTAGCAAACAAAGCAGAGCATAATCAGATCAGCATTTCCTATTTTTAAAGGCTATGTACAACTTTGAAATAGTTATGAACAGATGTGATCGGTAACAGCTCGATCCTGCGTGTCAGAGACACAGGACCCGATGTCACTGAACCCATCAGTCCCGCTGAACTGACGGATACAGGATTCAGCGCAAGATAAATCTGCCATTTATGGCCAGAAAAATGGGCGAAAATAAGTTGTGTGAACTTACCCTAAGGCGTAATTCACACGAACGTGTTAGTTTTGAGTGCGTAAAAGACGCAGTATATTTCCTGCGTTGCAGTTCCGTGTAACATTCGTATACAGCGCGCGTCTGCTTTTTTATGCACGTATGTTATCCGTATGTCACGCGTTTTTCACGTTAGCAAAAAAAAAACTGAAGGATGTGTTTTTCTTTTTCTCATCATTGCTTTAGCAACTGATGTGTGAATCATGGACAGCACCTGAATGTCTGGATGGCCTCATTGAATTGCATAGGTCCGTGTGACATTTGTTGTTTTAGGCCTTATTCACACGAACGTGTTATATGTCGCACAGACGTATGCTAGTGAATGGGGGCGTTCAGACTGTTAGTGATTTTCACGCAGCGTATGTGTGCTGCGTAAAACTCACGACATGTCCTATACTTGCCCGTGTTTCGTGCAGCACGCACCCATTGTAGTCAATGGGTGCATGCAAATCGCGCACGGCACATGGAAACACTTCCGAGTGACACGCGTTATTCGCGCTACAGCTGGTAAAGAAGAGAAGGGAAACATAATATCCCCTCCTTCTTTACTGTGTCGTCACATAAAAAGGGGGTGTCATAATGATGCCGGCTGCGCGAAAATCACGCAGCCACGCACCATATACACATGTCACACTGAACTTTTTCTCACGCAAAACACACCGTTTTTTGCGCGCGCAAAACGGACACGTTCGTGTGAATAAGGCCTTAAAGAGCGTAACACGGACGTGAAATACGCTCGTGTAAATAAGGCCTAACAGTTATCACCTATCCAGTAGATAGGTGATAACTTGTCACAACCGGAATACCCCTTTAAGAACAAATGCAATTATTGCACATTTCCAGAGTAGTGAGTTATAATAAAGACCAGTGGCTTGCCTTTCATAGTAGATAACGTGATCACAGTCTGTACTGAGGCAAAGTTATGGTCCCCTCTGTGTCTGTCTCGAGTTCTGCAGAGCTCTAGGGTTTGTATATTGCTGTATAGTGTATTACATGCAGCACTGCCTATGACATGTAAGGCAAATTATGTGGGAGTGCCAACAGACTCATGGGGTTTGGGGGGGGGGGGCATAATTATAGGCGTTGTAGAAGTTGCAGTCACACAAAGGTCCCCTCTGCCTCTTAACCGTTTTAGGACCAGACTAATTTTCCTTGTTATGCTTTTGTTTTTTTCCTCCTCACCCTCAAAAAGTCATAACTGTTTTATTTTTTCGTTGACACGGCCATATGAGGGCTTAATTTTTATGGGACAAATTGTTCTTTCTAAAGGCACTGTTTAATATAATGTGTTATGTATTGGGAAGCTGGAAAAAAATTCAGAATGGGGTGGGATTGGAAAAAAACAGCAGTTCCGCCTTTTTATTATGGGTTTTATTTTTATGATGTTCACTGTACGGTGAAAATGACTCATTACCTTTATTCTGTGGGTCAGTACAATCACGGTAATACCAAATTTATATAGTTTCTGTTATGTTTTAGTACCATTGAAATATGTAAACATTGAAAAAAACAGACAATTTTGCATCGCCAAATTTTACCATTAATTTACTATTAATACCATTTTGGGGAATGTCTGGCATTTCGATCACTTTTTATTACATTTTTTTGGGGGTTGAAGTGGCAAAAAAGCAGTGATTCAGATATTTTGATCGCTTTTCCCGCTATGGCGTTCACCGTATTGGCTAAATATTTTTATAGTTCGGACATTTTTGGACTGGGGGATACCTAATGTGTTTATGTTTATTTTTGCTTATTTATTTTTATATGTGATCTAGGGAAAGGGGGAAATTTTATATATCTTTTTTAACACTTTTTTTTAGTCCTCCAGGGGGCTTGAACCTGCGATCATTAGATTGCTTATGTCATAGACTTCATTATGACAGTAATGCAGTCTATGGCAAAATCAGTGCATTGCTATTGAGGCCTGCCACAGCTCAATAGCACTATTCTTATAGCAGGCCTTGGAGCGTTCAGAAGACTCCCGGCTGCCATAGGGACACACTGACTCCTGCGATCTTGCCGGGCGGAAGCGGGTGACCTGGCTAATACTGAAAGTGACAGTAAAACCCCATCAGATGCCGATGGTCACATCTGAACATGGCATCTGAGGGATTAAATGCTTGCAATAAGAAATGTCTGATCGCAAGCATTGTCACTGGGTCCCTGCTGTGTAACACAACAGATACCCGGCGGCTATGGCACCCACTCAGCTTCTGAGCGGGTGACATTTTAAAATAACCCTCTCCTGACATAAATAGCCAGTCCAGTGACTGGTGAGGGATAAGAGAATATTATAAACAGCACATGACAGTTGGGGGTCCTTTTACAGGTTTCACATCAGGGGCCCCGACATTCTTTTATGCCTCTGGTGGTAGAGGAAGGGTACATTCATCTAACTAAGTGGCTCCTGTTCTCTGCATATACCCCTGAAGTCCATTGCTGCGTAAATCTGTGATTTCGAGGAGAGAGGGGGGCACTCATATAAATGTATTTTTGATACTTGAGTAATATCAAAATATCCTAGCCCATGATCAGGAAGCAAGGCTCATGGCTAGAAAACTCTATAGGTTGTAATAGTAAGTCACGACTAGGCCCTACCATGTGCAATTTTTGGGTCCCCTAAGGCACCAGGGCCCGGGAGTGCCTGCTACGGGTACAACCCCTGTAGCCACGCTCCAGTCCAGACACCAATATTCCTGCACTTTCTAGTAATACAGTCACACAGATCCGATATAATGCTCTGAAACACTCAATGGTCAGATAATCCAACCGTTTAGAACTAATTTATTCTGACTGCTTGTAATTCAAAAGAGATTGAATTATTTTCATTAGTAGCGAGCATTGCAGAGGGTATGAACAGTTGTTAATAGCGGAGAGGTGCAGCAGTTCAATTGCTGAGAAAAGATTTCATTTCTACCAACTGTCCAGTCAAAGATTTCCTTCAAACCGCACAAGTCTCATCTGGTAGAAAAATAAGCCAAGCTGTTATTTGTGTCCTTTCATACACCAAGTAGATTGACAAGTGAATCTAGCAAAGGTCTTTTAGCCATATGTTTACTAGTGCTGATGTAGATTGCTTTTTCGCTCAATTAAGCTGCTGAATTCTGTATGTTTAACCCCTTGGGCGACAGATGCAACACCCAAAGCTCAGCGATGTCCTAGGGTCCATCTCACTTTCAGCTAACAGACTGTCAGTTTCTGTGCATAATTGGTAGAGTAGCGTACACTACAGCTAAGCGCACTGAGATCTGAATTATATTTTATCATTGTAATGAGATCTAGAAAATGACTGCTGCTCTGATATACCTTTCAGGCTTTGTGCTCCTGTCATGTTCATTTCTGCACATAATAGCAGCTATATACTCTGACTTTCTTTCTCTATAATCATAAAGCCCACAATGACTCATTTCATTATTAAGCTCATTATAAATGATCACTTTATGGAATTTGGACATTGCATTCATAAGGACTGTAGGCCATTGTCTTCTGTCAGGTATATTGCTGTCACTATTCTGTTGTATAAGAGGGTTCATATTGCAAGGCTGTGGTTCTAAAAAGTGCTGAAGTGACTAGAAATATTTTGGCTTGATGAGAAAGAGGTATTCCAAAAAATGTTAGACTACCGAAGGTAGTGTAGATAAACAGTTAAAAGGGTGACTGCGTTCTGGCTGTATAAATACATGTGTATAGAAGTGTTACATGGTCACAAGGGATGCACCTACCATGAGGCAAGATGATGATTTACTTTATATGGTGCAATTTATTTCTCTTGAGGGCAATTAGCATTGCTTTGTCGGTTGGATCTCTGCACCTATAGCATGATCTGGCCAATAATTCTCAGGGGGAGAAACACTCAATTTTACTTCTGCAAGCAGTAGCTCCGTGTACAAATGTCAACCTGTAAACACCATTTTACAGTTTTTATACACTGTATAACTATAACATTAAAACCACCTGCATAATATTGTGTAGTTCCCCCCTAATGCCACCAAAACAGTTCTGACCCGTCGAGGCATGAACTCCACAAGACCTCTGAAGCGGTCCTGAGGTATCTGGTACCAAGACATTGGCAGTGGATCCTTTAAATCCTGTAAATAAGACTTGTTTTTCCAGCACATCCCAAAGATGTGAGAACTGATTGAGAACAGGGGAATTTGGAAGACAAGCCAACTCCTTGAACACTTTGTCATGTTCCTTAAACCATTCCAATGTTTTCCATTGTTGCAGGGCGCATTATCCTGCTGAATGGGGCCACTGCCATTAGACAATACTGTTGCCATTAGTGTACTGGTCTGTAACAATTTTTAGGTAGGTGGTAAGTGTCAAAGTTACATCCGCATGAATGGCAGGACCCAAAGATTCCTATCAGAACATTGCCCAGAGCATAACACTGTCTTTGTTGGTTTAACTTCTTCCCATAAGCATCCTGGTGCCATTTCCTCTTTGGGTTTGCCACACGGCCATCCTTATGATGTTAAAGAAAACGTGATCCATCAGATCAGGCCACCTTCTCCCACCGCTCCATGGTCCAGTTCTGATGAACACGTGCCCATTGTTAGTGAATTTGGCGGGTCAACATGGTCCCTCTGAACAGTCTGTGGTTACGTAGACCCAAACCCAGAAAGCTGCGGCACTATGTATTATGACACCTCTCAATCATAACCAGCAATAACTTTTTCAGCAATTTGTGCTATAATAGTTCTTCGGACCAAACAGGCTAGCCTTCGCGCTCCACGTGAATTAATGAGCCTTGGGCGCCCATGACCCTTTCACTGGTTCACCTGTTGCCCTTCCTTGGAATACTTTTGGTAGGTACTAATCACTACAACCCGAGAACATCCCACAAGACCCGCCATTTTGGAGATGCTCTGACTCAATAGTCTAGCCATTACAATAATCAAAGTTTCTTACAAAAGCCCTTATCAAAGTTTCTCCTGCTTCCAACACATTAACTTCAAGAACTGACTGACTGTTGACTTGCTGCCTAATATATCCCACCCCCTGACAGGTGCCATTGCTTTGAGATAATTAATGTTATTCACTTCACCTGTCAGCGGTTTTAATGTCATGGCTGAATGGTGTACAGTATATTGACAATACTTTGTAAGTACACTGCATTAGGCTGGGTTTATATCTGTGTTAGGAGCCTCTGTCGCAGATCCAGTCAAAAACACCGGACAAAATAGTGCAACATGCCGTGCATTTTGTCATTATGAAAGCCCAATGGAACCCATAAAAGCCAATGGGTTCCGTCAGGCGCCCTTGATGTCCGCCATGTGACGGATCCGGTGTTTCCGGTTTTCCCTTGTTCTGCTTCCATGACAGAGCAGGACAAAAGAAAACCAGAATGCTGAAGTGACCGAAGCCTTACTTATCTTGTACTGATCCTGTATTGTACCACTAAATGCATTCATAGTTGTATTGGTCATCATTGGAAACCATTGACAAGCTTGATTTCATACACGTCTCTAATATCTTAGCTGACTTCCTATAATGCAGAAAGACATTTATTTTTTTCTACATCATATTACTGTACAGTGCCCACTGTAATGACTATTTATTCCATAATGAAAACCACCAGGGCAGGCCCATTGTACAATATACAGTTTTTACAAAGTTGCTCAACTTTTACTGCAGGTATACTGTACTGTATAAATAAAATGTGAAATGGTGTTTAAAGGTTGACATATACTTTGAGATGTCCATACAGGTCGCAATGTTTTCTATTTATTATGGAAAAGGCATGGATTGTATCCCGGTTGTGTCTGTGTCACCGCCTTAGAGAAAATGTTGAAATGTCATACTAACTATGGCTGCTAGTAAGTGATCTCTCTGTGTATGGCCAACTTTAGAAAAACAGAATCACTTTAATCTGTCACTACTTCTAACGCAGGAATGACTAAATGTGAATACCTGTGGTGTTATCTAGTGATGGGCAATCCAATGAGGAGCAAAGAGCTGGCACTGCCACATATCAGTCTACATAACTTGTCAGGACACCACCAGCGTAAAGCAATATTTACAGATTTAATAAAAGTCAAGTTACCAAAAAAGAATCTAAGTGAGAATTTACGATGAAGGTTCCTATTGAATGACTTCAAGCAGAGATCTTTAAAACCAGGAGGAATTAAAGGGGTTGTCCAGGCAGAGGGTGCTTTTTCATTCTGATGATCAGTATATGATCGTGGGGGGGGGGGGGCCCGGCAACCGGACCTTGCACCGATCAGCTGTCCTGGCTGCCTCCGGGCACCATAAGTTATGCACAGTGGCAGATTAATTAGACCATAGGCCCTGGGCTGTAAGGCTGGATTCACACAAGCACATTACGTCCGTAATGGACGGAACGTATTGCGGCCGCAAGTCCCGGACCGAACACACTGCAGGGAGCCGGGCTCCTAGCATCATAGTTATGTACGATGCTAGGAGTCCCTGCCTCTCCGTGGAACTACTGTCCCGTACTGAAAACATGATTACAGTACGGGACAGTTGTCCGGCAGCGAGGCAGGGACTACTAGCATCGTACATAACTATGATGGTAGGAGCTCGGCTCCCTGCAGTGTGTTCGGTCCGGGACTTCCGGCCGAAATACGTTCCGTCCATTACGTATGTACAAAGATGGCGGAAGTGGGGGTCTTCATTAGGCCCACAGGCAGCCATAGCAACCATCGCCGCCCCGCGATTGCATTGCGGGGGGCGCAATGAGCTGTTAGAGGGGGTGGCCCTCCTCTTTCTAACGATTTAAATGCTGTGGTCTCTGTTGACCGCGGCATTTAATGAGTTAAACTAGCGGGATCGCGCTCGAGCTCGATGCAGCTAGTTACTCTGAGGTGCCAGCTGTGACAAACAGCCGACACCGGCATCGTATGAAGCGGGTTCACTCAGTGAGCCCGCTTCATACTTCCCCTACCCGTATGGATACGTCAAATGTCGGGAAGGGGTTAACAAATGGGTGTTATGATTTTCCTTGTCAAAGGGCTGTGTCCCTACATACTGACAGTCTCCAACCATAGCTGACAGTATCACACTGTGCAGGAACACATCCTCCTGACAGGGGGAATTGTCTATCAGTCCTGGACAGCACAAAGACTTTTTGTGAAATACAAGGATTTCCTATAATAAACATGTCAGGACAGGTGACAGATTCTCTATAAATCTAGTGATTCACAGGTGACGACTTCTCAGATTCCAGTAGCTTTTTTCCTCTTTTCTTCTCCATCCGGTCCAGAGTTCATGACGACTTTTCCTGGCCATGACCCATTTCTGCAGAATTTGCCACTCAGATGTCTTCGGCTCCTAACTTTTCCAACATTTCCACACTTATAAACGAAGATAAAATCATGGTGCCACACACTGTGCCCCTAAATATAATAGCACCATACACTGCGCCCCTGAATAAAATAGTACCAAACACTGTGCCTCTGAATATAATAATACCATACACTGTACCCCTGAATATATTTGTGTGAAACATTGTAAAATAATGCACCACATACAGTGCCCCCTGTACATAGTGCCACGCACGGCCCCAGTAGATATCACACATCCCCCTGTAGAGAGCGTCACACACAGCCCCTATAGATAGCGCCACACAGCCCACTTGTAGAGAGCGCCACACACAGCCTCCTGTAGAGAGCGCCATACACAGCCCCCTCTGTAGATAGCGCCACACAGGCCCCCTGTAGAGAGCACCACATACATACTGCTGTGGATAGCGCCACACACAGCCCCCTGTAGATGGCACCACACAGCTCTCCACCTCTTTTAAATAGCGCCACACAGCCCCCCTTGAATATAGTGCCACACAGCCCCCTCTTGAATACAGTACCACACAACCCCCCCTTGAATATAGTGCCACACAGCCCCCTTGAATATAGTGCCAAACAGCACCCCCTTGAATATAGTGCCACACAGCCCCCTTGAATATAGTTCCACATAGCCCCCCCTTTGTATATAGTGCCACACAGCCCCCTTCCTTGTATATAATACCACACAGCCCACTCCCTTGTACATAGTGTCACATAGCCCCCCCTCCCTTCGCCCCTTGTATATAGTGCCACACACCAATCCCCCCTTGTATATAGTGCTACACAGCGCTCCCCTTGTATATAGTGCCACACAGCGCTTCCCCTTGTATATAATGCCACACAGCGCTCCCTCCTTGTATATAGTGCCACACAGCGCTCCCCCTTGTATATAGTGCCACACAGCGCTCCCCTCCCCTTTTATATAGTGCCACACAGCGCTCCCCTCCCCTTGTATATAGTGCCACACAGCACTCTCCCCCCTTGTATATAGGGCCACACAGCGCTTCCCCCTTGTATAAAGGGCCACCCAGTGCTCCCCCCTTGTATATAGTGTCACACAGCACTACCCCCCTTATATATAGTGCTACACAGCACTCCACTCTCCTTGTATATAGTGTCACACAGCACTACCCCCTTTATATAGTGCCACACGGCGCTTCCCCCTTTGTATATAGGGCCACACAGTGCTCCCCCTTTGTATATAACGCCACACAGCGCTCCCTCCTTGTATATAGTGCCACACAGCACTCCCCCTTGTATATAGTGCCACACAGCGCTCCCCTCCCCTTTTATATAGTGCCACACAGCGCTCCCCTCCCCTTGTATATAGTGCTACACAGCACTCTACCCCCTTGTATATAGGACCACACAGCGCTTCCCACCTTGTATAAAGGGCCACCCAGTGCTCCCCCTTGTATATAGTGTAACACAGCACTTCCCCCCTTGTATATAGTGCCAAACAGCGCTCCCCTCTCCTTGTATATAGTCTCACACAGCACTACCCCCTGTATATAGTGCCACACAGCACTCCCCCGTTTGTATATAGGACCACACAGTGCTCCCCCTTTGTATATAGGGCCACACAGCGCTCGCCCTTGTATATAGGGCCACACAGCACTCCCCCTTGTATATAGAGCCACGTAGCGCTCCCCCTTGTATATAGGCCCCACAGCACTACCCCCTGTATATAGTGCCACACAGCGCTTCCCCTCTTTGTATATAGGGTCACACAGCTCTCCCCTTTGTATATAGGGCAACACAGTGCTCCCCCTTGTATATAGGGTCACACAGTGCTCCCCCTTGTATGTAGGGCCACATAGCGTGGCCCCTTGTATATGGTGCCACACAGTGCTCCCCCTTGTATATAGGGCCACACAGCACTCTCCCCTGGTATATAGGGCCACACAGCGCTATCCCCCTAAAATAAAAATATATATTGTACTTACCTTGCCCCGCTCCCGCTCCGGCCGCCCCGGCCGGATGCATGTGCATCCTCTGGGCCGGACACATGCGGAGACCGGCATGATGCATTGCGTCATTATGCCGGCCTGCGCAGGGAGTCTTCCTAGCGCCTTATAGGCTGCAGGCCTAACGTGGCCTGCAGCCTATAGTATTCATTTATATCTGAATCCTGAGTACTCAGATACAAGTGAATGTGGCTGTCGCTAGCACTGGAGCCCCCTTCGGAGCTAGCGACGCCACTGGGTATGAGGGGGCCTGTGCGGTCATATGGTAAATTACAAAATATTGCTTGACTACATCCATAACTAGGGAGAGTATACTGCAGACAGATATATACAGTTATCATAGAGTTCAATGATAAATCTATCTTCAGTATGCTATTAAGCTCCAGGCAGTCAGAATTGTATAATTGTATCAGAACTGTTTCCATCACGTTTTTTGGCCTACATTTATTGTATATGTCAGGAGCTCCCGACATATACATTAAACGTAGGCTATAACAGATGCCTAACAGTGGCATCCATCACCCTTAGACTATTATGGGATTTATTACAGGGTTTAATGCATACATTGTAAACTCTAATGACCTTTTCGTGACGTATCCGTTAAATGAATGCCATAATAGCCTGTGTGACAAATTTCACTGTTAGGCATTCGTTACAGGCATCCATGGGCTATTATGGCATTGGTTTAATGGATATGTAAAAAAAAGCTATTGTAAAACTCATGACGTATAAGTTTAATGGATGCCTGTGACATATGCAATACAGTGGCATACGTCACCCAAATGTACCCATGTTAAAAAAACATAGTATACTACGTGGTAGTCTTTGTTTCAGGATCCCGTTAGATGGAATATACTACTACACTATTCCATACCTCAAAAAAAGCATATTGTTTCCATATACTGTGTCCGTAGAACGCTATGGACACATTTAGTGTGCGTCAGGAGCTTTCCTAGCATATACGCTAAACATAGGGCCAGAACGTGATGTGAACAGTGCCTTAATTATATGGCTGTGTAGAGGGAAGCAGAAGACTTGGAGATTTGTAACAGAAAAATGGAACTTCAACCTCTATAATCCTGTCATATAATATTAGTCCATGCAGAATTTTGGATTTATTTAGCTTGATGGGATGATAAAACCAGCACAGCCAGGAATAACGCTTCTAGTTGAGTGCTCTAAGTTTGTAATACAGTAGGGAAGATTTAGCAATACTGTTATAAGATGCATGAATTTAGCAAAAATAAGGCAAATTGCGTCAAATTTCTCACAAATGGTACTTGGCATGATTTGGGACAAGTTGATATAAACTCTTCTCTTGCTTATGCCACCTCAGTGCTGTTGTTCATTTACACCAAAATTTGGGCACAAAAATGGTTCACAACTTTAATAAATGTATTTAATGTAGTAAATTATATGACTCCTCTTCGCTACACCCTTTCTAGGTGCTTTTCAAAAGTGTCCAATTAGTTGTAAAATGTCTAAAACACATAATAAATGTGGTACATGCAAGGTACAGATGTAGCTGTCTCTCTTGGCTTTTAACGCATTAAATACTCAGCGGCAAAAAACCTTAACTTGACTTTTTCAATGGCTTTTCAATGGCTTTTGTTGTGTGATATCACGCTGGAGCAAGTTATCAGAGTCAAGATAAACTCCGCTAAATCCGTACTACATTGTTTTGGTGCAATTTGCTTCGTAAATCTCCTCCACAGTGTGTTAATATTTGGTCCACAATTGCTGATTTCTTCATCGGTTGCAGTGGGGATGAGATGTTGGGCTTTAGATCAGTAATTGATATAAACCTGTCCATACAGTGCTCGTCCATTATTCACTATGAACATATGCCAGCCTGCCTAGAAAGTGGAAAAGCCATATAATTAAATACCCCCCCCCCCTGCAGCCACAACCCTGAGATCAGACCATATATTAAATCACACTCTATATACCCTTTGTTTAAACCTCTATTAAATTGTAATACTAAAATAGCATCCAAGGAAGCTTTGTTCATATTGTGCTTCTATATATTTTTTATTCGGAGCAGTCATTACATGTAGTCCAAAGGTATCGCTTGCTATTAGGGATATGTTTGCCACATGCAGGGTTAAACATATATTCCAAAGAAAATCGAAATCCAACCTGCTAGATTCTCTCCCTTCCTTTTATTTACACATAAATCCTCAAAAAGCCTTTAAGCGCCTAGTTTAGCATTTCTATTGACTCCATACAAATCAGTCTATTTATTGACCCAGAAGCTGGTGAATTTCTAATCCCATCTAAAATAATAAAGCTACCCTCATCTCTAAATAAAATGTGAATTCTTCCCAATTGTGCAGTTTATATGAATGAAGTCTATTATGTTTTCCGTACCACACTGCAATCATTGATATATGGTGCTGGGAATATTGTGACTTCAGGGATTTTGACACTGTGCATGCTAACTAGCACAGCTGCAATAGAACCATTTATCATTACAGAAACCTTGAAGGTGTACAGTACTAATGCCGCCATGCACCGCTTAATATGACAAGACTGGAGCTTCCGCAGATTATTCATTGAATAACATCAATGAGAAAGGTCATTTAGGACTGAATTCTGTTTTCTGAATAATAATTCTTTATCTGTGGTTACACATTTGCAAAGTTCTCCCAAAATAATATCTTTTTTTTTTTTTGCATCTTTAGTTGTTTCGAAATTGTACAGTAAAAATGTGAAGAACTGTGACTAGGTAAGGTAGCCTCATAATAAAATTAATTTGCAGTACTGTATTTTTAGCATCTGGCCCTATACTGCATATTGTATACCAGACTCACTAACATTTGTAAACCCTGCCCCTCTCCATCTGGAAATGCCCCCAAATGGCAAGAAATACCCCTTTTAATGCACAGTTTGCATAAACTCCACCCTTTGTAGCCCAGAACATGAAAGTCCCATAATTCTATTATACAAATTGGCTTCTGGTCTTTAAAGAGGCTCTGTCACCAGATTTTGCAACCCCTATCTGCTATTGCTGCAGATCAGCGCTGCAATGTAGATTACAGTAACGTTTTTATTTTTAAAAAACTAGCATTTTTGGCCAAGTTATGACCATTTTTGTAGTTATGCAAATGAGGCTTGCAAAAGTCCAAGTGGGCGTGTTTAAAGTAAAAGTCCAAGTGGGCGTGTATTATGTGCGTACATCGGGGCGTTTTTAATACTTTTACTAGCTGGGCGCTCTGATGAGAAGTATCATCCACTTCTCTTCAGAACGCCCAGCTTCTGGCAGTGCAGACACAGCGTGTTCTCGAGAAATCACGCTGTGACGTCACTCACAGGTCCTGCATCATGTCAGACGAGCGAGGACACCGGCACCAGAGGCTACAGTTGATTCTGCAGCAGCATCAGCGTTTGCAGGTAAGTAGCTACATCGACTTACCTGCTAACGCCGATGCTGCTGCAGAATCAACTGAAGCCTCTGGTGCCGGTGTCCTCGCTCGTCTGACATGATGCAGGACCTGTGAGTGACGTCACAGCGTGATCTCTCGAGAACACGCTGTGTCTGCACTGCCAGAAGCTGGGCGTTCTGAAGAGAAGTGGATGATACTTCTCATAAGAGCGCCCAGCTAGTAAAAGTATTAAAAACGCCCCGATGTACGCACATAATACACGCCCACTTGGACTTTTACTTTTAAACACACCCACTTGGACTTTTGCAAGCCTCATTTGCATAACTACAAAAATGGTCATAACTTGGCCAAAAATGCTCGTTTTTTAAAAATAAAAACGTTACTGTAATCTACATTGCAGCGCCGATCTGCTGCAATAGCAGATAGGGGTTGCAAAATCTGGTGACAGAGCCTCTTTAAACATAGGTTCCCTTTTTGTCAAATTAAATAGAAGCATAATTCGGATCTACTAATGTATTTATTTGAATTCCAGAGTTACCCATCATCCATATACACATGTGAAGAAGTAAATGCCCCCTTAATTGAATAGCATGTGTAGCAGCAATAATTGCAACCAAACACTTGTGTAATTTATCAATCGTTCCTACCCCTGAATTTGCTATAGACTGCTATAATTTGCAATAGGCTAAATCATTAAACCATTCCACAAAGTTTCTCTAGAGGCTCATTCAAACAGGCAACTGATCTGCACGAAGCCTGAACGGCAGTGCACCGAGTCCGTATGGCTTCTCAGTACAGAGCAATGCTTCTAGGGTAGAATACTTACATACATAAAGCATTCAGTGGTTTGGGCCACTATCTTTATCTGTTGGATTCATATGAATTCCGACAGAAAAAAACTTTGTATGAAATCTGAGTCATCTGGAGGTGTAGTAGGGGGTTCCATGCGCCTCTGTGTGAGCCCTACAATTTGGCTGTGTATTTTAACCCCTTAGAACATAAGAACAATAATAACAATACATTTCAAAACAGAAGAAAAAAAAACGAATTGACTTATATAAGTCTAGAAAAGATTACAAAGCATTTCTAGGACTCTGGGTTTCTACTGTATCAGAGGGAGAGCCAATGTGTATAAATTTGCAGAAGATTTGGAAGACTGCCAAAGTTACTCCAAGGACTCATTGATAATTTATGACAGAGCTGTGTTTCCTATATACATGACAATAGATTCTGATATGCTGAATACAGATCTGTACTTCAGCCTTCATTGTCTTAAATAGGAAGAATACTGTTCTGTGATAGGAATTTTATAGGAGGGGCAACCCTAACCCCCTAGTCACTCACTTTGTCTTTCCCCTAGTGTATGCTGTCTACCCCCTGTACTGTTCATGACAACGGCGCTACTACACACCTGGTGGGACAAGTCTAACCCAAGGACATGATAAACTGAACATAGCAGAGTTCCACATAGCAGTGCTGTGTAGCAAAGGAGGAGCCTTTATCTAAAAACAAGTGTAGGGGATGCCCCCAGGCCCGGAAGGGTTAGGGTTAGCCACGTAAATTAACTTGGGGACCCGCGGGTGGGTTTTCAATGTATTCCAGGCCCACAGCTTGCTAAATGGTGGTGAGAGCTGCACCCTGATTTAGCCCTGTGGGGAAGGAAACACTGTGCAGCATAGGAGGGGACTTCAAGGGAAAAGCACCTGGTAGAGAAGTGTAAGAGGCAATTGCCTCATAAGTTGCCGTTCTGCCTCTGTGACCTCTACTAGTCCACAGCCGTAAACCTAAGAGGGAAAGAGAGTTGCATGCAATTAGATATCTGTTTAAAAGTTTTTCTGATGGTTCATGTTGTATAACCTTCTTTGGTAAAGCACCAAGAGTGGTTGGCCTGAAAGGCCTGGTAAGCAAGTCTTATGATTGCCCGTTATCTAACTGGTGGAACTTAGACTGTAAGGTAAGACTAAACGTGGACACTACAACACTACTCAGTTCTTTTCAAATCAACGGTTTACTGAAAATCACAATTTCAAACAGGCCAAATAACTACAATACAGTATTCAAATCAAGTCTCTCAGTAGCTGAGGCACTCGCCCTCGTGGGAGTCCTACCCGCTCTTGGGTGGCTGCGCCTGGCGCTCACTGACCCGGCCCGGCGGGTCTCAAGAAGGAAATGGGCCGTCTCCGCGGATCACTGTGGTGCTACCACTCACACTGCGGAATCCCCAAAGGTGGAAGCTATGCCCCTCGCCCTTTGGCTACGGCGTGAGTCCGGCGGATATATTACCGCGTGCGCCTCCGCGGGTCAGAGCGAGAGCTACTCACTACCACGCGGCATACCACCCTTACCTCTGATTTCTGCTCCTCTGTTGATGCAGATGACGTCTTTTCCCTTGTGTCTCCTGACACTGCTGAGTTGTAGTGAATGTCCAGCTAGTCCTCCTCCAGGAACGTTGAACCAAGGATCCTTCTCCTACAAATGGTGGCAGCCTGGTCACTTTCTTGTCCCCACTCAGCTCTGCATCTTCTCTCTCTCCAAGTTCCCTCCCCTCTCCTTCCACTTCCTGGGGTCCGCCAATTCCCCCTTCCCTCTCTCTCCGTCAGTTCTTTGGTTCCTCCTTTTTCTCTGTCCTAATGGCCTGTCTGTTTTCTCACTCCTGCTGTGTTCCACTGCCCCCCAGTGGTCATTGTTAACTTTACGGTTTCTACACATTGTTTCTAAGACATATGTCTAACCTTTGCTGCAAGCGGCCTGACGTCACACAAACTGGGGAAAACACGAGGCCCAGAAGGGGCTGAGAGCACAAATGGACATCTAAGGCTCGTGGAGATGGTGGGGACCGGAACCTTTATAACTTCCGCGGGAGGCGAGGGGGCTGCGACCCCTATCATGTCATGAGGGTGCAGGAGGCTGGTACCCCCATTACACATCTCCCTTGAGGAAATAGTGCAGTCCCCGGCACTACAGTCAAAATCCCTGTAACGGTACGGTAAGGTCCCTCTGTTCTCCCGACGGGGGTAACGTACCGACCCTTCTTCTTGGTCCCCTTCAACTGTTGGTGAGGATGGGACATCTGCGACCGGGACCACTACCCACCATTCGCCACTAGGTTCAGCGGGGGTAGTGTCAGGTGCCGTAGCCGTTGTCAGTTCCCTCATCTGCTCAGCTGGAAACGAACAGGGTCTCAGCAAGTTTCGGTGTAGTTTCCGTACCCTGCCGTTTCCGTCTTCTCGCTGTACTTCGTACACTGAGAGTTGTGGACTCGCTCTTCGGATAACGACATAGGGCACTCGCTCCCAATGTGGTTCCAACTTACTGGCTCGTTGCGCTTGTTTGTTGCGGACCAATACCCTGTCCCCAGGGTGGAATGGTTCTATGGGCCGGCTGGGTCCGGCCGTTATCGAAGGTTGTTCATGTCTCCTTGCTGCTTGTACTCGATCTCGAGCTCGCTGAATCCTGCGCTGGTGCTCCACTATCCACTGAGATGGGGTTCGCACACTATTTTCTTCAGGTTGCTCCATGAGTAAGGCTATTGGTAAGCGTCCCATTCGGCCAAACATGAGCTGATAAGGAGTGTATCCAGTAGTACTGTGTACGGTATTATTATATGCCCATACTACATCCTCCACATAATTAGGCCACCGCTCTTGGTGATCGTCGCCCAAAGTTCTCAGCATCCCCAACAGAGTCCGGTTAAAGCGTTCACACGCCCCGTTGCCCTGAGGGTGATAGGGTGTCGTTCGTGACTTCCGTATGCCGTGTAGCACACACAGCTCTTGAATCAGATGTGATTCGAAGTTTGGACCCTGGTCAGTTAACAGTCTCTGTGGACACCCATAGGGCCGTATAACGTGAGTCCATATTAGTTTGGCTGTGGTGGGTGCTGTCTGGTCCCTGGTGGGGATGACGATCGCATATTTGGAGAAATTATCTACACACACCAATGCGTATTTGTGTCCGGAGGTCACTTCATGGACGGTAAGGAAATCCATTGTTAACAGTTCAAAGGGTTCCCCCGTATGTATGGCCTGCGGCACGGTAGTCTGCACTAGTCCTTTGTGGATAGCACAGTTGGCGCATGTCCGGCATATCCGCTCCACCGTCTCACTCAGGTGTGGGCTGTAGAAATAACCTCGGACCAGGGCCTCCGTTTTTACAGCACAGAAGTGTCCTCCGACCTCATGTAGGGTCCGGCAGACTGACTCTACTTCTTTGATCGGCAACACCAATTGCCACACGACTCGTTGCTCTTTCGCCATCCAGAGCCGGCGGTAAATGACTCCACCTCGAAGGAGCAGCCGCTCCTGTTGTCTTGCAATTTGGCATCCCCTTCGTGTCAGCTGAGCACGTTCGGACGCTGTCGGCCGCCGTCTGGCCAGAAGCCACCCATGTTAATGTTGTAGGTCCTTATCAGACCTCTGTTTCTCCTGCCACTCTAGACGACTGTACAGTTCACCCACTTCGGGCCCTCCATTCCTGGCCTCCAGTTGCGTGACCCTGCTTGCCACCCGCAATGGCGGGATCTCCACCTCTTCCACTTCTTCATCCTGATCCCCGACAGGGTTCGTTGTCTGGTTACGGGACAAGGCATCCGCATTGCCGTTGTTGCGCCCAGGCTTATAGCGAATTATATAATCGAACCGGGCGAGGTGTGCCACCCAGCGCTGCTCTAGTGCACCCAGTTTGGCGGTGTGTAGATAAGCAAGCGGGTTATTGTCAGTATAGATCTCTATCCGGCTTCCCGTCAAGTACTCCGCAAATCTTTCCGTAACGGCCCAGACTACAGCTAGGAGTTCAAGGCGAAAGGAACTGTAATTCAGGGGGTTCCGCTCGGCGAGCCTCAGACTCCGGCTACCGTACGCAATCACCCTTTCCACTCCATCTCTCTTCTGTGACAGCACCGCTCCCAAACCGTGCAGGCTAGCATCAGTATAGAGTTGGAACGGCTGTGAATAGTCGGCGAATGCCAAGATGGGCGCAGTCGTTAATCGCTCCTTTAACTGTTGGAAGGCCTGTTCCTGAGTCGGGCCCCATCGGTTGGCCACCGATGTACTCTGTTTCCCCCGCCGTTCTGCCGGCTGTCCCCGTAACAGTTCGTGGAGTGGACCGGCAATCTTGGCAAAATCTTGGATGTATCGCCGGTAGTATTCTACCAGCCCCAGGAAGGCTCTCACTTCGGTAGACGTGCTGGGTGGTGGCCAGTCCATGACGGCTTGAATCTTGCCAGGATCAGGTGCCACCCCCTCTGGGCTGACTACATGTCCCAAGTAGTTGATCTTCTGTCTCGCAATCTGACATTTAGTCGGTTTTAGTTTCAGCCTGAACCTCGTCAACCGGCTCAGTACGGCCTCCAGGTGACCCAGGTGCTCTGGAAAGGTGCTGGAGTACACTACGATGTCATCTAGGTAAATCATGATGGACTCGAAGTTCATGTCTCCTAGGCAGTGTTCCATCAACCGTTGAAATGTACTTGGGGCGTTATTCAACCCGAATGGCATCCGGTTACACTCAAATAGCCCCATTGGTGTGATGAATGCCGTCTTCTCTTTGTCTTCCTCTCGAACGGGAACTTGCCAGTACCCACTGGCTAGATCGAGGGTAGTGAAATACTGAGCCTGACGGAGTGCTGTGAGTGACTCTTCCACTCTCGGGAGGGGATAAGCGTCCCTATGTGTGCATGCGTTCAGCCGGCGATAATCGATACAGAATCGTAGGGTGCCATCCTTCTTCCGCACTAGCACAATTGGCGCAGCCCACGGGCTTGTACTTTCCCAGATCACTTGGCCCTCCAACATCTTCTGGATTAGGTCTTTGACCTCCTGGTACAATGCAGGTGGTATGCTTCTGTATCTTTCCCCCACTGGGACTGCACCCCTAGTGTGAATGGCGTGTTCTATAGCGTCGGTACAGCCATAATCTTCCTCGTGAGAAGCAAAAGCAGTCAAGCAGTCAAGTAGCGTTGTAGGAGTGCCCGTAGTGCTTGTTCAGACTCCAGGTCGGGGGCCACCCCCTGCAATTTTAGTTGTTGCCACAGCCAGGTCAGTGTCCCTCCGGCCTCCTCTGTCTCCTCGGGCTCTGGCTTGTTGGACGGCCCGTGGGGTTCCGACTCAGTTACATCTTGAGGTCGTATAACATGTACTGCCGCTAGAGCTGTGGCAGGAGGGATGACGGTCACCACATCATCCAGATTCATCAGCCGAACGGTGGCGCAGCCCCGCACTATTCGGCACACGGTCCTTCCCACCATCCAGTTGGCGGCTGGAGAGGCGTCGCTAAGTGGTTCTACTATCACAGTAGCATTCCTCAACCGAAGATGTGTCTTCACCTCCAACGGTAGCGTTAACTCTTGTCTAGGGGGCAGTTGAAGGGGTTTTCCTCGGGGTGACCTAATGGTACCCACTTGTCCTTCCTCTTGGGCTACTCTTTCTTTTTGTTGGCAGATTCTCTGTAACTGTTGAAGAGACTGTTGCACTCGGGTGTTCCCGCCGACTCTTTCCCAGTAGACCGTTCCCATCTCCCGCAACAGGAGTCCGTCTAACTCTCGTAGTATGTTCATGCCGATGATTACTGGAACACCCGGCAGGGCATAGTTAGGCACGACCAACACGGCCTGTCTGGGGATTGATTTTCCCAACAGCTCAATATCTAACCAGGTCATTCCAACCACTGGGATGGGGAGGTTGTTGGCAGCTGTCAAGGTGAGCCATGGGTTCTCCAACTCATCAGACCCCGCAAAGTGTCTCTCATACACTTCCTTTGCCATCGTCGTAACTTCAGAGCCCGTGTCTAACAAGCAACTCACGTCTATCCCCTTTATCCGGGCCTGTAAGATGGGCGATCTGCCTGCGATACGGTGATATTGATCATTCGGGCCGATGGAATTGGAGGTCCCCGCCGCTTGGCCCTCAGCCGCGGGTGATTCTAGTTTAAAGGTGGCCGTTCCATCCTAGGGGCCTGACAGTCTCTTGCCAGGTGTCCTGGTCGGCCACATTCCCAACACCGGCGAATTTCGGCCGGATCAAATCTTCTCTGCCGAGGACGGTCCTCCCGGGTAGAACTTGCCGCCTTCAGCTGGTTGATCTCTTCTCTCATCTCCCTCATGGACTCCCTCACATCCCTGGCAAAGTCTCGGAGGAAAGCACTGTCTGTTGTGGGGTCCATTTTCGGAGGCGGTCCCCTTTCGGTAGAGTTGTGTACACTAACGTGAGCACCATCCTCTCCCTCGCGCTGCCACTCTATGGCCTCTCGAACTAGGTCCACTAAGGCGGTATGCGGCTCCGTCCGTATATAGTCTCTGAGGCTCCTTCTTAGCACTCTATTCTTCAACCCAGACACGTATTGGTCCCGCAGCACCCTGTCAGGGTCGGGGACAGCCGCGCACCCCTCTTGATCTTTCTTGCTAAGTCGGTTCCACAATCGTTGGAGTGCGACCGAGTACTGTTGGACGGATTCATCTTCCCGTTGACTACGGGTATAGAACTTTTTCCGTAAATCGGTAACTGAGGTAGTGTCTCCGTATAGGGTTTCGAGCCTGGCGATGATGTCTTCCAGGGTCGCTCTTTGACTGACGGGGAGGACTACTACTGCTGCACGAGCATCTCCTTATAGCAGGCTCAACGCGAGATCCGCTTGGTGTGGGGGAGGTACTTGGTAGAGTCGGGCCGCTGCTCTTAGCCTCTCGGCCCAATCCATCAGCGTCACGCTCTTTCCGTCATATTTGGGCACATTTAACATGGCTGCCCCCATAGGGAACAGAATTGGGGGTGGGGCTGGGGCACTGATGGCAGGCTCCGCTAAAGTTCCTGGTTGGCTCATCCTGTTCGTGACGCCACGTGTTAGGTAAGACTAAACGTGGACACCACAACACTACTCAGTTCTTTTCAAATCAACGGTTTACTGAAAATCACAATTTCAAACAGGCCAAATAACTACAATACAGTATTCAAATCAAGTCTTTCAGTAGCTGAGGCACTCGCCCTCGTGGGAGTCCTACCCGCTCTTGGGTGGCTGCGCCTGGCGCTCACTGACCCGGCCCGGCGGGTCTCAAGAAGGAAATGGGCCGTCTCCGCGGATCACTGTGGTGCTACCACTCACACTGCGGAATCCCCAAAGGTGGAAGCTATGCCCCTCGCCCTTTGGCTACGGCGTGAGTCCGGCGGATATATTACCGCGTGCGCCTCCGCGGGTCAGAGCGAGAGCTACTCACTACCACGCGGCATACCACCCTTACCTCTGATTTCTGCTCCTCTGTTGATGCAGATGACGTCTTTTCCCTTGTGTCTCCTGACACTGCTGAGTTGTAGTGAATGTCCAGCTAGTCCTCCTCCAGGAACGTTGAGCCAAGGATCCTTCTCCTACAAATGGTGGCAGCCTGGTCACTTTCTTGTCCCCACTCAGCTCTGCATCTTCTCTCTCTCCAAGTTCCCTCCCCTCTCCTTCCTCTTCCTGGGGTCCGCCAATTCCCCCTTCCCTCTCTCTCCGTCCGTTCTTTGGTTCCTCCTTTTTCTCTGTCCTAATGGCCTGTCTGTTTTCTCACTCCTGCTGTGTTCCACTGCCCCCCAGTGGTCATTGTTAACTTTACGGTTTCTACACATTGTTTCTAAGACATATGTCTAAACTTTGCTGCAAGCGGCCTTACGTCACACAAACGGGGGAAAACACGAGGCCCAGAAGGGGCAGAGAGCACAAATGGACATCTAAGGCTCGTGGAGATGGTGGGGACCGGAACCTTTATAACTTCCGCGGGAGGCGAGGGGGCTGCGACCCCTATCATGTCATGAGGGTGCAGGAGGCTGGTACCCCCATTACAAGACTCTGTGCTCACAGTGCACGTTCTGTTGTGGGCCCCCTTCCATAAGTTACGCCTTAGTGTGTTAACGTGTAACCAGCCACCCACTGAGCAAGAAGTGATTTGCCGCAAAAGGTAAAGGTTGACACCGCAAGGATCTGCAGAGGAGCCTGTGGGTAACGCTGTGCATTTCTGGGTATATGGCGTAGCCAAGAGTGTAACCCTCACCCTTGGGGAGTCTGTCTAGTAGGGAGTAGCAACTAGCCAAATCAACGGAGTCACATCCTTCACCCAAAACACCAGAGTATTTGTAGCCTCTCATTGGGACTCAACCCGGTCTGCTAGGATGCTCCGGTTAATTAGAATAAAGTCACACCAAAAGCTTTTGTTGCCAAGATACAATAAAGACATTGTTCAAAGAGACCTGACTCATGTCTACTTCGTTAAAGGCCCGTTACAATTTCACACACAGATGACATACCCGTTTGTGGTATAACAGTTTGGCTTAATGCCCCCAATGCGTGGTTGAGAAGGCCCTCATGTTGTTAGTTGCAGATCTCCTAAAATAATCTGACCCTGGACACTTATAGGCTGCAACACATCTATGTGACTACAGATATTGTCGAGCCATAACTTTAAAATGTACATAATGTATCAGCAAATACTGTATATTTATGATATTTATTTCTGAGTATGAATACATTTGATGGTATACATATAATCTTGGACGAACCAGACCTGTTTGTATACTGTGAAAGGAGATGAACCTGATTGATTTTTATAAGTGGGAGAAATAAGTACAAGTGATGCTGGGATAAAGACCGGAGATTAGTTGTGATATTTCAACATCTTAAGTTATTTCATATTTTGTTTAATCAAACAAGTGAATATGGCAGCTCTTTACCATCCTCCAAACATGTGTTGTTTTTGTCTGGAAGAAAGAGTGAAGTGCAGGATAATACAGCACGTAGTGTACCGTACAAAGGGAGCCAAAGCTGCCAACTCCGGGTAAACATCTCCAGGGATGTCTTTAATGTTAAGCTATAGAAATGGTTGAAGATGAGCGACTGGCACAAGAAGTCGTTATGCATATGGCCAACTGTAGTATAAAAAAATCCTTAAAAATATATTCATAAAAAATAAATGTTAATAAACAAGTAGTTTAAATAATTGAAGGCTGAAATTTTCACATTGTCTGAGCAGCTTCTTTTGGCTGATGGAAACATTAAATTAAATTGTATTAAATTGTATGAGATCAGCTTCTTTTTTTTTTTTTTTAAAGAAACAGCACCACTCTTGTCCATAGGTTGTGTCTGGTATTGCAGCTCAGCTCCATTCCCTTGAATGAGCTGCAATACCAGGTACAGCCTATAGACAAGAATGACGCAGTTTTGTAATATCATACAATCCCTTTAGAATTATCCAGACATATATGGGCCCATGTATGTTATAATATGCCAAGATTAATGCAACATTTTAGATATGCTGCTCATGTATAAGTAATATGCAAGACAGAATTATAATGCTAGCGATATATGTAATATTACCATTATAATTCTCAGTATAAAACATGCCACCAATAATAGAAAAACGTAGAATAAATGTTTCTATCTAGTGATAATGGATAGAAATATAATATTATAATTGATGTAATTTGATAATACTAGTATGTAAGAACTACTATGTCAGTCACAACAATTTACAAATGTCAATGTTAAGATTGATAAGCCATGAAGAATGATCAGTGAAATAAACACTTTTAATGTGCAAAAATCTTCACAATATAGAGGATTTTAATTTTAAAATTCATAATATTACGGTTAATGACCAGGTTGTTGCATATTCCAAAAGAAAGTCCTGTAAAGTGACAAACAATAGCCATAAATTACAGTGTAGAACATTATTACTTATCGTGTTAAAGGGTAACTAAACTCTCAGAAAACTTCTGACATGTCATAGTGACATGTCAGAAGTTTTGATTGGTGGGGTCCGAACACTGAGACCCCCACCGATCGCTAAAACGAAGCGGGAGAAGCGCACGGGTGAGCACTGTGCCACTTAGTTTCTGATCAGCTTTTCTGAGAAAGCCGAGCAGTTGGTGTACGGGCCCATAAACTTTTTATTGAGTCCGTACACCAACTGCTTGACTTTCCGAGAAAAGCTCATCAGAAACCAAGCGGCTCAACGCTCACCTGTGTGCTGTTGCCGCTTCGTTTTAGCGATCGGTGGGGGTCTCAGTGCTCGGACCCCCACCGATCAAAACTTCTGACATGTCACTATGACATTTTAGAATATTTCTGAAAGTGCAGTTCTATTTAAGGTCTAGTAACAACATAAAAAGTCTGTTGTATCAAAACAATATATGTAGTATGTAACAATATACTTTAACCCCTTGAAGTCCAAGCAATTTTTTGAATCTTGATTTTCGTTTTTCACTGCCCGCATTCTATGAGCCATAACTTTTTTATTTTTACATCAATAGAGTGGTGTGAGGGCTTATTGTTTGCGGGAGGAGTTGTAGTTTATGCTGGCACTGTTTAAAGTACCATATAATGTACTGGGAAACGGAAAACAAATTCTTTGTGGGGTGGAATTGTAAAAAACTGTGATTTCTCAATTTTCTTTTGGGTTTAGTTTTTACGTCTTTCCCCGTGCGTCAAAAACAATATATTAACTTTATTCTGCTGGTCAATACGATTACAGTGATAATTTATATAGTTTTCTTAATGTTAAACACAGCCGACACCCGAAGTACATGGGGCGTGCTCAGCCTGTGAGCACGCTCCAGACATCTCCCCCTGCACCATGACGTGCCGGTACGTCATGTTGCGTCAAGGGGTTAATAGCAGTGCAGCTCATAATGGATGATCACCTACAGACTGTAATTACTAACCCATTCGGACATAATATACGGGAAGATGTCCAGGCCATAGAAAGCTTCCGTAAAATATAAGACATGTCCTATTTTTTTTATTTTTTTTATTTTTTTTTATTGACCGTGCTCCCATACTTTATAATGAGAGCACGGCCCACAAATGCGGACAACTGTCTGCTGCCGTCAGCGGCCAGCCGTAGTCGTAATCACGGACAGGGATTATGGCTCCGGTTGTGAGCAGGAGGCCTAATCCCAGTAACAACCAATATTATTTATTAATCATATTATAGAAAAATTACATTTGTAGCAGAAAAAAAAGTAAAACATGGTAAGCATAATATATATTTTTTTGTTTTATTACTATTATGAAGAAAAAAGTAATTGTTAAAAACAAAATTTTTTTTGTGTCGTCATGTTCTAAAAACCATAACTTTTTTTTTCTCCGTCGATTGAGGCCTTGTTCACATTTACGTTGGAGTCCCGTAATGACATTCCGTCGGAGCTGTCCGTCAGAGCGGGACCCAGAACAGACGCAAACGTAAACTAGAGGTTTCCATTTCCATCACCATTGATTTCAATGGTGATGGATCCGGTGCCCATGGTTTCTGTTTGTCTCTGTTGTGCACCAGATCCGTAGTTTTGCCGGAAGCAATATCGTAGTCGACTAGATGTGAACTGCAAGAGTTTAGGATTACTATTTTTTATTTATAGATGACATAAAAAAAAAGACAAAAACCTACCAAAAATTCTTAAAAAAATATGTTTAACAAAAAACTAGATTTAAACAATAACTCATTTTCTGATATCACATTCTCTTTAAAGCAGCCATACACTCTTACGGAGAACATCTACTACAGTTTGAGAAGAATGTCTGTAATATCCAGAGATACTCAGTATGGATTTATCCCTACATAGTACATACAGCAGATCAAAGCCCATGTTAAATTTCCCAAGTCCCATTCCAGTCACTGATCTGGAGCTTCTACCTATAAAGGGGAGCCCATATGTGATTATTTGTCTTGAATAGGGTAGTTCCAGAGGATGATGTGTTACATCACATGACATCACAGTGACATCATAGGAATATTGTGCACAGATCCCACCCTTCATCAATCCTAGAGAAGTATATACACAGTATATGAGCCAAGTATATAAACAGTATATAAATTAGCAAGTAAAGAAGCAGTCAAAGTGACTCTCCAGCTGTAGAGCTCTTGAAGGGAACCTGTCACTGGAGCAACCCATGGGGAGTGCGGTTTGACCCAGTGGGACAGTTGGCAGGCAGGACGTTGGCAGTAGTAGTCCCCTGTCATGGTCCTGTCACGGTGTTCAAGGGGGCAGGGCCCGCCTCCACTAGACCTACTACACTCCTAGGCCTAGTGCACTGATGGGGGGGGGGGGGGTTTGCAAACTTAGATGATGGTGGTAGTTGGTACATGCACTGGCGTAGCTATAGGGGTCGCAGCGGTCGCAATTGCGACCGGGCCCAGAAGCCAGGGGGGCCCACGGCCCCCCGCACCACATCAATAAAAAGTTACTATAGTAACTCGGGCCGCGGGCCCCTGTTACTATAGTAACATACTTTACTTACCTTCCTGGTTCCGGATCGCAGCGGAGGTCCTGACGTCAAGCGCTGTGTGCAGCGCAAGACGTCACAGCGCTATGCGCCGCGCACAGCATCGAGACGACAGAACTCCCGCCGCGGCCGAAGAGGAAGGTAAGGTTAGTCGGGGTCTGACTCCCGGGACCCGCCAATCAGCTGTTTTGAAGGGGCCGCAGCACTCGTACGAGAGCTGCTACCCTTCATTCCGGTCACTTCATTCTGGTCACACTGTGAATCGGTGTCGGCGATTCACAGTGTGAGCGAGTAGTGAAATGAAGGGGAAGCAGCTCTCGTACGAGTGCTGCGGCCCCTTCAAAACAGCTGATTTGCGGGTCCCGGGCGACACATCAGCTATTGATGGCCTATCCTGTGAATAGGCCATCAATGTTTAGGGACTGCACAACCCCTAAGCCTACGATGTAGCAGGCTTAGGGGGCCCATGAGACAGGATCACAGATTGTGTGATCCTGTCTGCTGGGCCCTGTATCTAAGCCAATCACATGGTAGGCTTAGATACATGGCCCATGCGTGATCCTGTCTGCTGGGCCCTGTATCTAAGCCTACCACACTGTAGGTTTAGATACAGGGCCCCAGCACACAGTAATCTTATACTGTATAAGATTACTGTCTGCTGGACCATGTATCTAAGCCTACCTTGTGGTAGGCTTGGATACAGGGTCCCACAGACAGTATGACACATGGGCCCTGTATCTAAGCCTTAGGGTATGTGCACAGACACTAATTACGTCCGTAATTGACGGACGTATTTCAGCCGCAATTACCGGACCGAACACAGTGCAGGGAGCCGGGCTCCTAGCATCATAGTTATGTACGATGCTAGGAGTCCCTGCCTCGCTGCAGGACAACTGTCCCATACTGTAAACATGTTTTCAGTACGGGACAGTTGTCCGGCAGCGAGGCAGGGACTCCTAGCGTCGTACATAAGTATGATGTTAGGAGCCCGGCTCCCTGCACTGTGTTCGGTCCGGTACTTGCGGCCGAAATACGTCCGTCAATTACGGACGTAATTAGTGTGTGTGCACATACCCTAACACATGTGTTACTAATCATTTTTTGTGTGTTTTCTTACAGGTTCGGTCGTTGGACTACGGCGGATTCCGGGACTACTTAGATGACAGCTTTTTTTTTATTAATAAAATGGTTAATGAGGGTTGTGTGGGTTTTTTTTTTATTTCAATAAAATATTTTTTCTATGTCTTTGTGTTTTGTTTTTTTTAACTATATTACTACCGCCTTAGTAATGGCCGCCGGCTGATTGACGACGTCCATTGCTAAGGCGGGGCTTAGTGTTAGCTGATGCAGAGGCGAACACTAACCCCCTTTATTACCCCAGTACCCACCGCCTCCAGGGGTGCTGGGAAGAGCCGGGTACGATCCAGTAACTGACCATCTGTAGTGATGGTCGGCCACTGGGGTGGCCACAGGCTGGTATTATCAGGAGGGGAAAGGCCAAAAACAGTGGCCCTTCCCATCCTGGTAATGCTGCCTGCTGCTGCTTTATTGTATCTGGCTGGTTATAAAAATGGGGGGACCCCACGTCATTTAAAAAATAAATAAATAAAAAATAATTGGAAAGAACGATGTCGGTTCCCCCCCAATTTTCATAACCAGCCAGATACAACACAGCAGCAGCAGGCAGCATTACAAGGGTGGGAAGGGCCACTGTTTTTGGCCTTCCCCAGCCTAATACTACCAGCCTGCGGCCACCCCGGTGCCTGCCCGTCACTACAGATGGTCGGGTACTGGTTCGTACCTGGCTCTTCCCAGTACTCCTGGTGGCGGTGGGTACCGGGGTAATAATGGGGGTTAGTGTTGGCCTCTGCACCTGCTAACATTAAGCCCCGCCTTAGTAATGGAGGTTGTCAATCAGCCAGCGGCCATTACTAAGGCGGTAATAATAAAGTTTAAAGAGATACAAGCACATAGAAAAAATATTTTATTGAAATAAAAAAACACAACCCCCATTAACCATTTTATTGAGAATAAAAAAAACGCCGTCATTGAAGTCCTCGTATCCGAAGTCCAACAACCGAACCTGTAAAAAAAACACAAACACACAAAAATAATCAGTAACACATAAAGAAGCAAATTATTATTCTTACCTATCCTGGGTCCAGCGCTGGAGCCGCAATGTCAGCGAGCTGGGCCCTGTATCTAATCCTATCATGTGTGATACTGACTGCTGAGCTGTGTATCTAATACAATCATGTATGATACTGTCTGCTGGGCCCTATATCTAATCCGATCATGTGTGATACTGTCTGCTGAGCCACTGTATCTAATCCTATCATGTGTGATACTGTGTGCTGAGCCACTGTATCTAATCCTATCATGTGTGGTACTGTCTGCTGAGCCACTGTATCTAATCCTATCATGTGTGATACTGTCTGCTGAGCCACTGTATCTAATCCTATCATGTGTGGTACTGTCTGCTGAGCCACTGTATCTAATCCTATCATGTGTGGTACTGTCTGCTGAGCCACTGTATCTAATCCTATCATGTGTGATACTGTCTGCTGGGCCACTGTATCTAATCCTATCATGTGTGATACTGTCAGCTGAGCTGTGTATCTAATCCTATCATGTGTGATACTGTCTGCTCAGCCACTGTATCTAATCCTATCCATAGTTTATAGGGTCGTAGTGCTATAGATATGCTATGCTGTCTCATATACACACTTTTTTTGGGGGCAGACACATATGTATTGGGGCTATTTCCCGGACATTTTAAGCCCTCAGGGTATGTTCACACGGCAGTGTCTGTTACGGCTGAAATTACGGTGCTGTTTTCAGGAGAAAACAGCACCGTAATTTCAGCCGTAATGGCATGTGCAGGCGTCTTTTGCTGCGTCCATTACGGAAGTAATTGAAGCTGGTTTTCCATGGAGTCCATGGAAAACGGATCCATTTACGTCTGAAGAAGTGACAGGCACTTTTTTACGCGCCGCCTTTTGACAGCGGCACGTAAAAAAAAATGACCGTCGGCACAGAACATCGTAAGACCAATTCAAATGAATGGGCAGATGTTTGCCGACGCTTTTGAGCCGCATTTTCGGACGTAATTCAATGCTGAAACGCCCGAATTACATCCGTAAATAGTGTGTGTGAACCCAGCCTTAGTGACGCCCCCGGCTGCTAGTGCTGCATTGTTGGGTCACTTAGGAGACCCAGCGATGCAGCTGAAAGTGGACCGTCGGCCATGAGGAGTTTGCGGGGGGGGGGGGCCCAGTAAGAATTTTTGCATCGGGGCCCATGAGCCTCTAGCTACGCCCCTGGGTACATGGACAGGGACGTCAGGAGCACAGTACTGGAGTCCCTGAGCAGAGCATCGTCTGATGCTCTGCCAGGAGGCTCTAGCACTTCTGCCAACGTCACTGTCAATATATGGACAGTGACTTCGGCAGCAGTACTGGAGTCCCCGAGCACAGCATCAGCCGATGCTCTGCCTGGGGACTCCAGCCCTGCTCCCAACATCACTGTCCATATATGGTCAGTGACTTCAGGGGTTTCCTATCACTGGAGTTCCCGAACAGAGCATTAGCTGACATGCCGACACGAACAACACAGGAAGCAAGCCCTCAGTCACGTGGGGCCGCGTTGGCGTGTCATCATTATTAGAAAAGCTCCAGGACTTCCGGGAACAATTCACGAGGTTTGAACTGCACGATTTTGTACAGAAGTTTAAATTTAAGTACATTAGTAAGATACTTCTTTTCATATAAATATATTTTTGCAATGCAATTTTTGGTCCCCGGATAACCCCTTTTAAGTTTTCTCATCAATGTAGCAATCTGTTTCTCTGATGCAATTGCTCAAATAGTGATTCCTCTGGTAAGCAGTTCCCAACTAAGGGGTACAGAAATATATTGTATTTTCTGCAGTTCCTGTCAGATATTCAAAGATATACAGCAATGTCAGCTGCCAATGTTGCTAAGCTAGGCCAGAAGTCTAAAGTCTAGTCCTGAGCTTTAAGGTCTTGACCCTGTAATAATCTTCTCACAGGCTTGTCTCTAACTCCTCTGCCACTAATAACTTGGAGGGCACAATCCTATGTGCTCTGCCCTCCTTCTAGAATAATCTTCAGAGCATGCTATAAATGAAATAGGGGAAACCTTTCTCTCTCGCTCCCGCCTAAAATGGTTTAACCCAGGCATATAAAGGCACAGGCATATAATATCAAATACAGTGCAAATGTTAATTTAAATCAGGTTTCTGACTAGAACAAAGCTGAATACAGTACTGTAACATAAAACAAGTTACATATCACATTTAGGGCTTATTCAGACGAACGGGATATACGTCCGTGCAACGCGCCTGATTTTCACGCGCGTCGCATGGACCTATATTAGTCTATGGGGCAGTGCAGACATGTGCGTGATTTTTACTCAGCGTGAGTCCGCTGAAAAAAAGTCACGACATGTCCGTTCTTTGGGCGTTTTTCGCGCATCACTCACCCATTGAAGTCAATGGGTGCGTGAAAACCACGCATGCCACATGGAAGCACCTCCGTGCGACCAGCGTGATTCGTGCAACAGCTGTGAAAAGGATGAATGAAAACAGAAAAGCACCACTTGCTTTTCTGTTTACAAACATCCAAACAGAGTGTCATAATGATGGTGGCTGCGCGAAAAGCACGCAGCCACACATCATATGCTGCTGACACACGGAGCTGTTAAGTGCCTTTTGCGCAGGCAAAATGCCACGTTTTTTGCGTGCGCAAAAAGCACACGCTCGTGTGAACCCAGCCTTAGTAGCGCCTCAGTGGGACACTACATGATCAGCATTTACCCCATTAAATGCCAGTACTATTACGCAGTAGTAGATCTAAATACTATAAATATGTTGGTGATTGTAATTTGTGTCAAATCGCCTATTTTCCTGGGTAATCCACTGGTGAATTTCCTTGCCCGCTATGTAAATAAAGTCTTTAACGTCATCAGGGCTGCTCTCTCCATGCTCTAACGTTGCCTCCATCCCGGTGGTTGACAAAAGTGCAACACCTCACGTTCTCCAATTCTCGCATCAAATCCCACGCATGGCTGTTCAGTATATTACGAAGTTCATGAGCAAAATAGTTTGACAGTGGTACTGCGCATGCACTATTTTTGCGCCATGACGATGCAACAAGAATTACTGACTATATATTTTGTTTGGGGGGGGGGGGGTAAGATCTTGGTGACAGGCTCCCTTTAAGGAATTGGTCCTCGCAACTGTGTACATGGCCCCTTCTCAGATACCCCTATCAACAACATATCTGTTAACCCTTCCTCAAACCACAGGTTAATGCCCCTTTTGATTTGCACAAACACTGCATCTTTTGCAGCTCAGTTTATAAGAGAGTCCCATAAAAATGTGCCTGTTGGCAAGTGTGTTATGCTGATGGGTTTCCAATACTTATAAAATAAATAAATTAATATAAACACACAATTTGGGCTTAATAGTGCCTTTAAGGAACAAATTTATCCATTAATCATATAACACATGAGAAAAAGTAAACACACCACTTAACCGGATAACTGGTTAATAAGCAATAAATAGAAACTGTGGTTTATCGGTTTTTCATGTTCCTTTTGAATCTAAACCTTGCTAGAAACTGAACTTTACTATTTAACCTCTTCACAAAGTTTATATAAGAATATGGGAGAAAAAAAAAATCAAAGGAAATGTAATTGCATTTATTTCAATCAGGGGCGAACTATAATGAGGGCAATCCGGGTGCCCGGGGCCCGAGGCATGAAGGGGACCCAGTTCACCCCGGTTCTCCTGTACTGGCTGTTAAATTACAGCCGGTTCAGAGAACCGGGGTGAAGCGGGATCTCTCACCCAATTGTATCCGCGTCCTTAGGATGTGGATACAATTGCTTACTTTAGCACTGGCAAGACAGGGAACTATCCGTTCCCTTCCTCCCATTCGGCGCTTTACTAATGACACAGTTAGTTCGATGACGGCATTGTGACTGGCGCAATCTACAAAGGGCATTATATACAGAGGGCATTGTAACTGCCACTATCTACAGGGGGTATTGTTAGCGTGTGATGTTTTACTTTACAGTGTGACACAATTTAATTCATGGGCGCAGTGTATAATACTATTGTATTCAGGGGCGCAGTGTATAGTACTATTATATTCAGGGGCACAGTGTATAATACTATTATATTTAGGGGCACAGTGTATAGTACTATTATATTCAGGGGCGCAGTGTATAGTACTATTATATTCAGGGGCACAGTGTATAGTACTATTATTTTCAGGGGCACAGTGTATGGTACTATTATATTCATGGGCACAGTATATAGTACTATTATATTCAGGGACACGGTGTATAGTACTATTATATTCAGGGGCACAGTGTATAGTTCTATTATAGTCAGGGGTACAGTGTATGATACTATTATATTTAGAAGCATAGAGTGTGGCATTATGAGAATTTTATCTTTGTTTATAGGTGCGGAAATGTTGGAAAAGTGAGCAGCTGAAGACATCTGAGCTGCAAACTGAAATTGGCCGTGCCTGAGAGAAATAATCATAGAGGTCTGGACTGGATGGATAAGAAAAGAGAAAAATAATGAAAAATAATCTGAGACGTCACCTGTGAGTCACTCAATGTAAATATTTATTCTCCCTGTGACTGATCAGTACTGTAGTCACTGTATGATCTGCAGTGACGTTACGGATGGTAGCATTCTTTTTTGTTAAACAGCAACTCCCAGCATATCCTAACCATTGTTCAGGCTATACTGGGAGCTGTCGTTTTGTGACATACAAATTTATACGGCAGGGGTTAAACTGAATTTGCAAATGATCTCCGTACTGAGTTGTATTTGTTCTGGTTCTGTATATATGTACTGAGCTTGGTTCTGGTGCTGTATTTATGTACTGAGCTTGGTTCTGGGGCTGTATATATGTACTGAGCACGGTTCTGGAGTTATATATATGTACTGAGCTTGGTTCTGGAGTTATATATATGTACTGAGCTTGGTTCTGGCACTGTATTTACGTACTGAGCTTTGTTCTGGTGCTGTATATATGTATTGAGCTTTGTTCTGGCACTGTATTTATGTACTGAGCTTGGTGTCGGTGCTGTATATATGTACTGAGCTTGGTTCTGGAGTTATATATATGTACTGAGCTTTGTTCTGGTGTTGTATTTACGTACTGAGCTTTGTTCTGGTGCTGTATATATGTATTGAGCTTGGTTCTGGCACTGTATTTATGTACTGAGCTTGGTATCGGTGCTGTATATATGTACTGAGCTTGGTTCTGGGGCTGTATATATGTACTGAGCTTGGTACTGGGTCTGTATATTTGTACTGAGCTTGGTTCTGGGGCTGTATATTTTTGCCTTATCTCAAGGTAAAAGTAGATGTTAAATCTACTTTTACCTTAAGAGAAGGTAAAATATATACAGTAAAAACTAAGCCCAAAAAAACATGAAAGAATCTCAGTTTTTTCCATTTCACCCATTATATAGTACTTTAAATGGTGCCAATAAAAACTACAACTCCTCCCGCGAAAAATAATCCTTCACACACCACTTCAGTGACGTAAAAATAAAAAAGTTAGAAAGCTTCTGACCTCTTTAGTGTCTCAAAGTATTCTGCTTTTTCTCTTCTATATGGCTCATTCTGCTTTTACAGAAAATTCAAAACCGTGCCAGATCTGTGGCCGCCTAAACAGATGTCTGCAAATACATACGGTACAGCGTCTTCAAAGTTCTGTCTTCAGAGTTGGGGGGCGGGGGGGGGGGGGGGGCAGACTTGAAAAAGTGCCCGGGGCTCATGGTACCCTTATTCTGCCTCAATAGTCTTAAAATAGTTTAAAGTAGCAAACAGATAATTGTTCTTGCAGTATGTTTATGAGGTTATTGGTCATTTTGGTTATGTTTCTAGTAGTGGGTAAGTTATGATTAATTGGACTTGTTAGAAATCTTGAAAATATTTCACCACTCATCCGAATTATCATTGCTATGGGGAAAAAAGGCACAGCAACTTCCACAAATCATAAGAATTTTGACACGATTGGTAATCGTCATGCGACTCACATTTTTATAAGGAAACAGTGAGGCTGTTCAACCGTCACGGTAACCTGCAATTTTACCGCAACTCATGGGTAACCTGTATCGCTAGTCCTAGCCTAAGAGTATGTTCTGATACGGATGTCTTGCATATTTTCACACATACAGGGGTGTAACAAGAAAATGCTGGGCCTAATTGCAAACTTTAGAATGGGGCTGTACTCCCCTCTCTTCAAAGCGTGTACAAACATTATTCAGCCACTCAGCTGCAAGTAGAAAATGCAGGATGGCAGCACGGAAGGCAACAGAACAGACTCCAAACCAGACCCCTAAATTTATTCAGACCCCGGACCAGACCCTTAAATATATTCAGACCTCAGAGCAGAATATTAAATATATTTGAATTAATTTAGCGGTCTGGTCTGACATCTAGACTCTAAACAGCCCCCTAAATTTATTTAGACTCAAGGCCAGTCTCCTAAATTAATTCAGACCCCAGACCAGATCCCTAAATTCATTCAGATCCCTAAATTAATTAAAATCCCAAAGTTCATTCAAACTCCAGACCCCAAAATTCATTCAGTCCCCAGAACAAACTCCAAATTTCCTTCAGACCACAGATCAGACTGCTAAATTCCTTCGGACCCCAGACCAGACCCCTAAATTCATTCAGATCCCAGAACAGAACAAAGAAAACATTTCAGAACAGACCTCAATGTATAGTACTGTACTTACCACTCCCGGGTACTTCTGTGCATTGTCACGCTAAAGTTCCTGATGCAGACCAGCAGTGGGACGCTGTATGTACCAGTCTCCACACAGATAATTACTGTATGTCAGAGCACATAGTAGATTGTGATGCAGATTAGAGAACATTTGCATGGGACATGTGCAGATTTTGCTATGGATTCAATGCAGCTTTGAACACACCCAAAAGGGTCATTTGTAGAAAAAAATCTGACCCATAAGCTTTTTTTTAATGTTGTTCTTATTTTGACACTTTAACACATTTTTATGTGTTTTTCGGCAGGCTTTCTATGCTGATTTGTTAAACACTGTCCTTTAATACCTGTACCTTTTGGGGTGTGTTTAAAAACTCACTGGGTTACAAATACGTGCTGTGTATTTTGCATGTGTTTATGCATGTAAAAATGCTCAAAATAGCTACCAAGCAAGCAAGCGGCTTTTGGCAGCGTTTTAAAGACTTTTATTGACAACAATGCTAAAATGCATCGCCTTTTTGGCACAGAAAATGCCAAAAATGTATATTACACTTTTCTTTTACGTGACACATAATTTAAGTCCATCCATGAAAATAAACATGCTGTATGCACTAATGACCTACTCCCATTGAAGTCAAATGGAAGCTTTAAACGTGTTTTTTTTTAATGCAGGTTTTTTTTGTAATGCGCGTCTAAAAAAAACCACTGTGTGAACATGGTCTTACCCTGCATGGACATCATGTTGTGACCTCTACTCATAGTGACATGACATGTCCATCATGGACAGTCCATGCACAGAGGATTGCAGCGGTTAGGGATCAGGAGAAAAAGTGGAAAACAAAGCAAGGTGAATATTAGGAAGTCATATTATTTTTAATTTAAAATAACTGGAGATAAATATTATTCCACTAAAGATGCATTCGGATACACACACAACTTCTTGGGAATAGTGATTTGGGCACAGGTTAAATTGTGATCTTTTTAAAATAGCATGTCAGTAGACATAGTCATAACAATGCTTCCTATGGTCTTTAATGGATCAGTAAGATCTTCACAAATGTACATGACAAGGTTCTTAAATATTATTTCCTTGCCACCTCCGAATATAAGTTAAAAGGTGGCGCAATCAAGCTTTATAATTAGACGTATGTTTGCACATTCCAGTTACGCTTCTGACACACACTTTTTCGAGGCCAACTACAGCATGACCCATGTGAAAAATCTTCAGAAGTGCAAAAGTGAGAATGTAATATAGAAAGTTTAACGTTCCTACAACCTTATTATTAACTCATTATTAAGAAGAACATGAAGATGAGCTACACTAGACACTTTTATTGACCAAAGTCAACAAATCTCAGTTTGCAGGAATCTATGATCTGCAAACTGTATTTGTTCTAGGGAATAGGCCAGCCACCTAGCAACAGCTTTCAGGTGCTGGCGGCCGCCTTCTCAAATTGCCGTTGGACTGAAACGTGTCCATTCTGCTACCCCATAGCACTGCGGTCACGTGAGGTACTGCCGTGCGCACGCGTGCGCGGAACTACCTCAGAATTTTTTTGAGAGGCTCAATGGAAAGACCTCATCCCTAGAAACAACACATGCAATATTGCATACCCAAAAGGATAAATGTACTTTGTAAGCTGAATCATGTTTTCAAACTGAATTTTAATAACTGTTGAATACTTCAACATAAGTGTATAGTTATTCCGTCATAACTAAATATCCCTACTTCTTTTACTAGTTACTAGATCGGGTTTTCTGATTGGTCAGTCTCTCAATGCATCATTTCTTGACCTCCGAAGTATTTGGAAGAGACATCTGCTTCTGATTCCTGGCAGAGCCTATAATAAAGCTCAGAATTAGCTTTACTTGAGAGAGAGGCACTACCAGGAGAATAACATTATGGATTAGGAGGGTGGGCGCTGTTGCTAGGTGGCTGGCCTATTCCCTGGAACAAATACAGTTTGCAGATCATAAATTTCTGAAAACTGAGCTTCGTTCTTTGGGAGGCAGCCATCTGGCACCAGCTTTTGTGTAAAATAGCATACACCTGGTAGTAGCTCTCATAAATCTTATCTGATCTATGTCAGAGGATCTCCAGTAGTGTTTTATGAAGGTCCTCTCTGATGACCATCTAGCTGTCAAAAGGCTGGAATCCAAAGAAGTTCCTCTAGCTGCTGCTCTGGAATGCGCTTTAAAGATACTTGTGTCTATCCCTGCGCTTCGCATGGCAAAAAGTATCCAACCCCTGATGGTATTGGCTGTGACCCTTCTGACTGGTTGTCTGGAAGTTATAAATAAATTAGTAATGTCTCCCCGCAATGAGCATGTTTTGTCCAGATAGGATCTAAACAGTGTCACAACACAGAGGAATGAGCCAGCTACGTCTTCTAAAAGATCAATTTCTATAGGACTCTTGTAAATATGTGAAGTCTTGGTTCTTCGCTTTAAAATAATGTGGCAACCTCTGGGAGTCTGTGAGAGCCACGGCTCCACTACCAAAGTCAACTACATTGGCCTAGCAGCCATAGCAAGAGCTAGAAGGCAAGCTAACTTGATACCATCCCAGCGTAAAGACATACTGGAACCCCATATTATATGTCAATAGAGGCTCTATATCCCAAGTACTTGCTACAGCCCCTTTCAAAATTAGGAATAATGACATTCAGAGCAGCACATATTGATTTTAAAGTGTTGGAAGCTATACCAGAATTAAATTTTGAATTCAGGAATTCTAATCGCTGCCCATATATCTGAAGGTTCACAAACTTCTCTATATGTTTGGGATCTCTAAGCCTGGAACTCAGATATAATGTCTCGATGTCTGTTACGTGTCCTTGGTCTCAAGGACCAATTAATTAGGTTGTTTTCCTGTGCTGACAACTCTCGCAGCTACCCACATTAGTTGTGGTAGCTCTAATAGGCGGACCATTGGACCCTGGAAACACTCTACTGTCATCCCCAACGGGTGCTTAACCTCTATTGTCAGAGAGTATACGGATGTAGCCATATTTATCTTGACTCTGACAGTTTGCTGCAGCGTGATATCACACAATAAAAAGCCATTGAAAAGCAATTGAAAGAGTCAAGATAAAGGATCTTGCCACTGCTTCTTTAATGCGTTAAAAGTCAAGGTAAGGCTGGCTATATCTGTAGTTTGGGGTACCACGGTTTTGATGGCAATACAGGGTACACTAATATTAACTGTGCAATACACTCCTCTTCTATTTTGAAGAGTTTGTGGAAGTAGAGTGGGGGAGGGAAATCATAAATGTGTACTACATTCTTCCATGGGAAGGACAAAACCTCTATCCTCCAAGCTCTTGGGGAACATGTGTATGCAACAAATATCTCTATCTGAGCTGTGGTCTCTGACACAAATAGATCTATTTCCAAGGTCCCTGAATTATTAGTTTGAAAAGCTGGTTCTTTAGGGCAACCGTTGCCAAGGTCATTTGCAATCTCGTTTGTGTGTCCTGGAACATATTGTGCTATCAAGTCTAGCTTCCTGTCTATCGTCCAAGTCCAGAACTCTAGAGTTTCTGCACATGAAGTTCTGGATTTGGTACCTCCTATCTTGTTGAGGTACGCCACTGCTGTCTACCAAATCTGGACTAGAAGGGACTGACAGTTCATCTCCTCCTTCACTAGGGACTGACAGGCCAGTCTCGTTGCTCTTAATTCTAAGACATTTATATGTAGCTTTTTCCCTTTGCCTGACCAAATGCCTCTTAGTGCAAAGTTTAGTGAACAGGCTCCCAACCCCATGAGAGATGCGTCACATGTTATTGTTAAATCTGCAGCTAGGGTGCTGATAAAATTTGGAATAGGGTTTTTTAAGGATATGATTGCCTCTAATTCTCTCTTGACCTGTAGAGGGATTGTGAACACTCTGTTCCAGAGATTCCCTGTCTGAGAAGCTCGCCCCAACCAAAACGGCATGAAAAGGTTTACATAGCCTTTAATTCCTTAAAAACCCTTTTAATTTCTCATGCTGTTAGCACAGTGTCAAAATGCAGAGGAGTAACGACATTTACATGATTGTTTTCAATAAAGAGAATGATCTCCAGGTCATTCTCATTATTGCAATTAGAGTATTTGCAAATCAATGCAAAAAGGAAGAGGGGACATTCTGGGAAAAACCTCTGCCATGTCTGAAAGACAATAGCACGGGGAACATAGGAAGAAAATTCTACTCAGATAATTAAGGAGGTTGCCTCATAGGAGAAAACATTTTTTCCAGATGCCCTTTTAGGGCACATGGAAGTCATAGAGGTGGGTATTAGTATAAAAAAATCTTGTCTGTTCAGTTGATAGATACGCTCACCGTACCAAGATATAACTTGATTTTATTGGGTGACTGGAGATTTGCTATATGACATTTAAGACCTCGTTCACATCTGCGTCGGGCTTACGTTCATGGGTTCCGTTAGACCTTTCCGTCAGGGGAACCCATGAACGGGAAGCCAAACGGAAACCATAGCTTCTGTTGCAAATTTTTTTTGTGTGGAAACAATAGCGTAGTTGACTGTGCTATTGTTTGCGCTAAAAAAACTGAAAACTTACGGATCTTAGACAAATGCAAAGCATTTGCAATGGAAGCATTATCATTGAAATCAATGGTCATGCCAACGGAAGCTATGGTTTCTGTTTGGCTTTCCGTTCATTCGTTCCCCTGACGGAAAGGTCTAACGGAACCCATAAACGGAAGCCCGATGCAGATGTGAACAAGCCCTAATAAAGTTAATTTTGACGACTACATATTGAAAAGGTTACATGGGTACTGCACCACTTTTTAAAGCTCTTTCCATGCAGTGCTCTAATAGTAAATTGATGGTACATTATGTTGATGAAAGTCAATCACAGATGAAGAAAACACAATCGTGCCATTAGTATGTGTGACTTCACACTCGGAGTGGGTAAATTAATCTAGAACTTCTCATCTGACATTTTAATGACTTTGCGATTAGAGTTTCTATGAACAAATCAACTGTATGCAATGCTTGTTAGTTTTTCCCACCTCCTGCAAACAAGTTGTCAATAAATGGTGTTCATCAAACAAATGCCGAGTTAAAATAGGTGCAAAGTAAATTCTCAATCTCTGTAAAAGCTGTGAAGACATGAAAGGTGATGTTTAGAAATTAGAGATTAGTAAACAAGCCAGGAATGAATATGTTCCACATACTTTGGTCCATATGGTTGATATTTCTGATGGAAGTTATTGATACATTTCTAGGAATATTCAGAGGTATTGAATATCTCTGCTAACGTTAACAGCTGGATATAATGTGCACAAATATTTTTACCAAGGAGACTAGAAAAAGCTTCACAATGAAGTTTTCAATTGTTGTCTACCTCAAGCGGCAGACCACACGACTGCTATGGGGCAGTAATGAGAGGTGGACTGGTATTGAATTGCTTCCCCTGATTTCTGTCACAGTCATAGCGCTTGCTGGCAGTAACCACTAGGGGAAATTTATTGCATACAGAATTCTACAGATTCTACTGAGTTCAATACTAGCTGTAAACATCCATATGTAGTGAGCTCCCCCTAGTGGTTGCTGCAAACAGACAGCATGTTATCATTTAAAGTCTATGTAAACCTTTGAATGGCATTTTTTTCTTTAATAATAAGTCAGTGTGATTGGTGCAACTTTATAAATAGTTTTATTAAAATTTATTTTTACTTTTTGAGATACAGCTGTTCTGTATTCTCTACACAAAGCAGCTGTATCATTCGCTAAATCCTGCTCCCGTCAGTTCTGCGGGACTGATGGGTTCAGTGAAATCGGGTTCATAATTTAGATGTGATAGATTACAGGCGGATCCTGTGTGTCAGAGACATGCAGAACCCGTCAGGTCTGCGGGACTGATGAATTCAGGACATAGCAAAAGCTACAGCTGCTCGGTATACACGATATAAAGCAGCTGTATCTCAAAAAGTAAAAAATAATTATTAATAAAAACTATGTATAAAGTTGCAACAATCACACTGACTGACCTTTTTATTTAAAAAAAAAATGCCATTCAAAGGTTTACATAGTCTTTAAAATGACTCTTCAGTCTCCTTCTTCTCAGGCTAGTTTGTGGGGAAATTGTCTGATAATTTTTTCGAGTGGTTTTCTAGTCTATACTTTATAATAATTCTACTCCTGCTATCAGGGGCGTAACTAGGAAAGACTGGGCCCCATAGCAAACTTTTGACTGGGGCCCCCCTCCCCTGGGTGTCACACAACCCCCCCCCTTGTAGATAGTGCCTTTTTTACAGCCCCCCCCCTGTAGATAACGCCATACAGCCCCCCCTCTGTAGATCGCGCCATATATCCCCCTGTAGAGAACGCCATACAGCCCCCCTGTAGATAACGCCATACAGCCCCCTGCAGAGAACGCCATACAGCCCCCCTGTAGAGAACGCCATACAGCCCCCCCTGTAGGGAACGCCATATAGCCCCCTCCTGTAGAGAACACCATACAGCCCCCCCCCTGTAGGGAACGCCATACAGCTCCCCCCCTGTAGGGAACGCCATACAGCCACCCCCCCCTGTAGGGAACGCCATACAGCGTTCCCCCCCTGTAGGGAACGCCATACAGCGTCCCCCCTCCCAAAAAAATGTGCCCTACAGTGTGTCCTACAAAATACATGTATCCCCTCTCCACAGGATATCCACAGGACCCCGAAAGTCCGAGGTTTGTGATGGAGAACTTCAGGGGACTTTCAGTCCCCCGTTCTCCCTATCAATGCCAGCGATCACACATGTATCCCCTATCCTGTGGAGATCCTGTGGATGTCCTGTGGAGAGGGGATACATGTCCTGTGGAGAGGGGGATACATGTCCTGTGGAGATCCTGTGGAGAGGGGATACATGTCTTTTGCTCTATTTTGCGCCTTCAGGACCAGACACCGTTTAGCCCTTTCTAGCACGTGTTAGCTAAATGGCTATACCTTTTTTATTTGTTGGGCTAACGACGTGATTTTTGCGACGTTTTTTCCGTAGACAATGCAGGTTTCATTTTTTAGCGTTTTTATACGCACCTTTTTTGCTATTTTAGAATTTTTATTCATAAAGTTTGAAAATAATAGTAAAAAAATAAGCTTTTTTACGTTTCAGCTATTTTTTTTTTGGTAATAACATAGTTTTACCCTAAAATATACCTTTTATTTGTGATCGTCATTGTCTACCGTAAATTTTTATATATTACATGTCTATATTAGGGTAATTGGGTCAGCGCTAGCATTACAACAATGATTGGCGGGGGGGAACGTTTTTTTTTGGGCGTGGGTATTTTATGTGTATTTATTATTTACATTTTTTTTGCACTTTACTTTATTATTTTTTTATTACTATGGTCTGTCCCCCAAAGGTCAAAAAAGACCTTTGGGGAACTTTATATATTTTTTTTCTTTCTTTTACACCATCTTTTCCACTGTAACTTGAGCTGCACAGCAGCCCCAGTTACAGGGGAAATCAGCCCTCTCATAGTGACGATTGTCACTAATAGGGCTGTGCTGGGTCTTGTTAGACCCAGCAGCAGTGTGTCACTAACGGCACCCGGCGATCATGTGACCAGTCACATGATCACCGGGAGGAATAGAGACAGCGCCGCTGCTGCTGTCTCTATTCCTGTACACAGCGCGCATTCAGCGCTGCGTGCAAGTGATCAGAGAAGACAGAAGCAGCGAAAGCTGCTTCTATCATCTCCTCAGGGTCCCCGGCAGTCACTAACAGCCGGAGACCCGACATTCAGCTGCCCGATCACGCGGGCAGCAAGTTAAAACCCGAGCCGTAGAAAGTCTATGGCTCGGGTTTTAAGGACCCGTCCCTGACCGCTGGCGGTAAAAATACAGCCAGCGGTCGGGAACCAGTTAATGGCAGAGCGGGGAGATACCTCCCTGCTCTGCCGTAGTGTTCAGTGGCGTCCCGCTGTAGCAGCCATAGCGGCTGCTAGCGGAGCCTCCGGCCATGGTGGGGGCCTGTGCCGGCGGGCGACATGGGCCCCCTCATGCCACGGGCCCCGTAGCAGCCGCTACTGCTGCTACGGCGGTAGTTACGCCACTGCCTGCTATAATAGATGCGCTGACTTCATGTGATGAACTGTGTTTATAAACAACAGCCAATCTGTAAAGGCAAAGCTGCAGTGGGGAGGGAGAGAGAGGCAGCCTAAACCAAACAAAAGACAGGAGGTGTGTCTTTGACTACCTAAGACTCCCTGTATACACTGAAGCTAAATTGTAATCAGTAGATCACAGCTCTGCCCTAATGGAGCTGAGCTAAAGAAAACACCAAGAAGCAAGCACTGAGGACAGTAAATAGAAGGCAAGCATCACCTACAGGTACATATATAATTTTTAAGCTTACATTTAGACATTTCCTTCAAGACTGTGTGTAGAAAATGAAGGGATTTGGAGATTTATGTCTGAAAAATGCAACTCTGACTCCTATAAGGATATATTCTAAAATGATGGTGGGCATTAACTTTAATGAAAAGCAAATAGTACATTTGGTGGAATTCTCAGTGGGGATGAAGCCCATTCTGGGTTTTGCTATGGGGCCCTATGTTTCAGTGAATACCCCTGTTCCCAATGCAGCTGAAATGAGGGGGAACGGACCTGTGTGGCGAAAATGGAGGGGGACTGATGGAACTGTTGGGCCATTTCACGTCCTAATGAGAGAAGGGGTGGAGACAGCGGGAATGTGAGTGAGGCAGCGGAACGTGCGCAGTGTCTGAAGGGCGGAGTCGAGAGGCTGACCAGAGCACCGAGGAAGAGAAGATAGGTAGTGGGGAGCCAAGGGAAATGTGGGATGAGTCTCAAATGAAGGATTTTTTTTTGTATTTTCACTTATTTAAAAAAATGCTTACATTACCAGATATTCCAGAAATAAGATTAGCATTGTGCCACCTGCTGTTTCTATTCATAAGCCTTTATTGTGTCCATCTCAGTAAACGTGCTTGAGTGGACACACATGCTCAGTCTTGTTTCTCTCTCTGTTCCCCTGGGTATGTGGTGGGATCCCTGCTTGACTTGGCTGGGCTCCACTGGGTATCTGGTGAGCCGGTTGCCTCTGAAGTTGCAGCGTCTTCTCTGCTTGTTAGAGGAGATTCTGAGCAAGTGACAAGAAAGAGAAGCAGTGTTACTGTAATTGTGTTTGCTCAGCATCTCCTCTGACAAGCAGAAGATGGGAATATGGGAGGAGATAGATTGTATGGAACATGCAGCGCTATCTTTTTTGTTCATTTAATAAAATAAATAAAATATATTATGGCTAACTATGACTTTTAAAAAGTAATCTTTGGAAATTCAGAAACCTTTCCTGTGGGGGCCTAGGTAATGTGGGGTATATCCTCAGTAACAAACCATTCTAGAGAATATAGCAGAACTGCAACGAAACAATTGAATTTGATATAAAGCTCTTGAATGTTTGTCTTGTGCACTGGTGATGAAAACTGTACATAATATAACATGTGCGGTGTTAATAGAGATATATAAAGTGGTAGAACTATGTTCTTGTCATGTGCACCTATGCTCTTATGATTCACCCCATGATCTTATTTGCCTTGGCAGCAGCTGCCTGACACTGGTTGCTATAGTTAGGTTTACTGACAACTAAAATTCCTAAGTCTTTCTCCATGTCAGTTTTACCCAGTGTTTTTCCATTTAGCATGTCCCTTCCCATGTGCATAATCTTACATTTATTAGTGTTAAATTTAATTTGCCACTCATGTGCCCAAGCTTCCAACTTCTCCAGATCCATTTGCAAAAGAAAACTGAACATTATCTTTTTATTCAGTACATATATGTGTATTATATATTCACATCTAAACATTTTCAACACATGGCAGACTGCTGCTAAGAGTCATTATTGTCCTGCAATGTTGCATGCAGCAGTTCTACATTTTCTTTTAGAATCAAGTTCACAGATGGACATAAATTGAAAGTGGTAAAGTTATCCCAATGAATGACAGAATAGTAAACACAAGTTGCATGCTTGGCCTACATGACTACAGTACATTTCATTTGCTGTACAGTTGCAGCAGAGCTGAGATTGTCAGTTATAGCAGCACTAAGTTTGTTTTTGGCACAACTCATTATAATATCACAGCTTGCAATCTTTGATCTTACTGGGGATAACTCAGTACATTATCATGATACCAAAATAATGCAATTCCAAAAAGTGAAAATATAAATTCTGCAATGCTACATTTCAGTTTTTTTGTGCCATTCTTGCCAGCATCACTACTGAGGTAAGTGATCGGCTGCAGTGGTCACGTGAATGCATGGCACATCATCACTGCAGCAAAGCAAACAAAGACTGGCAGGTACCCCTAGAGCGTCGGCGCTGGATCGGTGGGGGATTTAACAGGTGAGTATCGGTTATTTTTTCATATTTCCTACTGTCAATCAATTTTTTTTTAAACTCCCGGAAAAACCTCTAAAGTACAAGTGAAAGCCATGTACAGGAAGTTGTACGGGGGCACACAAAGTCCCCTGTGGCTCCATGTTATGGAGCCACAGGAAATCTGTGTGCTGCCATACGATGCTCCTTCAGGTACCATATGTCGATGGGATTCTCTTCTCTCACTGCTTAAAGTGAGAATACCAGTGTAATAAGGCAGCTATGTTTTTGTCAACTTTGTATGAAATCCCAGGGAAAAGCACCTCTGTATGGCTTTGTATGAAATCTGAGGCATATAGATGCACAGTAAAGGCCCCATGAACCGTCCTCTACAATACGGCGATGTGCATGAGGTCTAAATGACATATTATGAGGGTTTTATGGCTGTGTGATGTATTGTGAGACATGACAAAGTCTCATTAAGTTGCATGCTGCAGATTTGTCCCAAGCCTTTGTCACTGTCGTCGCTGTGAATACGATACAGAAAATAAGACCTCAATGGGTCATCCATATATTGGACTATTTCACAGGACACAGTAATCTATCGAAGAGATCTTTCTCTAAATGTCCATATGTAGGTCACAGTTCATCCAGAAAACGTAGACAGAAGCCTACTGTCTATATTTTCTGGATGAACTGTGACATAGTCCAATACATGTATGACTCATTGATGTCCTATTTTCTGTATCATATTCATAGCGATGACGCGGCAAAGGCTTGGGACAGGTCGAAATGTCTAGACTAGGATTAGTCTCCTCTCTTATATATGAAGAACAATATATGAGCAGAACGTACACATCAATAAATATACAAACTTAATCAAGTAGAAGATGTCGCTTCTTCTTGTGTGTGCTGGGGTATTTTGAGACTGTTCTTCGGGATTCCATCCCAACCCTGTTAGCACCACGTCTATTCCAGGAGTGCATCCCATTACTCTGCTATGCTAATATATAGTGACAGACACAATTTGTCACATTTGTTTGCTGGTTTAACACACTGATAACAATTTTACACCAGACAATGACCGGGTCACATCTGCTGGCACCGATATCGAGCTCTGAGCACAATGTGTACGTTTTATATTGCATTTTTATTACCTCATTTTAAAAAATATATTTGGACTTTAGTTGATATTACAGTTACTTACAGTCGCTCCAGACTGGCCAGGCATAGGTTGCTTTTTCTGTGTTATATGTTATATATTTTAAGACATCTGTCACTTGTGCCCAAGAAAGTTTCACACCAGTTACCAAGTGTAAATATTTTAATAGCCTGAGATTATGCAAGTCCCAATACATTAAACATGATAGTATTTTAACTCCATCTCAATTAACAATGATGGCCTTGTAAACCTGGCTTTCTGAAGTGATAATATGCTGACAGTATTAAGTTGGTCTCTGTGCTGGAGGAGCTGTTAGGAGAATATCATTTCCTATTGAATTATTTCAGGCTTTGAAATGCACTCTTCTTCAACATTACGAAGAACATTAGTGGATTTGTGAATTGCATGTTAACGTCTGTATATTTGTCAACGAAATTACATTTTAAAGTCAAAATTGGATTTAATAAGGAAAGCGGCTCTTCTAAATTGGCAAATGGGGGTCACAGGATCCCCCGTTCTCCCGATAGGTGAGGGTACCTGAGGTGAAGCAGCCACCTATCAGGTATTTATGATATTACCTGTGTATATGTCATAAATCAGTAAGATAGGATTATTTCTTTAAGTTCATGTGTCCTGTTTCAGCGGCACTAGTCCCAGCAGTCCTTATTTTATTATTTTTTTAGATGGGGCAATTGGAACCCACCCATTAGACTTCAGCAGTGAAGACAGAGAGGTATAATAGGTCACACAACCCTCTGTCTGTAGATATTGATACTTGATAGATATTGGGAAGGTTAATTGAATAAAGAAGATATTACATTGCATTTGTCCCAGCAGATATAACCGCAAATCTTTGATCCATTTTATATTCTTTTATAAGAATGCTGAGCTAATATTCATGGTGTCATTTCTAACCTCTAGGTGCTCTGGCAAACAGAATCACAGTCCATTACAAGGTCTTTTTCAGTCTTTCCTCCTCCATTCTGATCACCTCTTATTCGCACCACAGCCTTGATGTCATTCTATACTCTAGGTAAACAAATAATCTAACCACATCATTATTTTTGGTAGACAGCACTCCAAAGATGATGAAAGAAAAGAGCTACTTTATTAGCCCTGGTGCAACGTTTCGGCTCCACACACCAGAGCCTTCCTCAAGCTTGAAAAGCAAACTTTTTGATTTTTCATCTATAAGGGACGATGGTCAAGTCCGTGGGCAAGCACCCTCCTATTATCACTGGTGCTGCTGGACTGTGGACTTTTAAATACAGCATAGCTATAATACAATGCTTAGAACACATGATAGGATTAGATATACCACCTCATCAGTACAATGTCCTGGATATTACTTTATCAGTGCTATAGGGCCCGGAACCTGTATCCATAGATAAATCAGCCCTGCCCCAAAGTAATTTGCTTCGTCATAAACACTAATTTACACATAATAGTATATCTCTGAATAATACAGTTATGCACTTAGTAATAATAAATAATACCACTATACAAGTGCCTAATAATACCTCCTCACTATTACAGCACAGTTATTCAATGATACCACCATACTGTTTTTAAATAACACCAACCTATCATGAAAGAAATTTATCACTACATAGCGACTTAAAAATATAGTCATACAGTTACCAAATAATACCAATATACAAGGATCAAATAATATTTCCATATCTGGGCCATATATAATGTTTATATATATATATATATATATATATATATATATATATATACAGTGAAGGAAATAAGTATTTGATCCCTTGCTGATTTTGTAAGTTTGCCCACTGTCAAAGACATGAACAGTCTAGAATTTTTAGGCTAGGTTAATTTTACCAGTGAGAGATAGATTATATTTAAAAAAAAAACAGAAACTCACATAGTCAAAATTATATATATTTATTTGCATTGTGCACAGAGAAATAAGTATTTGATCCCCTGCCAACCATTAAGAGTTCAGCCTCCTCCAGACCAGTTACACGCTCCAAATCAACTTGGTGCCTGCATTAAAGACAGCTGTCTTAAATGGTCACCTGTATAAAAGACTCCTGTCCACAGACTCAATTAATCAGTCTGACTCTAACCTCTACAACATAGGCAAGACCAAAGAGCTTTCTAAGGATGTCAGGGACTAGATCATAGACCTGCACAAGGCTGGAATGGGCTACAAAACCATAAGTAAGACGCTGGGTGAGAAGGAGACAACTGTGGTGCAATAGTAAGAAAATGGAAGACATACAAAATGACTGTCAATCGACATCGATCTGGGGCTCCATGCAAAATCTCACCTCATGGGGTATCCTTGATCCTGAGGAAGGTGAGAGCTCAGCCGAAAATTACACAGGGGGAACTTGTTAATGATCTCAAGGCAGCTGGGACCACAGTCACCAAGAAAACCATTGGTAACACATTACGCCGTAATGGATTAAAATCTTGCAGTGCCCGCAAGGTCCCCCTGCTCAAGAAGGCACATGTACAGGCCCGTCTGAAGTCTGCAAATGAACATCTGGATGATTCTGAGAGTGATTGGGAGAAGGTGCTGTGGTCAGATGAGACTAAAATTGAGCTCTTTGGCATTGACTCAACTCGCCGTGTTTGGAGGAAGAGAAATGCTGCCTATGACCCAAAGAACACCGTCCCCACTGTCAAGCATGGAGGTGGAAACATTATGTTTTGGGGGTGTTTCTCTGCTAAGGGCATAGGACTACTTCACCGCATCAATGGGAGAATGGATGGAGCCGTCATGTACCGTCAAATCCTGAGTGACAACCTCCTTCCCTCCACCAGGACATTAAAAATGGCTCGTGGCTGGGTCTTCCAGCACGACAATGACCCAAAACTTACAGCCAAGGCAACAAAGGAGTGGCTCAAAAAGAAGCACATTAAGGTCATGGAGTGGCCTAGCCAGTCTCCAGACCTTAATCCCATCGAAAACTTATGGAGGGAGCTGAAGATCCAAGTTGCCAAGCGACAGCCTCGAAATCTTAATGATTTACAGATGATCTGCAAAGAGGAGTGGGCCAAAATTCCATCTAACATGTGTGCAAACCTCATCATCAACTACAAAAAACGTCTGACTGCTGTGCTTGCCAACAAGGGTTTTGCCACCAAGTATTAAGTCTTGTTTGCCAAAGGGATCAAATACTTATTTCTCTGTGCACAATGCAAATAAATATATATAATTTTGACAATGTGATTTAATTTTTTTTTTTTTTATATAATCTATCTCTCACTGGTAAAATTAACCCAGCCTAAAAATTCTAGACTGTTCATGTCTTTGACAGTGGGCAAACGTACAAAATCAGCAAGGGATCAAATACATATTTCCTTCACTGCCACCATATACCGTACACATAAATAATGCCACCACACACCATTATGTACTGTGATTAAATAATACTGACTTATAAAGATCTAAAATAACACTGATATATCATAAAATATCACTCTACTTTGACCAAACTAATACACAACATGCATGCATCAGAAGCTGTATACAGCTTTACACAACCACACACACACACACACACACACACACGCACGCACACGCACACACACTACCTATACACATCTATACTCACATTTACCTACTTTTCAGAGATCATGATCTTCAGACAGAAAGCCGCATCTAGTTGCAGTGGCAGGCATAGCAAACTCCCCTTACTTTACAGAAATCTATGTTGGCATCTTTAATTGTAATGTGAGGTGCAGAAGGGGATGCAGCATCCTGGGAAGATAGGATTTATATAAGGCAGGCACAGCAGCCTTCTCCTGCTGTGCAGTTGTTGGGGGCATTGTTTTAAAGAGCCGGCAGCTGTATTATAAGTCAGCTAGCGGACTCTGTAGAAGCTGCTACTTCCTCTATGCCCTGCAGGGGGCGGACCTTCCTACTTCTTGCTGCTTGTTCAGCAGCAGTTAAGGCAACCTTTATACCCCATAGTTACTGGCTGCCATGATCCTGCGATGCTCTGGTGAAACAGGAATTTTTCTGGCTGCTATTTCTTCCCTTCTTTGCATTTTTTTACAATGTAAATAGGAGAAGAGAGAGCCATTTAGTAACTTATGTTTCTGTGTCTGCATCAGCCCTCTGAAAATTCAGTCATGGCAATGGAGGAATTTTCAAACAGGCTGCGCTAATGGGGGTTGGAGCTTGACAGGACATAGCCTTCTTGAGAAAGGGGGTGGACCCCCGAAACATTGCATTGGCATAGCAAGAAGCCAACTACACCTCCTTGTGGCATCTCTGCATTACACCAAACCTCCATGGGATAAAGAATAACCTGAACGGTTGTTGGACACTTCCCACTAAGGGTGATGTTAAACCATTCAAATTACATTTATGTATCTGTCATTTACTTGATGTATTGATAAGGAAGAACAAGTTTTGCAAAAGAAACAAATGTTGCTATGTGCTTTATTATATTGAAATGAAGGACATAGCTGGAGGGCATCATGAATGGCAGGCATCAGTTGCCCACCTCTATCTTGGGGACTTTGCCACATCAGTAGATTTTTTTAAATTGACACCTCTGTCAGTTTAAGAAATTAGGTGAGTCATGAAACGCTGATTTGCAGGTGTGCTAGGCGGCTGCCATATCAGCTTCTTACGGTCATGACCATGGCCGCGGGCCGTCAGGTTAACTCACCTCCTGACGGCTGCAGCCATGGGTCTGGGAGCGCTGGCCCCAATCTCTTCCTCAAGAGATGCCAGCGCTCACTTCCGCTTACCTCGGCCGGGTCCCGTAGGGTGCGTGTGCGCATGCTCATGCCCGCTCTTAAAGGGCCAGCATGCACACCTGAGTTATTGTCAAAATTAGCCCATGAGCACCCTGGACTATAAGCATTGTCTGAGCATTGTTGTCGTACCCAAAGTTTGTCTAAGCAAATGGTCTCCTAGTGTTTTCTAGTTCCCAGTGTTCCCCCGTTCCTGTACCCATATCCTGTGCTATCCTGGTCAAGTGCCGTGCTGAGCTGAAGTTGTGCTGTGCTGTATATCATGCCTGTCCTGCTACACCATGCCTGACATCTGCCTGCTGCCTAGTCTCAGCCCGGCCTGTCTTGCTACTGTACGAGCTGCCACAGGTACACTATACAAACTATAGGCTATGACCTGAGTCCTGTTGGCCAGCTGCCTTACCGTCAAGGCGGTAAGGCCCAGTGGGTCCACATACCCAACGTGACACTTAATTAAACTAACAGTGACAATGGCAGACCATTTGGCCAAGCCGCACCCCTTCTCCTCTAACCCAACTTCGTATGGGGCGCATGCCCCATTAGCCCCACTACCTACACTCCTGTGTGAGACTTATGCTGTGACAGGGGAGAGGGAGCAACATGGGGGAGACATCTGGACACAGCAAAAAGATCCCACCCAATGTGCAAGCATATAGACAGAAAAAAAATACATTTACAGAAGCCTACAAAATAAATGAAAAAACTGAATATGAAGGTTAGACACAACATTTCTGGCTGCACTACATCTAATATAAATCTACAGTTGCCTGCGGAGTGATTGGGCTTTTGTTTTTGTAATAACAGATATCTTTTATATTTACATGTTTATTGGCATAAGGAACATGGTTTTAAATGTAAGGCATCTTGAACATGCTGTCTCCTGAGATGTAAATCCGGTGCTGCTTAAAATACTATAACTTTAGGCAAAATCTTCTTCATAAAATTTCAGATCCATTGTTTTAACCAACTCTCTATTTATTTAAGAAATATACGCTATAGTCTCTTTATTATTAAACTGGCAGCGTAAACACAAGCACAGGCATTGAAAGCAGAAATCATTGACTTTTTTTTTTTAATCCATCAACATTGTGCAGTCTGTTCCGCCAACTTCTAAACTGTTACGGTAAGACCAATGTGAGACTTTCAGCAGAGCTCTGGTGTTCTTCCGACCTTGCTTACATTTACCTTTTTGCATTTTTTTTTAATCTTTGTTATGAGGATTTGGTTTTATATTTGCAAAAGCTTGTGGTTTATTGACTGTAATAAAGTGTTCTGGCTTTCATACTGGAAAGGTGTGTTCAGAATGATTTTCCTTTAGCTATGATTTAAAAGGCTAGGTGTAAAACTCTCCACGTAATGCAGTTGGATTTGCTGAAAGGCATACATTTTGTCTTTTTAAAGAACAAAGCAAACGTTTGATTTAAAAACATTAGAAATTCATGCCATGTAAATATAAAAAGGAAATAAAGTTATAATTTTATTATCTTACATGCTCAAGATTATTGTTATAACTTACAATAAAAGACCCGACAATGGCAAAGGGCCATTATAAAACTGTAATTTGCTATTGATTGTCGATGTAATTATTCACAAAGAAAAAAAAAATTCCATTCCCGCTAATTGATTGTTTCTAAAAGTCTAGCAGTTTCTAGGTTACAGTGAGCGCTAATATTAGTTTTCTATAAATAAGATAAAGAGTACTGACAAAAGATTGAGAATCCAATTGGGTCTCATCATTACAATTCCACAAAAGAAGCACAACTCAATATACTTAGATCAAACAGGCTTTCTTGGGCAAAAACTAAACAATAAGAACATTAAAAAAAAAAGCGTTTTCATCTCAAGGCATGCTAAGCCATGTAAAATCCTAACCATAGATGTATCCCTGGGTACTGTGGAAAGCATTTGACAAGGTTTTATGAATGTACTCTTTTCACACACTACAAAAGTAGACTGGTTCAATAATGCAGACGAAAACACTACAGCAAGCTTTTTGAAGATAAAAGTTAAATGCCAGCAGAGTTCCGTTTCAAGTGCTTCCCAACTTTTTCTTTTGAAAGTTTTAAAGCCTCTAACCTTGTTGTTTGCTGGTTCAGTCCTCTGAAACCTTATTCCTCTTGATGAGAGCTTATTATGACTTTCTTTCAACTGATTAATACTTGGGAAGATGCTTCTTTTTTTCCCCTTTGGTGAAGTAAATGAATCTAAATTGCCTTAAAGGTGTTATTGTCTTTAAACCCGCAAGGTTACTATAAAACGAAATCTAGTAAGAATACATTCGCCAGGGGGAAAAATGTGATTTTGTAACAGAACAATTGTGAATTTTTTTTTAAATCTCAGATATCAACTATAATTCAAAAAATACTTTTAGCCCACATATACTAATGTTGGGCTCAAGGTCATGGTCTCCAAACAGTTGTATTTTAGGTCAAATTTATTAAGCGTAATAGATGGAAAAATATTTGTTGCAGATCTATGTGTGCTCATAGCAGGAATAGACCTGATTTTCTATTTCTCAGACTGTTCTAACTTTTGTCAAATTTATTAAAAGGCGTCCACTTTTTAATAAATATGATGCAGTTCATGCCAACTAGGTACCGGAGGTTAATAAAATAACATATGAATAATTTCTGTTTCTATTATTCTGGTCTAATAGGGCCACTAACAATATGTCAAATTCCTTTCTATGACATCCCTATTTTTAAATCACACTGGAATTCCTTGGGTCCATCAGAGGAAATTATTCTGAGGGCCCAACCTACTACCGCTATCCAGGACCTTTGCACGTCCACTTTAAATGTCATAGTGATCTTTGTTGTTCTTATTGCTCTTATAGAACATATCAAAGTCTAATTTTATGTATGAATCAACTTATAAAAAGTAAATCTTAGTGGCAAGTGTTTGGCTCCAAATTGGGTCGTCTACTGCTGGACCTCTGGGTCCTGTTTTAGGGGTCCATTATTGTGTCAGAACTTGAGCCCACCGGAAGATCTTCTAACACTCTGGTAGGCCAGTCTGACCCTTCCTGTACAATTGTTGTACAATTACATTGACTGACAAGTCAACAGCAGGTAGACACTCACATACCGAAGTCATTAACTACTGTTTAGAGCAGGACACAGTGTGGAGATGAACAAACCTAAAAGTTTAGTGAGAGGATTCTGCAAAGAGCATGTCTTTCTCTGGAGGATCCTGATGTAATGTATAGATGACCCATTGATTTCAATGGACGCTGTATAATGCTGCAAGGGGAATTAAAACTGACTGGCTGCTTTTTCCAGCAATGACAGCTAACAACAGGGGACCTGTTAAGGGATTGTTCAGTAGATTTCACTAATTTTAAACATGATAATATGCAAATTTTATTTGTAACCGATTAGTTTTATATGTATATAAAAAATATTTTCAGGCCCACTCAACAGAATAGATCCTCCTCTTGAGTCGGACACAAAAGATACTCATTTCTAATGAGCTAACATGATGAATGTATCCAATACTAAATTGTGTATATGTTCATTTAATACTATATTTCCATACCTGAATATACAATACTTTATATATTTTTTCACAGTATCATAGCACACGTACGCATAGTACCACAAACTATTTTGGAACTTTTTTTTATTACTTGACTTCTGTATTTTTTTTTTACTCCCAGACTAATGCACAGACAAAATTGTTATCATTTAGAAATACCAATCATGATTTTTCTTGTCTCATTACTTACAGACCTGATGAAGGGACCGGTACGGTCCAGAAACGCGTCATCCAGAAAATAAGCCTTTTAAAGATCATACCATCCGTCATCATCATCATTTCCTTCTCTGCCTGGCACCGATACCGTAAAAACTGCATTTTTTTCACCTTTACCCTTCGTATAAATCTGTTCCTGAAAGGAGGATCCATCCTCCCAGGGAACGCGGTGGGTGGCAGCCGGCTTCAAGATTTAACAACCAAGATCTCGGAGGAGCGCCTACCATTTTCTCCAATTTCACATATCCCCAACTTTATGTGTCATTTATAGAAATGGTCTCCTCATATGGGGCAGAGGGACCTTTTGGGCCATCTTAATGATCGGGCAAACAAGCGCTCGTTTTCGATTATTGCCCTGTGTAAACTGGGCATTGATCAGCTGATGAATAAGCAAACGCTCTTTCATCGACTGATATGCTAGTTTATGTGGCCAATAAAATGGTCACTAGTCGGCAGCACATTTCACTTTGTAAACAGTGAGATGTGCTGCTGACATTTTAGGCTGAGTTCCCACCTGCGTTGGTGTGTTCCGTTGTTTTGCTCCGTCACGGATCGACGGAACCAACGGTTCTGTTGCACAACGGATACCGCCGATTGTTGATGGAACCCATGGACTTTAATGGGTTCCGTCGGCTTTCCGCGATTTCACCGGACACAAAAGCGCAGCGTGATGCGCTACTTTCCCCAATAAATTCTATCAAAACCTGCTGGATCTGCGACGGAGGCCCCTAACGCAGATGTGAGGCCCTTCCGACGCAGGTGTGAACATAGCCTTAGAAATGTATGTGGAGGAACGATCATAGTAACACACACATACATAATGATCATTGCTCCTTGTGAAAGGAGCAAACAAGTGCAGATCAACGCGCTATCTAGTTAATCAGCGCTCGTTGATTGGCCCATCTTGTGCCATGTAAAGAACTATTTGGCTCTACGGCCAGGTGTAACTGCAAACTCCACACCCCCTGTACTTACACCCCATGTTCCTGATTATGATCTGAAATTACATCTTAGGCTAACCATAGATATAGTTTTTGTCAATTATTTCCCCCCACTTCCAGCTAAAAGGGAATGTGCCATGTTTGTTATCTCAAAATTAAAACTGAAGATTAAATTTTACCTTGTTTCACTTGATTTCCGACCTTCCAAAATCTTTCTTCGCTAGAGTCCCATGTTGCAGAAATCCTGTAGATTCTTTTGACCTGTATCCTCTACAGTAGGTCAGTGGTTTCTTACCGCTGGCTCTCGGGCTTTTGCAAATTTACAACACCTAGCATGCCCCGACTGTCAAAACAACATAGCAGCTTGTGTGGTGATGTACAGAACGGTCCCCGGTAACACCACTCCCGGTGAGTCATTAGGTCCCCATGATCTAGAGCAAGAATGGCTCTGCTATCTAATGACTTCCCTTAACACCATGAGTGAAGGATGCAGAACATTATATTGGTAACTGAGGCAATCTTTCATTGTTTCTTGACAATGGCAGAACCTTCCTTGGTTGTAAGTTTCCATTAGGATAAGCCATATACAAACTATGCAGTATGAACGTATGTAAATGTGCAGTAATGAGACTTGTCCCCTTCTTTATCTGGAAAACATGCATATGAGACAACAGCACTAGATGATCAAACCTTTCTTTAATAAAGAATAAAAAGCCAAGCTGCACTGATACAGTATATATGTATGTATGTATGTATGTATGTATGTATGTATGTATGTATGTATGTATGTATGTATGTATGTATGTATGTAAAGAGGAAACTTGGCCTCTGTCTATGTCAGGTCCTATGTATTCTGTCAAATTTACACTTACCCTATCTAGTACACACAAAGAGCCTCAAGAACTTGATACTGTCGAGTGCATAATATTTTAAGAGGCTGTGCATGAGGAAGAAAGACTCTGAAAGGACCTGCTTTGTTGTTACAGCCTTTAGTACTTAAATAGGGACTCCCAAGATATTTAGGAATAATATTCTGCCCACTGCATTCCCAGAAAAGTGGTATTGGCGCTATGCATGATAAAGCACTTGGAGTGATCCGCTATCAAGCAATGTGGTTATTATCAGAGATCAAAGCTACTTCACATTTGATAAGTCTGAATCTCTGATTGCAGAACACAAGTTTCCAGGGCAACCAACCTAAAGCTTTCCAAGTAGGGGGGAAGTAATCTCCGCTTTGGCAGGCATTCTTTCAGTCCCGGTCACAAGTCTAATTTAAAGCCAGTGTGAATCCGTACAACCACCCACACACCATACCAATAAACACTGACCTTCCTACCCCAATATTCTAGAAACCTTAACCCATTGAATTACAAGAGTCAATTAAGATGTTCAACTATTCCATCTTGTGTAACCAGCCAATTACTTTTAATCACGGTTTACAACACAGGCACAAACATCTTACATCATCTATGCTATGAACTAACACGGCCTTCTGCATCAAATTAGAAATGTTCATAAGGATAATTTACAAAAGTCATTACACCATTCAGAGTGTTAAATTACAGACTTAGCTGGTCTTGTAAATGTGGACAATTATTTTCATGTCACAAGGATAAAATAATTGCATTAATAGCAATGTATCTTGTGCTGAACATATTTGGTTTTAAATCTTTCGGATGACAAAGAGATGAGTTACATCAGACAGATATAGTAATGGATAGTTGACACTGTATTTGCGTCTTTTAGTAAACATTGTCTACGGAATATGATATGATGGCTGCTCTGTAATTATTTGGCATGGTATTTTTGGCGTTGCAATTCACATAAGATAATGAGACAATCATTTATTCGTTTGTTACTGTGGATCGTCTAGACTGTAACAATTGTCTAGTTTTTCCACTTCCAAATAAGTAGCATTGTGAGTTTTTGGACTCATCATCTTTATAGCGGTATTTTAGATAGGCTATAGCCTGGTGTGTTGTAAATTAGCATAAATTGCCTTATACTTGACATTGACATTCTCAATTTCATCATAAAGTTTTTGTTGCGATGATTCTAACAAATTGACTCAGCTATCTGGATGTAGCAGAAGTGCAACCCACAAGAGAATATATACCATAGAGGTTAGACCATGTGGCTGCTATGGGGCCCTTGGAGAGCTTTGGTTTGTCACATCCCCCTTGTTACTGGGTGGCAAGAAGCTGTGAATGTAAGGAATTGGCCCAACGATGTTGGAAAGGGTTTGAAGGTGGAGACATACATCAGGTCCTTCTGTCTTGGGTGATAAAACCTGGCACCACGGGGGTCCATATTGATCTTTGCTATGGGGCTGCCAGTGCATTATTGGTAAAGGGAGGGTAAGGCACAATAAGTAGGCAAATTAGAAGAAACCATGGGACCCTGCAAAATAGTGTGCAAGATTAATTTTGCATGCCCTTAAAGTCTGAAAAAAACTATAGGTTGTACTCGACAAGATTGGGTTCTCAATTATACAATAGACCTGTCTCCAAGTCACCATGCCTGCATTTATATTTTTGCCTGAACATACCACTCTTACTGGTGACTATTACGGGACTAGGTTAAATGATCACAATGTATGGTTTCGGAAAAAAGGTTTAAAAAAAGTATAGAGGAAAAGTCACAATGAGCTGTGTTAAAAGACAAATTCAGCAATGCTGCATTGGAAAATGCAGCTCTGATACATCAGTAACAACGCGCTAACCATTAGGATATGTTCACACGGCTTATTTTCTGCCATTTTTCGGGCGGTAAATGGACGAAAAACGATCGAAAAATTTGGAAGCAGAACACCTCCAAACATCTGCCCATTGATTTCAATGGGAAAAACTGCGTTCTGTTCCAACGGGGCGTTTTGTATGCAGCCGTAAAAAAATGGCCACAAAAAAGAAGTGCATGTCACTTCTTGAGCCGTTTTTGGAGCAGTTTTTCATTGACTCTAACGGCTCCAAACGGCCGTAAAAAACGCTGCGAAGAATGCGAGTTGCTTAGAAAAGTCTGAAAATCAGACATTTTTTGCTAAGCGTGTGAACATACTGTAAGGGAATTAAGTAGTGGGAGAGCCGTCTCCTGGGGTAGACGGGCACTCGGTATCAAACACGCCAGTACATTTCAGTCCGCACAGCAAAAATGTGGTACTACTGGCCTCAGCCAGTTTTATTTACAGGTTGTACATGAATAAAAAGAAAAACAAATAAAAGAAAACTCTATGCCTGTCCAGCACTAACTATACAGTCAGGTATCCTAACTAAAACAGTGCAGGCCTAATGCCTGCCACCATAAACCATGCAGACCATACAACCTGTTATGAATGCAGTCGGTTTGCTCTCACAAGCTCCTCTCCCAAGGCTGAGAGAGAGTGTGACTGAACTGCAGCCTTTTTAAAGGGCTATCACACCTGACCCCTGATTAATACCTAGACAGCCCAAGACCAGGACTGTGAGGATGGAGTGGGGACCCACCCATCTCTCCCCACTCCAACAACCAGGCCCTTTTCCAGGTTTTAGATAAAACCTATTGCAGAGTGAGAACCACATTCTCTGCTGAATTTACTCCCTGGTTGTTTTCAGATAGCAGAAGACAGAAATCTTGGGAAAATATAGACCCCATCCACAACCTCTCCACATGGTCTGTCACAATACCCTTAGACTATCTTGACAAAGTCATAGTGGTAGTAGGTCTATACTCTTTGGAAGCAAGATGAAATTGACGGGACAAATCGCCTACAGCTACACTTCGGTAAGGCTTGTTTTTTGGCTAGGCCCCCATAACACTGACATAAAATGTCTCCATCATAGGTAGGCGGTTAACCCCTTGTGTACCTTCGACGTAATAGTACGTCGCTGGCCGCTTATTCCAGCGTACCTTCGACGTACTATTACGGCGCAGGAATAAACTGTCACTATGTGAAATCACATAGTGACAGAACAGCGGCGGCAGCTGTCATTGACAGCTAACCGTCTCTGCTACCGGCCTGGGGACCAATTAGCAGTCCCCAATGCCGGCGATTGCTGTGATTGGTCAGTCTCTGAAGACTGACCAATCACAGCCGTCTGTGACGTCGTCTGCAGGAGAAAGCTCCTGTCACTTTCTCTGATCTCCTCACTTCTGTGAGATACGTGAGGAGATCAGAGAAAGCAGTGTAAAAAAAAAACCACTATTTTTATTAACCCCTTCCCGAAAATGGGCGTATAGTAACGCCCTGAGCATGAAGCGGACACAGGAGCTGTGCTCGCTCCATCTTCATCGGATGTCGGCTGTAATATACAGCCGACATCCCACTGCAACTACAGCGATCACTGTCCTCTCCGATCGCTGTAGTTTAACCCCTTAAATGCCGCTGTCAATAGAGACAGCGGCATTTAAGTGATTGATACAGAGGGAGGGGGCTCCCTCTGCACCCCATTGCCCCCCCTGATGGTTGCAATGGCAACCAGGAAGCCTAGCAACGGCTTCCTGGTTGCCAGGTACGGGAGCCTATTAGGTCCTGCCCAAGGCAGGACGTAATAGGCTCAACTGTCAGTTGTAAAGTGACAGTTACAATACACTGCACTACATCAGTACATACAGAAGTAGTGCAGTGTATTGTGCAGGGGATCAGAAGATCAGATCTTCCAGTCCCCTAGTATGTGTCAAAAAAAAAGTGAATAAAAAGTTAAAAAAAAGTTTTAGATAAATAAATAAATACAAGTTTTACGTAATAAAAACAATAATCGCCTTGTTTCCCTGATCAAGCCCTTTATAATTAGAAAAAAAATGAAAAAAAAAGACAAAAACTAGACATAATAGGTATCGCCGCGTTCGTATCGGCCTGACCTAAAAAAATATCATATTATTTATCCCGCACGGTGAACACCGTAAAAAAAATACCATAAAAAACAATGGCAGAATTTCCTTTTTTGGTCACGTTGTTTCCAAAAAAATGGAATAAAAAGTGATCAAAAAGTCGCGCGTAGCCAAACATGGTACCAATAAAAACGACAGTGTGTCACGCAAAAAATGTATGTACTCCGCACAGATTACATATGCCCCCACATTATAAGCTGAAACACCAGTAAAACACTAAACAAAACTACTACCAAGCAAAATCTGCGCTCCAAAAGCCAAATGGCGCTCCTTCTGGGCCTGGCAGTGTGCCCAAACAGCGGTTTATGACCACATATGGGGTATTACCGTACTCTGGAGAACCGCTTAACAATTTATGGGGCGTATGTCTCCAGTGGTACAAGCTGGGCCCAACGCATTGGGCACTGAAATAGCATATATGTGGAAAATGTCAATTTTCAATCTGCAACATCCACTGTGCACTAATTTCTGCAAAACCTTTGGGAGTCAAAATGCTCACTACACTTCTAGATGAATTCCTTGAGGGGTGTAGTTTCCTAAATGGGGTCACTTCTCGGGAGTTTTCACTGTACTGGTACCTCAGCGCAATGCAACATGGCGTCAAAAACAAATTTTGTAAAATCTCCACTCCAAAAACGAAATTGCACTTTTTCCGTTTAGACCCTTGCCGTATGTCCAAATAGCCGTTTACAACCACATATGGGGTATTTCCGTAATCAGGAGAAATTGTGTAACACATTTTGCGGTGTCTTTTCTCCTGTATTCCTTGTGGAAATGAAAAATTCTGAGCTAAAGCTACAGGTTATTGGAAAAAAAAAATGTTTTCATTTTCACGGACCAATTCTAATAAAATCTATAAAACACCTGAGGGCTCAAAATGCTCACTACACCTCTAATTAAATTTTTTCAGGGGTATAGTCTCCAAATTGCGATCACATCTGGGGAATTTCTACTGTACTGGTACTTCAGGGACTCTGCAAATGCGACATGGCCCCCAGAAACCAATTCAGCAAAATCTGAGCTGCAAAATCCAAATGGTGCTCCGTCCCTTCTGAGCCCTGCCATGGGTCCAAACAGCAGTTTATTACCACATAATGGGGTATTTCCGTAATCCGGAGAAATTGCTTTACAAATGTTGAGGTGCTTTTTCTCCTTTATTCCTTATAAAAATTAGAAAATTCTGTGTTTTTTCCAAAAAAAAGTCTCTTTTCATCTTCACAGACTAATTCCAATAAATTCAGCAAAAAACCTGTGGGGTCAAAATGATAACTATACCACTAGAAAAATTCCTTGAGGGGTATAGTTTCCAAAATGGGGTCACTTTTGGGGGGATTCCACTGTTTAGGTCCCTCCAGGGCGTTGCAAACGTGACACGGCACTGAAAACCATTCCAGTAAAATCAGAGCTCCAAAATCCAAATGGGGGTCCTTACCTTCTGAGCCCTGCTGTGGGTCCAAACAGCAGTTTATTACCACATATGGGGTATTTCCGTAATCGCGAGAAATTGCTTTACAAATGTTGGGGTGCTTTCTCTCCTTTATTTCTTGCAAAAATTTGAAATTTTTACGTTTTTCCAGAAAAAAAGTAGATTTTCATTTTCACAGACTAACTCCAGAAAATATAGCAAAATACCTGTGGGGTCAAAATGCTAACTATACCCCTAGATAAATTCCCTGAGGGGTGTAGTTTAAAAAATGGGGGTCACTTTTGGGGGTTTCCACTGTTTTGGCACCACAAGACCTCTTCAAACCTGACATGGTGCCTAAAATATATTCTGAAAAAAGGAGGCCCCAAAATCCAAGAGGTGCTCCTTTGCTTCTGAGGCCTGTGTTTCAGTCCATTAGCGCACTAGGGCCACATGTGGGATATTTCTAAAAACTGCAGAATCTGGGCAATAAATATTGAGTTGCGTTTCTCAGGTAAAACCTTCTGTGGTACAGAAGAAAATGTATTACATATGAATTTTGTAAAAAAAAATGAAATTTGAAAATTTCAGCTCTACTTTCCTTCAATTCCTGTAAAACGCCTAAAGAGTTGAAACACTTTCTGAATGCTGTTTTGGATACTTTGAGGGGTGCAGTTTTCAAAATGGGGTGTTTTATGGGGGTTTCTAATATATAGGGCACTCAAAACCACTTCAGAACTGAACTCGTCCCTGAAAAAATCGCTTTTTTAAATTTTCTTAAAAATATGAGAAATTGCTGCTAAAGTTCTAAGCCTTGTGAGGTCATAGAAAAATAAAAGAATGTTCAAAAAACGATGCAAACATAAAGTAGACATATGGGAGATGTTAATTAGTAACTATTTTGTGTGGTATTACCATCTGTTTTACAAGCAGATGCATTTAAAATTGGAAAAATCATAATTTCTTCATATTTTCGCTAAATGTTGGTGTTTTTCACAAATAAGCAATGAATTTATCGACCAAATTTTTGCACTAAACTAAAGTACAATATGTCACGAGAAAACAATCTCAGAATCGCTTGGATAGGTAAAAGCATTCCGGAGTTATTACCACATAAAGTAACACATGTCAGATTTGAAAAAATGGGTCTGGTCCTCAAGGCCAAAATGAGCTGGGTACTCAAGGGGTTAAGCAATTACTTACATTATTTATTTTCAGTCTCCACAACACTTTTGGGTAAAGTGACAAACTTTTTGTTGACACAAAAAAAGATCCTATATAAAAAAAAACTACTAGGATTTTCTCCATTACATTTGTAAACGTAAGCATGGTTCCCGTTATATAGTTCATTTGTGAAATAAATAATACAGCTGCTGGACCTATTATGTTCTGTTAGATGTGAATTTTAGTGCTACTGTTGCCAATTTCCTTTTTGTGCCAAAATCTGATTGTGCCTTGCAATTTGTTTCAAGTAAGGAAAACATTTTCAGAGGAAAATTATGTTTCTTTCGAAAGAGCATTTTAGCAAGAATGTACTTGGTTTTGAAATGCTTCCAGATCTGAACGGTGATTATATCAAAACCTGTGAGGACCTTCAAGTGCTTTTTTTTATATATATATTAAAACACTACTTATGTTTTTATTTCAACACTGTAGATTTTTATTCTGATGTTTAATATAGAATCCCATAGGTGTCTCAGTAAATTCTAGTGTTTTAAACTTCTCGTACAGCTTAAGGGCTGACATGATTACTAGCCTTAAACAGAACATTTTTCATTTAAAGGTAAAACATTTCACCCCAGAGTTTTATGGGATGCAAAATTTTAGATTAGTGCAGCCACAAGGAGAAAGCTCCAAAATGTTGTAAAGTTTGGATGTAAATCTTGTCATTCCTTGAATTGAAAATTAGTATCGGTATTATTTCGCTTTGCCTTTCTAAGCCAAAATTGTGATCAGGCTTGAGGATACTTCACATTTACACCCCAGTATAATATCCAGGGATGCATCACTCCTTTATTTAAAGAAAAGAAGAATAACTCAAATTCCCCCCTCCCAAAAAATAAAAATAAAATGAAATAGGGTTAAAAACAATATAAACAAACAGTATAAAGCTCAGACATTGAACAAATAACAGTGCCATATACAGTGAATTCGGAAGGTCTTCAGACCCTGTCACTATTTTTACATTTTGTTATGTTGAGTCTTTGTGCTAAAATAACACAATTCAAGTTTTTCCACATCATTCTGACTATCAATCATTGTCTTGTTGGAAGGTGAACCTTCGGCCCAGTCTGAGGTCCATAGCACTCTGGTTCAGGTTTTCAAAAGAATATCTCTGTACTTTGTTCTATTCATCTTTCCCTCAACTTTGACAAGTCTTCCTGTCCCAGCTGCTGAAAAACACCCCCACAGCATGATGCTGCCACTACCAGGGCCATATTTAAAGCTCACCCTGCCCTAGGCACTAAGGCTTAATACACCCCCATTAAAGGCCACCACCATACCAAGACTGAACAGCACCACCATATAGTGTCTAGATAATACATCCATACCGTGACTGAATAATACCACCATACCATGACTACATAACACCACCATACCATGACTACATAACACCACCATACCTTGACTACATAACACTACTATGGCCATGACTACATAACACTACTATGCCATGACTACATAACACTATCATACCATAACTACATAATACCACCATACCATGACTACATAACACCACCATACCATGACTACATAACACTTCCATACCTTGACTGAATAACACCATAATGTGACTGGATAATACCTCCATACCATGACTGGGTAACACCACCATACTTTTGCTGAATTAAAATAACTACCGGAATGCTATAATTATAATAAAGTATTTCCATCATACTGTATGATCATAGTGAATATTACCAATATACTGAGTCTGCAGACAGCGATCATATAGTGGTCTGATTCCACACAGGTGGTCTGCAGAGTATCACCACACAGTGCAGAGTGAATAAATTAATAAAATACTGGCCAGGCACAGTCAGAGGCAGAATAAACAATTAAGTCCAGTGACTCACAGTTCACATTCCCGCTTTTTTCGATCCGGCCCAGACTGTATGGGCGACTCACCTCTGCTGTTTGCTGCACAGATGTCTTTTGCTCTGTGATTTTCCAGCACATCTACAGCCTCTTCACAAAGCCCCATCCTGCTGCCCACTTTAAGGCTGAGTTCACACGGAACGGACACGCTGCGTAAAAGCACACAGCGTATCTGCCCTGTGCGCCGCAAGGAATTCCGTGTGAAAAACCAAACTGTGGTGCAGGTTTCCGCCCGGAATGTCTGCTGCGGAAAACTGCAGCATTCAGCCGGCCTGCTAGCAAGCCGGCCTCCTGGGATGACTTTTCATCCCAGGAGACCGCTGCAGCGGCGGCCACATGGGATGAAGTATCATCCTGGGTGGCTGACCCTCTGACGTCATCCAGACCGGCCTCCTGGAATGACGTTTCATCCCATGTGGACACCGCTACTGCCTGTGATTGGCTGCAGCGGTCACATGGGATAAGACATCATCCCTGGAGGCCGACCTAGAGGAAGAAACACGGACTTCTGGGTAAGTATAAGATTGTTTTTTTTTTTATGAGTTGCTTTTTTTGCGGCGGAATTGCTGCAAACCTGCTGCAAAAAAACGCAATAACTGCTATTTGTTGCGGGTTTGACCTCCTCATTGAATTCAATAGGGAAAACCCAATAAACACATAAGCAGCATTTACGCAAATACAATTGACATGCTGCGGAATAAAATTCTGCACCGCATGTCAATTTCTGAGCGTTTTTTTCTGCTCAGTATTTACGCAGAGTGTGGATGAGATTTGTTTTATCTCATCCAATTTGCTGCTACTGTATTATACGGCGGATTTTCCGCAATGAACTCCATTGCGGAAAATCCGAATTATTTACGTAACGTGTAAACTGACCCTAATAGTGTTATCCTTCTGGCACTAAAAGGCAGTGCCTCCGTGACACTGTGGTTGTATTGTTATTGGCTATAGGGGCAGGGTGGCTGAGAATCAGGAGTATTATAACTAGCTATGGTGGCAATGTGGTGGATACTGGAGCGGTATTGTGGCTGAGAATTGGGGGCATTGAGGTCGACACTTGGATGAATTTTAGGGGTACGTCCGCTGAATGCCTGAGGCATTCTCTGGTTACTACATGAGAACTGGACTGCTTAGAAATTGTTTTTTCACTTTGTCAGTATGAAGTATACCCCATAACGACAAAGTGAAAACATTTTTTTTCAAATTTCGCATGGACAAAAGTTTTCAGACCCTGACTCTCAGACTGTGAGAAACAAGATTCTTTGGTCTGATGAAACCATGATTGACCTTTTTGGCCTCAATTCTAAGCATCATGTCTGAAGAACCAGGCACTGCTCATCACCTGCCCAATACCATCCCTACGGTGAAGCATGGTAGTGGCAGCATCATGCTGTTGGCTGTTTTGCAGCACCTGGGACAGGAAGACTTGTCAGGGTTGAGGGAAAGATGAATGGAACAAAGTACAGAGATATTATTTTGAAAACCTGAACCAGAGTGCTATGGACCTCAGACTGGGCCAAAGGTTCAACTTACAACAATACAATGACCCTAAGCACACAGCCAAGACAACACAGGAGTGGCTTAGGGTCAACTCTGTGAATGTCCTTGAGTGGCCCAGCCAGAGCCCTGACTTGAAGCCAATCGTACATCTCTGGAGAGACCTGACAATGGCTGTCCACCGACGGTCCCCATCCAACCTGACAGAGTTTGAGAGGATCTGCAGAGAAGAATTGCAGAAAATCCCCAAATCCAGGTGTGCAAACCTTGTGGCATCATACCCAAGAAGACTGGAGGGTGTTATCGCTGCCAAAGGTGCTTCAACTCAGTACTAAGTAAAGAGTCTGAATACATATGTCAATGCAATATTTTAGTTTTTTCTTCTCAATAAATTAGCAAAGATTACTAACATTCTGTTTTCACTTTGTCATTATGGGGTATTGAGTGCAGAATGATCGGGAAAAACTTGAATTTTATTTTCATTTTAGTACAACATAACAAAATGTGAAAAAATGTAAAGTGTCTGAAGACTTTCAGAATGCAATGAATGGGGTCCAAACACCACCCAAACAACAGTGCTAAACAGTGCCTAAATACTACAGCCATAGAGTGCTCAATAATACAGTACTATTACCCTGTGTCACGATCTGTGGGGATGTGCACCCACTGGGCCATACTGCCATAGCGGGATAGCAGCTGGCCAACAGAGTACCAAGTCAATATATAAATAGTCCAAGCACAAGGGTACCTGTAGTGGTTCAGACAGTAGCAACGGCTAGGCACAGATGGGACCTTGACAGCAGACACCAGTCGTGGTGTAACACTCTACGGGACACAGCGGAACGGAGCAGAAGTGAGAGCTGGCGTCTCCTGGGGAGGAGACGTGGGCCAGCGCTCACAGATCCATGTTTTTGTGTAGCGGTTGAGGACCTCAGGCTTCAGGAGGGACACATAAAAGGAGTTGGGGATTCTGAGGGTAGGAGGCAGCCGAAGCTTGTAGGAGACAGGGTTGATTTGCTGTAAGATCTCAAAGGGTCTGAGAAGCCTGGGAGCAAACTTGTATGAATATACCTTTTAGATGGATATTCCTTGAGGACAGACAGACTTTGGTACCCGGAGGATACTGAGGCATCTCTCTTCTTCTAGTATCCACCTTTTGCTTCATGCGGTTGACCGCCAGCAGAATAGAGGACCTGGTTCGCTGCCAGATCTGTAGAAAGTCCCTAAATGCAGAGTCACCTGGGACATAGCTGAAACTGTAAAGGATCTGCCAGACACAGCTTCTGTGTCGACGCCCGTGGGTAATCAGTCTGCACCTGCTCCTATGTCTGTGAGACTGACTCCATCTTCCACCACTCAGGATGGCAGGCTTAGGAGTGGGAGAGCCTATCGCAGCCTGGCCAGACGGAGCTAGCTCCCGTCCACTGTCTATTTATACCTGCCTTTCCTGTTCCTCCTTTGCCTGTGATTCTGCTCTGCTTGTTTCCTGGCTCTGCTGCTGCTTGAACTACTGATCCTCTGCTTGTTATTGACCTTGGCTTTCTGACCACTCTCCTGCTCAGCGTTTTGTACCTCGTGCACTCCTGGTTTGACTCTGCTCGTTCACTACTCTCGTTGCTCACGGTGTCCCCGTGGGCAGCTGCCTCGTTTCCCTAGCTTCTGTGTACCCTTGTCTGTTTGTCTGTCGTGCACTTACTGAGCGTAGGGACCGTCGCCCAGTTGTACCCCGTCGCCTAGGACGGTTCGTTGCAAGTAGGCAGGGACTGAGTGGCGGGTAGATTAGGGCTCACCTGTCTGTCTCCCTACCCCATCATTACAGAAACAGGGAGAGGAATTAGTGTATGTTCGTCGTAGACAATGAAGAACGGTGTAGAAGCAGTGGACTCACTTGTGTGGTTGTATGAGAACTCGGCCCAAGAAAGAAGCTGTACCCAGTCATCATGCTACATGGAGATGAAGTGTCGTAGATAATTCTCCATGATTTCGTTAATCCTCTCGACCTGACCATTGACTGGGGATGGAAATGTCTAACTTCACATCTAGGAGTTTACCGAGGGCTCTCCAAAATTTTGAGGAAAACTGAACCCCCCGATCAGACACGATATGAAGAAGCAAGCCATGCAAGCGGAAGATGTGTTGGATGAAAAGGTTAGCCAGTCGAGAAGCAGAAGGTCGGCCGGTCAGCGGAACAAAATTAGCCATTTTCAAGAACCTGTCCACCACCACACAGACCGTATTGCATCCAGCAGAGGAAGGAAGGTCTGTGACAAAGTCCACTGCTATATGCTGCCAGGAAACATTGGGCACAGGCATAGGTTGGAACAGACCAGCAGGCTTGGAGTGAGCAACCTTGTCGGCAGCGCACACGCTGCAGGATGAGACAAAGTCCACAATATCTTTGGGCAGCGTGGGCCACCAGAAATGCCCAGCCAGTTTGGAGCTGTGCCCCCTGGGAAGGATTCTCCTCCTGTCTGCCTGTTGCACAAAAGTCCTCCCCAGAGGGATGTCTTTAACTTGCAGAGGATTTACAGAAATAATTAAAGAACGTAACAACGATACTTTGCGGAGACTCCATGGTGTCCTCTGTCTTGACCTAGACAAGGCATCAGCCCTCACAAGGCGGTAGTGGATCACAAACTAGAAACGGGTCGAAGAACAGCAACCACCTGGCTTGACGGGGGTTCAGCCATTGGGCCGACTGGAGATAGGTGAGGTTCTTATGGTCGGTATTTATCAGGATGGGGTGAGCTCTAGTAGATGTCTCCATCCCTCCAGAGCCAATTTGATGGCCAGTAACTCCCGATCCCCAATAGATTAATTGCGCTCTAGAAGTCTAGAATAATAGCCACATACCACTGCCTTCCCTTTGGAACCTCTCTGGAACCAAAGTGCACCTGCACCAACAGTGGAGGCGTCCACCTTCAACGAAAACTGTTGAGATATATCAGGTTGATGGAGGGTTTAGGCTGACGTGAAAGCACTCTTAAGGCTATTAAATGCAGATTCCTCCTCTGGAGTCCACACCTTGGCATTCATACCTTTTTTGGTGAGGGTAGAGATGGGAGCTGTCAGTGAAGAGAAGTTTAGGATAAATAGCCAGTAGAAGTTGGCAAATCCCAAAAACGCTGTATGGACCTCAAGCCTTGAGGTCATGGCCATTCCAGGATGGACCTTACCGTCTCAAGATCCGTCTTGAGGCCTTGATCCGAGATGATGTAGCCAAGGAAGGGTAAAGAATTCTTCTCAAACACGCACTTCTTCAAGGTATACCCGTCCACGAGGAGGGGATGAATTAGGAAGCAGTTCAATAGGGCAGTCATAAGCCTGGTGTGGGGGCAGCATCTCAGACTCCTTCTTGCTGAAGACATCCGCAAACAGAGTAATTAGGAGGTAATTCTGCCAACGACTGAGGCAGAGGAGGCTGGGCCGGATGGAACTGCAATAGACAGTGATTGAGACACTTGGAGCCCCATAGGAGAACCTCTCCGGAATTCCAGTCCAGGACTGGGGCATGTAGTCAAAGCCAAGGCAGGCCCAGCAGCACATGGTTGATCGCTTTGGGCAGGACAAGAAATGAAATTAGCTCCGAATGAAGGGCTCCAACTTGGAGCTTCAGCGGTTTGGTCTCAGATACATTTGGATCGGGCAGAGGCAGTTCATTCACTGAAGCAACAGCTAAAGACGTCCTCAGAGGGACTGTGGGCCTTTTGGATAAAGTCAGCTGCGGATCCCCAGTCCAGAGACCCGGTGCGTCTTTTCGCCGGACACTATGGTCACAGGGATAGATAGTTTTGAAGAGAGTTTTTTATTCAGCGCTGTATCACCTAGGGTTGTCTCTCCAACCAATCCTAGGCATTTGGAGTTCTTTGGCTTCTGAGGACACAAACGCACAACATGGCCTCCGAGGCCGCAATGCAGACAAAGTCCCAAAGTGCGTCTGCGTTGTTTCTCCTGGACGAATAATTTGAGCCGGTCCACCTGCATAGGCTCCTCTGGTGGAACAACCTGTGAGGGCAATAGGGATTGCTGAAAAGTAGGAGCCAGCCTGGGAAGTCTTCTCTCCCGACGAAGCTCTTGGGATCGCTCCCGGATGCTCACGTCAATCCGGGTGGCCAGAAGAATTAGGTCATCCAGGGTCGGTGGCAGATCACGAGCGGCAAGCTTGTCTTTAATCTCGGAAGACAGTCCCTGCCAGAATGTAGCCACCAATGCCTCTTTGTTCCAGGACAGCTTTGCCGCCAGGGTGCGAAACTGAATAGCATGCTCGCCCATGGAGATGTCTCCCTGGTGAAGGGTCAGCAGAGATGCAGCAGCAGATGAGACTTGCCCATGTTCCTCAAAAACAGAGCGGAAAGTCTGTAGGAAACACTGGAAGTCACTGGTCTCTGGTCCCTGATGTTCCCAGATAGGATTCGCCCATGCTAGGGCCTTGTCAGTAAGGAGCGAGATGACGAAAGCGATCCTTGTGCCATCAGACGGAAATGCTTTGGCATGTAGGCTGAAGTGGATCTGGCACTGGTTCAGAAAATCCCTGCAGGTACTCGCGTCTCCTAGAAGGTAGTGGCAGCAAGAATTGGGAGTCGGTACTGGTACTGCCAGGAGGTGTATTAGGAGGAACAGCTGGAGGGACAGGAACAGGTGCCTTGATGGCTGCAGCGTGCGCATCCAGTTGTTGTGTAATGGAGTTCACTGCAAGGAGAAGTTGTTCATGGCTTGACCGAAGGTCTCGCAGGTCTGCCTGCATGGCTTGTGACGTCGACATGGTCTTGGGTTGCCCAGCGGGGTCCATGGCCTGAGCGTACTGTCATAATCTGTGGGTATGTGGATCCACTGGGCCGTACCGCCATAGCGGGATAGCAGCTGGCCAACAGACTACCAAGTCAATATATAAATAGTCCCAGCACAAGGGTACCTGTAGTGGTTCAGACCGTAGCAACGGCTAGGCACAGATGGAACCTTGACAGCAGACACCAGACGTGGTGTAACACAGCAAGCGAAACCAGTAGCACAACACGACTCCAACAGGTTTAAGGCACAGGAACAGATAGCACGGGATACAGGTAGCAGGGCACAGGAACAAAAGGAACAGGATTACACTAAGGGACCATTTACAAGACTAAGATAGGAAAACACAACAGCGCTCAGGAAATGAACAAAGGGGCAGGGCCCATCTTATAGTCCAGGGTGATCATGGGCTAATTAATGATAATTCCCATGTGTGTGCGCTGGCCCTTTAAGGCCGGGCATGAGCGTGCGTGCGCACCCTACGGGACACAGCAGGCCGGAGCGGAGGTGAGAGCTGGTGTCTCCTGGGGAGGAGATGCGGGCCAGCACTCACAGATCCATGGCTGCGGCCGCCGGGGGGATAATAATCCCAACAGTCCGCGGCCATGGATGCTACACCCTCACACTATTTAATGTGGGCCTGAAAATAGCACCTAACATCTATCCTATCTATCTATCTATCTATCTATCTATCTATCTATCTATCTATCTATCTATCTATCTATCTATCTATCTATCTATCTATCTATCTATCTATCTATCTATCTATCTCTGACAAAGCTTCCTACACACGTGCACTGATAAAGAATTTGAAAAACAAATGTACAAATTCACACAGTAGTGACTATGTTCTATGGCAGTATAGGGATTTATGTGAAGGTGAAAGGTCACCGATTCCCATTTTTTAGGTTCAGTGACAGTGTTAAAGAAATTCTCCCATTGAAAAAAGGTGCGGTGTTGTTTCTAGACAATGTATACTGAGTTATTGTTGGATTTTAGTTCATTTTTAGCACTTGAATGAGTGTTTGCTCTGTTTGACCCCTGCTCCTTGTTCCCCACTGACCATCAATACTGTTATTAAGCTGTATTTATCACCTCTCAGAGGTCCGTTGTATGGGTTTATTGGGCTTCTTTTCCATTGTTAGTTCTGTGCTGTGTTTTCCCTGTCATCTCATTATCGCGCTAGTGATGCATGGGGTTTGGGAGAATTCTAAGAACTTGAAAACCAGTCCTTGTTTCCTTGTTAACTTTTTACAAGACACTGAAAAATGTGCTCAATGTTATGCCAGGAGTTCATAATAATAATAATAATAATAATAATAATAATAATAATAATAATAATAATAGTGGGATAAATAGTTCAAATTATTGGTTTCCTGATTAATTTTAACAATAATATCGTAAGCTTGCAGAGAATGGGGAAACTGTAGCACGTTGTCTAGTAGCATCTTTTTTTCTGAATGAATGCTATTAAAGTGCTCATTTCCTCTAGTGACATTTATATGATTGTTATTTGAGGCTGAAAAATCAGACACAGATTTTCTTTCTGCATTTTTTACTCAAATTTCCAGTTTATGTGCAGTGGGTCCACACAAGAATCAGCTCCATTGTGACATGTAGATTTCTTATTGAAATTAATGGAAGGTGGATTTCACACGGATTTCATGAGGATTTTCACACATGAAATCCAACCTCTGTTAACATACCCTTATGAGGTAATTGCCAATTTAGCAATTCTTTTAGTGGTTGGCCGTCAGATGTAAATGAAACGTAATCATTGCATAAAACAAATTATGCTACTTTTAATATACTTAAGTGTTCCAGTTTCTCATCATTTTTAAAATATCTGCTTGTTGTCAGTGCATGGAAACGTTTTTGTTTACATTCATTGGTTGAATAAATGTCCTAACTTCCTCTACTCACAGGTGAGGGTTTGTTAGAATGATCTTCTTTCAGATAAACAGACAGAAGCACAAATGTCTCTCCTCTCCTGAACTCCATGATAGTAGCTCTTATATACACCTATACATTGTAACATACTCTCTGCTGTGTGATTAACCTGATTCCAGGACAGATTTTCAGCCCTTAAAAGTAAACAAGATTTTTTTTTCACTCACGGACAGTAAAAAGTGATGTTAAAAACTTTCCATTATGGTATTATATAATTATAAAATAATTAAAATGTGCCTTAAAGGAATATTTGTTTCATAAATCAATAAAATACAATATATAAAACTGTAATAAATCCTTTTAGGAGAAGGTGGAATCTTTATTAAAATTAAAAAGGATCTGTGACCAGTTTCATACTTCCCTATCTAATCTAATAGGAGCTGTGTTGTAGATAACTACTATTTTTTTTCTATTTTTAAAAACGTTTATTAGTGACAAAGTCCTGATCATTTTTACATTTATGCAATTGTCTTCTAAATGCCCAACTGGGCATTTTTTTAGTTTCACCAAGTGGGCGTTGCAGAGAAAAGTGTATGACGCTGACCAATCAATGTCATATACTTCTCTTCATTTATGGCCAGCTTTATTCACAGCACAGTGTGATCTCGTGATATAACGCTGTGACGTTACTTACTCCCGCAGTTCCTTCACCGGAGCGACTGGAGAACGACCAGACATCGCCTCCAGCCGTGCCAGGACGATTATCCTCCTCAGCAACAGTCCTGGCACGGCTGGAGGCGATGTCTGGTCATTCTCCCATCTCTCCAGTGAAGGAACGATGTGCTGTGAATAAAGCTGGGCATGAATGAAGAAAAGTGTATGATGCTGATTGGTCAGCGTCATACACTTTTCTTTACAATGCCCACTTGGTGAAACAAAAAAAAGAAAAATGCCCAGTGGGGAATTTAGAAAAAATTTGCATGTAAAAATGTTCAGAAGTTTGTCACTAGTTACCTACAACAAAGCGTTTATTTGATTATGTAGGAAATAGGGAAGTATTAAACTGGTGACAGAGCCTCTTTAACCCCTTCCCGACCACCCTACGTAGATTAACGGGCTGCAGCACTGGTCCTTGTGCCTGCAGCCCGTTAATCTATGTGTGCTCCTAACAGAGCACACAGGCGGTCCCTGCAGCCCGGCATCTCCCTATACAGGCAGCTACTAGCAGCCTTAGTACTGGGGGAAAACATCGGTTTGGATCACAGCGGTGATCCAAACCGATTAACCCCTTAAATGCGGCAGTCAGTAGCGACCGCCGCATTTAAGTTGTTATACGCCGACTGTTGCGGGGGGGGGGGGGGGCATTGCTATGGCAACCGGAAGACTAACAAAGGCTTCCGGTCTGCCATCTATGGAAGGAGATTAGGTCCTGCCAGAGGACTAATATGCCCCCTGTCAGTGTGAGACTGACAGGTATAATACCCTGCAATACATAAGTACATAAATACATAAAATGTCAAAATAATAAAATTTAAAAATCACCCTTTTTCCCTTATAAAGTCCTTTATTATTAGAAAAAGATGAAAACAATAAATAAACTATGCATAATTTGTATCGCCGCGTCCGTAACGGCCTGAACTATAAAAATATTATGTAATTTATCCCGCACGGTGACCGCCATAAAAAAAATTATAAAAAGAGAAACGATATCGGAATCGCTATTTTTAGTCACTTCAGCTCCCAAATAATTGCATAAGTAGGGATCAAAAAGTTGCATGTACCCAAAAATGGTGCCAATAAAAACAACATTTTTTTCCGCAAAAAACAAGCCCTCACACAGCTTCCCTGATAGAAAAATAAAAAAGTTGTGGCTGTTAGAATATGGCGACACAAAAACAAATAATTTTTTTAAAACCGTGATTTTATCATGCAAACACTGTAAAACATAAAAAAATATATACACATGGTATCGCCGTAATCGCATCGACCGACCGAATAAATTAAATATTTCATTTATAGCACACGGTGAACGGCATAAAAAAAAAAGAATAAAAAACAATAGAAGTTTTGATGGCCTATTTACACTAAATTCAGGAAAAAACCTATGGGATCAAAATGCTCACTATACCCCTAGACAAATTCTTTTTAGGGCTGTAGTTTCCCAATTGGGGTCACTTCTGTGGGGTGTCCACGGTTTTGGTCCCTCAGGGGCTTTGCAAATTGAGTAAACTTGAGCTCCAAAAGCCAAATAGCACTCCTTCCCTTCTGAGCCCCGCTGTGTGTCCAAACAGCCGTTTATTACCACATATGGTGTATTGCCATAATCAGAATAAATTGCTTTACAAATCTTGAGGTGCTTTTTCTTCTTTATTCCTTGTAAAAATTTATAATTTCTAAGTTTTATTGGAAAAAATTTAGATTTTCATTTTTATGGACTAATTCCACTAAATTCAGCAAAAAACCTGTGGGGTTAAAATGCTCACTATAAGGGTATGTTCACACGGCGGGGCTCCGTAACGGCTGAAATTACGGGGATGTTTCAGCCTGAAAACATCCCCGTAATTTCAGCCGTACCGGCATGTGCAGGCGCTTGAACGCCGCGTCAATTACGGCCGTAATTAGCGCTGCTATTCATTGGAGTCAATGAATAGCGGCTCCAATTACGGCCAAAGAAGTGACAGGTCACTTCTTTGACGCGGGCGTCTATTTACGCGCCGTCATTTGACAGCGGCGCGTAAATATACGCCTCGTGTGAACAGACAAACGTCTGCCCATTGCTTTCAATGGGCAGATGTTTGTCAGCGCTATTGAGGCGCTATTTTCGGGCGTAATTCGGGGCAAAAACGCCCGATTTACGTCCGTAAATAGGCCGTGTGAACATACCCTAACCCTTGATGAATTCCTTGAGGGGTGTAGTTTGCCAAATGGTGTCTTTTTGGGGGTGTTTCCACTGTTTTGACACCACAAGACCTCTTCAAACCTGACATGGTGCCTAAAATATATTCTAATAAAATGGAGGCCCCAAAATCCTCTAGGTGCTTCTTTGCTTCGGAGGCCGGTGCTTCAGTCCATTACCACACTAGGGCCACATGTGGGATATTTCTAAAAACTGCAGAATCTGGCCAATAAATATTGAGCTGTGTTTCTCTGGTAAAACCTTTTGGGTTACAGAAAAAAAATTGATTAAAATGGATTTTCCGACAAAAAAAAGAAATTTGTAAATTTCCCCTCTACTTTGCTTTAATTCCTGTGAAACACCTAAAGGGTTAAGAAACTTTCTAATGCTGTATTGAATACTTTGAGGAGTGCAGTTTTTAAAATTAGGTGACTTATGGGGGTTTCTAATACATAAAGCCCTCAATGCCACTTCAGAACTGAACTGATACCTATAAAAATAGGTTTTGGAAATTTTCTTGAAAATGTGAGAAATTGCTGCTAAAGTTCTAAGCATTGTAACGTCCTAGAAAAATAAAAGGATGTTCAAAAAATGATGCAAACATAAAGTAGACATATGGGAAATGTTAATTAGTATCTATTGTGTGTGGTATTACTATTTGTCTTACAAGCAGATAGATTTAAATTTAGAAAAATGCAAATTTTTGCAAATTTTCTCTTGGTGATTTTTACAAACAAATACTGAATTTATTGATCAAATTCTTCCCCTAACATACAGTACAATATGTCACGAGAAAACAATCTCAGAATCGCTTGGATAGGTAAAAGCATTGCCAAGTTATTACCACATAAATTGACTCATGTCATATTTGAAAATATTGGCTGCGTCCACAAGGCCAAAACAGGCTCAGTCCTGAAGGAGTTAAGCAGTCTGCAGTTCCCCCTTTCCTACATTCAGGCCCTCTGAAAGTGTTCAGAAACATCTTCAGTTCCCAATAATTCCATCTGAAGTAAAATCGTTTTATAGAAAACAGAGAGGAGAAGGTGGGGGATGCAGCTGCAGCTTTTCTCTCTCTGTATCTATGAGACTGCATGCTATGAGAGGGGAGGAGGAGAAGTTAAAATAAGTCTTATTGGCTCAGAGCATTTAGCACAGCACTAGTATCAGAGTAGGAGCAGCACACCCACTCGATACACTTTCACAAAAGGCGTGCAGATTTATGGGAAAAAAACAAAAGCAGACTAGACAACACTGTCTTTAGTACTTGTAAAATACTTTTACGGTTACTTAAAGGGAACCTGTCACCAGCATTTTCGGTATCAAGCCAGCAATACCTTGTGAAAGTGGGTGAAAAATCATTGTTAGCTAACCTATAAATATGTTAAAAGTCGGCTCTGTACCTTCAGTATTCCGGTTTTCAGTGGTCCCGTGCCGTATGCAAATGAGCACAAAAGAGTCAACTCTTCACTCGAAAAGAGTCAGGTTTTCATTCCTCCGGCGCTTCAGAGCTGGCTCCGCCTCCTTGTTTTTGATTGACAGCTCCTCTCACTGCACTGCACATGAAATCCCGCGCTTGCTCATTGAGACAGTTATGCTGTATAACATACGACGACGAAAGGGGGTGTGTACCCGCGCGGCGCATGCGCAGTTAAATATTTCAGGATGAATGAAGCAGGGAAGGGTGGTGAGGCACGCATGCGCGAGATCTGAAACGCGATTTCGGCATTTAGGGCTGTACAGGCGGCGTACGTGGGCGGAGTTAAGATCGTGCGTCACTAAGCTAAATTTAATTACCATAAATGGCGGTAAAACTTTAAATGATAATATTTTGGGCAAGAGGAGGACGTGAGGAGAGAAGAACACATCAATCAACTATGGACAGCTGCGGCCACTACAGGCTCAGGACGTTATGGGGATGACAGGATCCCTTTAAAGGATGGCTAAACGTTTAAAAAACATTTAACATGTCATAGTGACATGCCAGAAGTTTTGATCAGGGGGGTTCGAGCATGGGACCACTACCGTTCGCTAATACGAAGTGGCAGAAGCACTCGGGTGAGTGCTGTTCCGCTTAGATTCTGATCGACTTTCCTCGGAAAATCAAGCAAGTGGTGTACGGGCTGAACCGAGGGAAGCCGATCAGAAACAAAACGGCACAGTGCTAGGTGGAGCTCTTTTGTGGCTTTGTTTTAGTGATCACTCAGCTCTCAGTGCTCGGACTCCCACCGATCAAAACTTCGGATATGTCACTAAGACATGTCAAAAGTTTTTTTTAAAAGTCTAGTTACCCATTAGGAGTGATGAATATGGCACTCTAGATTTATTCAAACCCAAGTCTCTAATGCTGCAATGTAGCAGTGTTAGCCACTGTGCAGCCTTTTGCAATTGGATTTGGTCTGTAAACATATTTCAAGCTTTATTCTTCCTTAAATCACTGCTGTCTCTTTTTGACTGATGAGCAAATATTATGGAGAAAATGATGGCACTCTACCTACACCGCCTGATGACAATAGACAATGGCACACACATCTTTAATACTTAACTCACAGTTTTCTCATCTTGCGTCTATAAATTGGCTGTTACGTGTCATTGTATTTGCTGTTTTATTCCTTTGTGTCACCATAATACTCATCACAGTAGAATATTTTCCAGCCCTCTTGTAAATTTTAATGTAATGCATAACAGAAACGAGCACATATTTCAGAAATACAACTAACATTTAGAAAAGTAAAATGAGCTACATTGCCGCTGGCTTGGACTGGAGCCCAGTGTTGTGCGGAGAAAATGTAAATTTTTATGTACAGTGTTCACAAGTCTTTTGGTTTTATTTGGATTTTCATTTTTACTGTATTCATTTTCATGAGGTTAAGTTTTGCTGAGCATTTTTACTGTGATAATATTTACTCAATTAACTGTACTGGTGTTTTCACATACATAATTTGTAGAATGGTGTAACTCAATGGACCCATCACTGCAATAACTGTCAGCAGTAATTGTATTTTTCTCTAGGAGAGATAGAATAAAGGAAAGAAAAAAAACAGAACTGACTCGTTCTTCTGCAAACAAGTCACTAATGTTGATACTTACAATATATGTTTCTAAACTTCTTTAACTACATTTAGTGTGTGCAAAAAACTATACTATATACAAGCTACTAATATGTAAAATAATATTCAAAAATAGGTAAATAATGATCCTTATTCTTAATCTTACAGATATCACATTGTTACAAAATAGTAAACACTGGGAGGGGGGAATATAACAAATTTTCTATGCCAGTTTTCTGGTGTAGAAAAGTCAAACGTCCCAAAAGTGGCAAAAATTGTTGAGTTTTCAGCCGCTCTTATTTTAAAAGTGGGTGCAGTTTATTAGAAGTGCGAAAGGGGTGGGGTTTACTATAATTGACATAAAAAACTGGCTAAAATTATAGCTGAAATCATCTATACCAACTCCTGACTGGCATAGATTTCACTCAGTGGAGCATGCACGAAGAAACGCTCCTGGATGTCTACTTTGTTCATCCATATTTCCTATATTAAATGAGATTTTCGGAACTCTGCTCTCCTTATTGTCAACATTTACACACATTACAGTTAATGTGCAAAGTAATTGCTAGGGAACCACTATAAACTTTACTAGCTTTACTTATTTATCTGCATTGGATAATTCTTTTTTTTTTTTTTTTGTTAGAAAAGTCCCAAACTCATCATAGAGTTATGTGCATAGGAAACAAATACACACACACACCTTACCTTCCTGTTACTATGTTAGTATATACTACGGGGGAATGAATGTACAATTTCCCCGCAGTGCCACCACAGGGGAAATGAAGCATTACATACTGTCCATAGAACTCAATGAACTCTATGTGTACAAAGACATGCTGGGTCCACCAGAAAGACAGATGCTCGCTTTAGATGCTCTCTCCTATGGCTAATTGAAATAGGCTATGAGTGAGGGTTCTCCATTTTTTAAATTCAGAATTCCCTAATAGCGTATTTTCTATATGGGTTTTCTAAGACAGACAGCTCCGAGATAGTTCTCCCTTTAGTGAGACATATTTTTTTCGGCAATTGAATTTACAGTAATGTTAGCAATATTATCATTATTATGGAAATTGCCCACTTTCTCTTAAACTTTTTTCTCTCTTAGCTGAATTGCGCCCACTTATACAGTACAGGTACAATGAGCTAAAACATTATAAGAGAATTACTGTAACATTACCTAATATATAAATGAAGGGTCACCAAAACACTTTATTATGCCCTCACACCCTTCCCCTTCCCCTTTTTGTATTGTTTTTTTACTTCTATCCCTTAATTTCTTCTCTAAGAATTCTTGGTAGGGATTTTTTACATCTACATAATGATGCATTGCACTGTAGCTCTGTAGAAAGGTAGTGGAGGATAAGCCTGCAGTCGAAGCTTCTCAGCCAAAAGCGGATTCCAAAGACTTGTGTTTAAGATTAGGAGTGGTGTAGTTCAGCTGGGCACTGTAGTAGTGGCATGACCTTCTCATGCCACTACGGTTGGTACACTGCTGTGTGTGGGTTGAGATAGTAGGATGGTCTTACAGTATTACATGGTCCACATCCCTTTGGCTGTAGCTTCAACGTTTAATACGATCATATTGTGCAAAGCCTTCTACTGTGTAAAAGAGAAAGCATTATCCATGACGCTCCGATTAGATCATCTAGAATCATAGATTTTAAAAGATAGAATTTTTGTCGGCCTGCATCCTCTTCATGAAGACCTCAGACTCAAGATGAAAAAGGAAAATGCGGAAATAGTTTTAAATGCTTCATATTCCACTGCATTACTCACACTTAGATTGCAGTGTCCTTCTTTCAGGTCTTATGCAACCATATTGAAAATGGCCACAAGGGAGGGAAGAAAACATGGACCGCACATCCACTTACTATACTTGATCAATTGCGGCTCGGCAAAATAAAATGTACGAACATGAGGTTCTTAGTAAACATTTTGAACAAAATGTATAAGCTCACTTGCCACTTCATGGCGACCTCTTTTAAGTGGTGAAGTATCGCATGGCAACAAGTGCCACTGCAACACAATACCCGTAGATGGAGCAATCCAGGAGACTAGCAGCACCCATGCTGCCAGTCTAAGCCACCGATACTGCGCTTGATAGATTAGGGACCCACTTAAAAGAGGTCGCCGTGAAGTGGCAAGTGGGCTTATACAATTTGACCAAAATGTTTACTAAGAACCTCATGTTCGTTCATTTTTTTAATTTAGCTGAGCCACAATATATCAAGTATAGCAAAGTGGATGTGCAGTCCAGGTTTTCTTCTCTCCCTTGTGGATATATTGAAAATGTTCTATGTGTATATGAATACCAGTTAGATAACCAAATAGATGTAATTCTATATGGTTGTAAGATACTTAGTGTTACAATAACTCAGTCCCTAAGTCATGATCCTGGGCACTGCTGCTGCAAGTGGAGAGCACTTCACAGACTGCTATATGGAATGGTACATACATTCAGTTGATCTCTATGAACTCCACATTTACAGAAGTAGCAGAGCAGAATTTGTCATTTTGCACCACTGAGCATGAGGTTACAATGTATTATCTGTGGCGCTCCATAAGACTAATGTTAGAACATACCAAGTTATCGTACAAGGGTTGGAAGATTTAAAGCTATGGCATATTACTAGACGATCCAATAACTTCATGATTGGTGGGGTCTGACCTCGGCCGCGTAATAAAAAATAGGGCAATTGCTTTCTTTTCTGCATTTAACACACAATAAAATGTTAAGTAAACAGCATATTTTGGGTCTTAGGCTTCGTTCACATCTGCGTTGGAGGCTCCGTTAGGGGCCTCCGTCACAGTTCCGGCAGAGATTACTGGAGAAAATAGCTTAATTTCCGTTAAAATAGCACAAAATGCTGCGCTCTTGTCGTCTCCGGTTAAACGAAGGACACCCGGACGGAAAGCCAACGGAACCCATTAAAGTCAATGAGTTCTGTCAGCCGCCAGTGGTATCCGTCATGCAATGGAGCCTCCATTATTCCCTTGTTCTGCTCCTCTGACGGAGCAGCACAACGGAACACACAACGAAACAGGTGTGAACCAAGCCTAAATGACCAAAGAATATATATAGCTTTTTTTATGTTTTACTAGTTTTGCACAATGAAAACACTTAAAAAAAAAAATATTTGTTTTTCAATTGCGGAATTTCAAGACCCATAACATTTATATTTTTTCATCAACGGAACTGATGCCTATTTTTTTGTGGGACGAGCTGTAGTTTTCATTGGGGTACATATTACTTTTTTTTACAGCTTTTTGTTAAATTTTAAGGAGGCGAATGAAGTAAAACAGCAATTCTGGCATTGTTTTGTACATTTTTATGGCGTTCACCACGCTGGATAATGTGTTAATTTTATAGTTTGAGTCATTACGAATGCGGCAAGATCAATTACATGTAGTTTTTGTTTAACTTTTTCTTTTTTTCCATACTAAAGGATTTTGTAAGGGAAAAGCTTGGATTTTTTTAAATCTGTATTGAACAACATTTATTAGTTCTACAAAGGGACTTAAAGATGCGAGCGGTTGATGAGTGTGTTATATCTGTCAATGTAAGACTGAAAGTCAGTCTATTAGGCCATGCCAGGGTGCATAGAAGTACAAAGAGGGCATACCTATGGTGGACCTTAATTAGGCACCGGCTGCCACGAAAACCCTTTGCGGGGGGCACCGATGGGCTTACAGATGCTGAAACCAACCCTCATTCCTAATCTTAAAGGATAACTAAATGTTCAACAAACTTCTGGCATGTTATAGTGACATGTCAGAAGTTTTTATTTGTGGGGGTTCGAGCACTGAGACCCCCACCATTCGCTAAAATGAAGCTGCAGAAGCGTTCGTGTGAGCACTGAGCCGCTTTGTTTCTGTTTGGCTTTTTTCCGGAAATCGATGTAGCGGTGTATGGACTCAATAGGATGTCTATGAGCCCATACACTGCTACATTGGCTGTCCATCCAGCACGGGACACCAATGCAGGGCTTAGACTAGGTTACCATAAAAAGGCAGTGGCCTAGACTAAGGTCTTTAGTAACTTACATAAAAAGGCGTATTGGCAGTCACTAAGGGGTTAATATAAATTCAACGCTTACTTATGTGTATCGCAAAATGGCATCTAGCGTCTAAAAACTACAGCTCGTCACGCAAAAAATAAGACCTCATACAGCTATGTTGATGCGAAAATAAAAAAGTATTGACTGTTATGGCTATGAATGTGGAAATTCTTCTAGCTATTTGAATTAGTACAGCAGCCACATTTTTTGGCAGTAAAAGGATTAAATTATAAACATTGCGGCATGGAAATGGTTCCAAAGCCCCCAAAATGTTAACAGATAAGAAAAAAAGATGATTGGCAGATAACTAACACAGATGAAGCAAGTTCTCACATATAAAAGTCAGAAGTACTGTAGCATGCTGGAAGGTGTAAATCACTTTCTACGATGAGGACAGGAGCTTCTTCAGGAGCCTGTACAATACACAGTGTACCAGAAATATAACATGGAGCCATCCTCACCTGGGGTCCAAAGGAGCAACTGATCCTGGCACAGGTAAAGCGCAGTACAGGTCATGTAGTATTGTACTGTAGAGAGGCGCTACTAGACAGCCAATCAGGGCATGCATTGCATTACAACAGGTGTTTATCCAGTAAAATGCCCATGCTATTTGGATGGATCTTCCAGCCAATCACACGCGCCTGGGATCCAGACATTTTGTGGCATTGTATGTTGAAGTCATATCAAATAGCTACAGATCAGCAGCACAGGATCAAAAAAATCAAGTTGGGTGCTCGCCTATTGGGTCACAGTCCAAAATGACCCCTCAATTTAGACAGAAGAAAGTGAGGCAGCACTGCCAAATATTTGGAAAAAGATCCTTTTATTACACGTGCGACGTTTCAGCTCAGTGTGAGCCATTCTCACACTGAGCTGAAACGTTGCACGTGGAATAAAACGATCTTTTTCCAAATATTTGGTAGTGCTGCCTCACTTTCTTCTGTCTGTATGTTGAAGTCACAATGGCCCAGGAAAGACCATTGTATGTTGAAAATATTGTAACCTGAGGCCATTGTAACATGAGGGATCACTGTATACTAATTGGAGACTTTTGGTTCTGGCAGTGACATGTGAAAACTCACAGATAATAGCTCCCCGTCTCCCAACCCCCATTTTGGGCTCCCCTTTCCAACCACCCACCACTTTGATCATACTGAAGCAATGGGGTAGTGCCCCCGGTCAACAGGCTTAATTTGATGGAATGTTTTCTGCTGAGAAGCGGTAAGAAACAATGGGACTTGGGGACTGTTGCAGATAGCTATGACACTCTGCATGATAGCATTGCGTCATCATCCCCTCTCACTGTAATGGTGAAAAGTCAGGTGCTAGAAACTGACTTGAGGCAGTTACAGGAGACTGTTGTGACTTTCCTGCCATTAGACTACAAGGGACTGGCCATAGCAGTTACTCTGCCACTTGCACCGTACATTAAATACACGTTAACGTCCACGATATCTGCCTCTCTACACCAATTGCAAGCAGCAGTGGCAGTGCATGGCAACCGGAAAGAAGCAGAACAGAGGATTACAATGGTGGAAGATAAAATGGCAGGAATGAACACAAATATTCGGTCTCTTTTGAGAGAGTCCGTGGTGCTGAAAGAGAAACTGGATGACCTAGAAAACAGGTCACGCAGAAAAAAAATCTAAGCATCATGGGACTGCCTGAATCTGTAGTGGCTGCTGACCTGAGATAATACCACTGGAGGAATGCCACAGAGATCGCGTCAAATGATCATGCTTTACTTGCATTTCAATTACATCATGAGAACTTTTAGGAATCGTGAAGAACTTTTAATGCTGAATGGGGCAAAAATCCTCCTGTCTGGTGACTACTTCGTGGAAGCTACGAGATGACGGAGGGCATTTAGTGCAATCTTTCCAAAGATTTTTCCAACTGAGGTGGAAATACAAAAAATACATAGAGCATTGCATCCACCCTAGGACCTGCTGTCCTGGGTGAGTGGTAGCAATCAAGGTAAAGCATTTATAGGACAATTTATTTGCACTGCGCAATGGAAGACTGTGTAATGCCAGAGGAAGGAATCGGTACTGTTTTCCGAAACGCGTAGCGCCATTTTACACAATCAATAAAGTACCTTAACAGTTATCTATCTGGGTAACAATCACTCTGAACAGAATGAACAGCACCAACAATTGGTCCTATCTTTGCTTTTACCTTATACATATAACAGTCTGTTTTATATCATCATATTTGAGTAATGAAACACTGTCCCACAAGCAGGCGACAGCCTGTGTGATCAGCGCTCAAGTCAGGGGCGTAACTAGGAAAGACTGGGCCCCATAGCAAACTTTTGACTCGGGTCCCCCCTCTCCTGGGTGTCACACAACCCCCCCTTGTAGATAGTGCCTTTTTTATAGCCCCCCTGTAGATAACGCCATACAGCCCCCCTGTAGATAACGCCATACAGCCCCCTCTGTAGATAGCGCCATACATCCCCCTGTAGATAATGCCATACAGCCCCCCTGTAGATAACGCCATACAACCCCCTTTGTAGATATCTACAGATGGGGCTGTATGGCGTTATCTACAAAGGGGGCTGTATGGCGTTATCTACAAAGGGGGCTGTATGGCGTTATCTACAGGGGGATGTATGGCGTTATCTACATGGGGGCTGTATGGCGCTATCTACAAAGGGGGCTGTATGGCGCTATCTACAGAGGGGGCTGTATGGCGTTATCTACAGGGGGGCTGTATGGCGTTATCTACAGGGGGGCTGTATGGCGTTATCTACAGGGGGGGCTGTTTGACGTTATCTACAGGGGGGCTGTATGGTGTTATCTACAAAGGGGGCTGTATGGCGTTATCTACAAAGGGGGCTGTATGGCGTTATCTACAGGGGGGGCCTGTATGGCATTCTCTACAGTGGGGGCTGTATGGCGTTATCTACAGGGGGCTGTATGGCGTTATCTACAGGGGGGCTGTATGGCGTTATCTACAGGGGGGCTGTATGGTGTTATCTACAAAGGGGGCTGTATGGCGTTATCTACAGTGGGGGCTGTATGGCATTATCTACAGGGGGGGCTGTATGACGTTATCTACAAGGGGGGGCTGTATGGCGTTCTCTACAGAGGGGGCTGTATGACGTTATCTACAGAGGGGGCTGTATGGCATTATCTACAGAGGGGGCTGTATGGCGTTCTCTACAAGGGGGCTGTATGGCGTTATCTACAGAGGGGGCTGTATGGCGCTAACGCCATACAGCCTCCCCCCCTGTAGGGAATGCCATACAGCCCCCCCCTGTCGGGAACGCCACACAGCCCCCCTGTAGGGAACGCCATACAGCCCCCCTGTAGGGAACGCCATACAGCCCTCCCCCCTGTAGGGAACGCCATACAGAGTCCCCCCTCCCAAAAAAATTCGACCTACAGTGTGTCCTACAAAAGACATGTATCCCCTCTCCACAGGAGAGGGGATACATGTGTGATCGCTGGCAGCGATGGGGAGAACGGGGGACCGAAAGTCCCCTGACGTTCTCCATGACTAACCTCTGACTTCCGGCGTCTGCGCAGCTCAATAAAAATGAAAGGAGCGCTGGTCACGCATGCGCACAAGCGCGACCGGCGCTCCATTCATTTCTACGGAGCTGCCGACACAGACCCCGGAAGTCGGAGGTTTGTGATGGAGAACTTCAGGGGACTTTCAGTCCCCCGTTCTCCCTATCAATGTCAGCGATCACACATGTATCCCCTATCCTGTGGATAGGGGATACATGTCTTTTGTTTATTGGCAGAGCGGGGAGATACCTCCCTGCTCTGCCGTAGTGTTCAGTGGCGTCCCGCTGTAGCAGCCATAGCGGCTGCTAGCGGAGCCTCCGGCCATGGTTGGGGCCCGTGCCGGCGGGCGACACGGGCCCCCTCATGCCGCGGGCCCCGTAGCAGCTGTCAAAAAGCTGAGTTTTTTTTAAAGTATGTTTATACCTACCTTGTATTGTTTGTTTTTTAACCATGAATATATTATTACTGAATGTTAATGATTTTTTCTTTCTCATATAATTAACACAATTACTTATTGCAGAAAACAACAAAGCGCTCCCAGAACATGATAAAAGCAGCAGCAAGTAGGTCAGATGTTTAAAATCACATTTTCAGATATATATTTTTTTTATGAATAGTGTTAAATACAAATTTTTTTTTGGGATTGTATGAGAATTATTGTATAAATAATTGAAGGAAAAGCCTCAAAGGCTGTGAATTATTGACATAGTTTATTTAACGGATAAAAATAAACTACGGTGACTGCATCGATCACACTTCTTTAGATGGTAATTGATATGTATTTGTCAGGAAAAATTGGCCATATGCACTTATCACATATCAAGCATCAGCAGAAGAGCATGACATGTAAGTGGTTGTATTACAAGAGAAATTAAGTCAATTTGAAGATCAGTCACATTTCTAGCATTTATTTTGGACTTGACACAAATCTATTTTGTAATGGAAACATATCTGTTAACATGATGACATGATTTGTAAGTGCTGGTATCCAGTACAAATATGTTCAACCTCCACTTGTCTTCTATGACATGCTTTATTTTATTATTTTATAAAAATGTCTATCAGTGTGCTTGGTGCGACTTTCTAAATACTTTTTATTAAAAAATATTTTTACTTTTTGAGATACAGCTGCTTTGTATTCTGTATACAGAGCAGCTGTATCTTGCGCTGAATCCTGTATCCATCAGGTCAGCGGTACTGACGGGTTCAGTGTCAGCAGGTCCTGCATGTCTCTGACACACAGGATCCACCTGTTATCGATCACATCTAAGTTATGAACTTAGATGTGATCGGGAACAGCTCGATCTTGCGTGTCAGATGTCAGTGAACCCGTCAGTGCCAGCAGAGGCGAACTGCGTGGGGTCTTTTTTTTATTTGAATGACCCAGAGAATGTAGAGGTTTGAGCATCAACCTGTCTACGGTGTGTGCACAGCACCTGTACAGTGGCACTCAGAGTCCTTGTGTCTCCGTTGGTACTCTGTGTGCTTCCTTATGGTGCCTCTATGTTACAGATATATACTTGTAAGAGACAATACTTCCACAATATAAAACAATAGAGTATTTGACAGAAAAAAAGACTCACGTCTCTGTATGAAAAAAGAAGAAGAATCGGGAAGTACAATTGGGCCCCATAGACTTAGGCCTCATCTACATGACAGTAGTGGTGTGCACGATTTTCGGCTTGAACGGCCGCGGAGTGTCATCCGCGAGCCACCTGCAAATCGCGGGCCGAGCACATGGCCGCGTGCATTAATTTCTATGAGCTTGGAGCGCTACGGCTGTAATAAGATATGTCCTATCTTTTTGCGGTCCATGTTCCTGGGCAATGTACGGACCGTGGAAACCACAGCTGTGTGCATGGGCCCATAGAAATGAATGGGAACGGAATTCACCCGCAGATTTGTGGGTGAATTGCGGCCGCAAAAACAAGTTCGTGTGCATGGGGCCTAAGTGTTGTATTATGGCTTCATACAACTTGGTGTGCATTAGACCTAACCAGGACAGATTAGAGAGACTTTGCATATAAATACACTAAACACTATGTATATACGTAAATCATGGATATTTACATGTTAATTTGGTATTTACAGGTCTGTGGGAATGAGAGGAGGACACAAAGGGAGGGATAATGGCAAGGCAGCAGACGGTGCGAGATATTGTAAGAAGTGCACCGTAATGTTCTGCTTTATTGTGTAAGAGCAGACAAACATTTTAAAGCCGTGCATCACTTAAGGTGTGGCCTACTTGATGGGCGGAGTCTAAGGCGCCAGGCAATCTGTGCCTACAGGCTCCTGAGATGTGAATCCAGTACTGGGACCAACCCTAATACATTGGAACCATTGAGTTGCAATCTATACTTCAGTGTGTACAGATGCAGCAGAGCTGAATTCACCATGTAAGATTTGTGGCTGCATAAGTTGTGCATCATAATAACGCTCTGAGCGTATAGGATCATACTCATGTCCGTATTACGAAATGGAGCCATAATAGACAATTATAAAGAGGTACTTAGAGCCAATACTGTACCCGCATATGCCTCTGATGCATGGAGGCTGTACGGCTTCGTACTAAAGAAGCTGTACAGGCTTCATGCCAGTGTGCATGAGCCCTAACAGGTTTCCCTGCAGGTCTATGAAAAACCTACATAAACATGATGAATTGTACCAAATGACAAACCCAGCTCTGGTATATCTGACACTGCTACATTTCACTGCTATATGTGTGAACCTGGTATTCCGGAGTGTGTTAGTCGAAATATTCTGCAATATGTAAGTCTGCTTTAGATTTGGAAAGAGCATTTCTTTTTCAGGTCTGAGCAGCTTTCTGCCCATCTCTCGCTTTATGCTGAACTTTGGCAATATTGTTTATAGGCGATGAAATGTGACCCTAAAGAATGAGCTGTCACACATCCAAATATCATCACAAAGCAAGTTGTACCGCCGAGCAACATGATCTGAAAATGATGTTTTCGGCAGAATAATAACCCTATAAACTCTACTGCGGGATGTGTGTTGTCATGAACGTCCTTTTGTGCCGTTAAATCCTGCTTTTCTTTAGCAGAAAATGTCTTTTCATTGTGTTGCTGCGTAAAATGGTTTAAAAATGTGCGGTTTCATCCAGTGCTCGGTAATTGTTTGTAATACATTACACATGCATATATTATGTATCATCCCTCATTGTATTTCAGCTGGAATTGACAAAAGAGTTACACAATCGTATGAATGTAAACAGGTGGATGAAAAAAAGCAGATGGAAAGGAGAAAAAAAATCTTCTGGAAATATAACAGATTCTTTACAGAATGCAGCTGAACAGGTTTAGCCGTCTGCACAAAAGCCGGAAAGATCTGACTCCTGGGGGGGTGAGTTGTGACTGCTAATATGCGCTAAGTGCCGTAAGCCACAATTAATTTAGACTTACTAGTAGAAAATACTAGACTATTTTGCACATAGTTGGAATAAAATAAAAATACGACAAGGCAAAAGGCGATAGCGCTCAGGTGAAAGTGCTTTGCAGAAATGAAATAAAGTGATGCATTATGGGATGGGAAGTGCAGGTCTCACTAGATAACAGCTACAGCACAATAATCTGGAGAGCTGAGAACATCTTTAGATAAAATAAATGGGGAAATAGGTTTTTTTTATATATAAACCATGAAGCCTCTTGCTCGGCACTGAAAAAGAACATTTTAGATCCTTGGGGTGAGACGCAAACAAGGAATGAATTTTAGATGTTTGCTGCTAGATGTTTGGCCTTAAGTACTTATTTCAGTCATTTATTTAATAGGCAACCTGTATCACAAACATATATGTAATGGTCTCTGTGTGTCTGGCTGAGCAGATCTGGTGTAGCAGAGCTGAATGTTTTTTTTTTTAACTCTTTAAATGAGTCTAAGGGAAAGCCGTGTGCACAGACCCAGTACGGTGGCATACGAGTCCTTATATCTCCAGACTTTGCCATCTGAAGGAACATGGCACAAACCCATTCAGTATGACTCTGACAAAAAAAAAATCCTATGTATGAAATCTGAGGCATATGGAGGTACACTATACCCCCATAGACTTCTATGAGTGTCGTATTACGTCTCCATACAACTCGGAGCTTTATACGGAGATGTAATATGGCTGTGTACATGAGCTCCTACCCACAGTCTTATATAAAACACTGATAGTGAGGCCTCATGCACACGGTCGTGTTGCGGCTCTGTTTCGTAAGCTACGGTAATAGGGCTCTCAATCTAGTACATGAGACCTTTAAGGTACCTCCACCTGCCTCCAATTCATATGGAATCCGACAGAAAAAAACTGTGGCATGTTCCATCGGATGCTGCGTATACGTAAATAATTTCCTCTGTACATACGGCACTTTACAGAGCATATCGGCAGCACACAGGAGGAATGAGTCCATACTAGGGAGCCGTGCAGCTTGCGTGCGCTGCAATACGGGTCCTGGGTTGCACGGCTCTGCCGCTGCATGGGTCCTAATATCATGAGCTATGCCAAATGACAAATCTACTGCATCTGACCAACTTAGCCCAATTACATCTGTATTTATCAGAACTATTTAATTAAAACCATATTTATCTTAAAGATGGTTCACAGCTAGCGTGTTGTCGAATTACAAAATGTCACATTTTATGGTTTGTGACTTAGCATTTAGTTTCCAAATGGAGGAACATGATCGTTTTTTGGTTCTTTATTTACTAGGAAATGTTTCTGTTACATTTGTGGGGTGTTGATGTGAAATAGCTACGATGCTGTAAATCTCTCAGGCTATACACATGGCAGATTGTCACATAAAGTGGTGTTCATTACAACATTTAGATCACCTTACAGTGACTGTAGTGTAAACACACTTCTTTTTATTGAGGAAAGTAGGAGATCAAATTTAGAGCACAAAAAGAAAACCTCGGTATGTAAAATAAACACTAAAGTGCACATTCAAAAGTGGATTGGTGCTCTGGTGCCATATAATGTACTCCTGTAGATGTTAGTACATATAGATTCTAATTATTGTTCTAAAAAAAGACACAAGGGGCAGATTTATTATTGTCTTTGTGCCTCGGTTCTGCCATTTTGAGTACCTACTTTCTTGGTGCATATATTGTTTGCCAAATTTAATCATGCGTGCGCCGGAAAGAACCTTGGATAATACTTTTGATATACTTAATATATGGCCGTGGATTTGTTGAGTCGTGAAATGTTCCAGATTTAACGCTTGCGTGCGCCAGGTTTTGTGTCGCAGAATACTGGTCTAAAGTACATCACACAATAGGTGGTGTAAAGAAGGAACAGGAGTATAACATGTGCCAAGATCTGCCAAATCTATCAAAGAACGTGTGCCTCTGAAAAATATGGTGCCTCTTCAGCTTAGCACTTCTAGCTTTAGGCTATTGTTAATAAATCTGCCCCAAGATGCTTTATTAGTATGCACAGCCATAATTAGTGGCACATAGAACTAAAGCACAATCTATTAACGGAGTGGTACTTAATGTGTGTGTGTGTGTGTGTGTGTGTGTATATATATATATATATATATATATATATATATATACATAATCATCATGATAAAATAATAATAAAGACAATAATCAACACCATATTGGATAAATAATTGGCCGCTGTGCTTTATTAAGGGTTACATAAATGGTTACATAAATGTAAACAAACAAACAAAATTTGGAGCTCAGCCATACAATCTCAAGCTCCAAAACCATATATAAACAACAATAATGAAATAATCAAATCCACCCAGCCCTGAAGCTGGGTGACCTAACCCAGTGGCGGACACAGACTGCAAAAGGCCCCTGTGCAGATAATGTGCCAGGGCCCCCCCGCCCCCCCCCCCCCCAATACCGACAAAGTTACCTAAACATATATATGCATATAAAAATAAACCTTACTAATAAAAATTATGAAGGAAGATTTATATTGTACATTTTATTACCAGTTTAGAACACAAGTAACACATTTTTTTCCGGGTTAAATTCTTATCTAAACTAAGTCCCTAAATGTGGGCAAAGAAAATGAAAAACCTATACTCACCTCCTCCGGCGCCTCCGTTCCCCCTCCGCAGCCCCTATCCCTTTCTGTGTTTACAAAGCTGCTGTGGTGACGCGCGGTCGATGGCACATGACCGCTGCAGCCAATCAATGCCCTCAACAGCGATTTGCTGTGGAACTACTGTCCTCAGCAGCACACCAATGAGGAGTTATTGGCAGCAGCGGTCACGTGCCATCGGCAGCGCGTCACCAGTGCAGCCTTGTACACTTGTAACACAGACCGAGACAGGAGGATGGGGGCTGCGGCGGGTGAACGGAGGCGAGGGAGGAGGTGAGTATAGTTTTTTTATTTTCTTTGCCCACATTTAGAGACTTAGGTTAAATTGAATCATTGAATATAACACAAAGCACTCATGCAACTGAGATGCAATAATTTAGATGATCTTATCATGCTTAGCTTACTGCACTGTTACCTATCAAGCAGGACTGAATCTCAAGATATCTACAGAGGGGGCTGTATGGCGTTATCTACAGGGGGGACTGTATGGCGCTATCAACAGAGGGGGCTGTATGGCGTTATCTACAGGGGGGACTGTATGGCGCTATCTACAGAGGGGTCTGTATGGCGCTATCTACAGGGGGGTCTGTATGGCGCTATCTACAGGGGGGACTGTATGGCGCTATCTACAGGGGGGTCTGTATGGCGCTATCTACAGGGGGGACTGTATGGCGCTATCTACAGGGGGGACTGTATGGCGCTATCTACAGGGGGGACTGTATGGCGCTATCTACAGGGGGGACTGTATGGCGCTATCTACAGGGGGGACTGTATGGCGCTATCTACAGAGGGGGCTGTATGGCGTTATCTACAGGGGGGCTGTATGGCGTTATCTACAGGGGGCTGTATGGTGTTATCTACAGGGGGGACTTTATGGCGTTATCTACAGTGGGGTCTGTATGGCGTTATCTACAGGGGTTCTGTATGGCGTTCCCTACAGGGGGGGTCTGTAGGGAAAGTCATACAGCCCCCCCCTGTAGGGAACGCCATACAGACCCCCCTTTAGGGAACGCCATACAGACCCCCCTGTAGGGAACGCTATACAGCCCCCCCTGTAGGGAACGCTATACAGCCCCCCCTGTAGGGAACGCCTTACAGCCCCCCCCTGTAGGGAACGCTATACAGCCCCCCCCCTGTAGGGAACGCCATACACCCCCAATCACTCAAAAAAATGCGACCTACAGTGTGAAAAGACAAAAGACATGTATCCCCTATCCACAGGATAGGGGATACATGTGTGATCGCTGGCATTGATAGGGAGAGCGGGGGACCGAAAGTCCCCCGAAGTTCTCCATCACTCACCTCTGACTTCCGGTGTCTGCGCAGCTCAAGTGTGACCGGCGCTCCATTCATTTCTACGGAGCTGCCGACACAGACCCCGGAAGTCCGAGGTTTGTGATGGAGAACTTCAGGGGACTTTCGGTCCCCCGTTCTCCCTATCAATGCCAGCGATCACACACGTATCCCCTATCCTGTGGATAGGGGATACATGTCTTATGTTTAATGGCAGAGCGGGGAGATACTCCCTGCTCTGCCGTAGTGTTCCGTGGCATCGCGCTGTAGCAGCCATAGCGGCAGCTAGCGGAGATTCCGGCCAAGGTGGGGGCCCGTGCCGGCAGGTGACGCGGGCCCCCTCATGCCGCGGCCCCGTAGCAGCCGCTACGGCTGCTATAGCAGTAGTTACGCCCCTGTGTTAGGGGGAGTTCACACTGAGGTTTTTTTCGCGAAAAACGTCAGAAAGTGCCTCCCATTGAAATCCATGAAATTTTTCCTGCGAGCAGTAAAAACCGCATGCGGGAAAAAGAAGCGCAATGCCCTTTCTTCGGGCGTTTCTGTCTCTGACTTCCCATTGACAACAATGGCAGGCAGAAAATGCGTTTTTTGCTGCGTTTCCCTGCCCACGGCCCGATGGCCGAAAAACGCCACAAAAAAACGCAATGAAAAACGCGGGAAGTGTTCTACCGGCAGGTCAAAATATGCCTCAAAATTCCGGAAGGAATTATGAGGCAGATTTTTCTACATAAAAACTTCTCCCTTCTGACATGAACTTTTTAACTTCATCTACCTGTCCTCTGCAGTCTGCACGTCCTCCACTCGTCCTGTGTCTGTCCTCCGCTCATCCTATGAGTTCTCCGGCAGTCCTGACTGTACTGTCCAGCCGCCCGAAGTCTTACGTCGCACCGCCCCCTGTCCTCTCCCCTGCCTGAGCGCTCCTCCTACCACCAGCATCGCCGTCCTGTCCTATTCATCTGTGCCAGATTGGCAGTGCAGTGTAGCGGCTATCACCGGGCCCGGGCACCCGCCCCCTCCCTCCCGATTGGTAGTGCAGTGTGGCGGCTATCACCGGGCCCCCGCCCCCTCCCTCCCCTCATGCCTAGTGTTGTGATGCTACTAGGCATGAGGGGGCCCGTGCCGCCAGGCCTGGTACATAAAATGTAATGTGCCTGTCAGGGCGACACGGGCCCCCCCATGCCGCGGGCCCCGTAGCAGCTGCTACGGCTGCTACTGTGGTAGTTACGCCACTGAACGGGCCCCCTTCCCACGCGGGGCCCTTGTGCAGCTGCACCGGCTGCACATGCGGTATGTCCGCCCCTGACCTAACCCCCTTCTAAGCACGCGATGAAACTGGGAGATTCATAAAAGGGAGGGGGGATGGGGCTCAATGCTGTGTTGGTATTGCAAAGACACCTCTGAGGTAAATCCAGGCGATGATATAGTTAACTAAGCCATAAATTGAAATAGACTAATCAGGGACTCTTCTTCAAATTCAGTTGTAACCAGGCAGAATTTAGGGAACATTCTAGTTTCCTGTGTAACAATTAACCCATAAACTCCAAATGAATCTATTGCTGAATTCCCTCCATAAATTCAAACCGACCAATCAGGAAACGTCATCTGTATCCAGGCAAACAACATACTTGTGCTCCAAATGCACAGTTAACACATCAAGGAACATGTAAAATAAAAGGGAAATAGGTTCATTACCTGGTAGTTCCATTAACCCCATGTGCCCCCATTATTATACATTTTAATCAGGGACTTTCATTCACTGCTTATAAGGATCACTAAGAATAGGTTCCACATGTATACACTGATACACATACTTTTATGTTGGCAAACATGGTTCTTTTTGCATTTGAAGCATATGAAATTAAGTAGTGCCTATTAAAAAAAACCTCTGCACAATGTAAAGGTAGCCTGTCCTTGTTTTAACACTTAGGTGGACCCAGTGCCCAGGTTTTATAAGGAAGTGCTGCTTCTCTCTGTGTGTGAGAGAGATAGGAGAGCAGAATCTCCTCTTCTATCTGTGCTGTGTAGGGGAAACATCAGAGCAGCTAGTCTCATATCCCTCTGTAGCTAAATTCAGGGACAACTGACAATTGGAGCCTGCAAAGGGAAAAACTGCTGTAAAATGTAGATACAAGTCATAAAATGGTTAGTAATCGTGTACACACACATAACAGATTATTCTGAAACAGAGATACTTGAAGTAATAAAATTGTGGCAATACATATGCAGCAGGCTCTCCCTAATGGACTAGGTAAGCATGACTTGCATGAAGGAATATTCTATAGTGTTAAATGCCACAATATTGTAGACTAACACACATGCTTAATATGTTCTCCATAGTGATAAATGTCCCAGTGTTCAACTGTTATAGTCCTGTCTGTATGAGCTTCATAGTGGTTGTTGCTTTTGCTCAGAAATATGTCACAAAGCTGCAGACAACATAGTTTATAGAAGACAAATCATCCGGAAAAACGATGAAAATTCTGTTTACCTGAGGACAGCAGAAGCATACACAAAGGGTAGCATAAAAGTCACATTACATTTCCTGCTTTATATATCATAGTAGCAAAGATGGGACAACAGTGAGGAGGGGCAAAGCTTAATGTTAAATGAGAAAGACTGCAAATTTTCTTTGGTGCTGGAGAAGATTGTTATGCCCTAGAATTTCATCTTGATAGTAGATACTGTACGAGGCCCAGACTGCTCACAAATAGAGATTGGCAGCTTTGCCAGCATAAAATATTTCCTCTAATGTTCCTGGCAGTCAGAAATAAACAATATAGACATTCTGAATAAAAAAATGCAGACAACAACAAAGTGATGATCAATGTTGCTGCCCTTATTGTCCTTGAATCGTTGCAGAAACATTGAATTTTGTTTTTCACAGAGATAGTAGCCACTAACTCTGGCCAGTTTTTCATCCAGATGGACCAACAGATACAGGACAGGTCATATTTTATAGTATTAGATAGGGCTTCATCTGGTGCACCATATGAAATACTGACCCTCTCGTTGCTACTCCTGTCTTGCCCTTTACATTTGGCGTCTGGTTTTGTGGTTCTCTTAGAAGTAACTCCTGGCTTGACACCTGACTATGATTCTTTCTCATCCTTCGGCTTGTTGCATCCTGACCTCTTATCCGTGGACAACACCGACTATGTTCCTGACTTTGCTACAGCAAATCTGCCATCAATTGGTGACTATTCTGGGGACCCACGATCTGGGAATCTGAATGGGAACTTAAGGGTAAAGAACAAGGGAGATTCCATAGGCTGCTCACCCCAGTTTATTCGGCACCAAACTACGGCTTTGTGGATACACTTCTCTGGTGAGAAACATAACAGGCTCTTTGAGGGAGTATTATTTGGGGTCTATATGGTGATATTATGTGGGCTGAAATTACAAGAAAAACTAAGACTAGCAAGAATGAGGATCCATTCCTTGCTTGTTGCCCAGGATCTAATTTTCTATAAAACTGTCCCTGCCCATATTACCTATATGGGAGGTAAAGTATTAAAATTCTTCTCTGGCATGCTTTTTAGAATTTTTAGAAAGTAATTATTATATTAATATAAGATTAAGGAATTGCTGTCAATGTAAAAAAAATATTAAAAAATTAATACCTATACAGCTTCTCAACTTTTCCAATGGTAGACCCATGCTTTAATGACGACCCATCCGCTTTCCTGACATGTCTGTTTTAGTAAATATTTATGTTTCCAATTAATTAAACATTTTGGAGTATCTTTTTTAGTACACTGCATTATGCCATTCCTCTGTTATTCCTTCTAGAAATGTATGAATAAATTGACAAATGGGCGCTACCATTCCTCTTGTCAAGTATGGCATGTTCCTGCATAGCCTGACACTATAGTTTGAAAAGGTCAATGGCAACACCAATGTTTATTCATACATTACCAGGATTTCTAACAGAGGAACAGAACAATGCAAAGCTCTAAGAAAAAATATGTTCCAAAATTGTTATATTATGGGGAATAGAAAAAATCTGCCTCAAAATTCCTTCAGAAATTTTATGAAAGATTTTGAAATGGCAGCATTTTTTTATGCTTTTTTTCCCTCTTTTAATTCTGCATTTTTTTTGTCCCTTTTTTTAGCAGTATAAATCTAATGCAAAAACAGCGGTCAAAAAACACTGCAAAATATTTTCCAATCGAGCGCCGTAGGTATTTTTCTGCCTTATATTGATTTCATTGACAGGTCAGACGCAGAAACCGCTCAAGGAAAGGGCATGCTGCTTCTTCTTTTTTCTTCGCGAGTGGCCAAAAGCCATCTGGGAAAAAAGTGCCTCTGCCTCCCATTGAAATCAAAGGGGGAGGGGGGGCAATTTGAGACGTTTCTTTGTGCTGATTATGATGTGGTTTCCGGTTTGTCAACTACCCCTTAAAAAGGAGGAGCAGACCAAGCTAAGGCAGAGGCTACAAACAGAGCCATGGAGAAAAGCTTGGAATAAACTGCTGTCTGACCCCGTAATCCAATATTCCAGAGTACCTTCCTTCTGTGCTACCTGCATTCCTACCACAATATTATAACTGGTGACAAGGATTAATAATTGTCAGCTAAAGGTAATTCAGTAATAAACCAAACTATGTACAATACTGCAATTCTTTACAGTGACAACCGTCACCCATAGGCTCCCATGTTGAAAAAAACTTATATCGAGCAGTATACGTTTTTTTTCCAGGATCTGGCGGTATAGCCTACTACGCTATGCCATACCTCAAACAAGATATACTGATGTATATGCTGGAACCTTTCTAAACGTACATGCTAAACATGGTGAATGAATGTGGTGTGAAGGGGCCTAAGCTGATATAGAACATAGACTATGCCAGAACAGCCATCGTGTGTATTAAAAGTGACAGGGGAACCACATGTGCCCCATACACAGTCTGCAACTTGCTATAACTGTGGAGGGTATTATCATCACCAGCAAAACTGCTTAAAGGAATAGTGTCGCCCCAAAAATTTTTTTTATATCAGTTTGAGGTTAGTGTTTTATAAAAAACTTTTGTATTTATTTGTGTGTTTGTGTGTTACTTTTTTTATGTTTTTACTTTTTCTTCCCTATGGGGGCTGCCATTTTTTTTTCCATTTCTGTATGTGTCGATTAACGACACATACAGACATGGAATACGGCAGCTACAGTCCCATAGTGAATGCGAACGGGGCCCGTTCCATCCACTATGGTGTTCGCCGTCTGTGTGGGAACGGCGCATGCGCCGCTCCCACACAGTCCAAGTTGAACTGAGCGCCGTCCGGCGCCATTTTCCTGTAGACCGGAAGTCGCGGCCGGACAGTAAGATTACTACTTCCGGTCGCGGCTTCCGGACTTGTGCACTTGGAGCAGCGGCAGCAGACGGAGCGGACGGACCGGAGGGAGCGGCGGCGGCAGGAGCAGGTAAGTGATTTCTATGTATGTTCGTGGTTTAGTGTGTGTTTACTACTGTATGTAAACCTTCTACACTGTGTGTTAGCTCAAAAAATGGCGACAGACAGTGTAGGAGGTTTGACCGTTCAATCCCCTCGTTTCTCCCGGCACTAGCCGGGGGGGATTCTGAGAGCTCACTAGAGCGAGGGATTTTTTCCCAATTTTGCAGCATAAAGCAATGTGGTTGCTTTACCACATGCAATGCTGCAATTTTGGGAATTGCTCCATCTAGTGACCAGTGCTGGGAAATATTATAAATTAGAATCTAATTTATAATATTTCCTGACTCGTGAAAAAAATAAATAAAAATTAGAACAATGTTTAATCACCTACACACTAATTGTTTAACGAAAAAAAAAATGCATTTTTTGCTAACAACACATTCCCTTTAAGAAAGGGCGTAAACTGCCAATACTGTGGAAAACACAATCATTTTGCAAAAGTTTGCAAATCATCAATCAAGTTCCAAAAGGGTGGCCTTTTTGCTCCACCCTCGTCACTTTTGGGGAAAAGGTGTGTGGCTTTGGAAAAGGGGTAGGGCGTGGCTTTGGAAAAGGAGGCGGGCACAGCAGCCTGACAAATTTATGGAAATCTACGCCAGCTCATAGCTGATGTATATTTCACTCTATGCCCATACCTTGCACCCCTAAACAGACTGCCCCCCTCACGCCCACATTGGACAGATAAATATAAAAAAAATGTTTTTATTTAAATTACAAAAATATATACTTACCTCAACGCTCCTCTTCCCCTCTCTGGCTCCCTCATCATTACAGTGTGGCACAAGGTACAACGTACAAGGTACAGTGTCTTCCCCTCTCTGGCTCCCTCATCATTACAGTGTGGCACAAGGTACAACGTACAAGGTACTGACACCAGGCATCATCAGGAGGTTGTAGGCAACACATCACTGATGATGTTGAAGTGCTGCGTTGCATATACGGACCTGACCATGCGTGGCATCATGACTCCTCTCTGCAGCGTATGCTGCCAAGATGTCTTTGGCTCATCGCTTTTGCAGCACATCCCCACACTTTATAGCTACGCAAGCTCATCATAGTGCCCCACACTATACCCCTTGTATATAATTGCACCACACACTGTGCCCCCTGCAAATAATACCCCAATGCACTGTGCCCCTTGAATATAATAATGGCAGACACTGTGCTCTCTAAAAATAATGCCATACATATAACGGCCGCGGTCCCGGACCGCCGTCTTCACTCATCTCTCGACGGCCGCTGTGCTCTGAAGTGTCCTCTAGTGTGTGCGTGCGCGCACTCGTTCCTGGCCTTAAAGGGCCATCAAGCACATGTAAATAATTACTAATTATTCCCAGATCACCCTGGACTATGAAAAGGGCTCTGCTCTTTCACTCCCTGCCTGAGCGTTGTTGTATTCCCATCCTGTTCCCAGTGTTCCCGTGCCCTGCTACCTGTATCCTGTGCTGTGTTTGTTCCTGTGCCTCTTCTAGTGTTGGAGTCGTGTTGTGCCATCTGCCACACCTGCTCTCATACACCACGTCTGGTGTTATCTACCACATCAAGTTCCATCTGTGCCTAAGCCTCTGCTACTGTCTGGACACTTACAGGTACTCTTGTACTCGGACTTTGCATAGACTTTATAGACTGTTGTTTAGCCAGCTACTACTACGCTACGATGGAGTGTCCTAGTGGGCCCACATACCCACAGATCGTAACAATACATATTGCCTCCAAAAAATATCAGTGCCATTCATAGTGCCCCTGAAAAGAATGCCACAGTTATTACCTCTGAAAATATCAATACAACACAGTACCAACCATGAAAATATTTTGTGCCACCCATAGTGTCACCCTGAAAATATTGGTACCACATATAGTGCCCTGAAAATATTAATGGTACAAACTGCAGGACAATATATTGTATGTGAGGGAAATGAACATGTGAAATCTATCATGGGTACAACTACATGGAGGAAAAAAAACCATAATAAAATACTGTTAGGGGTTTGCTATAAGCCACCAAATATAACAAAATCCACAGAAACACTACTACTAAAAGAAATAGACCAGGCAGCAAGTAACAATTAGATAGTTATTATAGGTGACAGATTTCTGTCAATAAATAAAGCTAATTACCTTTCCCAATTGGTGCGGGACCCAACTAGAGGCAGGGCCCTATTGGACTTAATATTATTCAATAGACCTGACAGAACAACAAAGGTGCAGGTTGTGGAGCACCTAGGATATAGCAACCCTAATATGAAAAAAATCCACTAGTCTTTTAATAGGATGTATTGTCAAGGAGCAAAGTTCGATCACCTTAAAGATGTCCTTAATCTCATTGACTGGGACAATATCCTCAAAAATTAGAGTACATACAGTATGCTTAATAACCAAAAGAAAACATTTAAATTACTAAAACAGTGGCATAGATGCACATGATGAGAACATAGTTATACGACTTTATAAATCACTAGTCAGACCGCATATGGAATATTTTGTACAGTTTTGGGCACCGGTGCACAAGAAAGACATAGTAGTGCTACATAGTAGTGCTTGAGCGAGTTCAAAGGCGAGCAACTAAAGTAATAAATGGAATGGGTGGTCTACAATACCCAGAAAGATTACCAAGTTTAGGGTTTTTTGGTTAGGAAAAAAATAATGATAAATATATCAAAGGTCAATTCAGAGATCTCTCTCATGACCTAGTTTCACACAGGACTATAACTGTACCAAGGAGGCATCCTCTACACCTAGAAAAAAGAAGGTTTCTACACAAACATAGAAGAGGATTCTTTACTGTAAGAGCAGTGAGACTATGGAACTTGTTATGATAAATTCACTAAAATAGTTCAGAAGAGGCCTGGATGCCTTTCTTGAGTGTAATAATATTACAAGTTATGGTTACAAGATCACTGTAGATGGGTTGGCGATCAAGGGATTTATTCTAACTGCCATATTAGGAGTCGAGAAGGGATGAAAAAAATTGTCTTTTGCCTCATGGCGGTTTTTCGTTTTCCCTGGATCAACATAACAGTATAATAGGCTGAACTACATGGAGTTATGTCTTTTTTAGCCTCACATACGATGTTACTATACAGTGCCATAGATACTGCTGCTGCCAAACCTCAGTAAATAATACTCACTATTACCTGTTTCTGCACTTCCTTGTAGCAAAGCAAAGTAAAATGATCCAGACAGCAACATTAATCTATCAGGAAGTTTTTGGAGTGTGGGTGTAAACCATAGTACCTTACGGAAACCTACACAAATACATGGAGAATATTCAAACTCCATGCAGATGTTTTTCTTGGTTAGATTCGAACCCAGGACCCCTGTGCTAACCACTAAGCCACCTTGCTGCCCAAATTTCAGTGGTGGATACCCTAGGTAATTTAATCTTATGGTAGTATAGTTACCTTTAGATTGCTAAAAACCCAATCCAATGTTATGTTTTTCTTTTTCAAAATAACTCTTTAAGACAACCTTTAAAAAAAAAACAAAACCCTACAACGTAATACAATCGACCTGTCTGGTCCAGCGGGTTTATCAGCAAGCAGTGGCGGATCCCCATATGGGCGTTTCGGGCGGTCGCCCGGGGCCCAAGGCTTGCAGGGGGCCCATAGCTTCCCACACCGCACACAAGTGAAACAAAACTCTCCAGGGCTGCTGCTGCCGGCCGCATTCTAGTGATCATCGGTCCCACGTGCTGATGAAGAGGGGGGGGGGGGGTTCTGTGCAGGGGGAGTCAATTGCGGCCAGGGAACAGGGGCACAGCACATCAGCTGTAGAGAGCAGATTGTCAGAGATTGTGATGGGCAGGTGCTGGAGTCTCGCTGACAGTCTGCTCCTCTGTGTAGCTGTACACTGTCCCTCCTGTCTAAACCTCCAGCAGCTGCCTGATAATGGCAAAACTGAAACTAGAGGGTGAAGGACCTGTGGTGACGTCACAGTCACATGATTAAGGTCCTGGAGGCTGCCAGAGACAAGCACCGCAGAGGAAGAGACTGGTAAGTGTGTGTGTGTGTGTGTGTGTGTGTGTGTTAGTTAATGTAAGTCTATATAGTGTGTGCTGTGTATATAGTGTCTATAATGTAAGTCTATGTAGTGTGTGTGTGTGTGTGTGTGTGTCATAATGTAAGTCTATATAGTGTGTGCTGTGTATATAGTGTGTGCTGTGTTTATAGTGTCTATAATGTAAGTCTATATAGTGTGTGCTGTGTATATAGTGTGTGCTGTGTATATAGTGTGTGCTGTGTTTATAGTGTCTATAATGTAAGTCTATATAGTGTGTGCTGTGTATATAGTGTGTGCTGTGTATATAGTGTGTGCTGTGTTTATAGTGTCTATAATGTAAGTCTATATAGTGTGTGCTATGTATATAGTGTGTGCTGTGTATATAGTGTGTGCTGTGTTTATAGTGTCTATAATGTAAGTCTATATAGTGTGTGTGGTTTGAATATATAGTGTGTGGTGTTAGTGTGAATTGTATATAGGGTGTTTAATCTCACATTTTTTGTGTGCAAAATAATTTCCCACCCTCGGCAGTAAGTCAGATGCTCAGAACCCCCCCCTGCAGTATAATCTCCCCCATGGAGCCCTCAGTAGTTATTATACTGCAGGGGGGGGGGGTCAGAGCGTTTGATTGACTGTTCAGGGTTCTATAGGGGAATAACTTCTTCCCCCCCCAGAGCCATAAGGGCGGATTTACACGAACGTGTAATTCGTCCGTGCAACGCGCGTGCTTTTCACGCGCGTTGCACGGACCTATGCAAGTATATGGGGCAGTGCAGACTGTCAGTGATTTTTGCGCAGCGTGAGTCCGCTGCGTAAAACTCACGACATGTCCTATATTTCTGCGTTTTTTGCGCATCACGCACCCATTGAAGTCAATGGGTGCGTGAAAATCACGCATGCCACACGGAGGCACCTCCGTGGGACGTGCGTGATTTGCTCAACAGCAGTATAACTATGATTGCAAACAGAAAAGCACCAGGTGCTACAAACATACAAACAGAGTGTCATAATGATGGCGGGTTCGCGAAAGGCACGCAGCCGCGCATCATATGGTGATGACACACGGAGCTGTTAAGTGCCTTTTGCGCGCGCAAAACGCCGCATTTTTTGCGTGCGCAAAACGCACACGCTCGTGTAAATCCGCCCTAAGTGTCAGACACTTAGACCCTCCCATAGGGCACTCAGCAGTCAGTCAGATGCACTGGGGAGGGGTGTCTGACTGCTTAAAGGGTAACTAACGAAACTTTTTAAAAAAAATTACATGTCATAGTGACATGTCAAATGTTCTAATCGGTGGGGTCCGGGCACTGAGACCCCACCAATCGCTGAAACAAAGTGGCAGAAGCGCTCAGGTGAGTGCTTTGCCACTTTGTTTCTGATCGTCTTTCCTCTGATAGCCGAGCATGCGGTGTATGGGCACAACAGAAAGTCTATGAGTCCGTACACCGCGCCGAGAAAAGACAGTCAGAAATGAAGTGGAACAGCGCTCACCCGGGCACTCCTGCTGCTTTGTTTTAGTGATCGGTGGTGATCTCAATGCTGGGACCCCCATCGATCAAAACTTCTGACATATCACTCTCACTATGACACGCCAAATGTTTTTTAAAAGTTTAGTTACCTCTTGGTGACTGAATTTATTGGTTTGAGTTAATGTATGGGCCTGGGTCTTAATTTGCTTAGGGGTCTGGGGTATAAGACAATTTATGGTGTTTATGTCTGAATTTTTATGTTGCTACAGATGTTGAAAATGGCTGCAGAATCGAGGGGAAAAGATTTCTCATCAGGAAACTCTGCAGTCATCAGGAGAAGTCGCCATAACGGTCTGTGTCAGATGGAGAAGAAAAGAGAACGACCCATCAGTGAAGACATCTCCTGTGAGTCATTGCATTTATCTGTCACCTCTCCTGACATGTCTGTTATCGGAAATCCTTGTATTCCACATAAAGTCTTTGTGTACCCAGGACTAATAGACAAATGCGTGTTACCATTCCCCTTGTCAGGAGGATGTGTCCCTACACAGTGTGATACTGTCAGCGATGGTTGGAGACTGTCAGTATGTAGGGACACAGCCCTGTGACAAGGGGAATCGTAGCACTCATTTGTCAATGCTCACACAGAAAGGTGGTGTTTAATATAGACTAGGGATGTCACGATACCAGAATTTGGACTTCGATACCGATACTTCGTTTAGTATTGCGATTTCGATACCAATTTCGAAACTTTTGCCAACAGTAATAAAAAAAAAAATCTTCAGTTTTCTGATGTGAGGCGCGACATGTGATGAATTTTGAACGCGCCTCACATTAATAGTAATTAATCCCATCATGTTTCTCAGTCATAATGGGTTAATATGTAAGGTACATGATGGGGTTAATTACTATTAATGTGAGGCACATGGAGGTTAAATTCATCGCACCTCGCGCCTCACAGTAATAAGTGATAGAAAGCCGTGTTTATTTTTTTACAGCGTACACATCATAAATGATGCAAAAAAATTGTTGTGCGGGCCATTACTGAATGTGTGAATATTTTATGTATTGAGACTTATTTTAATGTTTATTGTAAAAAAGGTGAATGTGTATTTTTTTTTAAATTTAACAATACTTTGTTTTTACTTTATTTTTAAACTTTAATGTACTGACATATATCAGATATATCCCAGTACATTAGCCTGTGGACAGATAGCACACAGGCAGTTGTTAGGACATACTTGGGTATGTCCTAACAACATGAAATATGGTAAGACAGCCCTGGGGTCCGTCAATAGATCCTGGGCTGTCTGCCCATATATGGTATGGCCCTCGATCGCGTCACAGGAATTCCCTGTGACGCGATCCAGGGGCATCCCCCCTTCTCATTTTCTCCTGAATGCTTCAGTCCGCTGTGATCGCAGCATTCAGGGGAATAGCGGCGGAGATGAGAGATGATCTCCGCCGTTATAGAGCGGGGCTGCGGCTGTGTAAAACAGCCATTGCCCCGCTCCTGACAGGAAGTGCGCGCGCGGTCAGCATGAGGAGGTGCGGCCGGCGCTGCACTAATGAGCGGCAGTTCAGGCACTGGAGACAGAACATGGGGGTGTTTTGTAGCACGCCCGATATGTTCTGTCTCCAGTGCCGCTGCTCATTAGTGCAGCGATGGCCGCATTGCATCATCCTGACCCCGCAAACTTATCATGACTCAGGAGCGGGGCTGTGGCTGAATTACACATGTATTACACAGCCGCAGCCGCGCTCCCATGCATTCATGTATTACTATACTGAGCTGTGCGGCTGCGCAGCTCAGTATCGAAATACAGGAAATAGCGGTATCGAACCGTTTAGGGATGCACAGTATCGAAACAGTATCGAAGTTTCGATGCACCGTGCATCCCTAATATAGACATGACGTGGCAGGGCGGTTGTGGACAAGGGGGCCCAAGCTTGTGGAACAGCCCAGGGCCCATGGTTTACTTAATCCGCCACTGTCAGCAAGCTATGATCAACTATGACTGGATATAGAAGGAAGCTATAGAAAATTTTTAAATGCCTCCACAGATGTTGGCTAGTGAGATTTTTTGAAACCTTTTGAAATCTTCATCTTTCCTAACAGCCTGCAGTGAATATTACTGAAATCCACCTGCATCAGTTCTGAAGCTCTTACAGCACCCAGCTAACAACCTATCCACGTCTAGTCCTTCAATGTTTAGAGCCTTTTTAGAATATTCTTATAGGCTTTAACCCCTTCCCGACATTTGACGTACATGTACGTCATGGAAAGTACTGACTTCCCGCATCTTGCCGTACATGTACGTCAAACGTTTGGCACCGGCTCAGAAGCTGAGCCGGTCCCATCATCACCGGATCTCAGCTGTATCTTACAGCTGACATCCGACTGTAACGGCGGGGACCGAAATTAGCTTCGATCCCCGCCATTAACCCCTTAAGTGCAGCGCTCAAACGCGATCGCTGCACTTAAGGTGTTTGCAGCTCATCGGAACCCCAGTAATGAAATTGCCGGGGTTCCGGTGGCTGCAATGGCAACCGGAGGCCTAATACTGGCCTCCCGGTCTGCCTAGCACCGAAGCCGGTCAAGATCCGCCCGGCGGCGGAGCCTGATCGGCCTCCGTAGCTGCCGGCAAGATGGCGCCGGGTCAGGAGCTGATCCGGCGTCATCAGCGGTGGAAGTCAGCTGTACTGTACAGCTGACATCCACCTGTAACGGCAGGAACCGGAGCTAGCTCCGATCCCTGCCATTAACCCCTTCGATGCAGCAATCGAAAGCGATTGCTGCATCGTAGCGGTTACAAGCAGATCGCCAGCCCTGACAGGCAATCGGGACTGGCGACTGCTGTTATGGCAACAGGAGACACAATGGTCTCCTGCTCTGCCATTACGGAAGCCGATTTAGGCCCCGCCGGGAGGCGAAGCCTAAACGGCTTGCTGTCAGTGAATGACTGACAGATCTAATACATTGCACTACATAGGTAGTGCAATGTATTAGAAAAAAAAAAATCTGACCGTTGGACCTTCAAGTCCCCTAGTGGGACTTGAGAAAAAGTGTAAAAAAAGTATAAAAAAGTGTAAAAAAAAGTGCAAAAAATAAAAGTTTGAAAACAATAAAAGTTTCAAGTAATCAAATAACACACAATCCCCCTTTTACTCTTATCAAGTCCTTTATTATTGAAAAATAATAATAAACCATATGTATTTGGTATCGCCACGACCGTAACGACCGGAGGTATCAAAATATTATATTATTTATTGCACGCGGTGAACAGCGTAAAAAAAACCCGTAAAAAACGTTACCAGAGTTTCTGTTTTTTAGTCACTTTGCCCTACAAATATTACAATAAAAAGTGATCAAAAAGTCGCACGTATCCAAAAATGGTACCTATAAAAACTATAGCTCGTCCCGCAAAAAACAAGCCCTCATACAACTCCGTCGACAAAAAAATTAAAACGTTATGGTTCTCACAACTTGGCGACAGAAAAAATACATTCTTTTTACAAAAGTAATTTTATTGTGCAAAAAGTTGTAAAACATAAAAAAGTTCTATAAATTTGGTATCGCCGGAATCGTACTGACCCGCAGAATAAAGGTAACATGTAGTTTATAATGCGTGGTGAACTCTGTATAAAAAAAAACCAAAAAAAGCTGTGCCAGAATTGCGTTTTTTGGTTTACCTGGCATCCCAAAAAATAGGATAAAAGGTGATCAAAAAGTCACATGTACCCCAAAATGGTACCAATAATAACTACAGCTCGTCCCGCAACAAACCAGCCCTCATACCGCTACGTCTATGAAAAATAAAATTAGTTATGGCTCCAATAAGTCAGGAAATAAAAAAATATGCAGTTGTGCCCGAGGAGAACATTTCTTCTGTTTCAAGAGGCGATTTATCAAGGACCTAAAATTAGGGAACCAGGAAGGGAGGGCCCAATCATATCCGATGGAAGCGACGGTGCCCGTATTATACCAGGATAATACTTTCCCAGCAAAATTCCCCAAACTACAAAGGCGCGGAGTGTGGACCAAAAGGGGGATAAGAAATGACACCATTTATCAGTGCGACACCGGCCTGTGCAGAAAGGATTGCTTCACAGCGTAACACACATCTATGGATTATTTTTATTTTTTTATACCACCTGACTATGCCCCTTATATACTCCGCCCCGCTTACATGTACCCCCACATTATAAAACACCAGCAATACTCAAACAAATATAGTACCAAGCAAAATCCGCTCTCCAAAAGCCAAATGGTGCTCCCTCGGCCCTGAACCCTACAGCGTGCCCAAACAGCAGTTTCCTTCAACATATATGGCACCGTCATACCCGTGAGAACCCTTTTAACAATTTTTGTGGTGTGTGTCTCCAGCGTCATAAGCTGGGCATGACATATTTGCCACTGAATGGCATATCTAGGGAAAAATATAAATTTTTAATTTGCACCATCCGCAGCGCATTCATTTATGGAAAAGACCTGTGGGGTGAAAATGCTCACTACACCCCTTAATAAATGCCTTGAGGGGTGCAGTTCCATAATGGGGTCACTTATCAGGGGTTTCTTTTTATTATTTCACATCTGAGCCTCTGCAGTTGTGAACCAATACTTTGTAAATCGCCAAATTAGGCCTCCACTCCGCATGGTACTCTTCACTTCTGAGCCCTGTCATATGTCCAGACAAAAGATTAGGGCCACATGTAGGGTGTTTCTAAAACCGGGAAACACCGCATAATAATTAGAGAGCTGTCTTGTTATGGTGGCACAAGCCGGGCACCACATATTGGCATATCTATGGAAAAAAATCCCATTTTCACTCTGCAACATTGAGCGCACACTAATTTCTACAAAACACCTGCAGGGTTAAAATGCTTACTACACCCCTTGGTAAATGCATTGAGGGGTGTAGTTTACAAAATGGGGTCACTTCTGGGGGGTTTCCACTGTTTTGGGCCCACAGGTGCCCAGAAACCAATCCAGCAACATCTGCACTCCAAATGGCGGTCCTTCCCTTCTGAGCCCTGCCGTTTGCCCAAACAGCAGTTTATGACCACATATGGGGTATTGCCGTACTCGGGAGAAATAGCTTTACAAATGTTGGGTCCTTTTTTTCCTTTATTTGTTGAGAAAATGAAAAAATTTGCGCTAAAGCTACGTCTTATTGAAGAAAAAGGACTGTTTTTATTTTCACTGCCTAATTCTAATAAATTCTATGAAACATCTGTGGGGTCAAAATGCTCACTACACCCCTAGATGCATTCTTCAAGAGGTGTAGTTTCCTAAATGGAGTCCCTTTTTGGGCGTTTTCATTGTTTTGTCCCCTCAGGGGCTTTGCAAATGTGACCTGGCCTCCGCAAATCATTCCTGCTAAATGTGATCTCAAAAAGTCAAATAGTGCTCTTTCCCTTCTAAGCCCTGCCGTGTGTCCAAACAGCCGTTTATTACCACATGTGGGGTATTGTTTTACTCGGGAGAAATTGCTTTACAAATTTTGTGGTGCTTTTTCTCCTTTAGTCCTTCTGGAAATGAGAAAAAATTAGCTAAACCTACATTTTCTTTGAAAAAATGTAGATTATTATTTTCAGGGCCTACTTCCAATAATTTCTGCAAAAAAACTGTGGTGTCAAATCGCTCACTATACCCCTAGATAATTTCCTCAATGGGTGTTGTTTCCAAAATGGGGTCACTTGTGGGGGGTTTCCACTGTTTTGTCCCCTCAGGGGCTTTGTAAATGTAACATGGCCTCCGCAAACCATTCCTGCTAAATTTGAGTTCCAAAAGCCAAATGGCGCTCTTTCCCTTCTCAGCCTCGCCGTGTGTCCAAACAGCCGGTTATTACCACATGTGGGGTATTGTTTTACTCGGGAGAAATTTCTTTACAAATTTTATGGTGATTTTTCTCCTTTAGTCCTTGTGGAAATGAAAAAAAATTAGCTAAACCTACATTTTATTTGAAAAAATGTAGATTTTCATTTTCACAGCCTACTTGCAAAAATTTCTGCAAAAAACCTGTGGGGTCAAAATGCTCACTATACCCCTAGATAATTTCCTCAAGGGGTATAGTTTCCAAAATGGGGTCACTTGTTTGGGGTTTTCACTGTTTTGTCCCCTCAGGGGCTTTGTAAATGTGACATGGCCTCCGCAAACCATTCCTGCTAAATGTGAACTCCAAAAGCCAAATGGCGCTCTTTCCCTTCTCAGCCACGCCGTGTCTCCAAACAACCGTTTATTACCACATGTGAGGTATTGTTTTACTCGGGAGAAATTGCTTTACAAATTTTGCGGTGCTTTTTCTCCTTTAGTCCTTGTGGAAATGAGAAAAAAAATCGCTAAACCTACATTTTCTTTGAAGAAATGTTGATTTTAATTTTCACGGCCTACTTCCAATAATTTCTGTAAAAAACCTGTGCGGTGAAAATGCTCACTACACCCCTAGATAATTTCCTTGAGGTGTCTAGTTTCCCAGATGGGGTCACTTTTGGGGGATTTTGACTGTTTTGGCACCGCAAGAGCCCTTCAAACCTGACATGGTGCCTAAAATATATTCTAACAAAAATAAGGCCCCAAAATCCACTAGGTGCTCCTTTGCTTCTGAGGCCGGTGTTTCAGTCCAGTAGCACGCTACGGCCACATGTGGGATATTTCCTAAAACTGCAAAAACTGGGCAACAAATATTGAGTTGCATTTCTCTGGTAAAACCTTCTGTGTTATAAAAAAAATTGTATTAAAAATGTATTTCTGCAGAAAAATATGAAATTTGTAAATTTCACCTCTACTTTGCTTTAATTCCTGTGAAATGTTTAAAGGGTTAAGACATTTTCTAAATGCTGTTTTGAATACTTTGAGGGGTGAAGTTTTTAAAATGGGGTGACTTTTTTGGGGTTTCTAATATATAAGGCCCTCAAAACCACTTCACAACTGAACTGGCCCCTGTAAAAATAGCCTTTTGAAATTTTCTTGAAAATGTGAGAAATTGCTGCTAAAGTTCTAAGCCTTGTGAGGTCATAGAAAAATAAAAGGATGTTCAAAAAACGATGCCAATCTAAAGTAGACATATGGGGGATGTTAATTAGCAACAATTTTGTGTATTATAACTGCCTGTCTTACAAGCAGATACATTTAAATTGAGAAAAATGCTAATTTTTGCAATTTTTCGCTAAATTTTGGTGTTTTTCACAATTAAATACTGAACATATCGAGCAAATTTTGCCAGTAACATAAAGTCCAATGTGTCATGAGAAAACAATCTCAGAATCGCTTGGATAGGTGAAAGCATTCCGGAGTTATTACCACATAAAGTGACACATGTCAGATTTGAAAAATGAGGCTCTGTCAGGAAGGTCAAAAGTGGCTAAAGAGGGAAGGGGTTAAAGATTCCCACGTGACTTGTTATGAAGACACCCTAGACACCAAAAGAAGCAAACGTGTTCAAATCCTAACAAGACATTCCTTCTGAAATTCTTTATTGTGAATTTTTGCCTTTGGATATTTTCCCTCTTTTGTGAGATAACAGTATTAGTCAATGTGGGCATTTGGTTTCTCAAATACACATGCAAGAAAAAAAAAACATCAATCAACCTTTTCTTTAGTTATTTAGTGTTTTTATAAGATTAATCAATCACATTTTTTGTATGTTTTCTGCGGCTGCAGTGGAGAAGGGAGGGCAGCTCTGCATGGTGTGTATGTATTTTTTTTTTTTATTACATTATAGAATCCATGCGCTGGAATGAAAAGCAACATAAGGTTGTTAGAAAATAAATGATGCCCATGTTTCTGTGGTAACGAGCCTTTAAGAAGATCAATTATGTCCAGAAATTATTAGTTGCTTATAATAAAAGTTTCTTAGAGTTATGAAAACATTTAATCGCATTTCAGACTATTATTGCGGTCTTATTGCGGTTACATTTTTAGATTTGCAATTTTTTTTTGTTGTAATTTCTATTTTTGGCTTTATTACGTTATTGCTAGAGCTAGAGCTAAGAATTGTCATAGTATCTTGGACACTGGAAACAAATTGAAATTAAGTGCAGTTGTAAACATAATTTTTTATACATATTTAATTAAATTTATGATAATTATTTTATTGGTTAGTTTTCGGTATCTCATGCAGAAATGTTATATAAAAACTAGGATCTTGGTTTTGAAAGACCTTTGACTTTCACTATGTTCCTATTGATTTTAATCTGTAAGATGTAATTCTCGGTCAAGTGAATGGGGTCTACTTGAATAATTTAGTGCCTAAAAGAGTAAAAAAACAATTACTACAATCTATATGAATAAATGATTGTATTTTTAGTTATATTACACCTACTGAAGCATATGTACGGGTGTAGCAGAACTGATCAGGTGATTATTAGGGTAAAGAGCTGGTCAGTCAGCGGTTTGGAAACAAAGTCATGCTAGTTTACATCGTGCTAATCTTTTTTAAGTAGATTTGTAAAGGATCTGCCAGGCACAGATTCTGTGTCAACGCCCATAGGTAATCAGTCTGCACCTGCTTCTATGTCTGTCAGACTGACTCCATCTTCCACCACTCAGGATGGCAGGCTTAGGAGTGGGAGAGCCTATCACAGCCTGGCCAGATGGAGCTAGCTCCCGCCCTCTGTCTATTTATACTTGCCTTTCCTGTTCCTCCTTGCTTGTGATTCTTCTCGTTTGGTTTCCTGGCCCTGCTGCAGCTTCTGAACTATTTGACCCTGCTTCATATTGACCCTGGCTTACTGACTACTCTCCTGCTCTGCGTTTGGTACCTCGTACACTCCTGGTTTGACTCTGCTTGTTCACTACTCTCCTGCTCTGCGTTTGGTACCTCGTACTCCTCCTCGACTCGTTCACCACTCTTGTTGCTCACGGTGTTGCCGTGGGCAGCGGCCCCATTTCCCTTAGCTTCTGTGTACCCTTGTCTGTTTGTCTGTCGTGCACTTATTGAGTGTAGGGACTGTCGCCCAGTTGTTCCCCGTCGCCTAGGGGGGTTGTTGCAAGTAGGCAGGGACTAAGTGGCGGGTAGATTAGGGCTCACTTGTCTGTTTCCCTACCTCCATCATTACATAATCACAAGCCCTTATACCTAGTCTACCCTGGTCCCTCACACTACTATGGACCCCCTTGAGACCCTGGCTCAGCAAATGCAGGGTCTCTCCCTACAGGTCCAGGCCCTGGCTCAGAGGGTCAACCAGCCTGATGCTACCATGGTAGTGCCCCTCACCTCACCTCTTGAACCCCACCTCAAGTTGCCTGACCGGTTCTCAGGGGACCGGAAGACTTTTCTCTCCTTTCGGGAGAGTTGTAGGCTCTATTTTCGCTTAAAGCCCCACTCCTCAGGTTCTGAGAGCCAGCGGGTGGGTATAATTATGTCCCGGCTCCAGGAAGGGCCCCAAGAATGGGCCTTCTCCTTGGCTCCTGACGCCCCTGAACTTTCCTCCGTTGATCTTTTATTTTCTGCTCTCAGACTCATTTATGACGAGACTGACAGGACTGCCTTTGCCGAGAGTCAGCTGGTGACCTTACGTCAGGGTAAGAGACCTGTTGAGGACTATTGTTCTGACTTTAGGAAGTGGTGCGTAGCTTCTCGGTGGAATGACTCTGCCTTAAGGTGCCAGTTTAGGTTGGGTCTGTTGAACGCCCTGAAAGATCTGCTAGTTAGCTATCCCTCTTCTGACTCCCTAGACCAGGTTATGGCTTTAGCGGTACAACTTGACCGACGTCTCAGGGAACGACAACTTGAACGTTTTTGTGTTTTCCCCTCTGACTCCCCCATGATGCCTCCCGAGGTTCCGTTGCTTCGCTCTTCCACGGAAGACTCGGAGATACCTATGCAACTCAGGGCCTCCGTGTCCCCCCGACAATGTAGAGAGTTCCGCAGGAAGAATGGTCTCTGCTTCTATTGTGGGGATGACAAGCATCAAGTGAACACCTGTCCTAGGCGTAAGAATAAGCAGCCGGAAAACTTCCGTGCCTAAGTGATCATCGGGGAGGTCACTTGGGCGCACAGGTATTTCCCATAAATATGAAATGTAATAAAATCTTGCTTCCCTTTCAGGTCTCTTTTGGTGGTAGGTCTGCTACCGGCAATGCCTTCGTGGATTCAGGGTCTTCTGCTAATATCATGTCTGTGGAATTTGCTATGTCTTTAGCTGTGCCTTTGATTGATTTGCCTAAACCTGTCCCGGTAGTGGGTATCGACTCCACTCCTCTTGCTAATGATTATTTTACACAGCATACCCCTGTTTTTGAACTCCTTGTTGGCTCCATGCATTTGGAGCAGTGCTCTGTACTGTTGATGCAGGGATTATCATCCGATTTGGTTTTAGGCCTTCCCTGGTTGCAGTTGCATAATCCCACGTTTGACTGGAATACTGGGGAGCTTACCAAATGGGGTAATGAATACTTGACGTCATGTTTTTCTGTTAATTCTATTTCTCCCCCTGAGGAGGTGAACACGCTACCTGAGTTTGTTCAGGACTTCGCTGATGTTTTCTCTAAGGAGGCCTCCGAAGTGTTACCTCCTCATAGAGAATACGATTGCGCCATCGATTTGGTACCAGGAGCTAAGCTCCCTAAGGGTAGGATATTTAATCTCTCTTGTCCCGAACGTGAAGCCATGAGAGAGTATATCCAGGAATGCCTGGCCAAGTGTTACATTCGCCCCTCTACTTCTCCGGTAGGTGCTGGCTTCTTCTTCGTAGGGAAGAAGAATGGTGGTCTTAGGCCATGCAATGACTACCGTAACTTGAATAAGGTCACTGTAAGGAACCAGTATCCCCTTCCTTTGATTCCTGATCTCTTTAATCAGGTTCAGGGGGCCCAATGGTTCTCTAAGTTTGATCTACGGGGGGCGTATAACCTTATCCGCATCAAAGAGGGGGATGAGTGGAAGACTGCGTTTAACATGCCCGAAGGTCATTTCGAATACCTCGTCATGCCCTTTGGGTTGTGTAATGCTCCCGCGGTCTTCCAGAATTTCATAAATGAGATTTTAAGAGATTACCTGGGGGTATTTCTTGTAGTGTACCTTGATGACATACTTGTGTTTTCCAAGGACTGGTCCTCCCACATTGAGCATGTCAGGAAGGTGCTCCAGGTCCTCCGGGAAAACAAACTGTTTGCGAAGACCGAAAAATGTGTGTTTGGGGTGCAGGAGATACCATTTTTGGGTCAAATCCTCACTCCTCATGAATTCCGCATGGACCCCGCCAAGGTCCAGGCTGTGGTGGAGTGGGTCCAACCTGCCTCCCTGAAGGCGTTACAGTGCTTCTTGGGGTTCGCTAATTATTACAGGAGATTTGTTGCTAACTTCTCGGTCATCGCTAAGCCTCTTACGGACCTCACTCGCAAAGGTGCTGATCTCCTCCACTGGCCTCCTGAGGCTGTCCAGGCTTTTGAGGTCCTTAAGAAGTGTTTTATCTCGGCCCCGGTGCTGGTTCAGCCCAACCAAATGGAGCCATTTATCGTGGAAGTTGACGCATCCGAGGTGGGAGTGGGGGCTGTCTTGTCCCAGGGTACCAGGTCCCTCACCCATCTCCGTCCCTGTGCCTACTTCTCCAGGAAGTTTTCGCCCACTGAGAGTAACTATGATATTGGCAACCGCGAACTCTTAGCCATTAAATGGGCATTTGAAGAGTGGTGCCACTTCCTGGAGGGGGCTAGGCACCAGATAACGGTCCTTACCGACCACAAGAATCTGGTTTTCCTAGAATCTGCCCGGAGGCTAAACCCGAGACAAGCTCGATGGGCGTTATTTTTTACCAGATTCAACTTTTTGGTTACCTATAGGGCTGGGTCTAAAAATATTAAGGCTGATGCACTGTCGCGTAGCTTCGTGGCCAGCCCTCCTTCGGAGGAAGATCCTGCTTGTATTTTGCCTCCAGGTATAATCATTTCCTCTATTGATTCTGATTTAGTCTCTGAAATTGCGGCTGATCAAGGTTCAGCTCCCGGGAACCTTCCTGAGAACAAGCTGTTTGTTCCCCTGCAATTCCGGCTAAGGGTACTTAGGGAAAATCATGACTCTGCACTATCTGGTCATCCAGGCATCCTGGGTACCAAGCATCTCATTGCCAGAAACTATTGGTGGCCTGGGTTGCCTAAAGACGTTAAGGCCTACGTCGCCGCTTGTGAGCTTTGTGCTAGGTCCAAGACTCCCAGGTCCCGACCAGCGGGCTTACTACGTTCTTTGCCCATTCCCCAGAGACCTTGGACCCATATCTCCATGGATTTTATCACCGATTTGCCTCCATCTCAAGGCAAGTCGGTGGTGTGGGTTGTAGTAGACCGCTTCAGTAAGATGTGCCACTTTGTGCCCCTCAAGAAACTACCCAATGCTAAGACGTTAGCTACCTTGTTTGTCAAACACATCCTGCGTCTCCATGGGGTCCCTGTCAATATTGTTTCTGACAGAGGGGTACAATTTGTTTCATTGTTTTGGAGAGCCTTCTGTAAAAAGTTGGAGATTGATCTGTCCTTCTCCTCTGCCTTCCATCCTGAAACTAATGGCCAAACTGAGAGGACTAATCAGTCTCTAGAACAATATTTAAGGTGTTTTATCTCTGACTGTCAATATGATTGGGTCTCATTCATTCCCCTTGCCGAATTTTCCCTTAATAACCGGGTCAGTAACTCGTCAGGGGTCTCCCCCTTTTTCTGTAATTTTGGGTTTAATCCACGGTTCTCTCCGTTTCACCTGGTAGTTCCAACAATCCCGAGGTAGAGGTCGTTCATCGGGAACTGTGCACAGTCTGGGCCCAGGTTCAGAAGAACCTAGAGGCGTCCCAGAGCATACAAAAAAGTCAGGCAGATAGAAGACGTTCTGCTAACCCCTTGTTTATGGTCGGGGATCTGGTGTGGCTATCGTCAAAGAACTTGCGCCTTAAAGTCCCGTCCAAGAAGTTTGCTCCCCGGTTTATAGGGCCGTACAAGGTCATTGAAGTCCTCAATCCTGTCTCCTTCCGACTGGAGTTGCCCCCATCTTTTTGAGTACACGACGTGTTTCATGCCTCCCTCCTTAAACGCTGCTCCCCGTCCTTGGCTCCCTCGAGGAAACCTCCTGTCCCCGTTCTCACCCCTTAGGGGGTGGAATTCGAGGTGGCCAAAATTGTGGACAGCAAGATGGTCCAAGGCTCCCTCCAGTACCTGGTCCATTGGAGAAGATACGGGCCTGAGGAGAGGACTTGGGTACCCGCCCGGGATGTTCACGCTGGGGTATTGGTCAGGAGGTTCCACCTTCGTTTCCCCAATAAACCAGGTCCACCTAGAAAGGGTCCGGTGGCCCCTCATAAAAGGGGGGGGGGTACTGTAAAGGATCTGCCAGGCACAGCTTCTGTGTCAACGTCCATAAGTAATCAGTCTGCACCTGCTTCTATGTCTGTGAGACTGACTCCATCTTCCACCACTCAGGATGGCAGGCTTAGGAGTGGGAGAGCCTATCACAGCCTGGCCAGACGGAGCTAGCTCCCGACCCTCTGTCTATTTATACCTGCCTTTCCTGTTCCTCCTTGCTTGTGATTCTTCTCGTTTGGTTTCCTGGCCCTGCTGCAGCTTCTGAACTATTTGACCCTGCTTCATATTGACCCTGGCTTACTGACTACTCTCCTGCTCTGCGTTTGGTACCTCGTACACTCCTGGTTTGACTCGGCTTGTTCACTACTCTCCTGCTCTGCGTTTGGTACCTCGTACACTCCTGGCTTGACTCGGCTCGTTCACCACTCTTGTTGCTCACGGTGTTGCCGTGGGCAACGGCCCCATTTCCCTTAGCTTCTGTGTACCCTTGTCTGTTTGTCTGTCGTGCACTTATTGAGCGTAGGGACCGTCGCCCAGTTGTACCATGTTGCCTAGGGCGGGTAGTTGCAAGTAGGCAGGCGGGTAGATGAGGCGGGTAGATTAGGGCTCACTTGTCTGTTTCCCTACCCCCAACATTACAAGATTGTTCCCGAGGCTATGGCATTTTTTTAAAAAAATCTTAGCACTCATAGGATGGAAACCATGCATTATCTTTTATCATGTCGCAAAAGCTTTTAAAAGTGTCAATGTCACAAGAGACTGGCAAGGACTATTATACACCCATATAAGACATTAAGGGGCTGTACAGTAGTCAGCTCCTTATATACATCTTATAGATGGCTTTAGTTATACAACCGGTGTCTCATAATGGTGGCACTTAAAAATGATTTACCATCTAAATTTATGATTAGAAAAACCTTATCAATATTCCTGAGATGGGGAATGGTGTGGTTGGACTGTTTCCAAGGTGTGTCTCCCCTTTTCTACTGGCTACACAGAGCCAATCTAGCTTTGAGATTAACAGCGGGGTCACGTGAGACACTGGTTGCTATGTGTACCCTGGTTGCTATGTATACCCTACCTTAAAGCTCCATTTTTTTTTTATTGGGTTTGACAGGCATCATTTTTATAGCAACCAGTCTGTCTCAGATTACTTAGGACTTTAGGTTAATGTTAAATTGCCTGTAAGGTGAAGTGACAGAATGGTGAAAAGTGTGGTGTGGGATTTCTCAAACACTCCTAATTTCTCTGCCATATTAACTGTATTTAAAAACTTTTATCTAAATAGATCTCAAATAGACAAAAACAAAGGAGTCAATAAATATGTAGGCACAAACCTGTCTCTCTGTAAAGAATACAGTATATCTTAAAACATTCATCGCAACATAGCATTTGGTTCAAAAATCCCCCACCAAATAACTTTAAAGGGTTTCTGTCACCAGCATTTCACCTATTGAACTTTACTTATCCCTCACTGGCCGCTGCTATCAAAAGTTCATTGTCATTATCCCCTCTCCTAAACTCCTCCTCCAACTGTAAATAACGGTCTGCAAACATTTCACGCCTTTTATCGTAATAATCCGGTTTCCCTTTGTGCACACACCAGAAGAGGACATCAATGCACAAGCGCCGGATTTTGTGTGCTGGGGGAAAGCGAGAAGCTGTCAATCAAAAGTAAGGAGGCGGGGTAAACTCGGAAAGACTTGAGGAATGGACATATGACTCTTTTCAAATGAAGATTTTACTCTTTTCTGCTCATTAGCATATGGTGCGGGAACACGAAAAAAACTGAAAACGAAAGCTACAGAGCCGACTAAGAAGACAATTATAGGTTATATAGAAATGATTTTTCACCCACTACCACCTGGTATTGCTGGTTTAATGGGTGAAATGCTGGTGACAGGTTCCCTTTAAATAGTGTAAAAGTGGGGGTTGCCTTCTACAAATGATTGATTTATCATCTGCATATTCTTGTTACTGGTAATACATTAGTCACGGCAGATTAGCACCTGCATATCTATTTCATGTCTTAGGAGGACCTGACCAACTCTTTTTGTTTGATTTATCAAACGTTGTTGTCCATTTTTCCTTCTTGAAAAGTAGCGGTGAACAACACCAGGTAAGGCTGTGTAAGAGAGAGGGCTGTATTCTCTAACAGGCATACCATGTGTTGGTAAAAATATCAATTAAGTTCGGTGCACCGCTCAGCCAGTACTATAAATGATGAGATGTTTTTCTCCAAGTCCTGATCATAGTAGTCACTGTGCTTATAGTTAAATCACATACCCATAAAGAGGAGCGGTCATCTCTCCTGACATTTCAGTTTTATAAAATATAAATTATATTCCCAATGAAATATACAATTCTGGAGCATTTTTTCTTCTAATTCTTCGTTGTGTCATTCCTCGGTTATTCCTCCAAGAAATGTATAAATACATTGACAACTGGGTGTTACCAGTTGGGGGTGTTTCCCTACACAGACTGACAATGTCCAATCCGTGCTGGCAGAGTGAGAGTGTGTAGGGATTTGCCCCTTTGACAAGGGGAATATTAATATCCAGTTGCCAATTTATGAATAATTTTTTGTATGAATAATAGAGGAACGGCACAATACAGAGTTCTAAGAAAATGTGCTCTAAAATTATTATTTCATGAGGAATACAATTATTTACTAAATCAGACATGTCAGGAGAGCTGATAGATCATCTTTAACAATATGTATCTAGTCCACCTGGTGAGAAAACAGTTAACTTATTTATTGTTAAAAAAAAAAAAAAGATCTAATAAGCTGCTTTGCAAATTTAATAAAATTAGACTTTTAAATAGGCTTCACAGAAAGGTTATTACTGACGCACAAGCTAGAAGCAAGTTTAAAAGCTGCTCTACATGAAAGTTCGGATTGGTGGTGCCAATTACTGCTCTAAAGAATCGCGTCTAGATGCCAGATACTTCCTGCAACTTGTTTGTTCCAAAAAACTGGCGCATTAGCTATATTATAACAGACCACAGACATCGGTGTTCAGCACTTTGTGTTCCCAAGCCACACGCATGATCACTTTCTTTATGATTGAATTCTATGGCTATTAATTGCTTTGTTTTACTCTAATTCTTCTCTTGTAAAAGAAAGCAGCATTTTGCTTGTTTATCCTCTCCTGGAAGGTCTCCCTTTTTGCTCCTGCACCATCTGGCTCCCATCAGGGAGTCATCATACTGAGCCTTCAATGTTTTTCCTCTTCTTTCCACCACTTAACACAAGCAAGGCAGTGTACTTATGTATGTATGAATCTGTTTTTCTGGATGGTCGTCTGCAGCTTTTCTCTGCGGCTGATCCTGGGAGCTGCGTATCGGCTTTAGCTATTTACCGAGCACTCATCTCATTTTGGATATTATTAAGCACTTGTTCTTATATAGGACAAATGATCCATCTTGTCCGTTCCTCTAAATAATGAGACAATTATGCTGATATCCTATTCTTCATTGTAAAGTGATACTGAACTGAACAGCAATCAGAGCCACTGTGTACACAAAAAATGTTTGCGGGAAATGATATGAATGGAGGAGATTTAACACGTTGTTATGGTTACTGAACCTACAAGTAACTTAGATTAAAATCATTTTCTATTTGGCGACTTTGTCCTGAACAGTCGAGGAAGTAAAGCATTGAAAAAGGAAATTAATGAGAAATAGACTTACAGAATATTTATGCAAATTTCAAGTTGTCCATTTTTTTTTCAAGCTCCATCGTCAAACCTCCTGCAAACAAACAATCCCGCCAGCACAAATTCAATTTATTTCCTGCCACACAAATTTTCCATTCTTTACTGAATATTGCTTTGTTTTATTTATTTCAACTGCTTCATATCAAATGGTGATAATAAGAGAGATTGTTTGAGATAGAATTATGCTTAAAGGGACTCCAGGTAATTTTCCTTCTAGATTTTTCTATCTTCTGTAGTTCTGTCGTATGTTTCTAAGAGTGGAAAACACATATAAAAATGTATATGTCCAAGGAACAAGCTTAACCCTCCCAAAAAAAAACCACAGTGTAATCTTGAGCTATAACATTAAAACCACCTGCCTAATATTGTGTGGGTCCCCCTCATGCTGCTGAGACCTCTGAAGGTGTCCTATAGTATCCGGCACCAAAACGTTAGCAGCAGATCTTTTAAGTCCAGTAAATTGGAAGGCGGGGCCTTCATAGATCGGTATTTGGAGGCCATGTCAACACCTAGAACATTTTGTCATGTTCCTTAAACCATTCCTAAACAATTTCTGCAGTGTGGTATTATCCTGCTGAAAGAGGCCACTTCCATTAGAGAATACCGTTGCCATGAAGGGGAGTACCTGGTCTGCAACAATGTCTCGGTAGATTGTACGTGTGAGTTACAACATCCACATGAATGCCACGAACCAAGGTTTCCTCACAGAATATTGCCCAGAGCATCTCACTGTCTCTGCTGGCTCGACTTATTCTAATAATGCCTCCTGGTGCCATGTCTTTCCCAGGTAAGCAATCGACACAAACACATAGCCATCCATAAGATGTAAAAGAAAACATGATTCATCAGATCAGGCCATTGGGCAGCATGGACACTCTGACCAGTCTGCGGCTACGCAGCCCCATAGCGGCAATGCATTGTGTGTTCTGACACCTTTCTATCATAGAATACATTAACATTTTTTTTAATTTGTACTACAGTCGCTCTTTTGTAGGATCAGACCAGACGGGCTAGCCTTCACTCCACATGCGGATCATTGCGCCTTGGGCACCCAATACCCTGTCGCTGGTTCATCGCTTGTCCTTCCTTGGACCATTTTTGGTAGGTACTAACCACTGCATACTGGGAACACTCCACAAGACCTGCCGAGTTGGAGATGCTCTGGCTCAGTCGGCTAGCCATCACAATTTGGCCCTTGTCAAAGTCGCTCAGATCCTTTTTCTGCTTCCAACACATCAGCTTTAAGAACTGACTGTTCACTTACTGCCTGATATATCACACCCCTGTACAGATGCCATAGTAAGAAGATAATCCATGTTATTCACTTCACCTGTTAGCGGTTTCAATAATAGGGCTGACCTGTGTGTGTGTAATTTATATATATATATATATATATATATATATATATATATATATATATGTATATATATATATACACAAAAGTAGAAATCTTGCAGCACTCCAAATGTGAAAAAATAGTGGTTTATTCAGCCAACAAACAGCTGTTTGTTGGCTGAATAAACCACTATTTTTTCCACATTTTGAGTGCTGCAAGATTTCTACTTTTGTATACTGCTTTGTCCTTGGATCGGGACGACTTGCTTGGCACCTATACATTTATTTCCAGTGAGTGCTGCTGCTTTCTGCTGTTGTATGTATATATATATGCATGTACACACACAGTTGTAAGTGTCTAGCATGTATTTTTGGCACACACAAACATTGCTGATGGTTATAATGCTGAAACGTGTACCTGGCAAGTGTTTACTTTGTTTTTTTGGCAATGAACGTGTTAATAGTTTTCAGCTGTCTGGGAAAATGGATTGTACAAAGGTAATCTTGTGCTTTCTCCTTCGCTCTGATCCACCAGGCTTACATTGCTTGCTGGCCTCATGACACTCGGATTTATAGCTACTTTTCTATGGATACAGCAAATTAATGATGAACACAGGTACTCGGTGTACAGGATGCTGTTACATAAGCACTGTATAGCTGTGCAATTGTGCAAAAGCTTGAGTGCTGCATTAGGAATAGAATCAACGTGGTTTTTAAGTGCTTTGTAAAGAGCCTGAGGTCTTGAGTTGTGGATGATGGGGTGCACAAAAGAAACAAAAATACATTCATAGGGGGCACATGACCAGTCATAAATGTACTCCCTTTTCTGGTTGGCCTCATGACACGGATTTGTAGCTAAGTTTTTTGTGGATACATCATATTAATGATGAACACATGTAGTTGATGTACCATAACATGACAAACTCTGTAATGCCTTTAGATGTGCAAGAAATTAAGGGCATATTATGGGATCAGAACAGAGCTTTACTGGGTACACATGAAGAGTTTAAATGCACCCCGTAAAGGATCACTAAATATAGAAAGTACACCAAATCTCCTCCTTTCCTTTGTTTTTATTCAGTCTCCTACTGCAATATAAATGGTGTAATGTATAAAGAATTCTTCTATATGGTCTCAGGAGATCAGCCGTCCCCCCTCCTTCTTGTCACACATCTAGCTGTACGACAACTGCCCTTTCTGCAGTAGGAGATCATTAATTATAAGTCCAATACTAGCTAGTTGCCGTTAGGCAAAAAAGCCCTGTTTTCCAACTACCATAAAAGATAGATAATAAATAAATAAAGTAAATTCTTTAATGTGCTATATATAGCAATATGACAGACCACATGAAAATTAAAATTGTCACTGCTTGATTGCCGGGTAAACGTATGCGAGACAGCTGCCCATGCACTAGTGTAACACACCTATGAACCAACGTGACACGACCGCTATCTTAGCCGTCAGTGATTGAGGTGTGTGCTTTAGTTTAGCCAGCAAAAGCAGGAATTAAAAATTGAGGAGCCCCCCCCGACATGTTTCGTTACTGCTGTAACGTCCTCAGGGGAAATGGGGCTAATGGCGGCGCGCCAGGAAATCCTCCCCTCTTGTAAAGTCCGTCTATGACGCAAACCAAAGTACGTCAGTGCCAACTACCAATCACCAGGAGTGAAAGGATACCAGCCTCCACAGCTGATCCGTGGACCAATAGGAGACCATTCAGGGAGCCAATCATACAGGGGGAGGTGCGCAGGCGCACACTTACCAATCGGGAACATAGTCTAACAAGTCCTATGGTGATTAAATAGCTATACAGCGTCTACGCTGGTCCATTTGAGGACCACGCATGCGCAGTCGTGCAAAATCACAACTTAGAAAAAAGTAGAAATAAGAATGGGATTACAGTGATAATGATAGATATAAAGCAGGCAGTAACGCCTGTGTATACATAAGAGAATAAGACTTCATTTCGCATTTTGTGTATTGCGCCCACCAACTACCCAGGATCTCTTTCATTTTTGTTAGTATTAATTATAAGTCCCACCCCCTCATGTTCTCTGGAAGATTTCTCTGCAAAACTGTAGGTTTCAAGTAAATGCAGAAACTCCTACAGACTGACAAATATTAAGATGGAGCGGCACTCTGTTGGGCGCTAAGATATATGCAAACTGTGGGGGAATTTTATTAAGACTGGCATTTTATACGCCAGTCTTAATATGAAGAACGCTGGAGCAAAATGCATCTAATGTAGTAAGAGGCACATGCCTCTTAATAAATTAGGAGCATGTCTGGCTGTCCGTGCGCCACACTGAGAAATCTACGCCAGTTGGGAGATGGCATTGATTTTTGTAGATATAGTTTAGGCCAGTTTCTGGCGTACATTAGAGGAAATGTGTTAGGCTGCGGGTGGCCCAGACCCTTTTGAACTAAGCTTCACTTACTTTTTCACAAAAGTGGTGTGGAAGGCGTAAATTGCAACTTTTTGCCGTTTGCAACTTTTCTATGCCAGAAAACTGGCGTAGCAAGTTAATAAATTTCCCCCATCGAGTATATGGATTTTGTTTTTATTGCACTGCTGCAATTTTACTATACCCTTGACGCACCAGGACGTGCCTGTAAGTCTTCGGTGCGGGGTTTGAAGTATTGAGCGGATGCACGTGCTGAGCCCGCTCTATACACCGCCGGTGTCAGCTGTGTATTGTAGCTGACACCTTGCATGAAAGGCCAGGAACAGAGATAACTTTGATTCTGGCAGTTTAACCACTTAGATGCCGTGGTCAATAGCAACCTTAGCATCTAAGCCATTAGAAAAAAGGGGGCGGCCCACTCCGACAGCCCATAGCCCCCCCCACAACGTGATTGCAGGGTGCCGATGGTTGTCATGGCAGCCCAGTGGCCTAATGAAGGCCCCCTGGTCTGCTTTCTTTTTGCCTCTGTTAAGCCCTGCCACTGGCAATGTACCACGGTACATTAATATTACAGTATATTGAACCGGCGGTCTGATTAAAGCTGGTTCAAATCCCCTAGAGGGTCTAATAAAAGATGTTAAGAATAGTTAAATAAAGTTCTCAGTAGTGTATGAAAAGAGTCAGAATTTTACAATATAACATTCTTTAACTCCGTGGAAAAAAAATTAAAAGCCAGAATCACTGTTTTTTGGTCACCCTAGCTTTTTTTAATTTTTTTTTAATAAAAAGTGATCAAAAAGTCATATATACCAAAAACAGTACAAAAAAAAACTACAGCTAGTCCTGCAAAAAGTGAGCCCTCAGGGTTCAATCGATGAAAAAAAGAAACAAGGTATGGCTCTCAGGATATGGTGGCACAATTTTTTTTTCAGCAACTAGTTTTTTCTTTGTAAAAGTGGTAAAACATAATAAAAACGACATATGTAATCATATATGGAATCATATTGACCAGCAGAATAAAGTGAAGTTGTCATTTTTACCTCATGGTGAAAGATGTAAAATAAAAATTCCCCCCAAAAATTGAGGAATCACAATTCCACCTCACAAAGAATTTATTTCAGTTTCCCAGTACATTATTTAGTACTTTAAATAGTGCAAAAAGAAACTACAACTCCTGCCACAGAATACCACTCCATTGACGCAAAAATAAAAAAGTTATGGCTCTTGGAAGGCCAAAAACGAAAAAAAAATAAAAAAATGGCTTGGACTTCAAGGGGTTAAATGTGTGATTGATATTTTGATCAAATTATGTGAGCCTACCTGCCACAACAAGTTGATCTCATTCAGAAGGGTCCTACACTAAACGTTTATCAACCTTTCACCAAATTTCAGCATCACCATGCTCTCTCACTTGCTCATACTTGGCTCTTCCAGGGCCTGTCTGGTCCCTCTCTTCTCCTCTGTCACTGCTGCATGCCACCTCCCTCCACCGATGATAGCACTGTATAATCGGCAGTGACGTAGACAGGGGTGTAACTAGGAAAGACTGGGCCCCATAGCAAACTTTTGACTGGGCCCCCCCTCCCCTGGGTGTCACACAACCCCCCCTTGTAGATAGTGCCTTTTTTACAGCCCTCCCCTGTAGATAATGCCACACAGCCCCCTCTGTAGATAGCGCCATACATCCGCCTGTAGATAACGCCATACAGCCCCCTGTAGATAACGCCATACAGCCCCCTCTGTAGAGAGCGCCATACAGCCCCCTCTGTAGAGAACGCCATACAGCCCCCTCTGTAGAGAGCCCCATACAGACCCCCTGTAGATAACGCCATACAGCCCCCTCTGTAGAGAGCGCCATACAGCCCCCTCTGTAGAGAGCGCCATACAGCCCCCTCTGTAGAGAAAGCCATACAGCCCCCTCTGTAGAGAACGCCATACAGCCCCCTCTGTAGAGAACGCCATACCGCCCCCTTTGTAGATATCTACAGAGGGGGCTGTATGGCGTTATCTACAAAGGGGGCTGTATGGCGTTCTCTACAGAGGGGGCTGTATGGCGTTCTCTACAGAGGGGGCTGTATGGCGTTCTCTACAGGGGGGCTGTATGGCGTTATCTATAGAGGGGACTGTATGGTGTTATCTACAGGGGGGCTGTATGGCTTTCTCTACAGGGGGGGCTGTATGGCGTTCTCTACAGTGGGGGGCTGTATGGCATTATCTACAGTGGGGGCTGTATGGCGTTATCTACAGAGGGGGCAGTATGGCGTTCTCTACAGGGGGGCTGTATGGCGTTCTCTACAGGGGGGCTGTATGGCGTTCTCTACAGGGGGGCTGTATGGCGTTCTCTCAGAGGGGGCTGTATGGCGCTAATGCCATACAGCCCCCACTGTAGAGAACTCCATACAGCCCCCACTGTAGAGAACGCCATACAGCCCCCACTGTAGAGAACGCCATACAGCCCCCCCTGTAGAGAACGCCATACAGCCCCCCCTGTAGGGAATGCCATACAGCGTCCCCCCTCCCAAAAAAATGCGACCTACAGTGTGTCCTACAAAAGACATGTATCCCCTCTCCACAGGATAGGGGATACATGTGTGATTGCTGGCAGCGATAGGGAGAACGGGGGACCGAAAGTGCCCCCAAGTTCTCCATGACATACCTCTGACTTCCGACGTCTGCGTAGCTCAATAAAAATGAAAGGAGCGCTGGTCACGCATGCGCACAATCGCGACCGGCGCTCCATTCATTTCAACGGAGCTGCTGACACAGACCCCGGAAGTCCGAGGTTTGTGACGGAGAACTTCAGGGGACTTTCAGTCCCCCGTTCTCCCTATCAATGCCAGCGATCACACATGTATCCCCTATCCTGTGGATAGGGGATACATGTCTTTTGTTTAATGGCAGAGCAGGGAGATAACTCCCTGCTCTGCCGTTGTCGTGTTCAGTGGCGTTGTGCTGTAGCAGCCATAGCGGCTGCTAGCGGAGCCTCCGGCCATGGTAGGGGCCCGTGTCGGCGGGCGACACGGGCCCCCTCATGCCGCGGGCCCCGTAGCAGCCGCTACGGCTGCTACGGCGGTAGTTACGCCACTGGACGTAGAGTATTGTGGCCTGCCTCCTCTAGGGACCTACAAGATAAAACAGAGCAGCAACATATCTACAAGGCATCATATTCTGTCATCGGGACCATTTTTTTTTTAGGGCCTGCTAACTTCTTTACATAAAGGATTCGTTTACAGTTCTTAGGCTGAAGTTTTGGAAGGGGGCACTTAGTTCACTCTCCTTACATTGTTAGGCCGCCGGCTGCCATAGCAGCCCCAGGCATTTAAGGGGTTATACAGTCTACACCCCGCGCCTATGCTCGCACCATCACCATGAAGTACTATTACGTCAATTCCCGGAAACTGCATAGTTTCCATGACCTAGATGTTCATTATGGGGCGGGAAGGGGTTAACGAAGGCAGCCTAAAGCTGGCAATGGGCTAATAATTACTTCTACCTTTTTCTATAACCTTTTATCAGTACTTCCTTTCTAAACTTTTGAGATCTTTTTGAACAACTACATTTTGTTTATTTGAAGATTTTTTTTTCCAATTTGTCAGTGCTGTCTTTTACTTCTGATTGTATTAAAGTTTTGCAGCTTAAAGCAAATCCCTCAGTATGGGTTATTTTACCTTCTGTTTTTTCTCATGTCAAACATTCTTTATCTAAGACTTTTATTCACAGTGAAATAGAATACTTTTTTATTTTTTTCCCACTTTATTATGGCTTTTTACTTAATGCCAAAAGAGTTTTAACACACAGTTTCTCAATCCATGTACATTTTTGTGTAATTATTAAAAATTATAAATCTGCAATGCTATTCTTATTATTATTTTTTTTTTACCAATTTAGATATGACCTGTTACTATTATTGTTTGTCAGACTTTGAGAGAGATGAACCCCATCCTTCAGGTTCCCTATTAGTGATAAATCCATGCAGATAAGCCAGTACTCCAATTGTTACCCGCCTGGTCTAGGTTCCATAATAACACCTCTAACAGTCATTGAGATTTTTTTTTTTTATTATTATAAAGCTTGACTGTTGGGGATGGGAATATATTTACATTTAATTTTAATTTTAGAGCAGACTGAGTTGGATTTTTCGTGGTCAACATCACAACTATGAAGGCCTTGTCTTTTTTCCCTCCCATTTCTCTAAATATTTACTAGGGATCTGTATACTTGCCACATTTGACTTTTTTTTATTGACAAATCGGCTTTGACAGGGCGTGGTTTATCGGGCTGTGGCGTTCTGTGGCTTGACATGGGTGGGGGTTTGCCAGAACTTATTCCCCTTATATTGTATATATAGAGGGAGGGAGTTTCTTGCAGCGGTGATCTCAAATACCATTTGTTGTTAAATTTACAGTTTTTATAAAGACTGAATAAACCCTTTAATCCCGACCAAAACACAGAAATATTACAGACCACATAATTCAAATTCCAGATCAGAGCCCAATATTCAGACCTCAGATCAAATTTATAATTCAGACTTCAAAATACAGACCCCAAAGTTCATTAATCCAATATGTAATGGTTGTTTTTTTTGTGTTTTGTTTTTTAAATTGCTACCTGTAATGTCGGGGTAGGGAGACAGACAGGGGAGCCCTAATCTACCCGCCACTCTGTCCCTGTCTACTTGCATGGCCCGCCCTAGGCGATGGCGTACAACTGGGTGATGGTCCCTACGCTCAATAAGTGAACGACAGACAAGCAGACAAGGGTACACAGAAGCTAAGGGAAATGGGACAGTTGCCCACGGCAACACCGTGAGCAACAAGAGTAGTGAACGAGCCGAGTCAAACCAGAAGTGTACGAGGTACCAAACGCAGAGCAGGAGAGTAGTCAGTAAAGCCAGGGTCAGTTTGAAGCAGAGGTCAATAGTACTAGCAGGAACAGCAGAGCCAGGAAACCAGACAGAATCACAGGCAAAGGAAGAGCAGGAAATGAAGGAATAAATAGATCGAGGGCGGGAGCTAGCGCCGTCTGGCCAGGCTGTGATAGGTTCTCCCACTCCTCAGCCTCCCAGCCTGAGTGGTAGCAGATCGAGTCACTCTAACAGACCTAGGAGCAGATGCAGACTTATTAACCACGGGCATCGACACAGAAGCTGTGTCTGGCAGATCCTTTACACTACCCCTGCGTTTGCGGGACGGTGGCTGAGACAAAAATTTGCCGGGATTGTCTTAAAAAAATAGTGACAGTCCCAGCAAAATCAGGGCTGTTGGCAGCTAAAGATCTGAGAGGCAGGGGCTTACACTCAGGAGGAGATTGCATTTTGTTATACTGACAAGAACCAGTCATTTGATTAATTACCCATCGTTAGTATTATTAGCTGAATGAGTATTTAAGAGCGTTTTTTTTTGCTCCAAGTGATTTATATAATAGAGATATGAAGAAATGTACATAGATATAAGCATTTGTACTAGCCAAATTTTGTATGTTTATCCCAGTGAACAGTAAATAGAAATCAAGAATAAATTATATTCTTTAAAACTATTACTTGTATAATTTTCCTGCAAGTCAGAACTTACTGGCGATAAGCTAATCACAAGGTGTCCACTACTAAGACCTCCAGCAATCAGCTGTGATCTGCATAGGAACCCTGCAACAAGTAGTCAATTTCCCTACAGTCACTATCCTTCTCCTTCCACCTCTGGTCTTGACTATCGGGGCTGTGCAGTTAGACAGAGTGCGCATGTCCGGCTACTTAAGGTCTCTGGCTCTTAGACATCTTATGCAAATTTACTTGCACTTACGTTTTCCGTTAATTTTTTTTTACTAGCACCGGCCTTCCAGTGTTAATACCTGCTGGACTGGTGGCTTGGTGGCATCCCTACCTGGCGTTATCCTTGCATTATTTTATGCCATTTTTCTAATTCGAAAAAAAGACGGAGATTGATAGTAAATGAGTCACACTTCTGTGTCACTGAATTCCTGCCCTCTTTTTTAGATGCAGTCACATGTCGTCGGGAAACTAATGTAAATACATTGATAAATCTGCTCCATTGTGTTTCTGTATATTTTACACAGATTGTCCCACAAAAATATATCACAACCCATTCTGCTGCTATTATTTCCAATGAGATTGAATGACTATAAACATCATTTAACAATGCATGTGGCTGAAAAGCCTGTACACACTTCTTAGAATGGGGGTCCACACCATTTTGACTATCGGATATATAGATATATATATATATATATATATATATATATATATATATATATATATATGTATGTGCAAAGGAATTGGGTTCTATGGGTAAGATGATATTCTATGATAAAGATATGCACAGATAAAAAATAAACCGAAAGATAATCTTTACAGAAAAAATTCTGCCTTTGGCAAAAAGTATAATTATTTTAATGATAGACGGAATGCTTATAATTATCAGAAAGTGGGAGAGAGAACTGGTGCTTGAGGAGGATATGCTGCATAATTTGTATAAATGTCAGAGGACACGCCAGAATGAAGGTGGTTATGAGAAACGGCAGGAGTCTCATAGACAACTAGGTAGCAGATATGGAAGAATTATAACTTATTCATATTCCTCAATATAAAAAATCCATGACATCAGTCTCTATCAGTAGTCAGGTAACAGAAATATAAAATGTTCTTTTCATGTTTGTGATATTCTAAGATTCCCGATCTTTTGCTAATTAGCTTGACTTGTAATTTTAGCTACAAACCATTACATTGTTAATTTAGGCTTCAGATTTTAACTTTCTGCATATTTTTATCCAGACCGATATAGAAATTCTCATTTACAAATCTTAAATATGCAAGTCTGTGCAGAAATTATATCCTGTGACTTCATGCTGCTGTATTTATTCAAATACAGTCTATTTTCTGGAAACACATGACTCTGCATATCAAGTTGGTATTGTCGCTGGGCTGCATAATTTTCTGTCTTCCGGCAGTAGCAGCTTGGTAGATCAAGGTATTCCTAATTTAAGGCCTTTGCTTCTTGTATGCTATAGCTTTCCCATATAATTTCAAAATTGCTTTTTTTTTTCAGCACAAACTATTTTATAGTGATGGTTGACATGCTAGATAACTTTATAGCTATTCCCTAATATAGTATTGTTACGGCTATTCTGTTTAAGGGCAGCATAGTATGTCAGCAGGTCTGTTCTACTATTATCCCAAATGGCACAAAAAAATTAAGAGAGTGCTCAGCCTGTTCATCTCAGAAGTGATTGATGGCTGCCATTTATATGGGCAGCTACACGGCAGCCTGTCAGTCAGTGAGAGGGTCGGGAGGAGGGGGATAGAGCGCTCCCCTCATGAATACATCGGGATCATAGCTATGAGTCTGCTGCATTCTTTAACAGAGACTATCAGCCAAATGGCACATTTCGTTTTGTGTAATTTAGGCTAATGGTATAGCGGTCCTGTCACTATCCTGCCCTTAAACAGGGATACATAGTATCATGAAACTTTGTTCATACTACTGTCATTGCTTCCATTCTAAACAAAATCATAAGAGGTAAGACCCATTTGAAAATAAATCCAGACAAATCCCATTAACTTATAATGTAGTTCATCAGGTTTACACTGTTTTTGATGGCAAGAACGTGAGAAATGCCTCAAACCTAGATGGAACAGAACACAACTCTGATATAAAGAGAGACTTAAACAGGATTTGTTGGGATCCATTAGAAAACCAATCCATCATTCCTGTCATAGCTCCATTAAGAACGGAAGCAATGATGGTAATATGAACAGAGCCTTATTCAATTTTCTCCATTTGGCCACAGGTTCCTTCCCAGGCTATAGGAAATTACACCGTTTGCAGTATCATGACTGGACTGCAGGGCAACCACCTGAAATGTAAAATTATCTGCTAATATATATATTTTTTTAGAGAATCCACATATGAGGCAGCTTCACCTTAAAGGATATGTCCACCTTTGCAACCAATATTTATTGCTCCAATGCGCTTAGGATAAAAGACAATAAAAAAAAATGTATTCTAATAATATCCCAGAAAATATTAATATCCTACTTTTTGGTGTCTACAGCTCCTACGCCGACCTATGTGTCTCCATGGTTACAGCCTGTAGACCTTGTGTTGTCTGATCTTGCAGGCATACTATCCTCATCAGTCTCCTACTTCTTAGACATACATTCTGTAGGTTGGGGGTCTATGAGTGCAGGATCAGGGTTTTTTTGTAGTCTGTAACCGTGGAGACACATAGGTCTGCATGGGAACTGTAGACAAAATAGATTTATACCAGGTCTATTTGAAAAGGTGCTTAATTTTTTTTTTATATTACATGCATTCGAGTAAGTTAATTATTGCAACGGTGTACATACTTAAGGTTCTGTTCACATCTACATCTGAAACTCCATTGCAGATCCCATCATATTTGAAGGGAAAAATAGCGCTGCACATGACATATACCATGCTATAACGCAAGGGACCCCATTAAAAATCAATAGGGTCCTTCAGGCACTGGTGTGATCTGTTGTACGCCAGATCTGGCAGAACATTGTGGTTTCTGTTATGTACGAATGTCACAACACAAATGTACACATAGCCTAAATCTCTTTTAACTTTTAGTTTTAGCATGAGTCATAGCTACCACCTTATTTGCTTACAATATATTTTTGTAAGTGGGCAAATCCCTGGTTGTTGTATCTGTTGACATTCAAAAGCTAATGTTTTCAACCTTTCTATGGTAGATGATATAAATGTCCCTTTACCTTTTACTAGGAGGTTTTTAAACTTTTCAGATCCTTTTTACACGAGAAAGTGGATTTAAATGGTTTTTAACTGGTCTAATAAAAGTTTTAACTTCCAAAAGAGACACATACACTGATCAACCATAACATTAAAACCACCTGCCTAATATTGTGTAGGTCCCCCTCATGCCAGGAAAACAGCTCTGACCCATTGACGCAAGGACTTCACTAGACCTCTGAAGGTTCCTGTGATATCTAGCACCAAGTCAATTATGAAGGACTTGATTTTCCAGCACATCCCACAGATGCTCAAACAGATTGAGATCTGGGGAATTTGGAGGCCAAGATAAAATCTTGAACTCTTTGACATGCTTCTCAAACCATTCCTGAACAATTTTTGCCGTTTTACTAGGCCACTTTATCCTGTTGAAAGAAGCCATTGCCATAACACCATGAAGGAGTGTACTTGGTCTGTAACAATGTTTAGGTAGGTGATACGGGTCAAAGTAACAGCCACATGAATGCCAGGACCCAATGTTTCCCAGCAGAACATTGCCCAGAGCATCCCACTGCCTTAGCCGGCTTTCCTTCTTCCCATAGTGCATCCTGGTGCCATCTCCTACCCATGTAAGCAACAGACATGCCCCTGGCTGTCCACAAGATAATGTGATTCATCATATAAGACCATTGTGCAGCATGGACACTCTGATTGGTCTGCTGCTTCGCAGCTCTAAAGCTGCAGTGCATTGTGTATTCTGACATCTTTCTTCCATAGCCAACATTAACATTTAGGCTACAGTAGCTCTTCTGCGGGATGGGAGAAGCTAACCTTTGCTCCCAGTGGCGGATTAAGTAGACCATAGGCCCTGGGCTGTTCCCCAAACTTGGGCCCCCTTCCCCACCACCTTTTTGTGCGAGCATTGACAAATGAGTGTTACGATTCCCCTTGTCAAAGGGCTGTGTCCCTACATACTGATAGTATCACACTTCCTCTTGACAATGGTAATGGTAACACACATTTGTCTATTAGTCCTGGGTACACAAAGATATGTAGAATACAAGGATTTCCTACAACAGACATGCCAGGATCCCCTATAGATCCAGTGACTCACAGGTGATGTCTTCTCTGAAGGGAGTCATTTTATTTTCTTCTCCATCTGATGCAGACCGTTATGGCGACTTCTCCTGATGAGACATCTTTGCCCATCACTTCTGCAGCAATTTACAGCCTCTATAGAAACACACAAATTTAGACACCAAGGCCCAGAACCATACATTAAAGGGGTTGTCCGGGCACAGACCGTTTTTTTATACTGATGACATATCGATGTGCCCGGACAATCCCTTTTACTCAAACTAATAAATTTGGACCCCAGACTAGATCATAGAATACATACAGACCCAGACCTTCTAAACTATTGCAATCCCCAGATCAGACCCCCCTAAACAAATACAGACCCCAGAACAAGCACCCTAAATAAATACAGACCTCAGACAGGATCCCTAAATACAGACCCCAGAACTGATCCTCTACAATAGAGATGAGCGAACCGGGACAACCGAACACGGTTTCGGTCCAAACATCGGGAAAAGTTCGGTACGCAGCGAATCCGAACTTCACCGGGTTCGGCCGAACACGTTTTGACCAAACCCGGTCAAAAATATTATACAAATCGGCAGCCTCTTGTCTCTATCAATCCCTGATAGAGAAAAGAGGCTGCTAATTAAAAATAAAATAAAAAGCATTTCATACGTACCCGGTCGTTGTCTTGGTGACAAGTCCCTCTTCTTCCTCCAGTCCGACCTTCTTTTCTGACGCGGCAGCCTGTGATTGGCTGCAGAGGCCGCGGCAGCCTGTGATTGAGGACAGGAGTGGAGGAGAGGTAACAGACTGAGAGCTACGTAATGGTAAGAGCAGAGTTCACAGCAGCACAGAATCTGCACGCTCCTCTCCTGAAATATTCTGTGCTGCTGTGAACTCTGCTCTTACCATTACGTAGCTCTCAGTCTGTTACCTCTCCTCCACTCCTGTACTCAATAACACCTTCACATGATTGGCAAGTCACCATCCCGCAGAAGATCCGCATGCTCATCTCCTGAAATACTCTGTGCTGCTGTGAACTCTGCTCTTACCATTACATGGTGACTTGCCAATCATGTGAAGGTGTTATTGAGGACAGGAGTGGAGGAGAGGTAACAGACTGAGAGCTACGTAATGGTAAGAGCAGAGTTCACAGCAGCACTGAATCTGCACGCTCATCTCCTGAAATACTCTGTGCTGCCTTAAACTCTGTGGACAGGTCAGGATCCTGTTTCTTTTAAATGCTGCACTGTAGCACAGCCTTATATAGTGGATCGAGCGGGTTCCCCAGCAGCATTTAAAAGAAACAGGATCCTGACCTGTCCACAGAGTTTAAGGCAGCACAGAGTATTTCAGGAGAGGAGCGTGTGATTGGCTGCAGAGGACGCTGCAGCCTGTGATTGGCTGTAGAGGCTGCTGAAGCCTGTGATTGGCTGCAGAGGCGGTCACGTGGGATGAAGCGTCATCCCTGGAGGCTCGCGTTCTGACGTCTTCCTGACGTGCGTGACCGCCACTACAGCCTGTGATTGGCTGCAGCGGCGACATGGATGAAACGTCATCGCTGGAGGCCGGACAGGAGGAATGTAAGTATGAACGTATTTTTAAATTTTTTTTATTACATTAAAATTGTATTTTCCGCGCGCCGAGCATGGTACTGTCAAGGTTGCTGAAAGAGTTAGTGCAGCCCATTAACTCTTTCAGCACCCTGGACAGTACCATGCTCGGCGCACAGAAATTACAGGTTCGGTCAGAACTAGTTCGGTCCGAATCGAACTTTTTCGTGAAATTCGGCGAACTAGCCGAACCGAACTTTTCATAAGTTCGCTCATCTCTACTCTACAATAATAATGACTCCTAACCTAACTCCCTTAACCCCTTCAGGACCAAGCTCATTTTGGCCTTCAGGACCAGACCCATTTTTTCAAATCTGACATATTTCACTTTATGTGGTAATAACTCCGGAATGCTTTTACCTATCAAAGCGATTCTAAGATTTTTTTCTCGTGAGACATTGGACTTTATGATAGTGGAAAAATTTGGTCGATAAATTCAATATTTATCAGTGAAAAACACCAAAATTGTGTGAAAAATTGCAAAAATTAACATTTTTCTAAATGTAAATGTATCTGCTTGTAAGACAGGCAGTTATACCACACAAAATTGTTGCTAATTAACATCCCCCACATGTCTACTTTAGATTGGCATCGTTTTTTGAACGTCCTTTTATTTTTCTATGACGTCACAAGGCTTAGAACTTTAGCAGCAATTTCTCACATTTTCAAGAAAATTTCAAAAGGCTATTTTTACAGGGGCCAGTTCAGTTGTGAAGCGGCTTTTAGGGCCTTATATATTAGAACCTGCCAAAAAGTCAACCCATTTTAAAATCTTCACCCCTCAAAGTATTCAAAACAGCATTTAGAAAGTTTCTTAACCCTTTAAACGTTTCACAGGAATTAAATCAACGTAGAGGTGAAATGTTCAAATTTCATTTTTTTTTTGCAGAAATTAATTTTAATCTATTTTTTTCTGTAACACAGAAGTTTTTACCAGAGAAATGCAACTCAATATTTATTGCCCAGATTTTGCAGTTTTTAGAAATATCCCACATGTGACCCTAGTGTGGTAATGGACTGAAGCACAGGCCTCCGAAGCAAAGGAGCACATAGTGGATTTTGGGCCTCCTTTTTATTAGAAAATATTTTAGGCACCATGTCGGGTTTGCAGGGCTCTTTCGGTGCCAAAACAGTGGAAATCCACCAAAAGTGACCCCATTTGGGAAACTACACCCTTGAGGAAATTATCTAGGGGTATAGTGAGCATTTTGACCCCGCAGGTTTTTTGCAGAAATTATTGGAAGTAGGCCGTGAAAATTAAAATCTACATTCTTTCAAAGAAAATGTTTAGCTAATTTTTTCTAATTTCCACAAGGACTAAAGGAGAAAAAGCACCGCAACATTTGTAAAGCAATTTCTCCCGAGTAAAACAATACCCCACATGTGGTAATAAATGGCTATTTGGACACAAGGCAGGGCTTAAAAGGAAAAGAGCGCCATTTGGCTTTTGGAGCTCAAATTTAGCAGGAATGGTTTGCGGAGGCCATGTCGCATTTGCAAAGCCCCTAAGGGACCAAAACAGTGAAAACGCCAAAAAAGTGACTCCATTGAAAAAACGACACCCCTTGAGGAATCCATCTAGGGGTGTAGTGCGCATTTTGACCCCACAGGTGTTTCATAGATTTTATTAGAATTGGGCAGTGAAAATAAAAAAAATCATTTTTCTTCAATAAGACGTAGCTTTAGCTCCAAATTTTTTATTTTCTCAACAAATAAAGGAAATTAAGAACTCCAACATTTGTAAAGCAACTTCTCTGGAGTACGGCAATACCCCACACATGGTCATAAACTGTTGTTTGGGCACACGGCAGGGCTCAGAAGGGAAGGAGCGCCATTTGCTTTTGGTGAACAGATTTTGCTGCATTTGGTTTCTGGTCGCTATGTTGCATTTGCAAAGTCCCTGTGGAACCAAAACAGTGGATCCCCCCCAGAAGTGACACCATTTTGGAAACAACACCCTCAAGGTATTCACCAAGGGGTGTAGTGAGCATGTTAACCCCACAGGTGTTTTGCAGAAATTCGTGTGCACACTATGTGGGAGAGTGAAAATGGGAATTTTTCCTTAGATATGCCAATATGTGGTGCCCAGCTTGTGCCACCATAACAAGACAGCTCTCAGTTATTAAGCGGTGTTTCCCGGTTTTAGAAACACCCTACGTGTGGCCCTAATCTTTTGCCTGGACATTCGACAGGGCTCAGGAGTGAAAGAGTACCATGTAAAATTGAGGCCTAATTTGGCGACATATAAAGTATTGGTTCACAATTGCAGAGGCTTTGATGTGAAATAAAAGAAACCCCTGAGAAGTGACCCCATTTTGGAAACTGCACCCCTCAAGGCATTTATTAAGGGGTGTGGTGAGCATTTTCACCCCATGTGTCTTTTCCATAAATGATTGCGCTGCCGAAGGTACAAATTAATTTTTTTTCCTAGATATGCCAATTTATTGTCAAATATGTCGTGCCCAGCTTATGCCACTAGGGACACACACCTCAAAAATTGTTAAAAGGGTTCTCCCGGGTATGGCGATGCCATATATGTGGACGTAAACAGCTGTTTGGGCATGCTATAGGGCTCAGATGGGTGGGAGCCCCATTTGGCTTTTGGAGCGTGGAATTTGCTTGGTAATAGTTTTGTTTGGAGTTTCACTGTTGTTTCCGTTTATAATGTGGGGGTACATGTAAGCTGGGCTTAGTACATCAGGGGCATAGTTAGGTGGTATAATAATAAGGTAAAAAAATTATAAAATAATCCATAGATGTGTGTTACACTGTGATCGATCCTTTCTGCACAGGCCGGTGTCGCACTGATAAATGTCCTTCCTTATCCCCCTTTTGGTCCACACTCCGCACCTTTGCAGTTTGGGGAATTTTGCCGGGAAAGTGTTGTCCTGGAATAATACGGGCGCCCTCCCCTTCCTGTTCCCTAATTTTAGTGCCTTGATACATCGCCTTTTGAAACAGAAGAAATGTTCCCCTCGGGCCGGCACAACTGTTTTTTTTTATTTCCTGACTTATTGGAGCCTTAACTTATTTTATTTTTTCATAGACGTAGTGGTATGAGGGCTCTTTTTTTACGGGACGAGCTGTACCTTGTATTGGTACCATATTGGGGTACATGCAACTTTTTGATCACTTGTTATCCTTTTTTTGGGAGGCAAGGTGACAAAAAAACAGCAATTCTGCCATAGTTTTTTAGTTTTTTTTTTTAAAATATACAGCGTTCACCATGCGTTATAAACGACATGTTACCTTTATTCTGCAGGTCAGTACGATTCCGGCGATACCTAATTTATATAACTATTTTATAACTTTTTGCACAATAAAATTACTTTTGGAAAGAGAATGTATTTTTTCTGTCGCCATGTTGTGAGAGCCATAACTTTAAAAAATTTTCGTCGACGGAGCTGTGTGAGGGTTTGTTTTTGTGAGACGAGGTATAGATTTTATAGGTACCATTTTTGGATACAGGCGACTTTTTGCTCACTTTTTATTAAAATTTTTGGAAGACAGTGACCAAAAAAACTGTAATTATGGCAGTGTTTTTGAGTTTTTTTTTTACGGCGTTCACTGCGCTGGATAAATAACATAATATTTTTATAGTTTAGGTCGTTACGGTCGCAGCGATACCAAATATGTATGGCTTTATTATTTTTTTCAATAATAAATGACTTGATAAGGGAAAAAGGGCGATTGTGTTTTATTTTATTACTTGAAATATTTATTGTATGTTTTACAACTTTTATTTTTACTTTTCTTTAGTCCCAGTAGGGGACTTGAATGTCCAACAATTTGTTTGATGCTCTAATACATTGCACTACCTATGTAGTGCAATGTATTGGAACTGTCATTTGTTCACTGACAGCAAGCCGATCAGGCTCCGCCTCTGGGCGGGGCCTAATCAGCTTACGTAATGGCAGACAGGAGTCCATTGTTTGGGCTTCTGTTGCCATAGCAGCAGTCGCCAGCCTTGCCATTGCGTGGCAAGGCTGCCGATTTGCTACAAACCTTTAGGATGCAGCGATCACAATGGATCGCTGCATCGAAGGGGATAATGCCAGGAATCGGAGCTAGCTGCTGATGACGCCGGCTCAGCTTCTGAGCTGGAAGCTGAGCCGGCACCATCTTGCCAATGGTACCGGAAGCCTCCTGGGCCCCGCCGACGATGGGGCATAGGAGGATTCAGGTACTGGCAGACCGGGAGGTAAGTATTAGCCCTCCGATCGCCTTTGCAGCCACCGGCAACCCAGCGATCACGTTGCTGGGGTGCCGGTGGCTATAAACTCCTCACATGCTGCGATCTCTATTGAACGCAGCATCTGAGGGGTTAATTGGCCAGATCGGATGCTAGCTCCGGTCCTGGCCGATACCTCAGGGTGACAGCTGTAACATACAGCTGTCACCCGGCGGTGATGTCGCTGGCTCAGCTCCTGAGCCAGCTTCATCTCCTTCACGCACAGTTACGTGAAAAGGCGTTAAGCCACCAGTTTTAATCACGTAACTGTACGTGATTGGGCGGGAAGGGGTTAATACAGACCCCAGACCAGACCACCTAAACTAATACCCCTAAATAAAGACCCCTAAACTAATACAGACCCTAGACCAGACCCCCTAAATACAGACCCCATAAACTAATACAGACTGCTAAATACAGACCCCCTAAATACAGACCCCAGACCTCAAACTAATACAGACCCCCTAAATACAGACCCCAGACCTGACCACCTACACTAATAATGACCCCAGACCTGACTTCCTAAAGTAATACAGACCCCAGACCAGACCCCCTAATCTAATACAGACCCCAGACCAGACCCCTAAATACAGACCCCTAAATAAAGACCCCCTAAACTAATACAGACCCTAGACCAGGCCCCCTAAATACAGACCCCATAAACTAATACAGACCCCATATCCTAAAAACAGACCCCCTAAATACAGACCCCAGACCTCAAAGTAATACAGACCCCAGACCTGACCCCATCACTAATAATGACCCAAGACCAGACCCCTAAATACAGACCCCTAAACTAATATAGACCCTAGAACGCGCCCTCAAAATAGACCCCATAAAAGAATACAGACCCCAGACATCAAACTACTACAGACACCCTAAATACAGACCCCAGACCCCTTAAACTAACACAGACCCCTAAATATACAGACCCTAAACCCCTTAAACTGATAGACCCTAGACCCCTTAAACTAATACAGACACCAAACTTCTTAAATACAGACCAGACCCCCTAAATACAGTCCCCAAACCAGACCCCCTAAATACAGTCCCCAAACCAGACCCCCTAAATACAGACCCCTTAACGAGGCTCTGTCACCACATTATAAGTGCCCTATCTCCTACATAATGTGATCGGCGCTGTAATGTAGAGAACAGCGGTGTTTTTTTATTTAGAAAAACTATCCTTTTTGACGGAGTTATGATCTATTTTAGCTCTATGCTAATGAGTTTCTTCATGACCAATTGGGTGTGTTTTATTTTTTGACCAAGTGGGTGTTGTGGAGAGAAGTGTATGACGCTGACCAATCAGTGACCAATCAGCATCATACACTTCTCTCCATTCATTTACACGGCATATAGTGATCTTATTAGATCACTATGTGCAGCCACAAACACACACACTAACGTTACTCAAGTGTACTGAGACTTAGTAGACATCACTGCCAACCAGGACGTGATGTCTATTCAGAATCCTGACACTTCGCTAACGTTTGTGTGTCACTTACAGCACAGCACATCGAGATCACGCTGGGCTGCCATTTACAGCGTAATCTCGCGGGGGGGGGGGGGGTTGGGGCTAATACAATTTTAACTGCTACGATATACTAGCCTCTGTACTATTATACACTGGGACACCAGCGTACATTCAGCAGTCTGCAGCTGCTGACGCAGGGATTCGCACCCCAGCAATTGTTACACTCTATCCTGCCATGGTCTGGCAGAGTTCACATAGAGTATCTGCTAGTTGTCTATAGCCATATTTTAACTCATTGTGCTCTTGCTGTCCATCCGTGGACCTTTTATAAACATACTAATAAAAGTTATATTTTATCTATAATTTGTTTAGTGGCTGGGAAATTGGTTTCACTGTGCCTCTGGCACTTTAGCTCCAGGACTTGCAAATGTCCCGCTTTTTGGTAAATGTAAATGCACTCATCCCATTTCAATTTGGTCATAAGCCTGTCAGTTGATTGTTAATGCTATCAGTGACTTACACATAAAAATAAGATGTTAGAAGAAATGTTACTTTTATTCAGAGAGGATGAAGAGTTAATTTTGAACACGTGTTTATTATTTTTGTTAATTATTAGAACTTGATTTCCGGAAGAATTGTAATTGTGTAGCATGACAAAAAGGAGATTACCCTTCTGAAATACTATTCCTGGTGTCGACTTAATACTTGAATCTTAATACAGTATTATGTTCTTGATATTACTGCCATGATTCATAGAGCATGCTCACTGTAATATGAAGCACATTGTGGGTTTATGTTCTGATCTTCAGGTATCGTTTACTTGTTTTTGACTATGACTTGCCATAAATTATGTTTTGCAAAATAGTAATAAATATAAACTGTTTACTATAAAGTAACTGTATTATAAAGTGTTTCGTTTTATTGTGATAAATTCAAGGAAAAGAAAGAGCATGTAAACTTATATGGTCCGTGGTGGCGGAGTCTTAGGCTGAGTTCACACAGAGTTTTTTGCAGGCAGAAAATCGGCCTCAAAATTCAGTTTGGAATTTTGAGGGAGATTTTGCTCTGCCTGCACGCTGATTTTCGTGGGCAAAAAACGCTGCGGACAAAAAACGCCGCGATACACGATTTCTCTGCCTCCCATTGATGTCAATGGGAGGTCAGGGATGTAAACGCCCGAAGATAGGGCATGTCCCTTCTTTTTACCGCAAGCCTTTTTTTTCCACTCGCGGGAAAAACACGCCTCCGCCTCCCATTGAGATCAATGGGAGGCATTTTCGGCCGTTTTTTGGCGCGTTTTCCGACGCGGTTTCCGCGTCAAAAAACGTGTAAAGAAACTCTATGTGAACTGACCCTTAGACATGGGGTATACAGGCATGAGATGGAGGTATCCAAAAATTGGAATAGTAATCCTATAATAACAATAGGGTAAATATACGAAACAAAATATGTTAGAATTAATTCGCAATTTACTGCGAAAAACTGAAGGACTGTACAATTTGTGCACCACATTTATTGTGTTTAAGGAACTTTTTACTTCCAACTCCATAGTTTTAACTCCTTCTTGCTGCAGCAATTTTTTCTTTAATTTTAGTTTTTTTCCTCCACGACTTCCAAGAGCCATAACCTTTTTATTTTTCCGTAGACATAGACATATGAAGACTTTTTTGTTTGTTTGCTGGTTTACTTACAACAAATATTTGAGTCAGAAAATGTCTAAAAATGGCCATAACGGGTCGCATACTAAAACAACCCACAATGACAACTATTTTCTACAAAATGTAACTACTGGGTCATGCATGGCACAAAACCCAGTTCTTTCTGGCGCACACAAATATTAAATCTCATGAAAGTAACATGTGCCAGACAAACAGGTGCATGACTAGACAGAACCAAGGCACAGCAAGCATAATACAGATGTAGTGCTCTTTAACTTAACTCTTAACGCGTTTAAAACACTTTGGCAAGAAACTTGACTATTCAATATCTTTTTTTTATATCAATGTTGTGTTATACAATGTAGTATGTTATCAGAGTCAAGTTGAACTTTGCTACATCTGTAAATTTGCCACATAACATTTTATTTTTCCTTTGCTGGAGCTGTGAGGATTTTAATTTTGTGGAGCGACCTGTAGTTTTATTTGGTACCATGTTGAGGTTCATACAACTCTTTAATAAAAAAGGTAACCAAAAATCATTCATTTTATTTTTTATTTTTTTACAGTCTTCACCTTGCAGGATATTTTTTATAAATATTTTAATAGTTCGGATTTTAAAGATGCGGCGATACCACTTTGTTTTTAAAAAAATATAATTTTTTTCTTTTAAATAGCTTTTGTATATTCTTGAAAACTTTCTTAAATAAAAATTTTTATATTTCTTTTTTACTCCCACTTGGAGAAAATACACTGCAATACTTATGTATTGCAGTTTATTGTGCATGTTACGTCCTTCTGTCTGGCAGGGATTAATTAGGAGGGCCAACATGGAATACTTGTGGGCCTTCATTGGGCCCCCTCCTTCTATAACAACCCATCGGCACCCCACGATCGCATCCCGGGGGTAGTTGATGAGCTGACAAAGAGGACCTCTCCCTCTAACAACTTAGATTCCACGGTCGCTATTGACTGTAGCATCTAAGAGGTTAAATGGCTGGGATTGGCATTATCTCTGATCCTAGCAATTGGAGCGAAGTGTCAGCTGCAATATACAGTTGACACTCGTAGCGTATGAATTGGGCTAAGATTGTGAGGCTGCTTTAATCTGCCCTTCGAACTACGACGTACATGTATGTCATATGTTGGGAAGGGGTTAAGATTGTCTAGAAAAAGAGACGTAATTAAGAGAAGTAAAATATGCAACCTTTACTAAAGACCTGCACTATTTTTTGGGACAAACTATTGAAGTATATATACAAGTCATTAGGTGTAAACGTGTGTATAACATGTCTAGAGAGTTGCGTCACGCTGATAAATTTGTGCAATTTTCACTGACTCGCTTTGCGCCATTAGACACTACTGATAAATCTCTCCAATTACTGTTAATTCCTGCAGTTTGTTTCTTAGTCCAGCAGTAAGATATTATACATTCCGTACATTAAATAGACACTCGTGCATCCCAAATCTTTTTCTATTTAGCGAATGTCGATCCTTCAGGTTTTCATCAGATATGGTCAATCAGTTATGAATTATTTAGTTATCCATGACTGAAGTTATAGGGTATCTGCAAGAAGAGCTTCTACATACAGTATGTGTCTCTATGGCAATGTTTTCTTGATTGTGTCTAAGTGATTCAGCACTGTCATAGGGGAAAGGTTCCAAGTCTTCATCCACATCAATAGCCACATTCTAACCGCCACAGTTAAGCAAAATGTGGATTTGGACAATATTGAAGTATTGGAGAACAATGGTGGAATTGTTGGCGCAGAAACTGTTCCCATACTGTAACCTCAATCACAGCAGTTCCTTTTTGAAATTATCCTTTCTATAAGTGTTAGTGATATAAGATTTAATGTCTAAGATATTATGTTGGTATTGAAATACATATAGTTATATTGTAAAGTATGCTAGGAATCATTGGTCTGCTGCATATGTAGTCTTTTCACAACATAGGTAGATGTTTACAAGTGATTATGTATACTCACCAGTTGCCACAATCTGCTAAACCTTTTGCTCAACCACAGATACCAGAAGTTTATCTCTCTCCATTTCGGACATGCTGCAAGGGACCCTTCTAAGGCTTCATTCACAGCTGTTTCAAGATCCCGTTCTGATGTTCCGTCTGAGCTTCCTGTCAGAACGGGACCCTGACTGATTTCAATGGTGACGGATTCGGTGCCAGTGATTTCCATTTGTCTCAGTTGTGCAAGGATTCTGTCGTTTTGATGGAATCAACACTGTAGTCGACTACGCTATTCATTCCGTCAAAACGGTGGAACCCTTACACAACTGAGACAAACGGAAACCATTTGCACCGGATCCGTCACCATTTAAATCAATGGTGATGCAAATGCAATCCTATGGTTTCCGTTTGTTTCAGTCAGGGTCCCGTTCTGACAGGAAGCTCCGACGGAACGTCAGAAAGGGACCTAGACACAGATTTGCACGAAGCCTAAGCTACTTTGTCTCCTAATAAGACTGACTAATATTTAAACACTTTAACAATAAGTAGTGTTGAACTTTAACCATCTAATATTTAGTAGGACAGAATGAGGCAGAGCAATGCATATAAGCATGATATATCACGAATCAAGAGTTGAGTCATGTTTAGCCATCAGCATGCTTAATATGGTATGTTGTAGAGGACGGGGTATCCCTCTTAAATATGAATCAATAGTCACAACTATTAGGCCTCATGCACACGTCCGTAGCCATGTGCACGGCCTTGATTTTCGGGTCGGCCGGCCACGGAGTGTCAGCTGCGAGCCGCCCGCAAATCTGTGCACATGGCCACGGCCATTATTTTCAATGAGCCCGTGGAAACAGTGGCGTAACTACCGCCGTAGCAGCCGTAGCGGCTGCTACAAGGCCCGCGGCATGAGGGGGCCCATGTCGCCCGCCGGCACGGGCCCCCACATGGCCGGAGGCTCCGTTAGCAGCCGCTACGACTGCTACAGCGCGACGCCATTTAACACTATGGCAGAGCAGGGAGGTATCTCCCTTCTCTGCCATTAAACAAAAGACATGTATCCCCTAAACACAGGATAGGGGATGCATGTGTGATCACTGGCATTGATAGGGAGAACGGGGGACTGAAAGTCCCCTGAAGTTTTCCATCACAAACCTCGGACTTCCGGGGTCTGTGTCGGCAGCTCCATAGAAATGAATGGAGGGGCCGTCCCGCTTGTGCGCATGCGTGACCAGCGCTCCTTTCATTTTTAGTGAGCTGCGCAGACGCCAGAAGTCAGAGGTTAGTCATGGAGAACTTCGGGGGACTTTTAGTCCCCCATTCTCGCTATCAATGCCAGTGATCACACATGTATCCCCTATCCTGTGGATAGGGGATACATGTCTTTTAGTAGGACACACTGTAGGTTGTATTTTTTTGGGAGGGGGGACGCTGTATGGCATTCTCTATAGGGGGGGCTGTATGGCGTTCCCTACAGGGGGGGCTGTATGGCGTTCCCTACGGGGGGCTGTATGGCGTTCCCTACGGGGGGGGGCTGTATGGCGTTCCCTATGGGGGGGGCTGTATGGCGTTCCCTGCAGGGGGGGCTGTATGGCGTTCCCTACAGGGGGGGGCTGTATGGCGTTCCCTACAGGGGGGGGCTGTATGGCGTTCCCTACAGGGGGGGCTGTATGGCGTTCCGTGCAGGGGGGGCTGTATGGTATTCCCTGCAGGGGGGGGGCTGTATGGCGTTTCCTGCAGGGGGGGCTGTATGGCGCTCCCTACAGGGGGGGGCTGTATGGCGTTCTATACAGGGGGGCTGTATGGTGTTCTCTACAAGGGGGGCTATATGGCGTTAGCGCCATACAGCCCCCTCTGTAGATAACGCCATACAGACCCCCCTGTAGATAACGCCATACAGCCCCCTGTAGATAACACCATACAGCCCCCCTGTAGGGAACGCCATACAGCCCCCCCTGTAGAGAACGCCACACAGCCCCCCCTGTAGGGAATGCCATACAGCCCCCCTGTAGATAACGCCATACAGCCCCCCCTGTAGAGAACACCATACAGAGCCCCCTGTAGAGAACGCCATACAGCCCCCCCTGTAGAGAACGCCATACAGCCCCCCTGTAGAAAACACCATACAGACCCCCTGTAGATAACGCCATACAGCCCCCTGTAGATAACGCCATACAGCCCCCCCTGTGTATAACGCCATACAGCCCCCCCTGTAGAGAACGCCAAACAGACCCCCCTGTAGATAACGCCATACAGCCCCCCCCCTGTAGGGAACGCCATACAGTCCCCCCTGCAGGGAATTCCATACAGCCCCCCTGTAGGGAACACCATACAGCCCCCCGTAGGGAACGCCATACAGCCCCCCGTAGGGAATGCCATACAGCCCCCCTGTAGATAACGCCATACAGACCCCCCTGTAGATAACGCCATACAGCCCCCCTGTAGAGAACACCATACAGCCCCCCTGTAGGGAATGCTATACAGCCCCCCCTGTAGGGAACGCCATACAGCCCCCCCTGTAGGGAACGCCATACAGCCCCCTCTGTAGAGAACGCCATACAGCCCCCCTGTAGATAACGCCACACAGCCCCTGTAGATAACGCCATACAGAGTCCCCCCGTAGAGAATGCCATACAGCCCCCCGTAGAGAATGCCATACAGCCCCCCCTGTAGAGAATGCCATTCAGCCGCCCCTGTAGAGAATGCCATACAGCCCCCCTGTAGATAACGTCATACAGCCCCCCTGTAGATAGCGCCATACCGCCCCCTGTAGATAACGCCATACTGCCCCCCCTGTAGATAACGCCATACAGCCCCTGTAGATAATGCCAAACAGCCCCCCTGTAGATAACGCCATACAGCCCCCTTTGTAGATATCTACAGGGGGGGGGGGGGCTGTAAAAAAGGCACTATCTACAAGGGGGGGGGGGGGTTGTGTGACACCCAGGGGAGGGAGGGCCCCAGTCAAAAGTTTTCTATGGGGTCCAGTCTTTCCTAGTTACGCCACTGCGTGGAAACCATGGTCGTGTGCATGGCCCCAGAGGAATGAATGGTGCCGCAATTCTCCCGTGGATTTTCGGGGGAATTGCGGCCGCAAAAGCACGTTCGTGGGCATGGGGACTTCGTCCTTAGCCTATAGTTTTGGACAACAGACTCACAGGCTGGATTTACAACTTCTTGAAGGTGCATGCTCCCATGACAAATCATGATTTTTTTTTAAATCTAAGTCAATAATCCGTAGATAGTAACAGGACTTCCTATGTATCTGAAGAGCCCTTAAAAACCTGTACAACGCAAAGACAATAGTAGTTACGTGAGATATAAATCCCAGGGTAAAATGAAGTTTTGAGCTTGAATAATGTACAGTACTTATGCATAGTGTCAGTAGTGTCCCAGTATGTACAGTAGGTTGTTATATGGGGAAAAAAGAAGTACCTTGTAATTCAGTTATAGGAAACCCTTGGTGAAACAATCATTGCTTCAGACACAGGGGAATTCCACTTATTATCTAAGTTTAAAGGATTACTAGCTTGGGTACGACTATACAAGGTAAATTTTTCTTGTGATTAGTCATGGGAGCATGCACTTACAAGGAGCTGTAAATCCAGCCTGTGAGGCAGTTGTGCAAAATTATAGGCTAAGGACTAATAGTTGTGACTATTGATTCATATTTATGGGCAATACCCCATCCCTTATATTGTACCATATCAGACATACTGATGACTAAACAATGTATAGTATCCACAATCCTGTGCTGATAATCCTGATTTTAACCATTGAAGATGTTTTATTCCCTAAAGGTGAACTCTCAACAGGGATCTCTCATCACTGGAATAACAGACAGAACTCTCTATATGAGGTATCAAACTGAATTATCTCATATGTGTGCAGGCGACAGAAAAGAGAAAGTCAACCTATTCAATATTTATTGCCCAGGTTCTGCAGATTTGGGAAATATCCCACATGTGGCCCTAGTGTCGTAATAGATTGAAGCACCGGCACGGCAGGGCTTAGAAGGGAAAGAGCGCTATTTGGCTTTTGGAGATCACATTTAGCAGGAATGCTTTGCGGAGGCCATGTCACATTTGCAACGCCCCTGAGGGAACAAAACAATGAAAATGCCCAAAAAGTGACTCCATTTAGGAAACTACACCCCTTGAGGAATTTATCTAGGGGTGTAGTGAGCATTTTGACCACACAGGTGTTTCATAGAATTTATTAGAATTGAGCAGTGAAAATAAAAACAATCCCTTTTCTTCAATAAGACGTAGCTTTAGCTCACAATATTTAATTTTCTCAACAAATAAAGGAAAAAAGAACCCCAACATTTGTAAAACAATTTCTCCCGATACCCCATATGTGGTAATAAACTGCTGTTTGGACACACGGCAGTGCTCAGAAGGGAAGGAGCAGCATTTGGCTTTTGAAGTGCAGATTTTACTGGATTGGTCTCTGGGAGCTATGACGCATTTGCAAAGCCCCTCTCGGACCAAAGCAGTGGAAACCACCCAGAAGTGACCCCATTTTGGAAACTACACCCCTCAAGGTATTCACTTAGGGGTGTAGTTGGCATGTTAACTCCGCAGGTGTTTTGCAGAAATTCGTGTAACCTCGATGTGGCAGAGTGAAAATGGGATTTTTTTTTCCATAGATATGCCAATATGTGGTGCCCAGCCTGTGCCACTGTAACAAAACAGCTCTCTAATTATTATGCTGTGTTTCCCTGTTTTAGAAACACCCTACATGTGGCCCTAATCTTTTGCCTGGACATTTGACAGGGCTCAGGAGTGAAAGAGTACCATGTAAAATTGAGGCCTAATTTGGTGATTTACAAAGTATTGGTTCACAATTGCAGAGCTTTGATGTGAAATAATAAAATAAACCCCTGAGAAGTGACCACATTTTGTAAACTGCACCCCTCAAGGCATTTATTAAGAGGTGCAGTGGGCATCTTCACCCCACAGATATTTTCCATAAATGATTGGGCTGCGGATGGTGCAAAGTAAAAATTTCAGTTTTTCCCTAGATATGCTATTTCAGTGGCAAATATGTTGTGCCCGGCTTGTGCCACTGGAGACACACACCCCAAAAATTGTTAAAAGGGGTTCTCCCGGGTATGGCGATATATGTGGAAGTAAACTGCTGTTTGGGCAGGGGAGGGAGCACCATTTGGCTTCTGGAGCGTGGATTTGCTTTGTAGTTATTTTGTTTGAGTATTGCTGGTGTTTCCATTTATAATGTGGGGGCACATGCAAGCTTGTTCCTAATTTTAGGGCCTTGATAATTTGTCTCTTGAAACAGAAGAAATGTTCCCCTCGGGCCGGCACAACTGCATATTGTCACGTTGTGTACGTGGACCCACTGGGCCGTACCGCCTTTACGGTATGGCAGCTGGCAAACAGGACACAGGTCACAGTCTATAGTTCGTATAGGTGTACCAGTGGTAGCTCAGACAGTAGCAGGCTCAGCTGGGACTAGGCAGCAGGCAGGCACCAGGCGTGATGTAGCAGGACAGGCGTGGTACTCAGCGCAGCAAAACTCAAACTCAATACTGCACTTGGACCAGGGTAGCGCGGGATACAGGTTACAGGTAGCAGGAACGGGAAACACTGGGAACTGGAAAACACTTAAGAGACCATTTGCAAAGGCAGACTAGGGTAATGACAACAAAGCTCAGGCAATGCAGGGAGGGGCAGAGCCCTTCTTATAGTCCAGTGTAATCTGGGAGCAATCAGCTCAATCTCACATATGTGTGCGCTCTGGCTCCTTAAGGCTGGACTGAGCTCACGAGTGCACCCTATTGGTGGCTGTGGAACAGGACGGCTGCATATGCAGACATCTCTGGAGAGAAGGGCATCGACAGGATGGGAGGAGTTCATGGTCAGCGACCACGGATGTTACACATATTTTTTATTTCCTGACTTATGGAAACCTTAACTAATTAGATTTTTTGATAGACGTAGTGGTATGAGGGCTGTTTTTTTGCAGGACGAGCTGTAGTTATTATTGGTACCATTTTGGGGTACATGCGACTTTTTGATCACTTTTTATCCTTTTTTTGTGAGGCAAGGGACCAAAAAAAAACTTAGCAGGCCAAGTTACATGTTAACATAGGACCCCTTCTTTCATATTACCTTCACAATTCTTGCATCCATTGAATTTGTGAGTATTTGGACAGTTTCTGCTTGATTATCTTTGCAGGATGTCAGAATAGCCTCCCAGAGCTTCTGTTTTGATGTGAACTGCCTTCAACCCTCATAGATATTTTGCTTGAGGATGCTCCAAAGGTTCTCAATAGGGTTGAGGTCAGGGGAACATGGGGGCCACACCATGAGTTTCTCTACTTGTATGCCCATAGCAGCCAATGACACAGAGGTATTCTTTGCAGCATGAGATGGTGCAATGTCATGCATGAAGATAATTTTGCTACGGAAGGCACGGTTCTTCTTTTTGTACCACGGAAGAAAGTGGTCAGTTATAAACTCTACGTACACCGTCAGGGGCCCTAAAGGGGCTTACCAGCTCTCTCCCCATGATTCCAGCCCAAAACATGACTCCGCCACCTCCTTGCTGACGTCGCAGCCTTGTTGGGACATGGTGGCCATTCACCACCCATCCACTACTCCATCCATCTGGACCATCCAGGGTTGCACGGCACTCATCAGTAAACAACACGGTTTGAAAATTAGTCTTCATGTATTTCTGAGCCCACTGCAACCGTTTCTGCTTGTGAGCATTGTTTAGGGGTGGCCGAATAGTAGCTTTATGCACACTTGCAAACCTCTGGAGGATCCTACACCTTGAAGTTCGCGGGACTCCAGAGGCACCAGCGGCTTCAAATACCTGTTTGCTGCTTTGCAATGGCATTTTAGCAGCTGCTTTCCTAATCCTATTAATTTGTCTGGCAGAAACCTTCCTCATTATGCCTTTATCTGACCGAACCCGTCTGTGCTCTGAATCAGCCACAAATCTTTTCACAGTACGATGATCACGCTTAAGTTTTCTTGAAATATCCAATGTTTTCATACCTTGTCCAAGGTATTGCACTATTCCACGCTTTTTGGCAGCAGAGAGATCCTTTTTCTTTCCCATATTGTTTGAAACCTGTGGCATGCTTAATAATGTGGAACGTCCTTCTGAAGTATTTTTCCTTTGATTGGGCACACCTGGCAAACTAATTATCACAGGTGTCTGAGATTGATTAAAATGATCCAAAGAGCCCTAAGTCACAATACCATCCATGAGTTTAATTGAAAAACTAATAATTAAATGTTTATGACACTTAAATCCAATGTGCATAATAATTTGGAACACGGTGTATACAGGGATAGGAGAAGAATTCCAGATCCTCCTTCTCCTCTCCCTGCATCAAAAAACCGCATGTACCCCAAAATGGTACCACACAATGGAACTACAGATTGTCCCACAACAAATAAGGCCTCACACAGCTCTGGTGGAAGAAAAAATTTAAAAGTTCTGGCTCGCAGAATATGGTAATGCAAAATGTGCACAGAGTTCCAAAAGCGGATAAGATCGGGCACCATTTATCAGTGCGACACTGGCCACATATCTATGAATTTTTATTTACTTACGGCATTATCATACCCTCTTATTATGCCCTGATGTTCTCCCCACAGATTACATATGCCCCCACATTTATAAACTGAAATACCAGTAAAGCCCCAAACAGAACTACTACCGAGCTAAATCTGCGCTCAAAAAGTCAAATGGCGCTCCCTCCCATCTGAACCTTACAGGTCCGCTGGAGTGATGGATTCAGTGAATAGCGCTAGATACAGCTGCTCTGTATACAGAATACAGAGCAGCCGTATCTAAAAAAAAGAAAACAAATTTTTACAAGAAGTATTTACAAAGTTACACAAAACACACGGATACATTTATTAAAAAAAATGTTTTTGCCTTTCAAAGGTTTACATAAGGTTTAAAACAAAATAATTCCTGTTTGTCACAGTTACGTGAAGGTGGACATGGCTGCAAGCAGCTCATGAAGACAACTGTAATCATCAGGTTGTCTGCTTTCAGCAAATATAAAGGGTTTGTAATCCCTGTATTTTAAGGGTTATTACTCTTTTTTTAAATGTCTCAACAAACATAATCCTATATGATTGCCAATGTAATGATTAGCAAAATTGCTAATCATTTTATTTATTAAAACCGATGTTTTATTACCGTAAAATTGGTCCAAAGTGACGCCAAGCAGGTAAGTATTGCAATTTGAGTGAAGAGCTGTGTTTATGATATTTGTTGTATGAGTGTTAGTTAGATAATGTTAACAATATACAGATGTAGCAATCTTAAAAGTGTAATTAAACTTGTACAAAATTTTACGTACAGACGTTTTGACAAGTGCACGCGCTTTTCACTGCGTTTTTTACGGACGTAATTGGAGCTGGTTTTCATTGGAGTCAATGAAAAACGGCTCCAATTACGTCCCAAGAACTGTCATGCACTTCTTTTGACAGCGGCGCGTAAAAAAAAAGCCCGTCTGCACAGAACACCGTAAGACCCATTGAATTCACTGGATAGATGTTTGCAGACGGTTTGGAGCCGTTTGTTCGGCCATAATTCGAGGCGTAAAACGCCTGAATTACGTCCGTAAATAGGGCGTGTGAACATACCCTAAGGGTAATTACTCTTTACTTTACAAATGTTTGGGTGTTTTTTCCTCACTGTGGCCCCATGCACATGACCGTATCTGCAAATACTGACCGTAAATATGGTTCCGTATTGCTTTATAGTCATCAGCAAACCATCAGCAACGTACCCATTTCTGCTGAATGGTATCCGCAAATATGGTCCGTAGTGTATCCGTATTGCAACCGTATATACGGATCCGCAAAAAAAGAGGTCTGGTTGATGGGAAATCCCCTTTGGCCCCATGCACATGAATGTGCTTTTGCGGCCGCAATTCCCCCGAAAATCCACGGGAGAATTGCAGCCCCATTCATTTCTATGGGCCCATGCACACGACCGTGGTTTCCACGGTCCATGCATGGCCCAGGAGCCTAGACCGCAGAAAGAACGGACATGTCTTGTTATGGCCGTGTTCTACGGTCCAGGCTCATATAAAATAATGGACGCGGCCATATGCATGGCCCACGATTTGCCGGCGGCTCACGGGTGACACTCCGCCCCCGGCCGACCTGAAAATCACGGCCGTGCACATGGCTGCGGTTGTGTGCATGAGGCCTTTATGTCGCCTAGCAATACTTCTGTATTTGCGGATGGCTATCCGTATTTGCGGACACACCTCCGTAGCCATCCGCAATTTTGGCTTCCCCTTAGACTTCTATGGAGGAGTCTGTGCCGCAACTGCGGACCAAGTACGGACATGCTCCATAATTCCCGACACAGTTCTGTGGCACGGACACTCATCCATAGTGATACGGAAAGGTGTCTGCGTTCAATGGAAGTGAATGGGTCCGGTTTTGCACACCGCAATTGCAGTCTGCAAAAACTGAGGTTTTTTTTTTACGGTCGTGTACATGGGGCCTTATTCTTTGTGAAAATGAAAAAAAATCAACGTTTTAGTGGAAATAATGTTGATATTCATTTTCACGGCCTAATTCTAATAAATTCTGCAAAAGACCTGTGTGGTCTAAATGCTCACTATACCCCTAGAAAAATTCCTTGAGAGGTGCGGTTTCCAAAATGGGGTCACTTTTTTGGGGTTACCACGGTTTTGGTCCCTCCAGTGCATTGCAAATGCGACATGGCACTGAAAACTATTCCAGCAAAATCAGCGCTCCAAAATACAAATGATGCTCCTTCTCTTCTGAGCCCTGCTGTGGGTCCAAACAGCAGTTCATTACCACATATGGGGTATTGCCGTAATCTTTGAGGGGTGCAGTTTTCAAAATGGGGTGATTTATGGGGATTTTCTAAAATATAAGGCCCTCAAAGCCACTTCAGAACTGAACTGATCCCTGAAAAAATAGCCTTTTGACATTTTCTTAAAAATATGAGGAATTGCTGCTAAATATCTAAGCCTTGTAACGTCGTAGAAAAATAAAAGGATGTTCAAAAAATGATGCAAACATAAAGTAGACATATGGGATATGTGAAATAGTAACTATTTTGCGTGGTATTACTAGCTGTCTTACAAGCAGATACAATTAAATTTAGAAAAATGCAAATTTTCTCTAAATTTTGGTGTTTTTCACAAATAAATATTGAATTTGTTGACCACATTTTTTTCACTAACATAAAATACAGAATGTCATGAGAAAATAAATCTCAGAATCATTTGGCTAAGTAAAAACCCGCTCCATACTTCCCTTTAACGTCTGTCACATACTAGTACGTGACATGTCGTTAAGTGGTTAAGGGATGACTTTGCTAAGTATAGTTACTCTATGTTATCTAATTATGTACTGACATTTTTTTAATTCTGCTCAAATGTAGATAATATGAATTATTTAGTAAAATGCTCATCAAGCTAACTAAACATGTACCATAAGCTTTCTTCACATTACATTTCTCTTTATACAAGTCCCATGAAATATTTTCTCTGTTCATATTATCTAAACATGTCAGGAAAGTGTTAAATTTTGTCAAAATCAACACTTGAAGCATTATAGCAATCCAAAATCCTGCAGAGAAGTATAAAACGTGACTTGAAACTTTAGTTAATGCAACACTGGAGATTAAAATGTTGCAGCCCACAGAGAGAAAATCTACAGGAATTAATTTTTCAGTAATTTAGTGGGCTTATTACATTGGGATTTCTACTCATATTAAGAATTGATAATCTGCTGGCAATTACAGTCATCACTTGTAACGTTTGAAGAAAATTGTTGATCTGTGGGATGAATATTGCCCACAAGGGGATTTTCTTCTGCTTCTGACCTCAGCAATAATTTAAGAATTCTTCCGAATAAGAGACTTGATACTATTGCCGTGTCCTTGCTTATCACCAAGGCGTTATAGCCTGACATGTAAACAACATAACCCATTTGATAATGCTCTTGTAATACTGTTTTGGTATTTCTTCGTACATGCTGTACATCCTTATACTCAGATGGATTTTGACTTAGTGTTCTCAATATATATCTTTTATTCCAACACCAGTGAGGAAAATGCTGAATCAGACGTATTTAGGGAATATCCTCTGTGGCCAGATACAGTGCAAATATTAGACTTCACTATTTTATTCTTTCTTCTGTCAAGTTTACATTCTTCAATGCCACTTTAAAATTATCATACCCTCTACTTTTCATGATTAATACTGTTTCATTTCTATGCATGCATAACACCAATTCCCGGGCACATTATCCAAATGTATGTGTAATATAATAGCTTTCCAAATTCTAAATGTCTTTTTTATTTGCTATTAAGTAGCTTCTACAATGTCTGCTTCTTAAATAAGATACCCCCTTAGGATAATCACATCTTATGACTATCAACATAAAATAAATCTACAAAAGTTTTAGTTTTTACCCTGGCCACTAGAGTAGACACAATAGGCTGACACTTTCAGTTTTTTTCTGCAGCTAACGTTTCAGCTTTGCTGTGTATACTGGGACTTGGTCAGCAGAGGGCAGGGGATTTAATAACAGCTCTATTGTACTGCTAGAGGCCTAGGTATGAGAGGATGGCAACACTTTACACTACTGTATACATACAGATGAGGTTTAATCTCCCTACAACTCCTTGGTCTCTGGGAAGAGTGCTGTACTCCATCACTTCCTGGAGATTGTAGTAGTCTTTCATTAGTAGTACCATTCATTTCAGCTGCTATAATGCGAACACTCTGCTGCACTGTTTATAGTTTGTGCTGTGCCCACAGTCACTGACTGCCGACATTCCCCTGTGCATCCCTGCCGGCATCTCCCTTCCCAGGGACGCCGGCGTGCTCTGCTCTCTGCCTCCTCCTCCACCGGACTGTACCTGTAAGGTGCACGCACGCACGCGTGCGCTAGTGCTTGTTCTTAAAGGACCAGCGCTTGCGCTAGTAAAAGTGTCTCCAGCCTAGCCCTGGATATCCTGGACCATTTAAGGATCTCTGCCCACTAACCCAGTGCCTGAGCAATGTTGTTTCTAACCCAGTTAGTTTGCAAAGGTTCTGTATCCTGTTTCCTGAATCCTGTGTCCGTGACTGGTTCTGTATCCTCTTTCCTGTATCTTGTGTCCGTGACTAGTTCTGTATCCCGAATCCTGTGTCCGTGACTATCCTGCATCCTGGGTCAAGTGTCTGTGACCAGTCCTGCGTCCAGTGTCCGTGATCAGTCCTGCATCCTGAGTCCAGTGTCTGTAACCAGTCCTGCATCCTGAGTCCAATGTCCATGACCAGTCCTGTATGCTGAGTTCAGTGTCTGTGAACAGTCCTACATGCCTCCAGTAATCTGGCACCAGTCTGCTTCCAGTAATCCGGTACCAGCCTGCTTCCAGTAATCCGCTACCTGCTATCAGACTGTGCCCAGCTGCCACCAAGGTACCATCTGCCTGTGACTGTCTTACACCTGTCTGGCAGCTACTCCATTACGACAGAGTAGCCCAGTGGTCCCACTACTCCATTGGACGTTATAGTGTGTATCTCTGATATGGCCGACCCAGAGAAGTATTTCAAAATAAAAGATAGCTTAAATATCTAAAGAAAAGAACAAAACATATACATTTTTGTTTTACAGACTTAGGCCTCATGCACACGAACATATTTTTTCCCTCCCGTAAATACTGGCGTAAATACGGGTCCTTGGCCACACGTATTCAACCAGTATTGCACCAGTATTTACAGACCCGTGCCCGTAAATATGGGTCTGGTGTCACCAGTATTCCACCCGTATTTACGGACATGTTTTCGCTGCAAAATTGCACTGCACTAATCGGCAGCCCCTTGTCTCTATCAGTGCAGGATAGAGAAAAGGGGCAGCCCTTTCCGAGGTAATAGTAAAAGAAATTAATACTTACCCGGCCGTTGTCTTGGTGACGCGTCCCTCTTTCGACATCCAGCCCGACCTCCCTGGATGACGCGGCAGTCAATGTGACCGCTGCAGCCTGTGATTGGCCTGTGATTGGCTGCAGCGGTCACATGGGCTGAAACGTCATCCCGGGAGGCCGGACTGGAGGAAGAAGCAGGGAGTTCTGGGTAAGTATGAACTATTTTTCTTACACGTTGATTTATATTGTGATCGGTAGTCACTGTCCCTGGTGCTGAAAGAGTTACTGCCGATCAGTTAACTCTTTCAGCACATTGGACAGTGACTATCCACTGACGTCGCCTAGCAACGCTCCCGTAATTACGGGTGCACACACGTAGTCACCTGTATTTACGAGAGCCCCATAGACTTCTATGGGCCTGCCCGTGCCGTAATTACGGCCTAAAATAGGACATGTTCTATATTTTTCAACAGCCCGGGCACCTTCCCGTAAGCATACGGGGAGGTATCCGTGGCCAATAGAAGTCTATGGGCCTGTAATTACAGGCCGTAATTACGGCCTGTGATTACGGGCGTTTTTACGTTTGTGTGCATGGGGCCTTACAATCTAATTAAATAAGTGAAATTAAATGGGCAACAAAATAATAGATTATTGAGCCAAGTCCTCCAAAAGAGGGAACTGCTCTTTGTCCTGACTAATAAATGGAGGCTGCAAGCAGAAGTCCACTCTCTTTGGTGTCCATACATCCTACGAAGGCACATGGAAAGAAGTTGTCTGATGGGGTCAATGTCCCATAGCCAGGTCTCATGGCTTTGGTTATCACTCTTTCACTACATTACATTATTTTGTTCAGAGTGTCACATAGATGAGTGCTGTAAAATGAGTATGTTCACATGTGGTTTTTGTTGAATTTTTAAAAATAAAAAAATGCCATTTCAATGTGTACATATTTTTTGAACACAAAGCAATAACCAGGCATTGAGGGAGATTAAAGAAGTAAAAAACATCCCACAACAGAGCCAGCTGATGGTATTTCTTTGCATGTGTTGTCCGAAAGCATGCAAGATGGAAAACAAAGCATGGGCCTAATGATGACAAGGCCAACTATTTTAACTACAAGTACGTTTAATATAGCAACAGGTGCACTAATTACACTAAACTATGTTTTACTATAAAGTGCTGTAGTTCTAAGTGCCAGGCTTGAGGAGAACTGTCTGCTGGGTAGATTCTCTCCAGCTTCTCCCTGCTTTGCCCATCTTGTTTGATAGGTCTCTTTGTGTATACAGTAGGGAGAGACATGTCAATCAAGCTCAGATGAGTGTAGGTGCCCAGTGGCCAATTCATCTCAAGCCGGGCACTTCTCCGAGAACCCTTCTGTGACGCTTCAGAGTAAAAGATAGTTTAGTGTAATCAGGGCACCTGTTGCTATATCATCCTGCCAGTGGTTAGGGCAGCATAAACTTGATGACAGGTTACCGTTAAACTTCTGCCTCTTGCAATATTGTTCTGAAGGAAAGCAGTAGTTTGAAAGTCACCAAGACAAACATTCACATGACAGCCGCAGAGATCAGGGCCAGACTTCAGTTTGATCCCCTCCATGACCATACAGTGATTAATTTCATGCTCCATACAGTATGATATCTAAATAACATTGCCATACTGTACATTGGCCAAATAACATTTCCATACAGTTGCCGAAAATACAATGCTATACAGAACTGCCACCACCATGCACTGCAGAACTATAAGCAAAACCACCATACAGTGCCCAAATATAAAAGAACTGGCATAAATAGATTCATAAATCTACCCATAAAGCTCTAAGTCCCCTGCAGTACATGATGAAACACTGGCTGCCTGCAGCCACCATAGATGGAGCTGCGTTCATATGTATTTAAACAGCTATTTTTTTACTTAAAGTGGTATTCCCAGAATTCCAAGTAATGCTCATTCAATTATAATTGTGAAATCAATAATGTTGTGAAATACACATAATTATTATAAATAAACCATTTCTCCAAAATTACCTCCCAAAGTACCCATTAAAAACATATGCTTACCACTGGTTTCTACTGGAGATTTCCTCCAGAGGTTTTCTCTTCTCCCAGAATAGCATGCACAGTTTCACGCCACTATCTCTGTACAGCGGCGTTCTACTGCATCTCTATTATACCGGACAAGCACGGTTTGCCCATCACCACAGCACAGGTAAGCATGCACAGTGCATTACACTATGCTTTACTTCATCTTCACACACAGGAAAGGACTGGGAGCAGCCGGTAGCAACACTGTTAAAAAAATAAATATGAAAATCAATGAAGGAATCCAATTTCCTTCTTTTCAAAGTTAAAACAGAGTATTACTGGTGAAAAACAAGCAGCAGGACAACTCCTATTAGGACATATGGACATCATAGAGAAGGGTCATTCGCTCAGGACCCCTTCTATGGCTCTTGCTCAGGGGGACTTGGGTCAGCTACTTTAAGGGCATGTTCACACGTGGCTGAGTTTTTCCGCTGCAAATGTTCGTGCAGATTTGGGGCAAATAAGCAACAAATCTGCACCAACATTTGCATATTTGACCGGTAATTCAGACGTTGCAGAAAATACAGCGGACTTGCCACAGATTTCAGTTTTTGCATTGCAAAGGCTGAAATACGCAGTGAAATTCCGCTTCTTCTCTGCAACAGACAGTGCATGCTGCGGAGGGAAAATTCCACACTGCAGCCTATGGTCCGCAGCGGAGTCTTCCGCAATGTCTGAACTAACTTGCCTAAAAATGTATTGAAACGAATGTAAAAGACGGCCGCTGGAGAATTCCACTGCGGACTGTCCGCAGCAGAATTCCACCGCAATTCCTCCACGTGTTACATAGTTACATAGTTAGCACGGCTGAAAAAAGACACATGTCCATCAAGTTCAACCAAGGGATGGGAAAAGGGAAGGAAAAATTTCTACACATAGGAGTTAATACTTTTTTGTTCTAGGAAATTATCTAACCCTTTTTTAAAGCCATCTACTGTCCCTGCTCTGACCAGCTCCTGCGGTAGGCTATTCCATAGATTCACAGTTCTCACGGTAAAGAAGTCTTGTCGCCTTTGCAGGTTGAACCTTTTTTTCTCCAGATGGAGGGAGTGCCCCCTTGTTTTTTGAGGGGGTTTTACAAGGAACAGGATTTCACCATATTTTTTGTATGTGCCATTAATATATTTATATAAGTTAATCATGTCCCCCTTAGTCGTCTTTTTTCAAGGCTAAATAGGTTTAATTCTTTTAATCTTTCCTCATAACTTAAATTCTCCATGCCACTTATTAGCTTCGTTGCTCTTCTTTGTATTTTTTCCAACTCCAGGGCATACTTTCTATGAACTGGAGCCCAGAACTGAACTGCATATTCTAGATGAGGCCTCACTAATGCTTTGTAAAGTGGCAATATTACATCCCTGTCCCGTGAGTCCATGCCTCTTTTAATACACGACAATATCCTGCTGGCCTTTGAAGCAGCTGATTGACACTGCATGCTGTTATTGAGTTTATGATTTACAAGTACACCCAGATCCTTCTCAACAAGTGAATCCGCCAGTGTAGCTCCCCCTAGTACATATGATGCATGCAGGTTGTTGGTACCCAGATGCATAACTTTACATTTATCTACATTAAACTTCATCTGCCAAGTGGATGCCCAAACACTTAGTTTGTTTAAATCTGCCTGCAATTCATGAACATCTTCCATAGACTGAACTATATTACATAGCTTGGTGTCATCTGCAAAAATAGAAATAGTGCTATTAATCCCATCCTCTATATCATTAATAAATAAGTTGAATAATAGTGGTCCCAGCACTGAACCCTGGGGTACACCACTTATTACCGGGGACCATTCAGAGTAGGAATCATTGACCACAACTCTCTGGATACGGTCCTTGAGCCAATTCTCAATCCAATTGCAAACTATATTTTGTAAACCTATAGTCCTTAATTTACCCATTAGGCGTCTATGGGGGACAGTGTCAAATGCCTTTGCAAAGTCCAAAAACACTAAATCCACAGCGGCCCCTCTGTCTAGGCTTCTGCTTACCTCTTCATAAAAACAGATTAGGTTAGTTTGACAACTTCTGTCTTTAGTAAAACCGTGCTGGCTGTCACTTATAATGCTATTTTTTGTCACATAATCCTGTATATAGTCCCTCAATAGCCCCTCAAACATTTTCCCCACGATGGATGTTAAGCTTACTGGTCTATAATTACCCGGGGAAGACCTAGAGCCCTTTTTGAAAATCGGCACCACATTTGCGCTGCGCCAGTCCCTTGGCACTATACCAGTCACTAGAGATTCTCTGAATATTATGAAAAGGGGGACAGAAATAACTGAACTAAGCTCTTTAAGAATTCTAGGGTGTAACCCATCTGGTCCCGGGGCCTTGTGCACATTTATTTTATTTAATTTAGCTTAGACCATATCTACATTCATCCAATTCAGTATATCAACTGATATATTTACAGCACTGGCACCGGCTACATCAGCTGCTCTTTCTTCTGTTGTGTTGTATATACAGAGCTAAAGAACCCATTTAGTAACTCTGCCTTCTCTTGATCCCCTGTAACCAACTCCCCATTACCATTATCTAGGGGTCCTACATGTTCAGACCTTGGCTTTTTAGCATTTATATACTTGAAGAATTTTTTAGGATTTGTTTTACTATCCTTGGCCACCTGCCTTTCATTTTGTATTTTTGCTAATTTTATTACCTTTTTACAGATTTTATTAAGCTCTTTATATTTTACAAAGGCTGCAGCTGTACCCTCAGATTTGTATTTTTTAAATGCCCTTTTTTGTCATGTATTGCCCCTTTCACAGAAGGTGTAAGCCATGTGGGGTTTAATTTGAGTCGTTTATACTTGTTACCTATAGGAATAAATTTTGCACTATAATAACTCAAAGTAGATTTGAAAATCTCCCATTTATCATTTGTACCATTATTTGACATTAGTTCTTCCCAGTCCATATCCTGAATTGCAGCCCTCATCCTGGGGAATTTGGCTTTCTTAAAATTAAATGTTTTTGCCCTCCCAGCCTGCGTTTGTTTTTTACAGTATAGGTAAACTTTAACTATATTATGATCACTGTTACCGAGGTTTTCACGAACATTGACATTCCCAACAAGATCTGCATTATTAGAAATGACCAGATCCAACAGAGCTTCACCTCTAGTCGGGTCTTCCACAAACTGGCCCATAAAATTTTCCTGCAACAGGTTGAGGAAATGTCTCCCCTTTGCAGTTGAAGCTGAACCATGACACCAATTAATATCCCGGAAATTAAAATCTCCCATTATCACTACAGTACCCGCCTGTGCAGCCCGCTCCATCTGTTTATATATCTGACCTTCCATCTCCTCAGTTATATTGGGGGGTCTATAGATTACACCAAAAGTAATTTTTTCAGTGTTTACATCCCTTTCTAGTTCCACCCACAAGGTTTCAACCTCCTCACAGTATTCACCCACTATTGTCTCTTTCACACTCGCCTTCATATCATTTCTCACATACAGACATACACCACCGCCTTTCCTATTTGTCCTGTCTTTCCGAAAAAGTGTAAAACCCTGTAGATTTACATCCCAGTCATGTGAAGAGTCCAGCCATGTTTCAGCAACACCAACTATATCTATATTTTCTTCCAGTATCAAGGCCTCCAGCTCCCCCATTTTGCTTGCTAGACTTCTGGCATTTGTGAACATACACTTTAACTTGCCTGTCAGTTTTTCACTTTTATCAGAAATGTGATTTGACATTATTTGGGCATTTTTATTTACACTGCTGTTCTGTAACGAAAGGATCTCCTTATCTTGTTGTCTAGTCCTCTCCCCACATTCTGTTTCTCCCCCCACCAATATAGTCTGACCCCTCTCTAACCTGGCTACCCCTTTTTTTTCTACATTGACCTCCCTCCTCAGCCCTAGTTTAAATACTCCACCGCCCCAGCTAGAATTCTCTCCCCCAGCACAACAGACCCCCTTCCATTTAGGTGCAAATCATCTGCAGAATACAGTTTGTACCCCAATGAAAAGTCAGCCCAGTGCTCTAGGAACCCAAATCCTTCTCCTCTACACCAAGACTTCAGCCATGCATTTAACTCCCTGAGCTCCCGCTGTCTTTCCTGTGATGCGCATGGCACAGGCAGTATTCCTGAGAATACTACTTTGGAGGTCCTTCCCTTCAGCTTGTATCCTAGTTCTTTAAAATTATTCTTAAGGCTCCTCCACCTACCATTTATTCTGTCGTTGGTACCGACATGGACCACGACAGCTGGATCATTACCAGCCCCTCCCAGCAATTTGTCCACCCATTCCACCACATGCCGAACGCTGGCACCAGGGAGACAGCAAACCATTCGGTTGAGGTGGTCTTGGCGACAAATTATTCTATCCGTCTTCCTGATTATAGAATCCCCTACGACTATCAATTGTCTTGGCTTACCTGCATTACCATCCCGCCGACTACTAGATGGGCTGTTCTCCCGGCTGTTAGGGAGATCAGTATCCACTAGGGCTACCATTTCTGAGACTGACACCCTCGCAACATTCACCCAACTTGGCAATTTTGGTTGGAATGTCAGAAACCGGATTGGCCTTCCTTTTCTTTGACCCCTTTCTACTGCCCCTAACTACATTAACCCAGCTACTTACCTGATCCTGCTCACCCATGTCTTCACCCTCCAGTTCTAACCCACTAACTGCATGCTCCGTGAGCAGCATGCTACGCTCAAGATTGTCTATCCTCAGTGTTGTATTTTGCTCCTCCAGATCTCTAATACGAGCTTCCTGGTGACCAACATGCTCACATCTGCCACAGAGATATTCACCCTGGAACTCAGGCTCCAGTCGTGCTTACATATGGCAAACTGTGCACTGAAGAAAACCTCCAATCTTGCTATCCATTATCCCAGTTACAAAAAAAAAACAGCGAACAGTTGTTAATGCAAAAAGAAAAAGAAGAAGAGTACTTACTGGGGCTTTAACTCCTCTTTTGAACTCCGGTTTTTGGAACTCCACTTGATATACAAACCACTTGTTTTTTCAAGCCACAGAGCAGGCTCTACAGAGTACTGAGGCCTGATTTATACCACCTGGGACCAGCTAACCCCTCCCCCTAGTCAGCTACTCAGCAGGAAGGAAGCTGCAAAGAAAAAATGGTTTTAAATTATGTCACTTTTGCAAACTTTGTAGCAAGCAATCAATTCATATATCACATACAATGGCCCCCCACTTTGTCACACACAACACAGTAAGTCAATCCGGTTTTTGGAACTCCACTTGATATACAAACCACTTGTTTTTTCAAGCCACAGAGCAGGCTCTACAGAGTACTGAGGCCTGATTTATACCACGTGAACGTGCCCTAAATGCTGCAGATTCTCTGCACAGAATTCTGTTGTGGAAATTCCGCAGCTTTTCCGATACGTGAGAAACCTGCCTAACAATTATATTGCACATTTCATTCTTTAGGTAAGCTCTGCCTGATTTCAATAATTTTAAGGGAGTTATCTGGATGAATTCATATTTGAGGGTAATGACTTTTAATATAGTTACTTTTTATAACTAAAGTTTACTAGACTCAGGTATATGACGTTCACATTGAGGATATGCCAGATACATGGTTTTACAGTAAAGACCAGTACACGAAATGTACATCAAGTACAAACACACCTTTTATATGTTCACCAGGACTGAATTATACAACAGACAAATACTCTATGATCTTGATGCTTCAATCCACTGAAGAGAATAAAGTTCAACTCAACTCCTAAAACTGCTCAGTCTTTGCATTTTAGATAAATGAAAATAACTAATGGCAAGTCTATAAGACTGCACCTATAAAGGTAACTGCTATTATCTCCGTCTTTTAGAAAAAACAGAGCATATTTTCTCCTAGCAAATCCATTTTATTTCTTGTTTCTAAAATAACATGTTTTTATTCTAGTCTTTACTTTTTATTAATACTTTAGAATAACTGAAAGGAAGCAATCTGCTATGAAAAGGTACAAAGGTGCATCTTGCCAAATGACAGATGTAGAAATTTGCACAGATTGATTTTTTAAGGCATTGAGAAATATGCAGACTGGCATAACAACCGTGCAAACCAAGATTGCAAAGTATTATAGTATACATATTCTATTAATGGTTGTGTTTGTATTCATGAATTCGCAGATAAGAATGTTGCTCATTTTTTTATTATTTCAGAGAGGCATGAGCGAATATTACTTTATGTGTTTGTGTATATATACCTATTCTTACTATTGCCATATTTCATGTGAGGTAGGTACGGTTTACACATTTTAATAACAATGTTATTGATGATGAAGGATTTTCTTCCACAGCAATGAATTTTCTGCTCTGAATTTTGGTAACTTCTTCAAAGAATGACAAAAATCTCCTAGTCAATAATTTACTTTAACATCTGTTTCATATGCATGAAGCATCCTTGGCTCATCATTCCTTAATCCAGTAAAGCATTGCAGAGTAACTACCAAGGGCATATGAAGGATTCTTAAATGGGGTTTCCAATTTAGGCAGTGCCCACGGCAGTGATGGCAAAATGCCCCCTATAGTACTCACTTTATAAACTTTCTCCAATACTACATCATGTCTTTACATTTGGCTTGAGGGTTAGCAATAATTTGTTTGGTAATCATCAATAGTAAAAATTGGTTTAGGGGATAATACCTAATACTGTATCTCTAATAATCTAGATAGGGGTTAATAGTAATAATTATGGTGCACTACGTTGGTTATGGGTTGATACCTAATATCCCTGCATGCCTATAATGGGTTAGAGGTTAACACCTAAAATTTCTGGTAGATTTGTAAATCCGCAGCATGCCCTCAAATATGTGCAGTTTTTCATGCAGCATGTGTATGGGTGATTTGTTCATTTAATTTTATTTCATGTACACAGGTTCTGTACTTATTAACATTTCTTAATAGTGTTTGGAGGTCGTTTTTGTTATACGGAGCTCCAAATCCTCTGCTTCCTCTTGTTGTACAGTTAAATGACAAAATATTTTTTTTCCCCGCACCAATTCTTATGGGGAGCTCACTGCATATGAATTCATACAACTCCTGCTGAACTTAATACTTGTTGTACTGATCTGTTTTTAAGGAGCACCCCTAGTGGCCACCGTAGGCAGAAGCACTTTATTATTTTTCTATAAAGCTGTATTACTTTCCTTTCTTGAGGGGATGTTTCTAGGTACCAGACAACTTCCCTAGGAGCACTTCTGGCTACATTGGAGAAAAATAACATTATTATTATTATTATTACTATTATTATTAATTAAATAAGTCATTCAATATTTACTGTGCAACTACAAAGGAATCAATTCAATTAGTGTTAATGCTCTTAATTTGAAATATGACCCATTTCACAGGTTATTTAGGTAAATATTTGATGTACTTAGAAGCTGATAATACATTTAAAAAACTGACATAAAGATGGACTTGGTCATAATAGTGGAAATTAAGTTAAACTAATAAAAGCATGGGATGCATCAAAAGAGGCCTCAATGTGCATAATGAGAACATCATTTTATCTTTATATTAATCACTATTGTGTACAGTTTTGAGTACAAATGTATAAGAAAGACATAAGAAATACAGCAATAAAAGAAGAGAAAGCTCATTAAGAAGGTTGCAGCATAAAAAAAAAGAAGAAAAAGGAACAAAGAAAATAACATAAAATGTAAGGTTATTTAGTTTATATATTTATACATTGTAGTTCGGTTCCCCCTAAGCCGTTTTCTCTCCAAAGATCACTTCAGATAACTCTCTAATGTAGGGTTGTCACAATACCAGAATTTGGACTTCGATACCGATACTTTGTGTAGTATTGCGATACTTGATACCAAAAAGATACTTTGCCAACAATAATAATAAAAAAGTTCTTCCATTTCCTGATGTGAGCCGCGTGATGTGATGAATTTTGAACCTTCATGTGCCTCACATTAATAGTAATCAACCCCATCATGTACCTCACAGTCATAATGGACAACATTGGGTTAATGTGTGAGGTACATGATGGGGTTAATTAGTATTAATGTGAGGCACATGGAGGTTCAAAATTCATAATACCTCGTGCCTCATATTAATAAGTGAAAGAAAGCAGTTTTTATTTTATTTTCTAACAGCGTAAACATCATAAATGACACTATAAATTTGTTATTACGGTTGCGATGATACCGAATATGTGTATATATTGATTTTTTTATTTTAATGTTTATTGTAAAAAATGTGTGTATTTTATTTAACTTTTTTTTATTTAACATGACTTTTTTTTTCCTTTTTTATTTTAGACTTTACCTGGTTGCCGACACAGGACGAGAATGTTCGTCCTGAGCGGCGGGTACTTTGCGCATTAGGACGAGCATTCTCGTCCTGTGTGACAGCCGTCTGTGCGCGTGATCGAAAGCGGGGCAACGGCTGTAATACACAGCCACGGCCCCGCTCTGACAGAGAGGAGAGAAACATCTTCTCTCCGCCGTTAACCCTTTGAATGCCGCGATGAAAGCTGATCGCGGCGTTCAAGGAGAGGGGACTGCACTTTGATCGTATAACATAAGATAACTGTGACGCGATCAAAGCCCATAACTCATATGGCCAGACAGCCCAGGGTCCATTGAAGGACCCCAGGGCTGTCTGAACATATTTCCTGTTGTTAGGGCATAATGGGGTATGCCCTAACAACTGCCTGTGTACAATCAGTAACAGGCTAATGTACTGGCATATAGATCTATGCCAGTACATTACAGTTACAAAATGAAAATGATAAATCCCTTTATGGGATTAAAAAAAAAAGTTAAATGAATGTAAAAAAAATTTATGATAAATAAAAAAATAAAAAGTAAAGAAAATACACAGAAACACACATTTTTTTCCCCCAAAACATGAAATAATATAGACATATTTGGTATCGCCACGACCGTAACAACCTGTACAACAAATGTATAACATTATTTATGAGGATCGGTGTATGGTGTAAAAAAAAAAATTAAAACTGCTGCGGAACTGCTTTTTTTCTGCATTTTCGTCAAAATAAAAATTTATAGAAATTAAACGATAATGTATTTGTACCAAAAAATGGTACCTACATAAAGTACAACTTGTCCCGCAAAAAACAAAGTCTCATACAACTACGTTGTATACAAAAAATAAAAGAGTTATGAGCGTCGGGATGCATAGAGGGAAATCTAAAAAAATTGTTCTGTCCTCAAGGCCAAAATTGGCCGTGTCCTTAAGGGGTTAATGTACTGGCATATATATGTATATATATATATATATATATATACATATATATGCCAGTACATTAGCCTGTGAGGTGATGCAGCCGGCGCTGCACTAATGAGCGGCGGCGCAGGCACTGAAGACAGAACATGGGTGTGTTTTGCAGTGCGTCCGCCATGTTCTGTTTTCAATGCCGGTGCTCATTAGTGCAGCGCTGGTTGCATCACCTCATGCTGACCGCGCGCGCACACTTGTCAGGAGTGGGCAATGGCTGTATTGCACAACCACAACCCCGCTCTCAATACATTCATGTGTTACAATACTGAGCTGTGCGGCCACACAGCTTAGTATCGAAATACATGAATTAAAGGTATTAAATCATTTGAGGGTGCGCAGCATCGAAATAGTATAGATATTTTGATGCATCGTGCAACCCAAGTATAATGATCTTTATATACAGTGCCTAGATCTGTAACTATAACATGTGTGCATCTACTATATCTAGAGATAAGGTTTCCACTGGCATACTTTGGGAATGGAGCAATAGTTAAAATCAAAATTTTGTACACCTCTAGTTATTGCTTACCTCAATTAATTATTGTCCTTCCGTTTCCCTCCCTTAAAGCTATATACAAGTTATTTATAGCATTTAGCTTATGACATCGGTGCGTAATACAGCACCCCAGGATTGGCTAAATAAACGACACTAATTTCACTAAAAACCAGTGTATAACCAACTTTCTCCAGTGGCAGCCATGGGCAGCCTTATATGTTCAGTGTGTAGAAGTTTAATCTCTTCAGGGAAAATCTGTGCCAGGTGCAGTTCTTACTAATGAAACATTACCATTAATTAACATTACAATGTTCTTTCATTTTTACATAAAAATGTCCACTTGGCATGGGTGAATTATAAAAGCAATAGATGCTTTCAGCACCATGGACAGGGAATAATCTACTGCTTGCAAATCAAGTACAGAGAGATACAGGACATGCAGCTTTGTAACAGTACACACTGGAAATCTGTAAGGACTGTACTGTGTGTTCTATATTTAGTGTAACCTTTCTTTCTGGGGAGCATATTAAAAGTTATTGTCTCATATTATCAATGCTATAATATCACTATACTATATTTTTAGTTTCAATAATTTTTATTAGTTTTTGTGAGAAAACAGAATAACAGTATTGCATACAAACATTGCAACGTCATCAGTACAATAAATCATCTCTACACAAAGAGTAAGTGTTAAGGCAGTCATGATTGGAGAGACGCCATTATATCATAACAAAGAAAAGAACAGAAAAAGAATAAGCAAACAAAAAGAACATATAAGTTACATATATCACCTTAGCAAGTCATCATGCCCCACACCGGGGAGTGACAAAGACATCAAGACCGAATGATTAAACATGTCACGTGTTATAGTATACACTGATTGACCATGGATTCCATATTAGTGAGAATTTGTGAAACTAGGAATTGCCCAAGGGAATGATTTTTTCATATGCATAGGTCGTATTGATTAGTGTAATCAGTTCTCCTAATAATGGAGCAGCGGTTTCCTTCCAATGACGAATCACCACTAGTTTAGCCATGACCAGGATTTTACAAATTAAGCATCTTAAATGTACAGGAAATGAATCCATATCTATAAACAACAGGGCCAGTTGAGGGGACTGTGTAATATGACATTTGGAGACTGTGGACACAAGGTCAAAAACCTGAGACCAGTATGGGAGAAGTGTAGGACATGTCCATAGTGTATGATAAAGAGTGCCATCGTGGCCACAGCTTCTCCAACATAGTGGAGACGACTCAGGGAACATTTTGTGTAGTCTATCTGGAGTATAATACCACCGTAGCGAGGTTTTTATAGCAGCTTCTACGTGTTGGATACAGGGTAAGGCTTTGTAAATTAATTTAAACGCAGACACCCATGCTTCTTCTGAAAAAGAGCAGCCCAATTCTCTCTCCCAGGTCCGCATGGGATGTGTTTTAGAAAAGAGTGAATGTGAGTGCGGCATGTTATACACAAGTCTCAAACCCTTGCTCCGTTTAGAGCGATACCCAAACATTTTAAAAAGACATACAGCATCAAGATTATTATAAGTCGTGACACAATCTCTAATCTGGAGGTATTTAAAGAAATCTGAAGCAGGAATAGAGTATTGAGATGTGAGGTGTTCAAAACTCACTAAGCAATTATCTTTAAACAAGTAAGATGCATTAGTAATACCTTTCAGAGACCACGAAGACAGTGATAGATTGGGGACAATCATTGAAAAAACATCAATGGGGATGTAAGACTTTAATAGTGGGGCATGTTCAGTAGATGTGCGTTGTAAGAAAGACCAACACTGCAAAGTCGCCTGAGTTAATGGGGATAGTGAGTGAATCGATTGAAGGTCCCAGAAGGTCAAAAACAAGGCAGTTTTTAAACTTATCAGAGAAATGTAGGATGATTCAATTTGAAGCCAATGGATACTTTGATCATCATGCCACCAATCAGTAATTTGGGTGGCAGTATAGTAACTGTGTACGTTTGGGACACTCAGTCCACACAATTTTTTGTCACGAAACAGGATGTGTCGGGAAAACTCTGGGTTTACGTCCAGACCAAACAAAGCGGGATAGGGTTTTTTGGGCCGCCACGAAGAACTTGGAGGGCAAGCTAATTGGGAGAGTGCGAAATAGGTACAGTAGTCTAGGTAAAAGAAGCATTTTATACGCCGCTATACGTCCTATCCACGACGTGTCATGTTGGAGAAGTCTATCAGATTCCGCATGAATAGATTGAAGAAGAGGTTCATAATTAACTTTGTATAGGTCACGGAAGGAGGGTGAGATAGTAATGCCTAAGTATTGAATACCATCCACTCTCCAGTCAAATGGGTATTTTGTTTTCAGAAAGTACAATGTATCGGAGTCTAAATGTAGGGGTAACATCTGGCATTTCTGGGTGTTCAGCTTATAATAAGAGAGTTTACCAAAGGAGTTAATAACATCCATAACTGATTCAAGTGAGCTGACAGGCTGGGAAAGGGACAAGATAATATCATCCGCATACAGTGAGATGGTATGCACTCTGTTCCCAATTTTTATACCGTGAATTAGGCTATGTCTTTTGATATGTTGAGCCAGGGGTTCCATAGAGAGGATAAATATTATTGGGGACAGGGGACAGCCCTGGCGAGTGCCATTGGATATATTAAAATCTTGTGAGAGGACACCATTAGTGTACACTCCATCCGAAGGGGCAGAGTACAGAGCCTGAATAGCGGTCAAGATGCCACCATCAAACCCCTTTGTTTGGAGGGTCGAAAAAGTGTATGACCAATTAATACAGTCAAACACTTTTTCTGCGTCTTGTGCCAATAGTGTCGCTGGCTCTTTAGATGTTTCAAGATGATGTAATAAATTCAAGACACGACGGGTATTGTCAGATGCTTGTCTGCCTTTGATGAAACCGACTTGGTCACTACTTATCAAGGTGGCCAGTATAGGAGTAAGTCTATTGACTATCAACTTAGCGTAGAGTTTGAGATCGGAATTAAGCAGCGAAATAGGCCGGAAGTTTTGAGGGGTGTCAGTGGCTTTCCCTGGTTTGGGTATTGTAACAATCAATGCCGATTGGTTTTCCCTAGGGAAGGAACCACAGGACATGGCTTGTTGGAAAAATCTACTCAAATAAGGAACCAGTTGGGTAGCAAAGTTTTTATAATATAAGGTAGTAAGTCCGTTGGGACCAGGGGCTTTCCCCTGTGGAAGGGATTGTATAATTTTTAAAATTTCCGTTTCTGTGATAGGGGCGTTTAGTGTCTGAAGTTGTGCTGGAGAGAGACTTGGTAGTGAGGCAGATTGGAGGAAGCCCTGTATATCAGAGGGGATTGGCCGTGCAACAAAAGGGTCATCTCTAATATTATACAAGGAGGAGTAGTATTTACGGAACTGTTCAGCTATGTCTCTAGGATCTACAATCTTAGCTTGAGACTGAGGGTTTAGAAGATATGGTATTCTAGACCTCTGGTGTTGGAGTTTAAGGCGTGCAGCCAGTAGTTTCCCTGCCTTATTGTTTTGGGAATAATACTTCGCCTTAGTTTTCCTAAGGGATTTTTCATAATCTGAAAACAGGCACAATCTAAGACGTTGTCTTAGAAGTAGGAGCTGAGAGGCTTGGGCGTCTGTGGGAGCGGATTTATTTTTTGCGTCTAAACATCGGATTTCATCCGTCAGAGCCGAGATTTCCGCTACCCTCTGTTTTTTCACCATATGACCCAGTCTGATAAAGGTGCCTCTAATATAGGCCTTATGAGCATTCCATAGGGATGTGATTCCTAGGTCTGGTGTATCATTGTTTGCGAAGTACTCCACCAGGTCAGTCCCCAAGGTCTTTCTATGTGTGGGGTGGGAGAGAAGAAAGGGGCTGGCCCTCCACAAATATGTAGGCGGGGCATTGTGTATTTCTTTGAGTCAGAGGAGCGTGGTCCGACCAGCAGACGTCACCAATAGTCGTGGACTCAACTAGAAAGAGAGATTCCTTGTCTACTAGGAACATATCTAATATGGCATAACTATTATGTACATGAGAGTGATGAGTGAAATCCCTCTCCGAGCTGTGTTGCATGCGCCAAATGTCGTGTATTTCCACCTTCCAGAATAAGTCACCTATGACAGTGTGTGAATGACGGGATTGCGACGTAGAATCCAATTCCGCGTCCATTATGGAATTAAAGTCTCCATACAAGATCAATCTACCCTGTTTATGTCTGGAGATTAGACGTGTCATCTTGTGTAGTAATTTCAATTGATGGCGGTTGGGGGCGTATAATGTAACTATGGTATATTGGACGTTGTTAATAGAACACTGCAAAATAATATATCGACCATTAGGGTCAGTTAATAATTCAGACATTTGGAAAGCGACTGTATTTTTCACAGCCAGCAACACACCCCTAGTTTTGGCTGAATGATGGGATTGAAAAATGTTGGGGAATGCAGGGTGTTTCAGTCGTGCGGCATCCTTCTTTAACCCGTTAGTGACCGGCCCATCGTGTTTCTACGTCGGTCACTAACGGGCCTTATTCCGATGCCATAGACTTTTTACGTCGCGGCATCGGAATAAGTATACAGAGCAGGGAGATGTCAAATCTCCCTGCTCTCAGCTGCTAGAGGCAGCTGAGGGCTGGGAGCGTCCCTGCTCTGCCGTGTGAGATCGATATTAGTATCGATCTCACACGTTTAACCCCTCAGATGCGGTGCTCAATAGCTCCCTCTCTCTCCCACCGACACCCGGCGATACGATCGCCGAGTGTCTGTGTCTCTAATGGCAGCCGGGGGTCTAATAAAGGCCCCCAGGTCTGCCTGGAGTGAATGCCTGCTAGATCATGCCGCAGGCATGACCTAGCAGATGCCTGTCCGTGTTAAACGGACAGGCAGTAATACACTGCAATACAAAAGTATTGCAGTGTATTATAAATGCGATCGCAGAATCGCATATTATAGTCCCCTAATGGGACTAGTAAAAAAGTGAAAAAAAAGTTGAATAAAGTTAATAAAAAAAAAATGTGAGAAAAAAATGAAAAACCCAGCTTTTCCCCTAACAAAATGCTTTACTATTAAAAAAACAAAATAAAGTTAAAAAGTTACACATATTTGGTATCGCCGCCTCCGTAACCACCCCGACTATAAATCTATTACATTATTTAACCGGCATGGTGAACGCCGTAAAAAAATTAATAAAAAACTATGGAAAAATTGTTTTCTGTGAATACTGACTTTAAAAAAATTTGATAAAATGTGATCAAAAAGTCGCATCTACTCCAAAATGGTACCAATAAAAACTACAAGTCGTCCTGCAAAAAAAAAGCCCTCATACAACCGCATCGGCGAAAAAATAAAAACGTTACGGCTCTTCAAATATGGAGACACAAAAACAAATAATTTAGAAAAAAAAGTGTTTTTACTGTGTAAAAGTAGTAAAACATACAAAAACTATACAAATTTGGTATCGTTGCAATCGTAACAACCCGCTGAATAAAGTTATTGTGTTATTTATACCACACGGTAAATGGCGTAGATTTAGGACGCAAAAAAGAGTGGCGAAATTTCAGATTTTTTTCTATTCCCCCCCAAAAAAAAGTTAATAAAAGTTAATCAATAAATAATATGTACCTAAAAATGGTGCTATTAAAAAATACAACTTGTCCCGCAAAAAACAAAACCTTATACAGCTATGTCGACGCAAAAATAAAAAGGTTATAGCTCTTGGAATGCGACGATTGAAAAACGTAAAAAATAGCTTGGTCATTAAGGTCCAAAATAGGCTGGTCATTAAGGGGTTAATAAATGCGTCTCTTGAACAACGAGGACGTCACAGGAGAGTTTAAGGGCTTCTTTCCACATAGTAGAGCATTTATATGGGTTATTCAAGCCATTAACATTAATGGAAGCAAATTTAAGCGCCATGTCTATAAGGGCGGGTTCACACATGGCGGAATTGCACTTAAATTCCGCTGCGGACACTCCGCAGCGTTAATCCGCAGCGGAGCCGTTTCTACATTGACTTTCACTTTAATTTAGCAGTGTTCGTTTACACGATGCGTACAATTCCGCTGCGGAGCATAGGCTGCGGAGCGGAATTTGGTGTCCGCAGCATGCTCTGTCTGTTGCGGAGCAGTGGCGGACTCATGGCGGAATTTCTCCATTGACTTCAATGGAGATTCAAAGTTCCGCAATGAAGTCCGCAGCTGTCATGCACATGTCATGTGTGCTGCGGATGCGTCTTGCTTTTTTTACTTGACATTTCTTCATTCTGGCTGGACCTATGTATTTCTAGGTCTACAGCCAGACTGAGGAAGTCAATGGGGCTCCCGTAATGACGGGAGCGTTGCTAGGAGACGTCAGTAAATAGTCACTGTCCAGGGTGCTGAAAGAGTTAAGCGATCGGCAGTAACTGTTTCTGCACCCGGGACAGTGACTACCGATCCCAATATACATGTATCTGTAAAAAAAAATGAAGTTCGTACTTACCGAGAACTCCCTGTTTCTGTCTCCAGTCCGGCCTCCCAGGATGACGTTTCAGTGTAAGTGACGGCTGCAGCCAATCACAGGCCAAGCACAGGCTGCAGCGGTCACATGGACTGGCGCGTCATCCAGGGAGGTCGGGCTGGATGCCGAAGGAGGGACGCGTCATAAAGACAACGGGCGGTAAGTATGAATTTCTTTTACTTTCACTAGGGAAAGTGCTGTCCCTTCTCTCTATCCTGCACTGATAGGGAGAAGGGAAGCACTTTTCCCGCAGTCCGCAGCAGCTAGTCCGCATCAATTTTCTGCACATTTTGTGCAGATCCGCTACAGAATCTGCAACGCAGATTCTGTGCGGCATTGATGCGGACAGTTGCGGAGGAATTCCGCCATGTGTGGTCATGCCCTTAAAAGGTGTGCTGCTGTTTGCGGACACATGAAAATAATCGCACATCAAATTGGCCGTTCAGGTGTACATACCAATGCAGTATAGATATCATCAAGCAAAAAGACATTGTGGAAAAACAAATAGCTACCTTGGCAGGTCTGCAGATACATGTGACAAAGAGGAATAAACCAAAACAAAGTAAGAAAGAACATTAAAGGAAATGTGTCTGGACACTGGCTGTGTTCAGAACGAGGAAGGGGGAAAACAGTCATCTTGAAGACCGATATCGTGAACGGCAGTGCATCCAAATAAGCAAGCCACCTCAACGTCGTGGACGATTGCGTGATCGAACCCTGTGCCATTCATCTGTGACAGGAGGAGGAGCAGCTTTCGGCGTATTCTCCAGTAAAATGACCCGGATATTCCACAAGTGAAGGAGAGATATGCCATCTTGTATGGATTTGATGATGTGTAAGGAGTCGTTCCTGTGGACAAGCAGGCGAACAGGAAATCCCCATCTGTAGAGAATTTTATTATCTCTGTGTGCAGAGGTGTTGGGCGAAAATTGTCGCCTGAGTTGCAGTGTGGCAGCCGAGAGATCCGCATAGACGGAAACCATCAGATATTGTGTGGGAAACGCGTCTTTATTCCTAGATGCAGACATGAACAAGTCCTTAATGTGGTCGAAATGAAAGCGAGCTAGCACATCTCGCGGTACATTGTCGGACAGGTGTTTCGGCTTTGGAAGCCTGTGTGCTCTATCAATGATAAGGTCCCTAGAGGAGCAGTTAGGAAGTAGGGCTTTGATGAAATCCTGTATGTAAGGGGTTAAATCTTTGGTAGCAACGTCTTCAGGAACCCCTCTGAATTTAACATTGTTCCGACGCAATCTATCCTCCAAATCAGCAACCTTAGCTTGTAAATGAGAAAGATCTGTTTCAAGATCATAGTGAGCGTCAATGAGCTCGTTATGTAGTGAGCACCCCCATCTTGGATTCCACATGTTGGACTCTGTCTTCTACTGCCTGAAGTGATTCAGACAGAGGTTTAAGCAGCTGGACAAACCCAGAGTGTATGGGTCAGTGGAGGAGGGTAAAGTAGCGAGAATGTCCCCTGGTGAAGGAGGGTCAGAGGCCACATCGCCATTGTTTCCTACCTGGTCCTCGATGAGGAGAGGAGGGGACTTGCAAGGAACCCATGTTACAGGGCGTCTGGAGCTACAAGGAGAGGAGGGCTGGGACGAAGCGCCACGTGCGTCTGTTCCAAGATGGCGGCTCCGGAGGTCCGGCAAGGAGAAGTTCGCCCGTGCTAGCTGTGCTGGGCTCTGCGGACTTGTTGCTTCTACTGTCGGCGGCAGAGCAGGGACCGAGCTGCTTCTTCGAGGCGGAGCAGAGGTGAGGGAGCATGGTGAGCCCGGGTCGGACGTCAGAAATCCTGCGCGTGTGCTCCCTCCAGCGCCATCTTGTTCAGATGGGCGTCCGTGGGGGAAGTAGAAATCCAGGATTTTAGCCAGTTTGGCCGCCGATTTTTGTCTCCTAGGCATCATGAGTGAAAGGGACCACAATCACGGGCACAGGTAGGTGCAAGCAAGGTGTTTGTCGGTGGTATGTCGCTGTGGGCCGCTGATGCAGAGAGGAGCCGAGCTCTCAAGCAGCCATTCACTCCGGCAGCCAAGCCACGCCCCACTATACTATATTTTTAACCATTCTCCTTTAATCTTTTTTTACTTCAAACATCTCTACATTGGTATAAAATAGAATAAAACAACATTTATTTATGTAATATTAAACTATACACAGTTTTGGCAGTGTAATTATGATTTCATTACAACTTATTTCTTCTTTGCATATGTATCATAAAAAATGGTTTCTGATCTTTAACCCCTTCCCGACATTTGTCGTAAGTATACGTAGTGAAAAGCCAGTGCTTCCCGCAATTCGAAGAAAAACTTACAACAAAGAAGCTGAGTCTGTGCCATCATCTGAGTCTGTGCCATCATCCCCGGGTGTGAGCTGTATGTTACAGCTGACACCCTGATGTAATGGCGGAGACTGAAGTTAGCTCAGATCTCCGCCATTTACTCCTTAAATGCAGCGTTGAAAAGCGACCAATCCCCACCCCACCTACGAGATTGCTGGGGTGCCGATGGCTGCAATGGCAACCGAAGGCCTAATACTGGCTGGAGGGGGGGCCTAAAAGGCTTCTGGTTGCGACAGGAAGATGGCACAGGCTCTGAGGCTGAGCGGCGGGTGTCAGCTGTATGTCACAGCTGACACCCTGCTGTAACGGCAGAGACCGAATCTAGCTTCGATCCCTGCCATTAACCCCTTAGTTGTAGTGATCAAAAGCAGAGGCAGAGCCTAATCGGCTTGCTGTCAGTGAATGACTGACAGTTCTAATACATTGCACTACATATGTAGTGCAATGTTTTAGAATAGACATCATACAATTGGACCTTCCAGTCCCCTAGTGGGAAAAAAAAAAGTGTAGAAAATAATAGTTGTAAAAAATAAAAGTTTCAAGTAATAAAATAAAACAATCATCCTTTTTCCCTCATCAAGTCCTTTATTATTCAAATAAAATAATAAACCATACACATTTGGTATTGCCACGTCAGTAACGGCCTGAACTATAAAAATGTGATGTTACTTATCCTGTGTGGTTAACACCGTAAAAAAAAAAACAATCTAAAAAACAATACCAAAATTGATGTTTTTTGGTCAACTTGCCTTCCAAAAATTGGAATAAAAAGTGAACAAAAAGTCGCATGTATCCAAAAATGATACCTATAAAAACTACAACCTGTCCCACAAAAAACAAGCCCTCATACAGATTCGTTTACAAAAAAATGTAAACATTACATTATTTTTACAAAAGTAATTTTATTGTGCAAAAAGTTGTAAAACATAAAAAAGTGCTATAAATTTGGTATAGTCGGAATTGTACTGACCCACAGAATAATGTTAATATCATTTATAAATGAAAACTAAAAAATTATGCCAGAATTGCAGTTTTTTGGTCACCTTGCCTCCTAAAAAATAGGATAAAAAGTGTTCAAAAATTCGCATGTACCCCAAAATGGTACCAATCAAAATTATAGATCGTCACACAAAAAAAACCAGCCCACATACCACTACGTCTATGAAAAAATTAAATAAGTTAAGCCTCCAATAAGTCATGAAAGAGAAAATATGCAGTTTTGCAGGCCCGAGGGGAACATTTCTTCTTTTTCAAGAGTTGATTTATCAAGGCCCTAAAATTGGGAACCAGGATGGGGAGGGCCCAAACATATCTGGTGGAAGTGAGGGTGCCCGTATTATACCAGGACAATACTTTCCCAGCAAAAATTCCTCAAACTGCAAAGGTGCGGAGTGTGGACCAAAAGGGGAATAAGAAAGTACCGCATTTATCATTGCAACACTGTCCTGTGCATAAAGAATTGTATCACAGCGTAACACACATCCATGGATCATTTTATCATTATACTCTGATGCACTCCGCACAGCTTACATATGCCCCCATATGATAAACCCATTTAACAGGAAAACTCCAAACAAAAGCACTACCAAGCAAAATCCACGCTCCAAAAGCAAATGGCGCTCCCTCCCTTCTAAGCCTTACACTGTGCCCAAACAAAAGTTTACTTCCACATATATGGTATCGCCATACCCGGGAGAACTATTTTAACAATTTTTAGGGTGTGTATCTCCAGTGCCACAAGACGGGCATGATATATATTTGCCACTGAAATGGCATATCTAGTGAAAAATTGCAATTTTTACTTTGCCCCGTCCGCAGTGAAATCATTTATGGAAAATACCTGTGGGGTCAAAATGTTCACTACATCCCTTGATAAATGCCTTGAGGGGTATGGTTTACAAAATGTGGGTCACTTTTGGGGTTTCTTTTATTATTTCACATCAGAATTGTGAATCAATACTTTGTAAGTCGCCAAATTAGGCCTCAATTTCGAATGGTACTCTTTCACTCCTGAGCTGTCGATTGTCCAGGCAAAAGATTAGTGCCACATGTAGGGTGTTTCTAAAACCTGGAAACACAGCATAATTAGAGAGCTGTCTTTTCATGGTGGCACAAGCTGGGCACTAAATATTGGCATATCTATGGAAAAATTGCCATTTTCACTCTGCAACATCAAGTGCACACTAATTTATGCAAAACACCTGCGGGGTTAACATGCTCACTACACCCCTAGGTGAATACCTTGAGGGGTGTAGTTTCCAAAATGAGGTAACTTCTGGGGTGGTTTCCACTGTCTTGGTCCCACAGGAGCTCTACACATGAAACATGGTGCCCAGAAACAAATCCTTCAAAATCTGCACTCCAAAAGCCAAATGATGCTCCTTCCCTTCTGTGCCCTGCCATGTGCCCAAACAGCAGTTTCTGACCACATATGGGATGTTTCCGTACTATAGAGGAGCTGATTTACACATGTTGGGGTGCTTTTTCTACTTTATTTGTTGAGAAAATAAAACATTTTGAGCTAAAGTTGCATCTTATTGAATTTTTTTATATATTTTTTTATTTTTCACTGGCCAATTCTAATAAAAACTATAAAAAACCTGTGGGGTTCAAATGCTCACTGCACCCCTAGATGAATTTCTCAGGGGGTGTAGTTTCCTAAATGGAGTCACTGTAATGGTACCTTAGAGGCTTTGCAAATGGAACATGGTGCCGAGAAACCAATCCAGTAAAATATGCGCTCCAAAAGCCAAATGGTGTGCCTTCCCTTCTGAGCCCTAACAGCAGTTTATAACCACATGTGGGGTATGTCCGTACTCTGGAGAAGTTGCTTTACAAATGTTGGGAGACTTTTTCTTCTTTATTCCTTGAGGAAATTGTTGTTTTTTTTAGCTAAATCGACGTCTTATTGGATAAAATTAAGTTTTTCATTTTCACATCCAAATTCTAATAAAATCTATGAAACATGTTCACTATACCCCTATTTGAATTCCTTGTGGGTGTAGTTTCCAAAATTGGGAATTTTTGGGGGTATTTCCTTTGTTTTGGCATCACAAGACCTCTTGAAACCTGACATGGAGCCTAAAATATATCCTTTAGGTGCTCCTTTACTTCGGAGGCCTGTGCTTTAGGGCATGACCACACGTAGCGCAGTCCGCAGCGGAAATTCGCAGTGTACACGTTTCTCCATTGCCTTCCACAGCTTTTTAGTTGTGTTTGTTTACACTTTGCGAACAATTCCGCTGTGTAGCATAGGCTGCGGCGCGGAATTTGGTGTCCGCAGCATACAATGGTTGTTGCGGACGTGTAGCGGACTTGTTGCGGACTCATTGCGGAATTTCTCCATTGACTTCAATGGAGAGTCAAAATTCCCGCAATGAAGTCTGCAGATGTTATGTAGATGTTATGTGTGCTGCGGAGCATATTGGTTTTACTAACATGACATTTCTTTATTCTGGCTGGACCTATGTATTTCTAGGTCTACAGCCAGACTGAGGAAGTCAATGGGGCTCCCGAAATTACGGGTGACTACGTGTGTGCACCCATAATTACGGGTGACAACGTGTGTGCACCCGTAATTACGGGAGCGTTGCTAGGCAACGTCAGTAAATAGTCACTGTCCAGGGTGCTGAAAGAGTTAAGCGATCGGCAGTAACTGTTTCAGCACACTGGACAGAGACTTCCGATCACAAGATACATCAACCTGTAAAAAAAATCGAAGTTCCTTCTTACTGAGAACTCCCTGCTTCTTCCTCCAGGATGACGTTTCAGTCCAAGTGACGGCTGCAGCCAATCACAGGCTGCAGCGGTCACATGGACTGCCGCGTCATCCAGGGAGGTCGGGCTGGATGGCGAAAGAGGGACGCGTCACCAAGACAACGGCCGGGGTAAGTATGAATTTATTTTTACTTTTACTAGGGAAAGGGCTGTCCCTTCTCTCTATCCTGCACTGATAGAGAGAAGGGAAGCCCTCTTCCCCTCAATACGCAATGGCTAGTCCGCATCAATTTAATGCCCATTATAGGCAAAGCCGCATCATTATCTGCAACGCAGATTCTGTGCGGCATTGATGCGGACAGTGGCGGAAGAAATCCGCCACGTCTGGGCATGCCCTTAGTCTATTAGCACACTAGGGCCACACGGGATATTTCCAAAAACGGCAGAATCTGGGCAATAAATATTGAGTTGCTTTTCTCTGGTAAAACCTTCTGTGTTACAGTCAAAAATGGATTAAATATGAATTTCTGCAAAAAAAATGAAATGTGCTTTAATTCTTGTAAAACGTCTAAAGGCTTAAGACACTTTCTAAATGCTGTTTGAATACATTGAGGGGTGTAGTTTTTACAATGGGGTGACTTTTGTGGACTTTCTAATATATAAGGCCCTCAAAGCCACTTCAGAACTGAACTGGTCCCTGTAAAAATGGCCTTTTGAAGTTTTCTTGAAAATGTGAGAAATTTCTGCTAAAGTTCTAACCTTTGTAACGTCCTAGAAAAATAAAAGGATGTTCAAAAGACAATGCCAATCTAAAGTAAACACATAGGAAATGTTAATTAGCAACTATTTTGTGTGGCATAACTATTTTTTGCCTTATTTTGGTGTTTTTCACAATTAAATACTGAATGTATCGACCACATTTTACCACTAACTTAAAGTACAATGTGTCACCAAGGCAAGCTCAAAATAAGTAATATAATGGAGTTCAGAGAGAGAGAGAACATCCTTTAAGTAAACACACACACACACACACACACACGCACACACGCACACACGCACACATGCACACACATGTACATGTTTGAAATTGTTTTTTTGTATTTTGTAATAAAAATGTGCATCAGTGTATTTGGTGCAACTTCCTTACTTTTATTAGAAATTATGTTTTGAGATACAGCTGCTTTGTATCCTGAATACAGAGTTGCTGAATCTAGTACTGACACCTGTATCCGTCAGGTCCATGGTACTGATGGGTTCTCATGTTAGCGGGTAGCTGTTACCGATCACATCTAAGATCATAATTTAGATGTGATCGATTACAGGTGGATCCTATGTGTCTAAGACCCACAGGACCCATGGACACTGAACCCATCAATCCCGCTGAACTGATGGATACAGATTTCATCGCACGACCTGGTGCAGAGGTGATTTGGAAAGGGCAGCATTCATGGGGTGGCTGTCCGAGAGTGCACTTACAGTGTAATTCCCCCTTTGTACAGCATTCGATTTTTATGACTAAAATTCTGGGCTGATTTTTATCTTTATATGGGTCAGAGCTCTGTTTTTCTCTTACAGAGCTTCAAACACCCTTCACACAGTAATAGGGAGGAATGTATTAAGCACTCTATGTCAGTTTTCTGGCATAGAAAACGTGCAATTTGCGCAAAACTACATTTTTACACAAAAATTTAGCGATCTTTAAGCGGGGACGTACTTAGTGGCAGGAGGGCAGGGACACCTGCAGCCTAGCAAATGTACTACCGTTTACGCTAGAAACTAGTGTTAATTATAGCGCAAATCTACGCCAGCAAATCTATGCCAGATTTGACTTTATGGCGCACAATCAACCAGAGACACGCCTAATTTATAAAGAGTCATGCGCCTCTTAATAAATCAGGTACATCTTACTCCAACATGTTTCAGATTAAGACTGGCATATAAATAAACTCCCCCCATAGAGTTAAACAATAGCATAACCAGCTGCCTGCCGCCACCACTGGGGTGGGGGGGGGGGGGGGGTTAAGATCTTACCGAAGATGGACTTATTATTGTTCAATAGAAGCTGTAAAAATCTTCATGCAGCTGTGGCTGCTGACTGTCAGAAATTTATTTGAACTATATGGCTGTGTGAAGAGAAGCAGGTGACCTGGAGCTCTATAACAGAAAAAAGAAGCTCCAACCGTTTACATATTTACCTGTCTGCGTTCCTGCGCGGTCTATTCTCCCCTCCAGCCACTGCTGCCACAGTGAACAGCCGCTTGGCCAATAGAGAGACAGGATTCAATATTTAAACCTCTGTTACATTGGCCTCAGGGCCAGTTATAAGGTTTATTCCCTAGTTCGGTTCCATTCTACTGTGTTTCCCTACATAGTGATAAAACTCCTGTTCGACCTACTTGCTTTTGCTTCGCCCTTTTGTACCACATACCCGCCTCTGCTACATGACCATTACGGACCCTTGACTTCTTGGCTATGTTACAAATTTTTCCTTCATTAACTTTTCTCTAAATCTGAAATATCCTGAGATGTATGCCGCATCTCGCCAACAAACATGTATGGGAGAAATGAATAGGAGAAGGCTGTAATACTGTGAATCGCCGCTGCAAGTGTGTCCACGATTCACAGTACGGAGCAGGTAAGGAATGAAGGGGAAGCAGTGCTCACATGAGCGCCACTGCCCCTTTAAAACATCTGATTGGCGAGGGTGCTAAGAGTCGCATCCCCATCGATCAGATATTGATGGCCTATCCAGAGGATAGGCCATTAATTTCTTCTAACTGGAAAATGCCCTTAAATTAGCATTATAAACTTTTTAAAAAGGGACATATGTTACTAAAAACTAATTGAATAGTCTTAATATATGAGCGTATGACTGAAATGTAAGTTCCATAATTTATTTAGGGTTTAGCATTAAAGAGCAAAATGTTTTATATATGGATCCAATAAGAAGTCATGTAAAACACATCATTAAAACTTATTAAAATGTCCCGAATTTCTTGTTTTAAATCTGGTCCAAGTTTAAAAAAAAATAAAAAATACAACAATTTAACTATTCAGACATCTTTAAGTCTAAACAGGTCTTCCTCCCGTTGACCAGCAGATGCACTTCATCTATTGAGACAAGAGGTGATCCCTCTTGGACTCTAAAGGCACTAGTAAATTGAAAAAAATAGAGAAAAGTGATTGCAAAGGTTCGCTCACCGCGTTTCCACTGCGTCACTCCATGTGTTAGTTGAGTCCATGTCATAAATGGCAAAGGTGCTCGAAAATATCCCAAGAAGAATCCTGAATCTACAGCAGGTATACAAGGCAATGGAGAAAGAAAAAAAAAATGGTGTATCCAACACTTTTGTAAAAAAAAAATAGCCTTTATTTGGTCAATATAATCATAGCTATGATAAAGAACCCCAGAGGTTTGAAACGCGTAAGCGTGGTCCCAGGATTTTCATTTTAATTGTTCTTATTTGTTGTTAAAATGACCAAATAAAGCCTATTTTTTTTACAAGAGTGCTGGATACACCATTTTTTCTTTCTCCATTGCCTCTAAAGGCACTTACCTATCTCTAAACGGGTGCCCCCTGATCCCATCCTACCTTCTGCTGCTGTCTCTGGGCTAAAGCCGAGCATATTTTGCTACATTGTTTCCAGAACATTCATAGAAATGAAGGCAAGTTACCGAAACAGCGTAGCACAGGGGGCACTATTCTAGGGAAAGGTGTAGCTTCCTTTAGGTGGGACCCGCATCTATCGGACATGGTTTGTTACTTGTTTTTAATATTTATTTCTTGGTTACTTTGCCATTACTGTTCGTCATTTATTGTGCTGGTCTATTTCATTAGTTCTTAATTTGTCTTCTGACTTGCCATTACTGCTTATCTACAATGCACTATCTCATGGTATAGATGTTATGGCCAGTAGCACAGTCAGTATTTTTTCACTGTGTGGACTCTTTTTAATTTTTACTTTTATACTACCATTTGTATTTTTAAATTATATCTCAATGAACATTTTTTTTATTTGAAATGCTTGTTTAAGTTAGGACTTTGGTATTTGACCAGTTATATATTGGGCACATCCCTTTTTGGTGTTATCTATCGGACATTTATGGCATATCCTGTGGACTTGCCATAAATATTCGAGATGGAAATACCCCATTAAGAAACATGTGATAGAGTTCATGAACTACAGATTATAGAATTTCACGACCCTCATCTAGAACCAGAGCACAGAGTGATCCCAGAGTGTCAATGCATTTGTGGCATTGGAAAATTTAACAGTTGCAGCCAAATTCCTCCACAGATTCCACTTGATTGCTAAGGGTGCTATCAGCGGGACACCATGTGATCAGCCTATTTTCAAGTGACCCTTCTAATGAAAAATAAATATTTGTTTTAATAGGTTTTTATTGAATATTTCTTATGAGTAACAGCAATTGTGCCTATAAGGCCACATAAACAACAGAGCAGAACAGAAGGGCCATCATGGTCCAGTATCTAGGATTATTCAGCAAGGAACATATGATGTCAGCGACGTAAATAGAAGTCGATGTCATATATAGGTAAATCAGGGACAGGGGCGTAGCTAGGGGGGGCAGGCGGGGCATGTGCCCCGGGCGCAACTTAGAGGGGGGCACCAGCGCCACCTCCTCCTGCACTATAATTGTACCTGTGTCTATAGGATACAGGTACAAATAGAAGCAATGAATGGCCGGGTACATTCCGTGCCCGGCTATTCAGCGCTTTTGTACCAGTGAAGCGACTGGTACCTTTTGTACCAGTGAAGCTTCCGTCGATGAAAGGCGCTGACTGACTGACAGGGAAAGTCATCCTGCCCAGCCAATCAGCGCCTTTCATAGACGCTTTGTTCAACCCCCAAGAGACCTGCACAGAAGAGAGCAGGTCTCCATTGCTGCCGGCAGGCGTGGGAGCGGGATTAAGGTGAGTTTGAATTGTTTTTTTTTTTTAATTGTAATCAAAAAGTGTGTGACTTTATCTATGGGGGTGGCTTTATCTACAGGGGGGCTTTATTTACAGGGGGGCATTATCTACAGGGGGGCTTTATCTATGTGGGGCTTTATGCTGGGGTGGGCTATCTATGGAGCACCATATACAGGGGTGGGCTATATTTACAGGAGGGCTATATACAGGGGTGGGCTATCTATGGAGCACTATATACAGGGGTGGGCTCTATCTACAGGGGGGGCTATATACTGGGGTGGGATATCTATGGAGCACCATATACAGGGGAGGGCTATATCTACATATCTAAAGGGGGCTATATACAGGGGTGGGCTATCTATGGAGCACTATATACAGGGGTGGGCTCTATCTACAGGGGGGCTATATACTGGGGTGGGCTATCTATGGAGCACCATATACAGGGGTGGGCTATATCTACAGGGGGGCTATATACAGAGGTGGGCTATCTATGGGGCACCATATACAGGGGTGGGCTATATATACGGGTAGGCTATCTATGGAGAACTATATACAGGGGTGGGCTATATCTACAGGGTGGCTATATACAGGGGTGGGCTATCTATGGAGCACCATATACAGGGGTGGGCTATATATACAGGGGGGCTATATACAGGGGTGGGCTATCCATAGAGCACAATATACAGGGGTGGACTATATCTACCGGGGGGCTATATACAGGGGGGTGGGCTATATCTACAGAGGGGGCTATATACAGGGGTGGGCTATCTATGGATCACTATATACAGGGGTGGGCAATATCTATAGGGGAGGCTATATACAGGGGTGGGCTATCTATGGAACACTATATACAGGGGTGGGCTATATCTACAGGGGGGCTATATACAGGGGTGGGCTATATCTACCGGGGGGCTATATACAGGGGTGGGCTATATCTACAGGGGCGCTATATACAGGGGTGGGCTATCTATGGAGCACTATATACAGGGGTGGGCTATATCTATAGGGGGGCTATATACAGGGGTGGGCTATCTATGGAGCACTATATACAGGGGTGAGCTATATCTACCGGGGGCTATATACAGGGGTGGGCTATCTTTGGAGCACTATATACAGGGGTGGGCTATATCTACCGGGGGGCTATATACAGGGGTGGGCTATCTGTGGAGCACTATAGGGGGAGCTATTTGTGGGACACTATATACAGGGGTGGGCTATATGGGGGCACTATCTATGGGGGGCACTATCTACAGGGGGCTCTATGGGGGGCACTATCTATAGGGGGCACTGTGTGTGTGTGTGTGTGTGTGTGTGTGTGTGGGACACAGTGTATGGTGCTATCATAATTAGAGGCGTAGTGTGTGCTATAATGAGAACGTTATCTTTGTTTATAGGTGTAGAAATGTTGGAAAAGTGAGAAGCTGAAGACATCTGAGCAGCAAACTGCAGAAATGGGCTGTGACCGGGAGAAGTCATCATAGAGGTCTGGACCGGATGGAGAAAAATAACTAGAATCTGAGACGTCACCGGTGAGTCACTTAATGTAAACGTTTATTCTGTCTCTAATCAGTACTGTAGTCACTGTATGATCTGCAGCGAGATGATTATGATATGATTTATTTTTTGTGAAACAGCAACTCCCAGCATATCCTTCTCATTGTTCGGGCCATGCTGGGAGCTGCAGTTTTACGCCGTACATACCTATACGGCAGGGGTTGCACTAAATTGAGTTGTATTTGTGCTGGTGTTGTATTTATGTACTGCGCTGGGTTCTGGTGTTGTGTATAGAACTATATTGCTTGTAAAATGTACAAATGTTTTTATGCTAGAGTTACATAAAAAGAAATGTGGAAAAGAAATGACACGTCATTGATTGGTAGAGAAAACAAACAGGGGGAAGGAGATGTCGGGAAAGAGGTGAGGGGGGGCGCCAAACTGAATCTTTGCCCCGGGTGCTGGAGAACCTAGCTACGCCTCTGCTCAGGGAGACATCATATCATATGAAGTGGTACTTAAATGACCAAGAAAAAACAACTAGAGAGAACATACAAGAAAAGAAAGAAAACAAACATAGAAAAAGAAAGGTTGAGAAGACGAAGGAAAGACGATAGGGTAGGGGCTGTCTCCGTCTCTGTCCAGTTCAGGTGGGTGTACGATTGTTCCATTGGTTCCAAATCTTCTTAAAACCTATCTAGAGTATCAGATAAGACATTAGAGAGGTGGTCAAAAAAAGGAATATTTGAAGCGAACAAACAATATTGTAAAATAATATACTGTATTTTTTGGACTATAAGACGCAGTTTTTAGCAAGAATAAATCTTGCTAAAAAGTCCCTGCGTTTTATGGTCCACAGTCAAGGGACCCGGGTCCCCTGACCGCTTCATTACTTACCCCCTACCCAACCCATGACGTTCCGGCACTTCATGGAGCAGGGGGGGATGTTGTATGGAGTGTTTTATAGATGACACGCTGCTCTAACGGCCAGGAGCAGCGATTGAGCTGTTCCTGGCCGTTTAAAGGGGTTGTGCCATAAAACACATGTATCTCCTACGCTGTTTCAGTAACTCAACATGTAACCGAGTGGCCGCTAGTTCTAGTCCCCTTGGCGAATTAATAAAATGTGTAAAAAAAAAAAATATTAAAAGTTTTAAAAAAAAACTTTTCCCTAAGCACAATGTAAACAAAAATGTTTTTATATCACTGCATCCGTAAATGTTAGAATCGTTTTTCAGTCACCTTAGCGCTTAAAAAATAAAATAAAAAGTGATAAAAAATCGTATTTACCAAAAAATGGTGCCAATAAAAACTACAGCTCGTCCCGCAAAAAATAAGCCCTCACACTGCTCAATGGATGAAAAAATATAAAAAAGTTATGGCTCTCAGAATGTGGTGAAACAAAACAAATTTATTGTTTAAGGCCTCATGCACACGACCGTAAAAACACCCGTTATTGCGGGTCGTAATTACGACCCGCAATAACGGGCCCATAGACTTCTGTTAGTCACGGGTACCTTCCCGTTTTCTCACGGGAAGGTGCCCATGCCGTTAAAAAAATAGAACATGTTCTATTTTTTCATTTTACGGGCCGTGCTGCTATGCTTTATAATGGGAGCACGGCTCGCAAAAGCGGCCGGCTGCCCGTGGCCGGCCATGCCCGGCCGTGCTCGTAATTACGAGTCGTATGCATGAGGCCTTACAAACACTTTTTTCTTAGTAAAATATGAAATAATACATTTTATTCTTATTTTCTGTTGTCTAAATGTGTCTTATGGTCAGATCCGTCTTATAGTCCGAGAAATAGGGTATACTGTAAATAAAATGTAAGTGCGTTGTCCAGAATAAAAAAAACCTGGCTGCTTTCTTCCAAAAACCTTCCTTTAACATGAACATTGTTTTCTAGTGTTACAATAAATAGGGTCAATATTAAAAAACAAAAACTGATGTTTTGGGAAAAATAATACAACACAAATTGTAAATTTGAATAAAAAATTAAAGAAAAAATAAATAATGAAGTCAAATCCTAGATGACCCGATTTCTTAGAGAATATTTATAGAATTACTTCCCTAAAAACACTGGCCAAGTATGACTACCAAACAGATGTAGTCATTACCACAAAGCGTTAACTCAAATGACATTAGCTGAAATAGCCCCACAAAGAAATCAATCTTATTCACCGAGCCATTTCATTAAGTTATTTTAACAAGATATTTAGTTAGTATTAAATACATCTAATTTGCTTAATGTAAATTAATGGACTAGTAAGTAATATCTCTAATGGATCTTGAACAGAGCCTTTCAGCGACTCCTACTATTACAGAAGCTTTGTATTACACAGTGCAGATAATGACTCTTACTTACTGTACAATACATTGAATTTTGCCATTTTTTATGCAGTTATGTTAGTTATATTATGCAATAATACAAATCTGGTGACTTTTATAATCCAATTTTTTTTACATAGTATTACTAGTCCATTCATTGCTCAGTAGGGTAGGTCAGTAAAAGGAAAAGGATTCTGTGTATTTTTTTTTTTTAACAGCAATTGTTTCTTCTCAGTTCTGTTCTTATTAAAGGGGTTATCTGGGTTTGTAAAACTGATGGCCTATCCTTAGGATACGCCATCAATATTAGATCGGTGGGGGTCCGACCCTCGGCACTCCCGCCCATCAGCTGTTTAAAGAGGCTGCCGCGCTCGTACGAGAGCCGCAGCCTCTTCATTAATTACATGGTTCTCCTCCTCGTTCGTACATGTGCGGTCCGTTACATTATATTTCCTAAGGATAGGCCATCAATTTTACGAGCGCGGAAAACCCCTTTGAACTTGTCATACCAATAGCAGTTTTTTTAGGAAGAAATGTCTTGACTAGAGAAGAGCAAATCTCTTCAACTGATATACCCACTAAACAGAATGCAATAGGAGCATCGAATGATCATATTCTCTTAAAGCGACTTTCCAAGCAAAAACTAAAACTCTTCTTTTTCTTGGAGGGGATGTGCCCACCTTCACAGTAATACTTCCATTATCCCCACCAATCCGAAGATCCATTGGGGTTCTCAATATGCCACTCCTGCAGCCAAGCTTTACACTCCGGATACGGGCAGCAATTGTAAGACGCTCCTGGAAACCTGTACAAGAACTACATGCATCAGTGCGAAAGAGGTAAGATCATCTTTAGGGGTGGATTGGGCACCATTTCTCTGAGCAAAAGATGTTCAGCTTTTGCCTGGTGGGGTAACTATAAATTTACCAAAAGTAAATTACAACCTGGCAAATTGATTCGCCCCCTGAGCAGTGAACTGGCAAAACTAGAAACAGGTGAAAAAAAGGTTCATCTCTAGTCAGGATATCTCAAAGTCTTGCATTGTAATGGCGTTTTAGCTATATATACTGTATAGCGAAAGAGTGATTGTGACTTTTTAAAGTTTTGTCTAGTATGATATTGTTAAGCTAGAATACAAACTTTTTACTGTTGCTGTTAGTGGTGTACAAACATGAGAGGGCGCCCATAGCGAAGATCCAACTGGACCCCCTACTATGGTTTTCCACCCAGAATATAAGGTGAAAATGCATTAAAAAAAATTGCACTTACACTGCACTGTTGGAATAAGGCCCTATAGAGATTTTCTGTATCCATGGCAAAAGATTAATGAAAATTGTATTTCAAGATATAATCTCATATGTTTATGAAAAAGAACCAGAACTAAAAGTAAAATCCCCAAAGACAGTGGTGAGTATGAATTATATATGTATATACTGTAAATATGTTTACAGTATATATGTTCTAAACGATAGAGGACAGCATTGGGTTTATTTGAGGCGTAGACTGTACATATTCATTTGTGGTATCAGTTTCTCATTCACGAGGGACATTACTTAGTGGTTTGTGGTTGTAAAGTTATCAGCCCTGGAAAGAATCCCTCTGTCTTCTCTAGAGTATAACAATAACACATAGTAGTTTAAAGAAAAAAACAAAAGTTCAACTGGTCCAGTCGGTTTTCTGAGAAATGTAACTAATTTCTTGTTTCCTAAAGCTGAATGCTCTTGTTCTGTTAGAGCTTTTGGACTATGGAAGGAAAACCGAAAAAAATTAAAGTCCGTGACATTTCCAAAGCTTTTAATAATCAAAAATAAGCGCTGTAGAAAATAAGACACTTTAACGCTCGCGAATAGCTTTCAGCTTTCTCTCCCTCTATATTTTTATCTGTTTGACCTTTATTTAGTTACTCCTCTTTAGTGAACCGCAGATCCCTGTGGAGCACAATAACATGTACTGTTTAAATAACCTCTTGCTCATATATAATCACTCTGAGGAGAAAGGCTGCGATTTCATTCAGAACTTTCATAATGTTGCATTGCATGATAATGTTGCGGCATGACTTGTACTTACATTTGCTGATTATTACTACTATTTTAAACATCGGCGTCCTCAAAATCAAATGCCTTGCTTTTCTATTGTTTACTTTTTATCTCTTCATGTCGGTAGCTCTGCATTAGTGCAAAAAGGAAAATTCAAGCTCATGTACAAATTCTATATAAAATGACTACTGAAAAAAAAAAAATTGCAAGGCAATGGCCAGAGAGTGAAAAGGCTGATATATGGACTTAAAAAGCTTTTGTATGTTGTTCTGTTATTTTGGAGGGGACACATAACTTTTAAAGCCTAATAACATGGAACTATCCCTTTAAATCACTCAATCCGTTTTAAGGTAAAGGTCCGTTTACTCTGGCTAGTTATCATTTTGATTCACTCACTTCCAAGTGATTCTAAAGATAATTGGCCAGTGTGAATAAAGGAGAAGATAACACTTAAAAAACATAAATTATTGATCGACCTTGCCACCGTGAAAATTAATATCAGTGGCATTTGTAAATTCAAGTACCGCTAACAGCGACATTTACAGGCAACTGCTCTCGCCAGTGCCATTGCTAGGCGTCAATGATACTCCTTGGATGAGGAGACTTCTCACTGTCAGCAGCAAGGATTGTCCTGTTGGAAATGACCATCAGATCCTCGTCGCATGGCTTTGAATACCACCGCTTGTCCTTTGGTGGATTGTAAAGCAGTTCCATGTAGACTTTAGTCAATAATATCAGAGTGCTTTGTGTATTTCCCAGTATAGTGCATTATGTATCTGTCAAGTGGGGAGACAAAACTCAAAATATGGAAACCTTTGGGATGCTACATCCATGACCCTTGCCAAAGCACATTATATCTCTAACACTGTAATAGGCTGATGACTTGTCCTGTTTCTACAGTGATGGCACAACCAGTTACTGGTTTGGGCTGTTCTACTCAACGTCTAGTGAACATTCCAGCATGTAGTATCAGTAGCATTGTGTAGTGTTGCTCCATTGAGGTTCGTGTGGCTATCCTGTTATTTGTGACTTTTGCACATCGGATTGATATTATTCTCACTTAATAGAGGTTGTATTTTCTTCTGATGTTATATTACATAAATGTATCTACCTTGTATACTACAGTGTTGATCCAGAGGACTGCCCTATGAAGTAGTTAACAATCACTTTATTAATTTCCCAACTTCAATATGGCAAAAAGAAAAAATTCCTAGATCAATATCTCAGCAATCTAAAACAGATGCACCTGTAATGTTACATCTTTCAAGAAAGACATCCAGGCCCCTTTTAAAGTAATTAAAAAATCAATCATGACAACTTCCGATTCCAGAGAATTTCTATGGAACTCCCTGCTCGTACAGTAAAGAAGCCCCCTTTATGCCACACAGAAGGGGATCCCTTTAGTCTTACTAGGGACCGATGCCGAGAAGGCTTTTGATAGGGTCAGGTGGTCCTTTATGCTTGCCACTCTACATACATTTGGTTTTCCTGACAAGTTTATATCTGCAGTTTTCTTTCTATACACTACACCCAAGGCTAATCTACGCTTGAACGGCACAATCTCACCCTCCTTTAGCATAAATAACGGAACAAGGCAGGGCTGCCCCCTCTCCCCAGCCTTATTCATCCTCACCTTAGAAACACTCATTCAGAAACTCATACAGACTACTGATATCTCAGGCATACAACTGGGAAACCACATCCACAAGACAGCTGCTTTTGCAGATGACCTCCTGCTGCTGGTCACTAACCCTAAGCAAGCCTTCCCCTTAATACTGCAAGCTTTTAACTCCTTCGGATATGTGTCAAACTTCAAAATTAATTACTCCAAGTCAGAAGTCCTTAATATTTCAGCGCCGCTGGCGGATATATGCGACGTACAACAACTGGCCCCGTTCCAATGGCCGCAACATAGCATCAAATATCTGGGCGTCCAGCTTACTAAAAAATCCTCCCAACTCTATGCTGCCAATTTCGTCCCCTTACTAAACAAGATTAAAACCCAGTTACATTCCCTGCGGATCCCCTTCCTATCCTGGGTGGGCAGGAAAAACTACCTGAAGACTTACATTCTCCCTCAAATCCTATACGTGCTTCAAACCATGCCCATTTACCTACCTAATACTTTCTTTAACTCCATCAAATCTCTATTCTCCAAATTTCTCTGGAACTCTAAAAAGCCGCGACTAGCACATAGACACCTGATTCTCAAACCCAGCTCCGGGGGTATGGGCCTTCCAGACATTCTAACCTATTATAAAGCCATACACCTTGGTAGGTGGGTTTCCTTGAACAGGACCAGAGACATGTCTCCAACCCTAGTTGCGGAAAGAGCTCTGCTTCCTCCAGGTTTACAAGCTCGACTATGGTGCCCTTTTTTAAAAACGGGACTTACAAACTCCATAAGCCCTACAATTAAAGGCACCGTTTTAGTATCTCAGAAATTCTTCTGCGACTGCACTCCGAGGGAAAAAACACTAGCGCTTACACCCCTACACCTTCTCCCAGTACTCACTAATTGCACAGCTGACCCGGATACCTTCTGGTCTTCTTTACAATACAATACTGTAGTTGATACTTTTGGAGATGGGCATGTCCCCACCTTGCAATCCCTTTTGCCTGCAGATACACACCTGCCCATCCCTTTCTTACACTCCTTAGGTTTCAAAGAAACAAGCAACCTCTTCCTGAAGATGTTTCCGGATATCTCAGAACCCTCCTGGTTGGAGACATATTTGCTACTACCTGCTCTTCCTAAGGGCCTTGTCTCTAAAATATACTCTGGCCTGGTTTTAGATGGCTCTCCTGCCAAACCTAGTTTTCTTCTGGCCTGGGAGAAGGAACTGGAAGTTACCTTCAGTAGGGAAGATACGTCTTTTATTCAAAAGCACGTATTTGGCTTCTCTAGATGCGTTAAAATTCAGGAGAACTCCTTTAAAACCACAACCAGGTGGTACAGAACTCCAGATTTCTTGTACAAAATCAGTCTGATTCCATCCAACCAGTGTTGGAGGTGTAATGCTGGCGTGGGTAGCATATCGCATATCTGGTGGGGCTGCCCCTCGATCAAGCCCTTCTGGGACAAAGTGTCTGACACAATTCAGAAAGTTACAAAACAAACGCTCCCCCTCGGGGCTCCTCTAGTTCTCCTATGGGCTCCATCTCAAAATTTCCGCCCGAAGCGTAATGATCTGATAACTCAAATGATTACAGTGGCTAAACTACTGATCCCACTCCACTGGAAATCGTCCGCACCCCCGACTTTCAGTGAGTGGTTAGACAAGATGGACTCTATTGGCAGGATGGAGGAGCTCTTGAGCTGGGAACTCAGAAAGCATGAGGACTATTTGAAGGTGTGGACTCCGTGGCTGACTTTTCGTGCCTCTCATTCCCTCCCAAACCAGCTTCCCCTTACCCCTTAAACCTTGCATGACATTGGTTTTCTCTCTCTGTATCTCTATCTTATCTCATTTTTTCTCACGTTCTGACATGGGTACCCAGTTTATTGTTCTACTTTAATGTTTACTGTTTCTCATCCTGCATGGTCATTATTGAACAGAACTTCGGCCTGCGTGCCGTAAGATTTATATGCCCGTGATCTGTGTACGGATGCTTTTCTTTCTGTTTATCTTGTCGTATATTTTCAATAAAACAAAGATTTGATAAAAAAAAAAAAAAAAAAAAAAAAAGAAGCCCCCTTTATGATGATGAGGATGATGATGATGAAAACTAATTTCCCCTAGACGTGGTGGATGCCCCCTTATCATGGTTAAGGCTATGAAAAGATAAGACAAATTTCTGTATTGTCCATTGACATATTTATAAATTGTAATCAGTCAACAAACTCAATAACCCCAATTTTGATATCTTTCTGGCTACTGATGTCCATTAATTTACTTTAATTAGTTTGGTTGCATGACTGTTGACCAGATCTACAAATCACTAGTGTGGTCTCACTAGTGATTTGTTTAAAGGTGAGACTATGTTTTCATTATGTACATCTATGCCTGAAGCATGCAATGATTTTTTTTTTTTTTTAGTCAGCAGCTACCTGGCACCAGTTGCTAAAATTCAAGAGAATGACAAGACAACCCCTTTCTGTATGCCATGTTAGGACATCAGCACCCTTCTCTGTTATGCAGAGCAGAGTGGTTCAATGTAAGCCATATAATCCTTTCACCCCCCCCCCCCCCCTGCAGTCGAGGCACTGACACCCATCCCAGGTAATAGCAGCTGATCGCCGGGTGTTTGTTTACTATCCACCAATTTTCACAACCCTTGCCCTGATCCGCTTTTAACCAACCCTCTCATTAAAACTAATGGTTTGGCAAGACCAACTGTCATTAACCCATGCTGACACTGTGCTATTAGTTTATTTTTATTGACATGCAAAAAAAAAATTCCCGGGCTCACTATATGACCCCTTTTAAAATAATGGCACCGCATTTGCTATGCCCCAGTCCTGTGAAAGAGACCCTAAATAGTGGTATTTAATGTTAGGGAACTTTAAATTTTTGAATGGTTTGAAGGACTAGTGTGGCAAAATAAAATCATGCTTTTACAGCATCACTGAATACATGGGAAAAAGAATAACCTGAAATGTTACATTATCTGTCTGTAAACATATATAAAAAAAAACAAAAAAAAAAAAAATACGTTTTTAAAAAATTCTCCCAATTATCTTTTGTCAAACAGACATTCTTAGTGACCTTCTAATCTTATAGAACAGGTGCGACTCCTAAACCTGGATCTGACAAGTACAAAGAGGCCAAAACTAAAAGTTGAAGAAATAAATTAATAGGTAAGTGGCAAGACAAGTCCAAGAAAGCAAATTCTGAAACCGGTATTAGTCAGTGTGTTGTAGACACAGAGAACAAAGGACTCTACAGAAGAAATGAAGCGTAGCTATGAACGCAGACAGAATGCAAGCGCGTGACTGATTATTCAAATGGCCCCATGATTAATTCATTTTGTATTGATGCAAATAATCCTAACAGAGACCTCTGAGAGCTAATGTATTTTCTGTACTGTGGTTTCCTATTGATCTCTTCAAATGGTAGAGGAAAGCTATTTTCATAATATTAATAAAAGGATTACAAAACCAGGTCACATAGAAGAAGAAGGCTGACTCAGCACAAACACAGTTTGCATGGCACAGAATGTGAAAATTAATTCACTTCTGCAAAACTAAATGCAAAGCTACTTCTTGCTGACTTTCTATTGGCATCATGCTGGGCTAATAGAGACCCCTATGTGGGGAAAGATTGCACATTTATTGTCTGAATGTCATGAAATCTCAACCACTCCGATATTATACAATGCATGCATTCACTGAGTAGATTGGAGTTGAAGCAAATCATTCTCTCTATCGCGTTATCAATCGCTTCATAAGAAAATGTGATAAGATATGGACACAAAGTAAAAAGCCTTTAAATGTTCACTTTTCTTTTTTCATTTTATTCACATTGTCAGGATCATTTTCAGCATAAAATGATATATAAACTTATATTATGGGACAAGATTTTGGCCTGGCTCTACAATGCTGTATCTCCTAGCCAAAACCACAGTCACTACAGATTTGTCAGAGCTAAAGAGCTGCATTAGGCCCTGACATCCTTTACTTTATTACGACCGCACTATGTAGGGGCTTTAGCCACTATTGTGATCCTGGTCAGGGTCATCCTTTAGCATGTGCTAAATAGGCCGGCACAAATATTGATGCCACTCATTTGATAATTTTATATATGAAGTTGTTATTTGGTCACTGTAAATTGTTATTATTTGGTCACTTTATAGAGGTTTTACTTGTTTCTGTAGTGTATGGTGACGGCAGCAGCACTGTATAGTATTGTTATTTAGGAAACTGTATGGAAATGTTATCTGGACAATGTATGGCACTGGTATTTGGGCACAAGTCCCTGATACATTTAAAAAAGCCAAGCTTTCCCATTAAAGTTTCCCAAACTATTAAGAAGGGAAGGTCCCAAAAAAGGTGCAGTGTGTTCCAAATGGGGTATAAGAAATGACACCATTCATAAGTAGGACACCTGCCCCAAAAAACCTGGCCTGTGATACAGTGTACCACACATCTACGGATTATTAATTTTACTATTTATTTACCGCATTATTATACCACCTTATTATGCCCTGAAGTACTTCGCGCAGCTTACATATGCCCCACATTATAATTTGAAATACCAGTAAAGCCCCCCATTAAATGACTACTTTTTTTTTAATACCCCTAGATGAATAATATAAGGTATGTAGTTCCAAAATGGGGTCACTTCTCGGTGATTTCCTCTGTACTGGTACCTCAGAGGCTCTGCAAAAGCGACATAGTGTCCAAACGGCAATTTAGAAAATCTGTGCTCCCAAAGTCAAATAAATTGAAGTCCTTTCCATCATACAGCACTTTAAGCCCACACATATGGCATTGCTGTACCCTGGAGAACCTGTTTTACAATCTATATAGGGTGTGTCTCCAGTGGCACAAGCTGGGCATAACATATTGGGCTCTAAAATACCATATCTGTGGAAAAATTGCAATTTTCACTTTGCACCATCCGCTGTGCATTAATTTCTGGAAAACACCTTTGAGATTAAAATGTTTGCTACACCCCTTGCCAAATGCATTGAGTGGTGTAGTTTATAAAATGGGGTCACTTTTTTTTAGAGTGCCTTTTATTATTTCACCTCTGAGCCTCTGCAATTGTGTGCCAATGCTGTGTAAAGCTACAAACTAGGCCTCAAATGCATATGGTGCTCTTTCACTCTTGAGCCCTGTTGTACTGTATGTCAAAGCAAAAGATTAGGGCCACATATACTGTAGAGTGTTTATAAAGCAAGAAACGCAGCGTAATGAATAGAGAGCTTTCTTTTCACAGTGGCACAAGCTGGGACCAACTTTTCAGGCACTGAATGGCAGATCTATCGAAAACTTGCAATTTTCACTCCGCATCATCCATTGTGCACTAATTTCTGGTAAATACCTGTGGTTTTTAAATGCTCACTATACCCCTAGATGATAACATTGAGGGTAGTTTCCAGAATGAGGTCACTTCTGGAGGTTTGTACTGGTACCTCAGATGCGACTTGGCACTCGAAACCCATTTTGATTCAAAAGCCAAATGGTGCTATTTCCATTCTCAGCCCTACCATGGGCCCAAAGAGCAGTTTACAACCACATAAGGGGTATTGCCGTACTCGGGAGAAATTGCGCAGCAAATTTTGGGGTTTCTCCTATAATTCTTGTGAGTATAAAATAATTTTAGCTAAATCTACATATTATAGGGAAAAAAAATATTTTTTATTTTGATGCCCCATTTCTAATAAATTCTATGAGACACCTGTGGGGTAAAAATTCTCCCTAAATGCTTGATAAAGACCCTTAGGGGTAGAAACTTTGCTGTCCCACTAATAAGGTACTATCCTTACTGGCTACTGTCTATTATTTTCTGCATTATATCTGTATTCTCTCTTCAGATCTTGGCCCTGTTCTTGACTTCATCTTTGCCCAGCTCTTCCCTTTAGTCTGCCTGGTATTTGTGGTTCGTCTTATTTTGACTCTGGCTTGTCCCTGACCTCTCTCTTGTCTTTGTCCCTGGTTACCTTGCCCCTCTTATACATTTCTCCCAGTTTGACCTCTGGCTTGCCTTGACTACGATTCCTGCCTGCCTACCTGGTGAGAACTTCGGCTCTGCACCTGACTTTGCCATTTTCCTTACAGTATCTCTGTCACCAATTTGAGGCTATTCTGGGGACCGTGACCTGAGGCTCTGTCAGGAAGTCTATATGACCATCAAGCAGATTTCTACAACCGCTGAAAGAGAAGTCCTGGAAACTGGGTAATTCTTTTAACATTACTTACATATATTTTTTAAATCTGTAGTGTATGAGAAATAGATAAATGAAGGATAAATGAATGGTATTTGGGCACAAGTCCCTGATACATTTAAAAAAGCCAAGCTTTCCCATTAAAGTTTCCCAAACTATTAAGAAGGGAAGGTCCCAAAAAAGGTGCAGTGTGTTCCAAATGGGGTATAAGAAATGACACCATTCATAAGTAGGACACCTGCCCCAAAAAACCTGGCCTGTGATACAGTGTACCACACATCTACGGATTATTAATTTTACTATTTATTTACCGCATTATTATACCACCTTATTATGCCCTGAAGTACTTCGCGCAGCTTACATATGCCCCACATTATAATTTGAAATACCAGTAAAGCCCCCCATTAAATGACTACTTTTTTTTTAATACCCCTAGATGAATAATATAAGGTATGTAGTTCCAAAATGGGGTCACTTCTCGGTGATTTCCTCTGTACTGGTACCTCAGAGGCTCTGCAAAAGCGACATAGTGTCCAAACGGCAATTTAGAAAATCTGTGCTCCCAAAGTCAAATAAATTGAAGTCCTTTCCATCATACAGCACTTTAAGCCCACACATATGGCATTGCTGTACCCTGGAGAACCTGTTTTACAATCTATATAGGGTGTGTCTCCAGTGGCACAAGCTGGGCATAACATATTGGGCTCTAAAATACCATATCTGTGGAAAAATTGCAATTTTCACTTTGCACCATCCGCTGTGCATTAATTTCTGGAAAACACCTTTGAGATTAAAATGTTTGCTACACCCCTTGCCAAATGCATTGAGTGGTGTAGTTTATAAAATGGGGTCACTTTTTTTTAGAGTGCCTTTTATTATTTCACCTCTGAGCCTCTGCAATTGTGTGCCAATGCTGTGTAAAGCTACAAACTAGGCCTCAAATGCATATGGTGCTCTTTCACTCTTGAGCCCTGTTGTACTGTATGTCAAAGCAAAAGATTAGGGCCACATATACTGTAGAGTGTTTATAAAGCAAGAAACGCAGCGTAATGAATAGAGAGCTTTCTTTTCACAGTGGCACAAGCTGGGACCAACTTTTCAGGCACTGAATGGCAGATCTATCGAAAACTTGCAATTTTCACTCCGCATCATCCATTGTGCACTAATTTCTGGTAAATACCTGTGGTTTTTAAATGCTCACTATACCCCTAGATGATAACATTGAGGGTAGTTTCCAGAATGAGGTCACTTCTGGAGGTTTGTACTGGTACCTCAGATGCGACTTGGCACTCGAAACCCATTTTGATTCAAAAGCCAAATGGTGCTATTTCCATTCTCAGCCCTACCATGGGCCCAAAGAGCAGTTTACAACCACATAAGGGGTATTGCCGTACTCGGGAGAAATTGCGCAGCAAATTTTGGGGTTTCTCCTATAATTCTTGTGAGTATAAAATAATTTTAGCTAAATCTACATATTATAGGGAAAAAAAATATTTTTTATTTTGATGCCCCATTTCTAATAAATTCTATGAGACACCTGTGGGGTAAAAATTCTCCCTAAATGCTTGATAAAGACCCTTAGGGGTAGAAACTTTGCTGTCCCACTAATAAGGTACTATCCTTACTGGCTACTGTCTATTATTTTCTGCATTATATCTGTATTCTCTCTTCAGATCTTGGCCCTGTTCTTGACTTCATCTTTGCCCAGCTCTTCCCTTTAGTCTGCCTGGTATTTGTGGTTCGTCTTATTTTGACTCTGGCTTGTCCCTGACCTCTCTCTTGTCTTTGTCCCTGGTTACCTTGCCCCTCTTATACATTTCTCCCAGTTTGACCTCTGGCTTGCCTTGACTACGATTCCTGCCTGCCTACCTGGTGAGAACTTCGGCTCTGCACCTGACTTTGCCATTTTCCTTACAGTATCTCTGTCACCAATTTGAGGCTATTCTGGGGACCGTGACCTGAGGCTCTGTCAGGAAGTCTATATGACCATCAAGCAGATTTCTACAACCGCTGAAAGAGAAGTCCTGGAAACTGGGTAATTCTTTTAACATTACTTACATATATTTTTTAAATCTGTAGTGTATGAGAAATAGATAAATGATTATATCTGTGTTTTCAAACTGAATAATTACGCCTTATCCAAAATTGTATCCAAATATAACAAGGGTGTGGATGCGATTGAGGAAACAAAATTTAGACGTAAATTACGTATTTCCCATGTAAATAAAAAGTATGCAAATTCTGCTCCTTTTCTATTACTAGAGATTAAAAGTGACCTTTGTTTTGAGGACACAGACTTATAGATAAGGGAATATTATTTGCCATTATTATTTCTCTTCGTATATTCTGGATGTCCTGCTTCTTCACATCATTGGACTTGATTTTCAATACTTTTCTTGGAGTCCTAGACAAGTTAAGTGAATATTTCTTGATAAAAACGTCTAGCAGTACTAGTAACCAACATTCACCTATTTTACATTGCCCCAATTACTTTCTATATAGCAAAAATGGGCTAAATGCTTAAAGCCTCCTAAGTAAAAGGATCTTTATGTATGTGTAGAGTGGCATGTCACCCTTAAAGATGACCCCCAAATTCAATGTAAAGACTTATTAACACAAATGTAGCAGAGCTGAATTGATCAAATTTGTAATTTACCTGCGATGAGGTATTCATTAACCTTCAGTTCCAAGGACAACCATACATAACACATATTGTATCATGATGAGTTGCGCCAAATACCAAACTCCATGGTGCTTCACCTTTTTCCTAAGTGCATTATTTTTGCTGTGCTAGATGTCTCTTAGATTGTCAGAGCTGACTTTCTGCTACTTCTTCCTACCTGTGCATCAGCCTATAATCTAGTGACAGAAGAGCGTGATTTCAATAAAAAAGGCTATTCTGGGAATTGTTATTTATACAGTTTGATATTATATTAGTGCAGCGTTGAATGTATACATATCATATACAGTGTATTTCGGTGCTTTATTGTTTTGTAATTAATAATTTTGGATTTCCTTCACTTACTAGGGAGATGCCCAAATAAACAAAGTGAGTTCTTATAAATACAGTTGTAAGAAAAATTAAGTGAACTCTTTGTAATTAACTGTATTTCTACATTGATCACTAATAAAATGTGGTCTGATTGTTATCAAAGTCACAACTATAGACAAACACAATCTAACTAAACTAATAACTCACATACAATTCTAGTGTTTATATCTTTTCTTAAGCATATTGAGTAAACACCCACAGTGCAGGGAGAAAAAGTAAGTGAACATCTGTGTTAACGACTTTTCCAAGAGCTAATTGGCTCAATTAATGAGATGAGATCAGAAGTGTGGGTTTCACAGGTGCTTTGCCCATTAAATAAATGCACACAAAGCCTGGTCACTGACAAATCTGTTCTTCTTAATAAAGATTGGTTAGTGTAAACCAAGCCTCAAGGCAAAAAGCTTTTAGACGACCTATGAAGATGTGTTATAAAGACACATAAAGATGGAAAAGGATACAAAAGCATTGCTAAAGATCTGGATATACATCAATCCACAGTTAGATAAATTGTCTACAAATGGAGACTGTATTACATGTTAATATATTACATATAAAGGGCCTCGTGTACTAATACGAGTAAAGACAGAGACTAGAAGTTTCCCTAAAGCCACCAATCAGATCACTACTTTTATTTTCTATCCTGTGCTGGACATATGAAAGCAGGAATTTGATTGGCTGCTATGGATGTTTGTCTGCACCGCTAGGTGTTGTGCTCTATAGAGGCCTCGAACCCTACTGGGGCAGCACAGAGATTTCTGTCAATGTAATTCTCCGATACAGCCATCAAGATAGAGACACCGACATAATGTAATAATAAAGAAACACTGAGAATTAGGCGTTCACTGGGTCTGATAATGAAAACTTCCAGTACTATGTTCTTGCATTTATTAGGTGTAGATAGGTGTGGTAAGTACATTTTATACTTTTTGGCTTGTTGTCTTTATTGTTTTCTATAACATTGTAGGGTTATAAAACAAGTGCATTTCCCCAGGTTTAATGGTGCATTACAGTTATGCCAACTGTAAGACCTGCAACGAGGAAAAGGTTGCCTACGCCTGGGGTCCCCCCAAAAAAATCATGGTATAGTAATAAATTAAATATTTATATAGTTAGCCAAAACTACTAGGATTTTAGGATTGATTACTATTATTACAATACATCAATGTATTTACAACATTGGTGTGTATGTAAATTGTATTTAGACAATATGTTTATTGTGATGTCAGAATATGTCACATTATTACACAGCGATGAGCAGCACTACATATGCACTACACACTGCGATCTGCTAGGAATTGTGTTCCTCGGCCCAGTCCTGATCAGCACATGATTTTAATATTTATATTATAAAACGTCTAATGCTTCACTCATATTTAATTTCTTTCTTCTTTTATCAGATTTGAATATCAGACTTTTCTGCTCTCCCTGCAGAGACCACAAGTCTCACCTGGCAGAGACTGTAATATGTGGTAGGTGAGAACATATTATATAACCAGTCACTTATAAGTTATAATGTAAAAGCTACATCTGCACTACATTCTACAAGAGTGCAAATTTTGATCAGATGCCAGAGATTAAACTTCAACGAGTTGTCTCAAAATGACAACCCCTTTTATAAATGAAGTCATTCTGGTGAGTAGCGGAGGGAGAGAGTGTCTCTCCACTCTGGCTAATAGAAGGGTTTTACCCGCTTGTTATGACTATATCACCTATTAGAGCATTTGGGAAGTGCAGGGACAGAATAGCTACAAAGTATTTTTTGAAACTTTTTTATTTATCTAGAAATGTAAAATTTAAAGAAGATGAAGATCTCATTTTGGACTGTAGTTATGAATGGTATGCCAAACGGGTAGATTCACATAAAAACATGTTCATTGAGGTTCTAACAATTCTCCATATTATCTCTGCAGCATTTTGAAATCGAACCAAAAATGACGAGGAGCCCTATCTAAAACTCAAAGGCACACAGATGGGAAGATTCCGACCTGTACATACCGAAAGTCTAACCTCTGGTGTGCCAGTCAGCAACATAATATATAATGTGACAGTTAAAGGGGTTGTCCTACAAAACACATGTATCCCCTATCCACAGGATAGGAGAACGGGGGACCAAAAGTCCCCGAAGTGCTCCATGAGAAGCATGGGACTTTCGTGGTCCTGAGGACGCAGATACAATTGAATGTGACTGTCGCTAGCACCGGGGGCCCCTCCGGTGCTAGCGGCGCACCAGGCATGAGGGGGCCCAATCCATGGGCAGGCTGGTACGGGCCCCCTCATGCCTCGGACCCTGTGGCAGCTGCGGGCAGGAAGTCCTAAGAGGATTGGGGCCCCGGGCAGTTGCCAAGATTTATCAAAAGAAACCCACAAACCCCTTCAATTAATGCATTTCTTTACATTATATGAATATTAAACCCATTTCTACAAATTAAATGTTGGGGACAGCGCTCCATGATAAAATGTTGGGCCCCATACAATTCAATGATCAGGGCCCCCTTGCGCTCATTACAAATATAACCTTTTTTTATCCGGATAAATGGGGTTTGCAAATTCTATGATATACAAAGAATCTATAGCCCCCCACTACTGACACAGAATTTTCCGCCGACACAAGGCATCTAGGCTAGGGCTCCAAATTGGCACCTGCTGGTTTATGAGTTACAGAAAAATTGCAGCAATACTTCCCTAAGGGTATGTGTGCACACAAAGTAAAAAACATCTCAAAATACGGAGCTGTTTTCAAGGGAAAACAGCTCCTGATTTTCAGACGTTTTTTAACCCCTTAATGACAGGCCATTTTGCGCGTTAATGACCAAGGATTATTTTTTGTTTTTTCACGGTCGCATTCCAAGAGTCGTAACTTTTTTTTTACTCCGTGGACATAGCCGTATAAGGGCTTGTTTTTTGCAGGACGAGTTGTATTTTGTAATTGTACCATTTTAGATGCTTAAAATATATCGATTAACTTTTATTAACTTTATTTTAGGAGAGAATTGAAAATAAGCAGCTATTCCAGCATTGATTTTCACGTTATAAATTTACGCCGTTTACTATGCAGCGTAAATAACATGTTAACTTTATTCTATGGGTCGGCATGATTACGGGGATACCAAATATGTAAAGGTTTTATATGTTTTCCTACGTTTGCACAATAAAAACCCTTTTAGAAAAAAATTACTTGTTTTTGCATCGCCGCATTCCAAGAGACATAATTTTTTTATTTTTCCGTCAAGGTGGCCATATGTGGGCTTGATTTGTGCGGGCCAAGGTGTAGTTTTCATTAGTACTATTTTGGGGTACATAGGACTTATAGATTAACTTTTATTTAATTTTTTATGGGGGGAATGGGAGAAAAGAGAAATTTGCTTTTTGCGTTTTTTTTGGACACCGTTCATTCGGCGGTTTAATTAATGTGTTTATTTTATTTTTCAAGTTGTTACGATCGCGGTGATACCATATATGTGTACGTGTTATTTGTTTTGCCACTTTTACTAAATAAAACCACTTTTTGGGCAAACATTTTTTATTTGATTTTGACTGTAAATTATTATTTTTTTTTTCACAAACTTTATTTAAGGCCTCATACACAACACCCGTAGCCATGTGCACGGCTGTGATTTTCGGGTCGGCCGCGAGCCGCCCGCAAATCGCGGGCCATGCACATGGCCGCGGCCGTTATTTTCAATGAGCCCGGACTGCAGAAGACGGCCGTAATAAGGCATGTCCGTTCTTTCTGCGGTGCGGGCTCCCGAGCCATGCATGGACCGTAAAAACTACGGTCGTGTGCATGGCCCCCATAGAAATGAATGGGGCCGCAATTCTCCCGTGGATTTTCGGGGGAATTGTGGCCGCAAAAGCACGTTCGTGTGCATGGGGCCTAACTGCTTTACATTTATTTTTTTAGTCCCACCAGGGGACTTCACTATGCGATCTGCCGATCGCATATATAATGCTTTGGTATAGTTAGTATACCAAAGCATTATTGCCTGTCAGTGTAAAACTGACAGGCAATCTATTAGGCCATGCCTCGGCCATGGCCTAACAGGCATTTGCTGAAGACAGACCTGGGGGTCTTTGTTAGGCCCCCGGCTGCCATGGAAACCCGACAGCGACCCGCGATTTCTTTGCGGGGGCACCGATGGGGTGACAGAGGGAGCTCCCTCCCTCTGTCAAACACATTAGATGTCGCTGTCGCTATTGACAGCGGCATTTAATGGGTTAAACTGACGGAATCGGAGCGCGCTTCGATACCGGCAGTTGCAGCAGGAGCCAGGCTGTGTATAATAGCCGTGCTCCTGCCGTTGATCGCGTGTGTACACTGTCAGTACCCGCGCGATCACAGGACGGATATATCCGTCCTCCTGCGCGAACTAGCAGCTGCAGAGGACGGATATATCCGTCCTTCGGCGTTAAGAGGTTGATCAAACTCGCGTTTTTCGCAGCATTATTTACGGCCATTTTTGCAGCTGTTTTTCTATAGAGTCAATGAAAAACGGCTCCAAAAACGGCTGAAGAAGTGACATACACTTCTTTTTTACGTCTGCGTAAAAAACGCCCTGTCGGAACAGAACGCTGTTTTTCCCATTGAAATCAATGGGCAGATGTTTGGAGGAGTTCTGCTTCTGATTTTTCAGCCGTTTTTTGGGCTGTTTACTGCCCGAAAAACGTCTGAAAACACGTTTTTGTGGTGCTATTTATGGCGCAGCCAGATGTTACATTAAGGTCAGTTGTAAAATACAATATAAAAAGCACTACATACACTGCGTTTTTGTTTGTGGTATTTTTCTGTCCTTTTTGTGGTCAGTAGGGTTTTATTCCAAACACAGCATGCTCTGAATATAGCATTTTTTCTGTTGTTTTTTTCCCTAGGCTTCCCTATAGGACTTCAAAAAAGTCAGAAAAAAAAGCATGTACAACATTACACTTAATGAAAAATGCCACCAAAACACTACTAGACACCATAAAAAAACACTTTAACATTTTAACAAACACTGACATTTTAAAATGCATTCTTTATGTAGTTTAACATAGCAGTAAAAAAAAAATCTGTGTGTAAAAAAACGCCCCGTCGGAACCGAACGCCATTTTTCCCATTGAAATCAATGTTTGGAAGCGTTCTGCTTCAGATCTTTCAGCCGTTTTTCGGCCGTTTACGGCCCGAAAAACGGCCGAAAATAATACGTGTGAACATACCCTAAGGATTTATTCTCACATAGCAGTTGAGGTGTGGTTGAAAACCGCATTTTAAAAAAACACATGGAGTTTTACTGCAGTTTTGCGATGCGGTAAATGGCCATCCATTATTTTTCAGGTGAAACACATTTATTTTATAAGTTTCACCTGTGAAAACTATGTGGCTAATTACTGCATCACTAAATTATGACAAATTGTTATAAAACCATGTGCGTTTTTTTAACTGCACATCAACAGCTACGTATAAATACCCTAAGGGAACAAAATAATGAACCCTTCAATCCCCATACAAAAACTATAACTAAATTTCTTCCCCACATAACATTTACAGCATAGCCCCCTTACTCCACACAAAACTATGAGGGTATGTGCACACACACTAATTACGTCCATAATTGACGGACGTATTTCGGCCGCAAGTACCGGACCGAACACAGTGCAGGGAGCCGGGCTCCTAGCATCATACTTATGTACGATGCTAGGAGTCCCTGCCTCTCCGTGGAACTACTGTCCCGTACTGAAAACATGATTACAGTACGGGACAGTTGTCCTGCAGCGAGGCAGGGACTCCTAGCATCGTACATAAGTATGATGCTAGGAGCCCGGCACCCTGCACTGTGTTCGGTCCGGTACTTGCGGCCGAAATACGTCCGTCAATTACGAACGTAATTAGTGTGTGTGCACATACCCTTGGGCAGCATGCACACTTCCGTTGGCCGTTATACGGCCGCTGAAGGTTCCGTGAAACACGGACCGCGCACGGATGGCTTCCGTGTGCAGTCCCTTGTTTCACGGACCAAATCAATGAAAAGGCCGAGACTGTTCCGTCAAAAACGGACGGGAGTAAGACCTGTCCTATTTTTTACGGAACAGCCGCACGGTTCCGTTAAGACAATGTGTGCATGGCCCCATTGAAATGAATGTGTCAGGGCGCTATCAGTTAAAACAATGGATAGCACCCTAACGTAAAAAACTGAAGTGGGCATGAAGAACACACTAGGCGTAAACACTGCGGATTTTCCCCAACTTATTTCATTGTGGCAAATCAACAGCATAATACAGTAGCAGCAGTGTGGATGAGATTTGAACAAATCTCATCCACACACAACGGAAAAAAACTGCCTAAAAAAAAAAGGTTCATAAATTGACCTGCGGTGGTAAGGGGAGGTAAAACTCACAACAAAGAGCTATGTGTTGCGACTTTTGCGGCAGAAACGCTGCAATCCCAACACAAAAATCACAGATGGAAAAAAAATAAGGTATTTTTTATTTGAAGTGAATAAAAAAAGTTTATACTTACTCCGGTCGTAGTCCTAGCGGAACGATTCTCTCTTCTGAGCGCAGCCCACCCACCTCATCCCATGCGACTGCTGTAGCCAATAAAAGGCTGCAGTAGTCACATGGATTATAGCTTCATCCCAGGAGGCCGGGCCACACTCAAAAGAGAGGGACACATCACCATGACTACAGCCGTGGGTAAGTATAATTAATTTTTTTTTTGTCTGCAGGATTTCCACAGCGGACATACCACCCAAAAAAACGCACCACTATTTGATATTGGTATTCCCTGCGGCTTCCAAGAAAGATACGCTGTGTACTTTTAAGCACCGTACTTGCCCAGAGTGTTCCTACCCTAAGGGTCTCGCCCAGTGGCGGATTAAGTAGACCATAGGCCCTGGGCTGTTACCCAAAGACCCAACTTCGCCACTGCCACCCTGTTACTATTGTTAACACTTCCTTTTTGTCCAGGCATTAACAAATGGGTGTTACGACTCCCCTTGTCAAAAGGCTGTGTCCCTACATACTGACAGTCTCCAACCATCTCTGACAGTATCGCACTCTGTAGGGACACATTCTCCTGACAAGGGGAATAGTAACACTCATTTCTCTATCAGTCCTAGACTGCACAAAGACTTTTTGTGAAATACAAGGATTTCCTATAATAAACATGTCAGGAGAGATGACAGATTCTCTATAAATCTAGTGACTCACGTTGTTTTTTTTCCTCTTTTCTACTCCATCCGGTCCAGACTTCATGATGACTTGTCCCGGCCATGACCCATTTCTGCACAATTTGGCACTCAGATGTCTTCGGCTCCTTACTTTTCCAACATTTCCACACCTATAAACAAAGATAAAATTATCATGGTGCTACACACTGTGCCCTTAAATATAATAGCACTAAACACTGCGCCCCAGAATAAAATAGTACCAAATGCTTTGCCCCTAAATATTATAGCACCATAGACTGCGCCCCTGAATATAATTGTCTCAAACACTGTAAAGTAAAGTACCACATACACACAGTGCCCCGAGTAGATAGCGCCACACACAGCCCCCTGAACATAGCGCCACACAAAGCCTCTGTAGATAGCATCACACACACATCCCCCAGTAGATCGCGCCACACCCCCCCCCTATAGATAGCGCCACACCCACTGTGAGTAGCGCCACCCTCTGTAGAGAGCGCCGCACACATCCCCCTGTGGATAGCGCCACCCCCCTGTGGATAGCACCACACACCCCCTGTAGAGAGCGCCACACACATCCCCCTGTGGATAGCACCACCCCCCTGTGGATAGCACCCCCCCGTGGGTAGCCCCACTCACATCCCCCTGTAGATAGCATTACACGCACCCCTACCTATAGATAGCACCACACACATCCCCCTGTAGATAGCGCCGCCCCCTGCAGATAGTGCCAAACCCCCTGCAGATAGCGCCACACGCAGCCCCTGTAGATAGCACCACACATACCCGCTGTAGATAGCATCACAGAGCCCCCTGTAGATAGTGCCACACACAGCCCCCTGTAGATAGCTTCATACAAAGACCCCTGTAGATAGCGCCACACACAGCCCCCTGTAGATAGAGCCACACACAGCCCCCTGTAGATAGAGACACACACAGCCCCCTGTAGATAGAGCCACACACTGCCCCCTGTAGATAGCGCCACACAAAGACCGCTGTAAATAGCGCTACACAGCCCTCCCCCTATTTAAATAGCACCACACTGCCCCTGTAGATAGCGCTACACACAGACCGCTGTAAATAGCGTCACACAGCCCTCTCCCTCTTGGATATAGTGCCACACAGCCCCCCTTATATATAGTGCTACACAGCAATCCCCCCTTAGATATAGTGATACACAGCACTCCCCCTTCTATATAGTGCTATACAGCAATCCCCCCTTGTATATAGCGCCGCATAGCACCACCCCTCCTTGTATATAGTGCTACACAGCGCCTCCCCCCCTTGGACCTGCAGCTCTTGTAATTGCTCAGTATAATGTCCCCCACAGCTGCCCCTACAGTATAATGTCCCCCATAGCTGTCCCCACAGTATATTGTCACCGATAGCTGCCCCATACAGTATAATGCCCCACATAGAATATAATGCCCAATATGGCTGCCCCATACACTATAATGCCCCATACAGTATAATGCCCCATACAGTATAATGCCCCCATAGCTGCTCCATACTGTATAATGCTCTCCATAGCTGCCTCATATTGTATTATGCTCTCATAGCTATCCCATACTGTATAATGCTCTCCATAGTTTGCCCATACTCTATAATGCCCCCTATAGCTGCCCCATAAAGTTTAATGCCCTAAATAGCTGATCCATAAAGTATAATCCCCCTTATAGCTGCCCCATACAGTATAATGCCCTGATAGCTGCCACACAATATAATGCCCTCAATAGCTGCCCCATACAGTATAATGTTCCCCTTAGCTGTCCTATACAGTATAATGCCTCCATATGTATGTACCTAATAGAAAAATAATAACAAAATTACTTACCTATCCCCGTTCACAGGACGGGTTGAGGATGCTTCTCCTCCTCTGCACTGTCCCATGAGTGACTCAGTGCAGACAGGCTTGATGATGTCACTATACCGTGCCTGCCTGTGCCGAGCCGCTCACGGCAGAGTGAACGCTGGCGTGAGGCTCAGTTGGATGCGGGACCAGCACGGTCAGCACTGTGTGGCAACGGGGGCCCTGTGACCCACAGGCTTAGGGGTCCGGTCTCAATTGCGACCGTTGCGACCCCTATAGCTACACCACTCTCCACAGCGGCAGCTAGCGGTTCGGGTGGTTCTGGAAGCCTCGGGCTCTGGGCAGCCGCCCGAACCGCCCATATGATCCGCCATTGGTCTTGCCACACATTATGGTTTGGCAGTGGTTTTCGGCCAATTGCTTTATAACCATGCTATTGGCCACAGTTTTGTGAAAATTGTTGCAAAAAAAATACAACCGTAACCTACGGATGTAGCCATCTTTAACTTGATTCTGATAACTTGCTGCAATGTGATATCAGACAACAAAAGCCATTGAAAAGTCATTGAAAAAGTCAAGATAAGAGATCTAGCCATTGTTTATTTAATGCGTTAAAAGTCAAGGTAAAGATGGCTACATCTGTATGAATAGATGCTAAATATGTCCCCACACACATAGCATTCACAGCCAAGTCCCCGTATCCCCACACAAAACTATATATTAAGAAGTCCCCTTATACCTCCACACATCATTTACAGTCAATTCCTCCCTCCCCCACAAAAAATGTATACAGAATCCCCCACACAACTTTTACAGTAAAGTCCCCCCTTCCACACAAAAAGGATTTATACAGAATCCCCTCCCTCACACATAAGACTTATAGTCAAGTTCCCCCTCCAACACAAAATCGATTTATAAAGAATCTTTTCCCCTACGCATAGCACTTACAGCTCCCCCTACCTGCACAGCACATAAACAACAACGCAACTTACCAATCCTGAGCTCCGTGGAGGAATCTTCTTGTTGTCATCGGCCTCATACAAGTTGCAGGCAGGCAGGAGAGCTGTGTGTAAGGCTGCTCCTCCCCAGCCCTTTCTTCCTCCATCCTCTCTGCTTGTCTGCTAGGTAAATAGATGTGGCAAACCCTTCAACACAATCCATGGTAATCACTTGTACAGGCAGAGTGTGTGACCACTGGCCGGTGGCATTATATGACGTCCTATCTGTTGTACAATGCAGCTGCCCAGAGCGCACACACTCTGCCTGTGCAGGGGAACACCATGGATTACGTTAAACTGCTCCAGCTTCTGTCCCCAACACTTCCCTGCTCTGCCCAAACTTTTCTTTTATAAATTTTATGGCAAAGGGCGGCCACAGCCCTAAACTTCTACATGTCCCCTAGCCCAGTAGCCCTGGCTGGTATTGGGTATGTAACATTTATAAGATACTCTTAGAATTAATAACAAAAAACAGTTATGTACTTGTACCTGAGCTAAACAAATCTTATCAGATTTCTATTTGATATCAATTATTGATCAGGAGATTCAGTTTTGATACTACTTTAGTTTTATGCAGTTCTCGGGATTGATCCATTTAGGTTCTGTTCAAACTGGAATTTCTCCCTACTTTTTTCTTGTCCCTTTATTTTACAGAAAAATGTTAGTTCAATAGGATGCTTGAGCAGAGGCGTAGCTAGGCTCTCCAGCACCCGGGGCAAAGATTCAGATTGGCGCCCCCCCCCCAACTTATTTCCCGACATCTCCTTCCCCCTCGCCATGTTTTCTATCCCTACCAATCAATGAGATGTAATTTTTTGTTCACAATTTTTTTAATATAACTTGAGTATAAAAGCATTTCTACATTTGACAAGTTCTATAATGTAATTAACATAAAAATAAATTAAAAGAAAATAAATTAGAGGCCACACACAGCCCCCTGTAGATAGCGCCACACAGCCCCCCTCTTGTAGATAGCGCCACACAGCCCCCCTCTTGTAGATAGTGCCACACACAGCCCCCAGTAAATAGTGCCACACACAGCCCCCCTTGTAGATAGTGCCACATTACAAACAGATAGTGCCCATTTACAAAGGGGCAGCGTCCTGCTGCCTCTTTGTAAATAGCGCCACACCCCCCCCCCTTTTAAATAGCGCCACACTGTGAACAGACCGGTGAGCGGTAGCCTACCGATACCACTCTCCGCTCTGCCTGGTGTGACTTACCGGAGGAGCCGAGGAGGTCATTCGGCGCAGGCAGCGGCGGAGTTCCTTCTGACTAGGGTTGGTGACAGCCAGGGCCGGCCTTCGCTTGGATGGCGCCCTTTGCGGGACTCTCTATTGCCGCCCCCTACACAAACCAAAAATTAACCACATATATAGACACGCTGGAACATATATACTGTACATACATAAAGACAGATATTTAGACATACAGGTAAATATACATACACACATCTGGAATATATACATACAGGTAAATATATAGACGTACAGACACATATACACACACACACACACACACACACCGGCAGATAAATACACAGACAGGGACATATACAAATACATAAAAGGCACAAATATACAAGCACAAAGACACATTCACAAACAGACCCATATATACCCACACAGTCACATATATACCCAGTACAGATAATGTAGTAGATGTTGCCTGCAGTCCTATGTAACAACACAGATAACACAGTGAATGCTCTCTAAATACAGATAGTAGTGTTACCTGCAGTCCTATGTAACACCACAGATAACACATTGTAGCAGAGCTGAGATTGTAATTTAGCACTATGTGTTATCTGTGGTGTTACATAGGACTGCAGGCAACAGCTACTACATTATCTGTACTCAGAGAGTTATCACTGTGCTATCTGTGGTGTTACTTAATTGAAAGGGGGGCCCGGCAACTGCCGCGACTTGCCTTTGGTAGAAAAAAACAGGCCCCTGCAATGGGGCCTGTTCTTTTCACCAAAACAATGTCGTGAGCTGCGGGCCCCCCTCTCGTAAAACACCAACGTGAGGTGCGGGCCCCCCTCTCTTAAAACACCGCCCGCTTGCGCGCGCGCGCTGGACCGCAAACGCGCGCGCATGAAGGTCCGCAGGCACGCGCCCGCGCGCGAACGACCGGGCGTGCCAGCGCGCAACCTGCTCGTGCCCGCACCACAAGAACATCCCCGAACATCCCCGGCGCACAGACTACTTACCTGCTGGCCCGCCTCCGCCTCCTCCTCCTCCTTCTCCGCCTCCTCCTTCTCCGCCTCCTCCTCCGCCTTCTCCGCCTCCCTCAAGAGCGTAGCTACGTAAGGAGAGGGGGAGGAGTCCAGTTGTTGCGCGGTGGCAGGAGTTCGTCGATCAATTTTCTGGAGCCTGGAGGTGAAGGACGACATCTGGACCGAAGACATCGCCTGACGAGGACTGGAGTGGGAGCAGTTCTTCTGACACAGTGAGTAAAATGTCTCAAAGTGGACAAACTGCCTATTTAGAGACCGGCAGCAGCTCCAGGAGCGACATCATAAGGGTAGGAACACACTAGGCGGATATGCTGAGTAAAACTACACAGCTTATCCGCCCCGGTAGCCGCAGGGAATTCCGACAGCAAAACCGCACCAAATAGTGGCGCAGGTTTCGTGACGCATGTCCGCTGCGGGAATCCTGCAGGGAAAAAAAAAAGTTTAGACTTGCCCTGGCCGTAGTTTAGGTGACGCGTCTCTCTCTTTTGAACGTAGCCCCGCCTCCTGGGATGACGCTGTAGACCATGTGACCGCTGCAGCGGTCACATAGGATGAAACGTCATGACATGAGGCCGGGCTGCGCTAAGAATAGAGGATCGCGTCACCAGGACTACGGCCGGGGTAAGTCTAAACTTTTTTATAAATTTAAAAAAGTACCTTTTTTTTTTCTCATTTGTGATTTTTGCGGTAGAACCGCAGCATTTCCGCAACAGAGGAGCAGCGATTCCACAGAATAAATTGACATGCTGCGGCTTAAAAAGCCACACTGCAGGTACATTTTTTTTGCAGTGTGTGAATGAGATTTGTTCAAATCTCACCCACTCTGCTTCGACTGTGATACGCTGCGGATTATCCACAATAAAATGTGTTGCATAAAATCCGCTGTGTTCATGCCTAGTGTGTTCCTACCCTAAGGCCGGATTCACACGAGCGTGTGCTTTTTGCGCGCGCAAAAACGTGGCGTTTTGCGCATGCAAAAGGTCCATAACAGCTCCGTGTGTCAGCAGCGTATGATGCGTGGCTGCGTGATTTTCGCGCAGCCGCCATCATTATGACACACTGTTTGTATGTTTGTAGCACGTGGTGCTTTTCTGTTTTCATTCATAGTTTATACTGCTGCGGAAGTGCTGGGCGTGATTTTCACGCACCCATTGACTTCAATGGGTGCGTGATGCTCGAACAATGCACAAATATCGGACATGTCGTGAGTTTTACGCAGCGGACACACGCTGCGTGAATCTCACGGACAGTCTGCACGGCCCCATAGAGTAACATAGGTCCGTGCGAGGCGTGTGAAAATAACGCACGTTGCACGGATGTATTACACGTTCGTCTGAATAAGCCCTAACAATAAGGCCCTGTTCACAGAGTTTTTGGGCCTTGATATTGACTCGGACACTGCGTCAGAATCAGCACCAAACAACTTCCAAAACCGCCTCCCATTGATTTAATCTGAAATCAATGGGAGCCAGTCGCGGAAAAAAGAAAGAGCAGCACGTCCTTTCTTGCCGCGGTTCTGCCTCTGACCTCCCATCGAAATCAATGGGAGGCAGAAAATGCATTTTTCCCTGCGTTTTTTGTCTGCTGTCCTCAATCGCCGCAGGCAAAAAACGCGGCAAGATAGTGTGGGCAGGTCAAAATCTGCCTCAAAATTCGGTGCGCGGTTCCAGGCGGTCGCGGGTGCGCATGCGCGGGAGTTTGCGGGTGCGCGCGATCGGTCTCACGGGCGGCGGTGTTTGACGGCCCCCATGACGAACCCCATGCTACCCAGGGCCGCCATCAGGGGGGTATTATGGGTACTGATGTGAGAGGCCCGGCCAAACCTAATTGAAAGGGGGGCCCGCAGCTCACGACATTCTTTTGGTGAAAAAAACGGGCCCCATTGCAGAGGCCTGTTTTTTTTCTACCAAAGGCAAGTCGCGGCAGTTTGCCGGCCCCCCTTTCAATTAGGTTTGGCCGGGCCTCTCACATCAGTACCCCTAATACCCCCCCTGATGGCGGCCCTGGGTACCATGATATAGTGCTGGACGAAGTACCGTTAACAGGCGGTGCCACGGTAGGGGGGCCCAGAAAATTTAGCTGTAGGGGGCCCTGAAATTCCTGATGGCGGCCCTGACTGCAGGTAATACTACTACATTATCTGTACTCAGAGAGATATGACTGTGTTATCTGTGGTGTTACACAGGACTGCAGGTAACAGCTACTATATTATCTGTACTGTGTAGCAGAGCTGAGATTGTAATTTAGCACACAGTACAGATAATGTAGTAGATGTTCCCTGCAGTCCTATGTAACATCACAGATAACAGTCATATCTCTCTGAGTACAGATAATGTAGTAGATGTAAGAGACAAACAAATGCAGAGACACAGACACACACTGTAACATTTACACATACAAACACAGAGACACACATTAGGGTATGTGCACACACACTAATTACGTCCGTAATTGACGGACGTATTTCGGCCGCAAGTACCGGACCGAACACACTGCAGGGAGCCGGGCTCCTAGCATCATAGTGATGTACGATGCTAGGAGTCCCTGCCTCGCTGCCGGACAACTGTCCCGTACTGTAATCATGTTTTCAGTACGGGACAGTAGTTCCACGTAGAGGCAGGGACTCCTAGCATCGTACATAAGTATGATGCTAGGAGCCCGGCTCCCTGCACTGTGTTCGGTCCGGTACTTGCGGCCGAAATACGTCCGTCAATTACGGACGTAATTAGTGTGTGTGCACATACCCTTACACACAGACACTCGCCATGTCTCCTTGCTGACAGGTCAGGACGGACTGTGTGTGGGCGGAGCTTCCTCTTCTGCTTCTCGGCAGAGCACAGGCAGATGCAGGAAGGCTGCAGCACGGGAGTGGACCTGTCCCCTGACCTGAGTCATCTGACCTCATGTCACTGACGTGAGGTCAGGTGACTGGACTGGTCCACTCCCTGGCCGTCACAGACCCCAGTCGGAACGCCGTAATGTCCTGGCTCTTCCTAAGCTGCTGCAGGTGTCCCACATACGGGGCGCCTGTCAGCAGCGATCAGCTGCTCTTCGGCGCCCCCCTATCAGTATCCTCCAGGCTGCGCCCGGGGCACATGCCCCGCCTGCCCCCCCCTAGCTACGCCCCTGGCTTGAGCCATCAGTTGACTTGAGTTAGCCTCTATTCTGTCAGGTTTTCATTGCCCCAGTTAGAATATCATAGCCTGCTTATTATTTAACCCAAATATAAAAAAAACACATAAACTGACAGATCCCATTAAAGTTAATGAGATATATAAACAATTGCATTGCAAATGCTTCTATAGGGAGCAGTAATCCAGAACAACAGGAAATATTCACAGGAGACTGATAAGCAGCTAAAGTATAGAGAAAACATAAGATCTCTGCACAAGTTCCATTCAGAGCTTACATGTAAATAGCAGTATTCTATAAGATAAAAGTATCAAAAGAGCTTCTGGAAAAAGAGCCAGTATAGAGACAAAAGGTCAAGCACAAGCCTCCTCTATTTTCAACAAAAAACAACAAAAAATTCCCCCTCAAAAAACATATAAACATCCTCCAGAACACTTCTCTACAAAAAATATCTCCTTAATCCCCCTACAAAGGAAAAAAAAAAATCTCAAAATCATATCCCAAAAAATTCCCCCCAAAAATCTTCCCTTCCATATTCTTCCCTACTCTACTCCGCAAGAAAAAAAAAAAAAGAAATTGACTGCAGAATTTATTTATTTATTTATTTTCCACTCCTTAGTAGGCATAGGGGGTGCAGAGATGTCTGCCCAAAGGTCCGTCTGCAAAATAAGAAGACACCGCATTATAAGTTGCACATGGTGGGGGCTCTGGTAACAATTTTGTATTGGGCCCTGGATCTTGAAGTTACGCCTCTATGTTTGGTTGTGTGCAGGGGCGTAACTAGGAAAGACTGGGCCCCATAGCAAACTTTTGACTGGGGCCCCCCCTCTGCTGGGTATCACACAACCCCCCCTTGTAGATAGTGCCTCCCTATAGATTCCACCACACAGCGCCCCCCTATTGATAGCACCATACACAGCCCCCTGTAGATAACATCTGACAGCCCCAATCCCCCCTGTAGATAACGCCATACAGCCCCCTGTATATAACGCCATACAGCCCCCATGTAGATAATGGCAAACAGCCCCCCTGTAGATAACGCCATACAGACCTCCCTGTAGATAACGTCATAAAGACCCCCTGTAGATAACACCATACAGAACCCCCCCTGTAGATAACACCATACAGAACCCCCCACGTAGATAATGCCATACAGACCCCCTCGTAGATAACGCCATATAGCCCCTCCAAAAAACGGCCTATAGTTTGTCCTACAAAAGAGATGTATCCCCTAGCCACAGGATAGGGGATACATGTGTGATCGCTGGCAGCGATAAGGAGAACGGGGGACCGAAAGTCCCCCCAAGTTCTCCATGACAAACCTCGGACTTCCGGAGTCTGCTCAGTTCAATAAAAATGAAAGGTGCGCTGGTCACGCATGCGCACAAGCGCGACCAGTGCAGAATTAATTTCTATGGAGCTGCAGACAGACCCCGGAAGTCCGAGGTCTGTCATGGAGAACTTCGGGGAACTTTCGGTCCCCCGTTCTCCTTATCAATGGGCGTCCCAGCGATCACACATGCATCCCCTATCCTGTGGATAGGGGATGCATGTCTTTTGTAGGAACAACCCCTTTAGTGGCGTCACGCTGTAGCAGCCATAGCGGCTGCTAGCGGAGCCTCTGGCCATGGGGGGGGGGCGTAGCGGCGGGTGGCACGAGCCCCCACATGCTGCGGGCCCCGTAGCAGCCGCTACGGCTTCTATATCGGTAGTTACGCCACTGGTTGTGTGAATGCCTGCAATTGCTAATTTAGATTCTGAAACTCATGGGCGACAGGTGCCTACATAATTGAGCATTTTCACTATAAAGAGCTACAGAATTAGTCATCACATTTTAAATATTAGGTAATGTATTAATTACTGTGCATCCTTGGCTTAACAAAACCACATCTAATTTCACTAATAATAAAAAATGTATTCAAAGATTACACCAGAAAAAAAAGAAACCGATCAGCCCCTTAAAGGCTATGTTCATAAACTTAGATGTGACCATTTGTAGCTAGATTATTCATGTCAGAGACACGTAGGAACAGCGTTTAGCCAAGCCATCAGTCCTGCTGACCTGACGGAATCAGCTTTGACAGCAAGGTACACAGAAGCTGTATCTAAAAAAGCACCAGAAAAAAAGAAACAGATCAGCCCCTTAAACCCTTACCGCACCAGGACGCACCGGTACGTCCTTTATTGCAGTGCTTTAACGCACCGGGACGTACCGGTTCGTCCTGGCTAAAAAATGTCACCCTGTCAAAGGACAAGGGGACAGAACTGTGCCGTCAACTGTTTATGAAAGTTGATCGGAACAGTAAGACCGCAGGGGACCAATCACAGCGGTCTCCTGCCGGCGATCGCTGTGATTGGTCAGTCACAGCTCCATGACGTGGTGTATGTGATAGAGCTGGCTCAAAAGCTGAGCCAGCGATATCACCGCCGATTATTAGCTGTCCGACACCCCACTGCAACGGCCAGGACCAGAGCTAGGCTCCGATCCGGCCGATTAACTCCTTAGATGCATCGATCAACGCGATCGATGCATAGAAGTGTCTTGTAGCCTGTCGGCAACCACGATGGTTGCCACGGGCGCGGGTGTCAGCTGTTTGTCACAGCTGACATCGTGCTCCAACGGCCAGGACCGCAGCTAGGCTCCGATCCGGCCGATTAACCCCTTAGATGCAGCTATCGCTGCATCTAAGTGATTAGATCGCACCCTATGGTTGCTAATGACAACCATCGGCACCCGCGGGTGTTCCGATGGTTACTATTGCAACCGTAGCCTAACAATCGCTTCCTAGTACGGAAGCCTATTAGGCCCCGCCGGGAGGCGAAGCCTAATAGGCTTGCTGTCAGTGAATAGCTGACAGCTCTAATACAATGCACTATGTAGGTAGTGCAGTGTATTAGAATAGCGATCAGGGATTCATGCCTTCAAGTTCCCTAGTGGGACACAAAAAAAGTTAAAACAAGTTAATAAAAATGTTGTAAAATAGTAAAAAAAAAATAAGTTTCATGTTAAAAAACACTATAAGGCTATGTTCACACGGAGTATTTTGGGGGAGGAATATCTGCCTCAAAGTTCCAAACGGAATTTTGAGGCAGATATTCCTCCCCCAAAATACTCCGTGTGAACAGCAATTATCGCGCCGTTTTTCGCCCGCGGCCATTGAGCGCCGCGGGCATAAAACAGCGAGATATACGCTTTCTCCTGCCTCCCATTGAAGTCAATGGGAGGTCGGAGGCGGAAGCGCCCGAATATAGGGCATGTCGCTTCTTTTTCCCGCGAGGCAGTTTTACTGCTCGCGGGAAAAAGACGCCGACGCCTCCCATTGAAATCAATGGGAGGCGTTCTCGGGCCGTTTCTGCCGAGTTTTGCGACGCGGTTTCCGCGTCAAAAAACTCGGCAAAAGACCCCGTGTGAACATAGCCTAACAGCCTTTTTTCCTATAATGTCTTTTATTATAGGAAAAACCAAAAAACATAAAAAAAGTACACATATGTGGTATCCCCGCATCCGTAACGACCCAAACTATAAAAATATCATGTTATTTTACCCGTACGGTGAACACCATAGAAAAATTTAATAAAAAGCTATTCCAGAATCGCTGTTTGTTAGTCACTACCCCTCGCAAAACAGAATAAAAAAAGGGATCTAAAAGTTGCATGTACCCCAAAATTACAATATTAAAAACTGCAGCCCGTCCCGCAAAAAACAAGCCCTCCCACAGCTTTTTGGACGGAAAAATAAAAAAGTATTGGCTCTCAGAATTACAGGTTTTTGGTCACCTTGCTTGCCAAAAAAATGAAATACAAAGTGATCAAAAAGTCGCAAGTACCCCAAAATAGTACCAATGAAATCTACAGATTGTCCCGCAACAAGCCCTCACACGGCTCCAGTGGAGAAAAAATAAAGAAGTTCTGGCTCTCAGAATATGGTGATGCAAAATGTGCAGAGTGTTCCAAAAGCGGATAAGATCTGGCACCATTTATCAGTGCGACACCGGCCAGCCACACATCTATGAAATATTATTTATTTACCCAATTATTATACCCTCTTATTATACCCTGATGTTCTCTGCCCAGCTTACATATGCCCCCACATCATAAACTGAAATGCCAGCAAAACCCCAAACAAAACTATTACTAAGCAAAATCTGCGCTCCAAAAGCCAAATGGCGCTCCCTCCCTTCTGAGCCCTGCAGCGTGCCCAAGCAGCAGTTTACGTTCACATATATGGCATCGCCATACCCGGGAGAACCCGCTTAACAGTTTGAGGTATTTGTCTTCAGTGGCACGAACTGGGCACAAAATTTTGTGCACTAAAATGCCATATACCTGTAGAAATTTGCAATTTTCACTTTGCACCATCCACTGAGCATTCATTTCTAATAGAAAAAACTTTCTAATATATAAGGCCCTCAAAGCCACTTCAGAACTGAACTGGTCCCTGTAAAAATAGCCTTTTGAAATTTTCTTGAAAATGCGAGAAATTGCAGCTAAAGTTTTAAGCCTTGTAACGTCCTAGAAAAATAAAAGGACGTTCAAAAAATGATGCAAACATAAAGTAGACATATAGGAAATGTTAACTAGTAAATATTTTGTATGGTATTACGATCTGTTTTACAAGCAGATACATTACAATTTAGAAAAATTAAGATTTTTGCAAATGTTCTCTAAATTTTGGTGTTGTTTACAAATAAATATTGAATTTAACGACCAAATTATTTCAGTATCATAAAGTACAACATGTCACGAGAAAACAATCTCAGAATCGCTTGTATAGGCAAAAGCATTCTGGAGTTATTACCACATAAACTAACACGTCAGTTTTGCAAAAATCGGCTGTGTCCACAAGGCCAAAACAGGCGTAGACACTAAGGGGTTAAAGGCTATGTTCATAAACTTAGATGTGACCATTTTTAGCTAGATTATTCATGTCAGAGACACGTAGTAACAGCGTTTAGCCAAGCCATCAGTCCTGCTGACCTGACGGAATCAGCTTTGACAGCAAGGTACACAGAAGCTGTATCTAAAAAAAGCAACATTTTTTTTTATAAAAAAAATAATATTTCAAAGTTGCTTCAAATCACCTAAAACATTGTTTTATTTAAAAAAAATTAGATCAAATGTGTACACGGCCTTTAAGTGTTGTGAGTGGGGAATAAGTGTTCGGGTATGTGCACAGACAAACTCAAAAACGTCTGAAAATACAAAGCGGTTTTCAAGGGAAAACAGCTCCTGATTTTCAGACGTTTTTTAAGCCCCTCGTGATTTCCGCAGTGTTTTTTTCGGCTGTTTTTGGAGCTGTTTTTCTATAGAGTCTATGAAAAACTGCTCCAAATATGGCTGAAGAAGTGAAATGCACTTCTTTTTTGCGGCCATTTTTTTACGTGGCCGTTTTGAAAAACGGCCGCAATAAAACACGGCCCGTCAGAACAGAATGCCGTTTTTCCCATTGAAATCAATGGGCAGATGTTTGGAGGCGTTCTGCTTCCGATTTTTCAGCCGTTTTTCGGGCCGTTTATGGCCCGAAAAACGGCTGAAAACACTCCGTGTAAACATACATTGTCAGTTTTCATACACAGGATAATATGCCATATATATCATATTACAAAGTAAGCAAAAATAAAAATCATCAATAAAAGAAAATTATTTTATCGGACTAAAATAAAAAGGAACAAACATTCACAAAAGCTAAATTAAGAATATTAGGTATCCCCATAACCATAACAATCCGTTCAATAAATAAGTAACACTATTTTTTGGTAAATGACATAGCAGCAAAAAAAAAAAAATCTGAGCAAATATAGTTTTTTTCTGCATTTTCCCCATATTCTGAACGTGTAAAAATGTAACACTAATATATGTGTACATCAAAATGACGCCCTAACATAATACAATTGCCATAATTACAATTTGCCACAAAAAGATCTCATGCAGACATGTCAGAGTAAAAATAAACATTTTAATATGGTCAGAATGTAGACAGGCAAAATCAAAATATTATTTGAGTCCTGAAGGCTAAAACTGACCAAATCCGGAATGGCTTAATATTGTCTTAAATAACAAACAAAAAAACAAAACACGCTTCCATTTTATTTAACCCCTTGGAGACCCAGTCACTTTTGGCCTCATGGACACAGCCTATTTTTTCAAATCTAACATGGGTCACTTTATGTGGTAATGACTTAGGTATGCTTTTACTTATCCAAGCGATTCTGATATTGTTTTCTCGTGACATATTGTACTTTATATTAGTGAAAAAATGTGATTGATAAATTCAATATTTATTTGTGAAAAACACCAAAATGTTGAGCAAATTTGGAAAAATTTGCATTTTTATAAATTTTAATGCATCTGCTTGTAAGACAGATAGTAGTACCACATAGTGGTACTAGTTACTAGGTTACATTTCTCATATGTCTACTTTATGTTTGATTCATTTTTTGAACATCCTTTTATTTTTCTAGGGTGTTACAAGGCTCAGAAATTTAGCAGCAATTTCTCCCATTTTCAAGAAAATTTCAAAAGGCTATTTTTTCAAGGACCAATTCGGCTCTGAAGTGGCTTTGAGGGCCTTATATATTAGAAAGTTCCCATAAATCACCCCATTGTAAAAACTGCACCCCTCAAAGTATTCAAAACATCATTAAGTAAGTGTCTTAACCCTTTAGGCATTTCACAGGAATTAAAGCAAAGTGGAGGTGAAATGTACAAATAAATTTTTTTTTGCCGAAATTCATTTGTAATAATTTTTTTCCTGTAACACAGAAGGTTTTACCAGAGAAACACAACTCAATATTTATTGCCCAGATTCTGCAGTTTTTAGAAATATCCCACATGTGGCCCTAGTGTGCTAATAGACAGAAATACAAGCCTCAGAAGCAAAGGAGCACCTAGAGGACTTTCAGGCCTCCTTTGTATTAGAAAATATTTTAGGCACCATGTCAGGTTTGAAAAGATCTTGTGGTGTCAAAACATGGGAAAACCCTTAAAAAGACACCATTTTGGAAACTACACCACCAAGGAATTAATCTAGGGGTATAGTAAGCATTTTGATCCCACAGTTTTTTTGCAAAATTTCTTTGAAGCCATAAAAATGAAAATCTAAATTTTTTCAAATAAAACATACAATGTTTTTATTTTTACAAGGAATAAAGGCGGAAAAGCACCCCAACATTTGTAAATCAATTTCTCCCGATTACGGAAATACCCCATATGTAGTCATAAACTTATGTTCGAACAAACGGCAGCCCTCAGAAGGGAAGAAGCACCATTTGGCTTTTGGAGCTCAAATTTTGCTATAATGGCTTTCGGTGCCATGTTGCATTTTCAAAGCCCCCGAGGGACAAAAACTGTGAAACCCCCCAAAAGTTACCCCATTTTGGAAACTACACCCCTTATGGAATTTATCTAGGGGTATAGTGAGCATTTTGACTCCACAGATTTTTTGCAGAATTAATTGGAAGTAGGCTGTGAAAATGAAAATCTAAATGTTTTCCCATGAAATGTAGATTTAGCTTAGATTTTTTTCATTTTTACAATGGTAAATGAGAAAAAGCACCCCAATATTTTTAAAGCAATTTCTCCTGAGCACGGAAATAAACTATATATGGACATAAGTTGCTGTTTGCAACCCACGGCAGGGCTTAGAAGGGAAGGAGCATTATTTGGCTTATGGAACTCAAATTTAGCTGGAATAGTTTGCGGCGCCAAGTCACATTTGCAAAGCCCCTGCGGGACCAAATCAGTGGAAACTCCCCAAAAGTGACCCCATTTGGGAAACTACACCACTGAAGGAATTTATTGAGGGGTATTGTAAACATTTTGACCCCACTGTTTTTTTGCAGAATTTAGTGTAATTATGCTTGAAATTGAAAATTACATTTTTTTCGGATAAAACATGGAAATTCTAAATTTTTACAAGGAATAAAGGAGAAAATGCACCCTAACATTTGAAAAGCAATTTCTCCTGATTACGGCAATATCCCATGTGTGGTAATAAACTGCTTTTTGGACACTCAGAAGGGAAGGAACGACATTTGGCTTTTAAAGCTCAAGTTTTGCTGGAATAGTTTTTGGGTGTCCTGCGCATTTGCAAAGCCCCTGAGGGACCAAAACAGTGGAAAGCCCCCAAAAATTACCCCATTTTGGAAACTAAAGCCCTCAAGGAATTTATTGAGGGGTACAGTAAGCATTTAGACCCCACATGTTTTTTTCTTAGTGGAATTAGGCCGTGAAAATGAATATCAAAATTTTTTACAATAAAATGTAGATTTTTTTTTATAAGTGATAAAGAAGAAAAAGCACCCCAACATTTGTAAAGCAATTACTCCCGAGTACGGAAATACCCCACATGTGGTCATAAACTGCTGCTTGGACACACGGCAGGGCTCGGAAAGGCAGGAGCAGTATTTGGCATTCAGATTTTGCTGATTTGATTTTTGGGCACCATGTCGCATTTGCAAAACCCTGAGATACCAGAGTACAGTGGAAGCCCCCAAGAAGTGACCCCATTTTTGAAACTACACCCCTGAGGGCATTTATCATTTGCCTGGACAAATGACAGGGCTCAGAAGTGCAGAACAACATGCTCATGTGAGGCTTATTTTGGTGATTTTCACAGCATTGACCCACAATTGCAGGGCTCTGCGGTCAAATATTAAAACAAATCCCCAAGTAGTGACCCCTATCTTCGAAACTACACCCCATAGGGTATATTAAGGGGTGTAGTGAGCATTTTGACCCCACGTGTTATTTTCATTACAAATGAATGCATAGCGGATGGCGCAAAGTAAAAATTTAAATTTTCCACTGAGTTGTCATTTTAGTGCACAATATGTTGTGCTCAGTTTTTGCGACTGAAGACAAATACCTCATAAAATGTTAAGCAGGTTCTCCAATGTATGGCGATGTCATATATGTGGACGTAAACTGCTGTTTGGGCACACTGTAAGGTTCAGTAGGAAGGGAACGCCATTTGGCTTTTGGAGCGCAGATTTTGCTTGGTAGTTTTTCTGTTTGGGGATTTGCTGGTATTTCAGTTTATAATGTGGGAGCATATGTAAGCTGTTCGGAGTACATCAGGGCATATGTAAGCTATGCGGAGTACATCAGGGCGTAATAAGAGGGTATAATAATGCGGTAAATAAATAATAATCTGCAGATGTGTGGCCAGTTAAATGGTGCCCAATTTTATCCGCTTTTGGAACATTCTGCACATTTTGTGTCACCAGAACTTTTTTATGTTTTCTCCACCGGAGCTGTGTGAGGGCTTATATTTTCATTGGTACCATTTTAGGGTACATGCGATTTTTTTTAATCACTTTTTATTCCATTTCTGGAAGATTTTTGTTCTTTTTTTTGTTTTACAGTGCTCACTGTGGGCTATAAATGCCATTTTACTTTATTTCGTGGGTCGATACGATTACGACGCTACCATATGTATATAGGTTTTTTATGTTTTACAGTGTTTGCATAATAAAATCACTTTTGTGTTTAATAATTTTTTTTGTGTCACCATATTCTGAGAGCCATAACTTTTTCATTTTTCATCAAAAAAGTGCGGTGTTCACCGTGCAGGAAAAATAACATTATAGTTTTACAGTTTGGGTCGTTACGGATGCAGTGATACCAAATATGCATACTTTTTTTTTACCTTTTCCTTTTTTTCCTATAATAAAAGACTTATTAACAAAAAAAAACCCTGCCTTTTTTCCTATAACTTGAAAATTTTATTTTTACACTTTTATTCAACATTTTTATTAACTTTTTGTTTTGTCCCACTAGGGGACTTGAAGACCTGCACTTTTATTCTTTACTGTAATACATTGCACTATCCACGTAATGCAATGCATTAGAGCTGTCAGTTATTCACTGACAGTAAGCCAATTAGGCCCGCCTCTGGGCAGGGCCTAATTGGCTTCCATACATGGCAGACCAGAAGGCCATTATTAGGCCTACAGTTGCCATAGCAACGATCGGCAATGCTGCGCATCGCAGCGATGCCGATCAGCTAAAATACACTAAGATGCCGCGATCGCTTTTTATCTGAGCCCGCACCATCATCATTGCGTACTATTACGTTGCTGTGCCTTAAGACCTTGGCGACAGCAACGTAATAGTACTTGACATGTCGCCAAGGGGTTTTAATATGAAATCACATGAATGACAACAAAGACACTCAATTTGGACATTGTGAGTGGTATGTGTTGACATTGGACAAGTAATATATGAGGCTCATGGATTGAATAAATGCATAATGTCAGTGATGGTACAAGCTCCCTTGGTGCCCAAGGCAGTTCCATCATGTGCCCACGCCCCCTCCCCACCTTTGGTTCATTGAACTTTTTTTTTTTTTTTAAAGATTATCACAATATTACATTACCAAAAAACTTTTATAATATAAACTATACCTACACCCCCACCCACCCCTATGGAGAGGAGACAGCCTGGAGGAGTTCCTGAAGTTCAGCATCATAACGGTTTGATAGACAATGGTTTTATAAAACAATTTTTAGGAAGATCATTGTCTGCTTTTTTAGTTTCTTTTCAAATTCATACATTTTGGCCCCAGCTCTTCTTCATTGGTGCCCTAAGTTTTTGCCTACTCCTTCTAACTCTCCACCCATCCCTGGGAGCAGCAGTTGCCAAAACAGTTCTGGGCCGATTCTAGCTTTTCTGCCTCTTGAGGCAAAAATTTAAATGCCACCCCCCCACAGATCTTGATGAACATCCCCCCCGGCTGTTCTTCATCACTAGAAGCTTGCTGAACTGTTGCGGATGCACCGTTGGCTTGTACTCCCCTGGCATGTCCAGTGCAGCGATGAAGCTGGGCAGAGTACACCTCCCTGCACCGTGCGTGCCCAAGTAGTACAAGGCAATGGCGCATCTGAGAAAGTTGGAGGGGCCTACTAGTGATGTATAACAGCCAGGGGGATATCAATCAAGCATGGAAAAGTGGGTTTGGAGTCAGGACTATGTGACTCTTCAGGATAGTGGCACCGACCCATGACCCTTTAATGAGTAATTAGCATATAGTGTGCGCCGTTTTAAAAGTTGATTTTATAGATTTTGCTACAGCTGAAAAAACATACAAGGGAATGTTTGGAAATATTGTCAGGTCATATATTACTGCATGGTGGCGGTTCAAGTGGTTAAAACAACCTGACAGGTTCTTATTAAATATACAATGAATTGAAAACAATTCCATTTGCCCTGCTATTTTGTTATTATAAATATATACTATATAATTACAGCTCCAGAACCAAGCTCTGACATATATACAGTACCAGAATCAAGTTCAGTATATAAATACAACACCAGAACCAAGCTCAGTATATAAATACAGCAACAGAACCAAGCTCAGTACATAAATGCAAAACCAGAACCAAGCTCAGTACATATATAGAGCACCAGAAACAAGCTCAGTACATAAATATACAGCACCAGCACAAATACAGCTAAATTTAGTGCAACCCCTACCGTATCCTACACTGTGTGACACACGCACGCACGCACACACACAGTGACCAATGTAGATAGTGCACCCTATAGATCCCCCTGTAGACAGTGCCTGCCCATATAGCCCCCCTGTAGAGAGTGCCCCACAAAGTGCCCCCCTGCAGACAGTGTCCCACATAAAACCCCCTGTAGACTGTGCCCCACATAGTGCCCCCTGTAGACAGTGCTCCACATACATAGATCCCCTTATAGAACTTCCTGTAGATGGGGCCCTCTATAGAGCCCCCTGTAGATTGTTCCCCCATAGTGCCCCCTTTAGATAGTTGCCTACAAAGAACCCCCTGAAATCCATTATTAGCCCATACCCACTGCCACTAGGGGTACCGGGAAAACCCGGGCACAATCCAGAACCCTCTGAAGTGATGGTCGTCCACTGGGGCGGCCGCAGGCTGGTATCATTAGGCTCAGAAAGCCCAAAACGATGGGCCTGCACACCCTGGTAATGCTAGTCTGCTGTTAGTATGTTCTATCTGGCTGGTTATGAAAAACGGGGTAGTAGTATTTAAAAAGAAAAAATAATCAACACATTAAAAATATTTGATTAAAATAAATCACACAACAAAAGCCATTGAAAATCAATTAAAAAATTCAAGCTAAAGTTGACACTGTGTATTTAACCCCTTAAAGACGCAGCCTAGTTTTGGCCTTAAGGCTCAGAGCCCATTTTTCAAATCTGACATATTTCACTTTATGTGGTAATAACGTCGGAATGCTTAAACCTACCCAAGCGATTCTGAGATTGTTTTCTCGTGACACATTGGGCTTCATGTTCGTGGTAAAATTTGGTCGATATATTCAGTGTTTATTGGTGAAAAATTGCAAAATGTAGAGAAAATTTTGAAAAAATTGCATTTTTCAGAATTTAAATGCATCTGCTTGTAAAACAGACGGTTATACCACCCAAAATAGTTACTAGTTCACATTTCCCATATGTCTACTTTAGATTGGCATTGTTTTTTGAACATTCTTTTATTTTTCTTGGACGTTACAAGGCTTAGAACATAAACAGCAATTTCTCATATTTTTAAGAAAATTTCAAAAGCCTTTTTTTTAAGGTACCTCTTGAGTTCTGAAGTGGCTTTGTGGGGCCTATGTATTAGAAACCCTGATAAAACACACCATTTTAAAAACTAGACCCCTCAAAGTATTCAAAACAGCAGTTAGAAAGTTTTTTAACCCTTCAGGCATTTCACAGGAATTAAAGCAAAGTGGAGGTGAAATTTGCAAATTTCATTTTTCTTGCTGAATTTCAATTTTATTCATTTTTTTTTCTGTAACACAGAAGGTTTTACCAGAGAAACACTACTAAATATGTATTGTCCAGATTCTGCAGTTTTTAGAAATGTCCCACATGTGGCCCTACTGCGCTCGTGGACTAAAACACAAGCCCTAGAAGCAAAGAAGCACCTAGTGCATTTTGAGTCCTCTTTTTTATTAGAATATATTTTAGGCAGCATGCCAGGTTTGAAGAGGTGTTGAGGTGTCAAAACAGTAGGAATCCCCCAATAGTGACCCCATTTTGGAAACTACACCCCTCAAGGAATTCATTTAGGGTTGTTGTTACCATTTTGACCGCACAGTTTTTTAACAGCACGTATTTGAATTGGGCTCTGAAATGAAAAAAATGTCATTTTTTCCAATAAAATGTCATTTGTGATCAAAATTTCTTATTTTCACAGGGAACAAAATACCCCATTTTGTTGCCCAATTTGTCCTTAGTGTGGCAATACCCCATTTGTGGTGATAAACTGCCGTTTGGGCCCATGGGAGGGCTCAGAAGGAAAGGAGCGCTATATGTTTGTTGGAGTCCAGATTTTGTTGGATTGGTTTTCGGGTGCCATGTCGCATTTGCAGAGCCTCAGAGGTATCAAAGCAATGGAAACCCACCAGAAGTGACCCCATTTTGGAAACTACACCCCTCAAGGAATTCATTTATGGTTGTTGTTAGCATTTTGACCACACAGTTTTTTCACAGCACCTATTTCAATTGGGCTGTGACATAAAAAAAATGTCATTTTTTCCAATAAGATGTAATTTTTTACCAAAATTTCTTATTTTCACAGGGAACAAAATACTCAATTTTGTTGCCCAATTTCTCCTGAGTGCATCAATACCCCATTTGTGGCAATAAACTGCCGTTTGGGCCCATGGGAGGCCTCAGAAGGGAAGGAGCGCTGTGTGTTCTTTGGAGTACAGATTTTGCTGGTTTGGTTTTCGGGTGCCATGTCGCATTTGCAGAGCCCCAGAGGTATCAAAGCAATGGAAACCCACCAGAAGTGACCCCATTTTGGAAACTACACCCCTCAAGGAATTCATTTATGGGTAATGTGACCATTTAGACTCCATAGTTTCTTCACAGAACTTATTTGAATTGGGCTGGGAATTAAAAAAAATATATTTTTTCCAATAATATGTCATTTTAGCTCAAAAATTCTTATTTTCACAAGAAATAAAATACTCCATTTTGTTGCCCAATTTGTCCTGAGTGCGGCAATACCCCATTTGTGGTGATAAACTGCCGTTTGGGCCCATGGGAGGACTCAGAAGGAAAGGAGCGCTGTGTGTTCTTTGGAGTACAGATTTTGCTGGATTGGTTTTCGGGTGCCATGTCGCATTTGCAGAGCCCCAGAGGTATCAAAGCAATAGAAACCCACCACAAACGACCCCATTTTGGAAACTACACCCCTCAAGGAATTCATTTATGGGTGTTGTGACCATTTTGACCCCATAGTTTTTTCACAGAACTTATTTTAATTGGGCTGGGAATGAAAACTAAATTATTTTTTTCAAATAATATGTAGTTTTGGCTGAAAATTTCTTATTTTCACAAGAAACAAAATACCCCATTCTGTTGCGCAATTTGTTCTGAGTGCCGCAATACTCCATTTGTTGTTATAAACTGCCGTTTGGGCCCATGAGAGGGCTCAGAAGGAAAGGACCACCATTTGGCCTACTGGGGATTTTCTAGTGCGAAGTCATGTATGCAGAAGCCCCTGAGGTACCAGTACAGTTGAAACCCGCAAGAAGTGACCCCGTTTTAAAAACTACACCCTTAAGGCATTCATCTAGAGGTGTAGTGAGCATTTTGACCGGAGACCTACACCCCATAAACTGTAATGTGGGTTCTCCCGGGTATGGCAATACCCTACATGTGGCTGTTATCAGCTGCCTGGGCACACAGCAGGGCTCAGAGGGGAAAGACGAGGGGGGATAAGCTGTGTGGAGTGCATCAGGGTAAGTAAAATTGGGGTAAATTATAAACCAAGGGATGTATGATAAATTTTAAAACACTTTCATACAGAGCTCTGGTTATTCGGGACACGTGTCACATTGATACATTGTGTCATCCATTATCGCCCTCTTATAGCAGACTTTGCACCTCTTTTGACTTTTTCCCTTCTTGCCAGTTTGGGGAACTTCTCCTGGAAAGTGTTGCCCTGGTACGATGCGTGTGGGCTCGCTTCCAGAAGTACTGGATGCCCCCCCTTCTTGGTCCCTAAAGATTAGGTTCTTGATAATCACCTCTTGAAATTCAAGGAAAGTTCCCGTCTGGCCTGCACATCGACGTAGCATGTACGCATTGTACAATGCCATCTGTATAATGTGCCCGGCCAGCTTCTTATACCACACCGCATGGCGCTGTAGGGCTTCAGGGCTTGATCTTACAAGTCCACACCTCCCATGTACCTATTGTAGTCCAGGATACAGTCTGGTTTGGGGGTGGCCTTTCCTTCATATATCCTAAACCTGTAGGTATACCCTGATGCACTCTCGCAGCTTATACATCTTCACGCCATACCTTGCCCTCTTACCCGGCAGGTACTCGCGGAATTGAACCCTCCCTTTAAAATGTACCAGGGACTCATCAATAGAAATACACTTCTCTGGGGTGTATGCTTGGGAAAACCGGGCACTGGAACGGTCTAATAGGGGTCTCCGTTTATACAAACGGTCAAAACTGGGGTCATCTCGGGGTGGGCACGGCTTATTATCAGTATAATGTAAGAAGCGAAGTATTGCCTCATTTATTTATTTTTTTAGGTTCCAGTTCAGTTCAGAAGTTGCTTTGAGGGGCCCATATATTAGAAACCCCTATCAAATACCCTATTTTAGAAACTAGACCCCTCAAAGTATTCACAACAGCATTTAGAAAGTTTATGAACCCTTTAGGTGTTTCACAAAAATTTAGAGCAAAGTAGAGGTGAAATTTACATTTTTTTTTTGTCAGAAAATCCTCTTTATACCATTTTTTTTTTATAACACAAAAGGATTTATCAGTGAAACGCACTCAATACTTATTGCCCAGATTCTGCAGTTTTGAGAAATATCCCACATGTGGCCCTAGTGCGGTAATGGACTGAAGCGCCGGCCTCCGAAGCAAAGGAGCACCTAGTGGATTTTGAGCCCTCCTTTTTATTAGGCACCATGTCCGGTTTGAAGAGGTCTTGTGGTGCCAAAACATTGGGAACCCCCCAAAAGTGACCCCAATTTGGAAACTAGACCCCTTGAGGAATCCATTGTAGTTTTCATGGGGTGCATGCGGCTTTTTGATCAGTTTTTATTCTATTTTTAGGTGGCGTGGTGACTAAAAAACAGCAATTGTACGATTGTTTTTTTTTTCCTTTTTTTTTACAGCGTTCACCGTGCGCTATAAATGACATATTCACTTTATTCTGCGGGGCGATACGATTACGGCGATACCAGATGTTTATAGTTTTTTTTTATGTCTTATGGCGTTTGCACAATAAAATACGTTTTGTAAACAATCATTCACTTTTTGTGTTACCTTATTCTAAGAGCCAGAACTTTTTTATTTTTCAATCAATAAAGCCGTGCGAGGACTTATTTTTTGCGTAACGAACTGTAGTTTCGATCAGTACCATTTTTAAGTACATGCGACTTTTTGATCTCTTTTTATTCCATTTTTTGGGAGGTGAAGTGACCAAACAATTGTGATTCTGGTACGGTTTATTATTATTTTATTTTACGGCGTTCATCGTGCGGGATAAATAATTAAATAATTTTGTAGTTCAGGCCGTTACGGACGCGGCGATACCAATTATGTATAGCTTATTTGTTTGTTTATATATTTTTATTAATAATAAAGGACTGATAAGGGAAAAAGGGGGATTTTTACTTTTATTACTTTTAAATCTTTTATTTTCTTATTTTTACACATCTTTTTTTAACTTTTTTTTAACTTTATTACTTTGTCCCACTAGGGGACATGAGGGCAGGAGGCCCTGATCGCTATTCTAATACACTGCACTACATGCGTAGTGCAGTGTATTAGAACTGTCAGCTACTCACTGACAGCAAGCATAGTGGGTCCTGACGTTGTCAGGACCCACTAGGCTTCCGTCTATGGCATAGCCGGACGCCATTGTTTGGTGTCCGGTTGCCATAGTCACCATCGCCGGCCGCTATCGCGTAGCAGGCCGGCGATGGCAGCTTAACCCCTAAAAAGCCGCGATCTCTATAGAAAGCGGCTTTTAAGGGGTTAATCAGCGGGGACACAGCGATCGGTCCCCGCTGTAGGAGCTGTGACAGCTGCTGAACAAGACAGCAGCGTCACAGCTCCTGTATGTGTCGGGAGGACGGCCGAAATGGCCGTTACTCCCAAGACGTACTATTACGGCATGGAGCGCGAACGATACAGCTGCCATGACGTAATAGTACGTCAAGGAGCGGGAAGGGGTTAATGAGTTTAAAGTAAAGATATAGATGGCTACATCTGTACATAAATAAAGGCACATATTCAGACGTGTCAGACAAAAATAATAATGATATATATATATATATATATACACATACACACACACAAACAGGCACATAAATATACACATACTGGAACATATATAATTACATAAAGGCACATATATAAACACGCAGGCACATGTATACACGCACAGAAACACATGTACACATACAGACCTATATATATATATATATATATATATATATATATATACCCATGCAGGCACACATATACATAGTATAGATAATGTAGTAGACCTTGCCTGCAGTTTAATGTAACACCTCAGATAACACGCAGTGATAACTTTGTGAGTACTGATAACCACTTCCCGCTTTGGCCACTTTTGACCTTCCTGACAGAGCCTCATTTTTCAAATCTGACATGTTTCACTTTATGTGGTAATAACTTTGGAATGCGGTCGCGGCCGTCAGGGGGTAAGTAGGAACTACAAGCCACGTCCACGAACGTTACAGTATCCCCCCTCTTACGTCCCATCTACTTGCGACCAGAGAGAGAAAGGAATTTCTTAATGAGGGTAGAAGCATCAAGGTTCTCTTCTGGCTCCTTGGACGTTTCCACAGGAACAAACCATTTGCAATCCACTAAATAAAAACTCCTTCCTCCTACTTTCTTGTAGTCCAGGATCTCCTTTACCTCAAACACATCGGAAGAACCGCTGGGAGCAACGGCAGGACTAGGAGCTTTACTGTAGCGGTTCAACACCACAGGTTTCAGGAGGGACACATGAAAGGAGTTGGGGATTTTGAGGGTAGGATGCAGCCTAAAGCTTATAGGAGACAGGGTTAGTCTGTTATAGAATCTCAAAAGGACCGAGGAACCTGGGAGCAAATTTGTACGAAGGAACCTTGAAGCAAATATTTCTTAAGGACAGCTAGATTTTGGTACCCGGAAGTAACTGAGGCGGCTCTCCTCTTCTTGAATCCGCATTTCGCTTCATGCAATCGACTCCCAGAATAGAGGACCGAGTCTCTTGCCGAATTTGTAGAAAGTCCCCAAATGCAGAGTCAGATGCAGGTACCTGGGATGTAGCTAAAACAGGAAGAGGGATTCATGGATGTTGGCCGTAGATAATGTAGAACGGTGTGGAAGCAGTGGACCCACTTGTGTGGTTGTTATATGAGAACTCGGCCCATGGAAGAAACTGTACCCAGTCATCATGCTGCATGGAGATGAAGTGTCGTAGATAATTCTCCATGATTTAATTAATCCTCTGGACTTGCCCATTGGACTGTTTATGGTAGGCTGAGGAAAAGTCCAATTTCACATCCAAGAGTCTACAGAGGGCTCTCCAGAATCTTGAGGTGAACTGTACCCCCCGATCAGATACGATATGGAGGGGCAAGCCATACAAGCGGAAGATATGCTGGATGAAGAGATTAGCCAGTTGAGGAGCAGAAAGTAGGCTGGTCAGTGGGATAAAGTGTGCCATCTTCAAGAACCGGTCACCACCACCCAGACAGTATTGCATCCTGCTGAGAGAGGAAGATAAGTCCATTGCAATATGCTGCCAGGGAGCATTGGCTACAGGCAGAGGTTGGTGCAGACCGGCAGGCTTGGAGTGAACAACCTTGTTATACGCACAGACAGTGCAGGAAGAGACAAAGTCCCCAATATCTTTGGGCAGCGTGGGTCACCAGGAATGACGAGCAATCAGATTTTGAGTCTTACGAACACCCGCGTGCCCCGCCAGTTTGGAGCTGTGTACCCAGTGAAGAATTCTTCTGTCTGCCAACTGAACTAAAGTCCTCCCCGGAGGAATGTCTCTAACTTGCAGGGGAGTAGCAGAAACAATTCATGACGTGTCTATGATACATTGAGGGATCTTCAGAGTGTCCTCTGTTTAAAACGACATGGATAGGGCATCGGCACTCACATTTTTGTCAGCGGGGCGGTAGTGGAGCAAAAACTTGAAACGGGTGAAGAATTGTCAGTGATGAGAAATTTGAGATAAACTGCAGGTAGAAGCCAGCAAATCCCAGAAAATGCTGTATGGACTACAGACCCTGAGGACGTGGCCATTCCAGGATGTACCTCATTTTCTCAGGATCCATCTTGAGATACTGGTCCAAGATGATGTAGCCCAGGAAGGGTAGGGAATTTTTTTCAAAAACGCACTTCTCCAACTTGGCATACAGGCGATTCTATCTTAATCGCAACAGAACCTGATGGACATGCCTCCGATGTATCATCGGATCTGGGGAGAAGATCAAAATGTCATCGCGATAGACAACCACACAAACATAGAGGAGATCTCAGAAGATATCATTCACAAATTCCTGGAAGACCGGTGGAGCGTTACACAGAACGAAATTCATCACCAGGTATTCATAGTGCCCGTCTCGAGGGTTAAATGCTGTCTTTCACTCGTCACCTTGACGGATTCGGATCAAGTTGTAGGCCCCACACAAGTCTAGTTTATAGAAGATCCTGGCTCCTCGTATACGATCAAACAATTCAGAAATCAGTGGCAAAGGGTATTTATTTTTTACCGTGATCTGGTTGAGACCATGGTAGTCAATGCAGGGTCGAAGAGATGCATCTTTTTACTTTACAGAGAAAAAAACGGCCCCGGCCGGGAGGAGGATTTTCGTATGAAACCCCTCTTCAAATCTTCCTTGATATAGGATGACATAGACTGAGTCTCTGGCAAAGAGAGATGATATACCCATCCACTGGGAGTTGAAGCATTCGGAACCAGTTCAATCGGACAGTCGTAAGACTGGTGCGGACGAAGCATCTCAGCCTCCTTCTTGTTGAAGACGTCTGCAAACTGAGGAAAAATGAGTAGGTAATCCCGCTAATGACGGAGGCAGAGGAGACTGGGCAGGACGGCTCTGTAACAGGCAGCGGTGGAGACATTTTGAGCACCATTGGAGAACTTCTCCGGAATTCCAGTCCAGGACTGGGGCATGAAACTGGAACCAAGGCAGACCCAGTAACACAGGATTTACGGCTTTGGGCAAGATGAGGAACACAATTTGCTCAATGTGAAGAGCTCCAAATTGGAGCTTCAGTGTCATGGTCTCAGACACAATAGGATCCGGCAAAGGAAGTCCATTCACCGAGGCAACAGCCAGGGGTGTCTTTAAGGAAAATGTCGGCAACTGGAGCTGATCCACTAGGTCCTGGTGGATAAAGTTTGCCTCGGACCCGGAGTCCAGGTGCGTTTTTTCACCGGACACTAAGGTTACGGGAATGGACAATTTGGGAGAAAGTTTACTACTTAGTCCTTCTCCACCTAGGGTTATCTCTCTAACCAATCCTAGGCGCTGGAGTTTTTTGGCTTTTGGGGACACAGACACACTAAACGGCCTCCAAGGCCACAATACACAGTCGTGAAGTGCGTTTGCGTTGATTTTCCTGTACAGACAGCTTGAGGCAGTCTACATGCCTGGGCTCCTCTGGTGGAACCGCAGATGAGGACAGCCGAGGTAGCTGGAATGTAGGAGCCAGCCTAGGAAATCTTCTGACCCGGCGGACCTCTTAAGACCATTCCTAGATCCTCATGTCAATTCGGGTGGCAAGAAGTATGAGGTCATCTAGGGTAGAAGGCAGATCTCAAGCGGTAAGCTCGTCTTTAATATCAGATTATAGACCTTGCTAGAATCTAGCCACCAAGGCCTCATTGTTCTAGGTCAGCTCTGCTACCAGGGTAAGAAACAGAATGGCATACTCGCCCACAGAGGTGTCTTTCTGGTGAAGGGTCAGCAGGGATGCAGCTGCCTTATAGACTAGCTCAGGTTCCTCAAATACTGTGCGGAAAGACTGTAGGAAACGCTGTAAATCACGGGTCTCTGGTCCCTGACGTTCCCAGATAGGGTTCGCCTATGCCAGGGCCTTGCCAGAAAGAAGAGAGACTATGAAAGTGATCCTTGCCTCATCAGAAGGAAATGCTCTGGCATGTAGACTGAAGTTCATCTGACATTCCCCTGCAGGTCTTTGCGTCTCCGTCGTAGCGGGGAGGTAGTGGCAGAGAGAATTGGAAATCGGTACTGCCAGGAGGTGTAGCAAGGGGAATAGCAGGAGCAATAGGAGCAGGTGTCGTGAAGGCTGCAGCTTGCGTATTCAGCCGATGTGCAATAGCGTTCACCACCAGGAGGAGGTGGTCCTGTCGTGACCGAAGGTCTCGCTTATCCGCCTGCATGACCTGTGATGTCGTCAAGGGCTTGAGTTGACCAGCGGAGCCCATGGCTTGAGCGTACTGTCACGATCTATGGGTATGTGGACCCACAAGGCCACACCGCCGTTGCGGAGTAGCAGCTGGCCAAACAACAGTGTACCAAGTCTCTACAAAGTCCAAGCACAAGGGTACCAGTAATAGTTCAGTCAGTAGCAAGGCTAGGCACAGATGGTACTTTGACGGCAGGTGATGCAAAACATGGCAAGGTGTACCAGGCGTGGCAGATGACACCAGACGTGGTGTATGACAGCAGGTGTAACAGACGGCACAACACGACTCCCACACTAGAGAGGGCACAGGAACAAACACAGCATGGGATACAGGATACAGGTAGCAGGGCACGGGAACACTGGGAACAGGACACGACTAAGGGACCATTTGAAAGACTAACATAGGAATTCAAACAACGCTCAGACAAGGAGTGGAAGGGCAGATCCCCTCTTATAATGCAGAGTGATTAGGGCTAATTAGTAACTTTATTCATGTGCGTGCGCTGGCCCTTTAAGGCCGGGTATGAGTGTGCGTACGCCAGAAGCCGCTGCAGAGCGGAGCAGCAGTGAGTGCTGGTATCTCCTAGGAAGCAGATGCCGGCTACCACAATGAGGTCTGCGGTCGCGGCCGTCGGGGGTGAGGGGGGCGGGGGGGGCGGGGGTAAGTAGGAACGATGAGCCGTGGACGTTACATATCTGAGTACAGATAATGTAGTAGCTGTTACCTGCAGTTATATGTAACACCACATATAACACAGTGATAACTCTCTGAGTACAGATAATGTAGTGGATGCACACACACACACACAGAAATATATACCTATACAGACACATATTGTCACGGTCATAGGGTATGTGGACCCACTAGGCCGTAGCGGGGAGGCCGCTGACCAGGTCACAGTCTACACGAAAGTCAATAGCAGATAGCAACCCTTGTGTACCTTAGCGAGAGAGGAACTTTTTAATAAGAGCAGGAGCACTGAGGTTCTCTTCTGGCTTCCAGGACCTCTCCTCAGGACCAAACCCTCTCCAGTCCACCAAATAGAAAGTCCTTCCTCCTATCCTTTTGCAGTCCAGGATCTCCTTTACCTTGAATACATCTGAAGGAACGCTGGGAGCAACTGTGGAACTAGAAGTCTTGCTGTAGTGGTTCAGGTCCACTGGTTTCAGGAGGGACATATGGAAGGAGTTGGGGATTCTGAGGGTAGGAGGCAGCCGCATCTTATAGGAGACAGGGTTGATTTGTTGCAGAATCTCGAAAGTACCAAGGAACCTGGGAGCAAACTTGTATGAGGGTACCTTCAAGTGAATGTTTCGAGAGGACAGCCAGACTTTAGTCCCCAGAAGATACTGAGGCGGCTCTCTTCTCCTAGTATCTGCCTTTCGCTTCATGCGATCTACTGCCAGCAAAATAGAGGACCGGGTCTGTTGTCAGATTTGCAGGAAGTCCCCATATGCAGAGTCAGCAGTGGGTACCTGAGATGAAGTCGACACAGGAAGACGGACTCTAGGATGTTGACTGTATACAATGTGAAATGGAGTGGAAGTGGTGGACTCACTTGTGTGATTGTTGTATGAGAACTTGGCCCATGGAAGAAGCTGTACCCAGTTATCGTGCTGTGAAGAGATGAAGTGGCGGAGATAATTCTCCATGATCTGGTTGATCCTCTCAACTTGTCCATTGGACTGGGGGTGATAGGCTGAGGAAAAGTCCAAACTCACCTCCAGGAGTATACAGAGGGCTCTCCAGAACTTTGAGGTAAACTGAACCCCCCGGTCGGACACAATGTGAAGAGGCAAACCATGCAAGCGAAAGATGTGTTGAATGAAGAGACTCGCCAGTAGGGAAGCAGAAGGTAGGCCGGTCAGCGGGATAAAATGTGCCATCTTAGAGAACCGGTCCACCACCACCCAGATGGTGTTGCATCCTGCTGAGGGAGAAAGGTCTGTGACGAAGTCCATTGCAATGTGCTGCCAAGGGGCATTGGGTACGGGCAGAGGTTGAAGCAGGCTGGCAGGCTTGGAGTGAGTAACTTTGTTAGAGGCACACACCGTGCAAGAAGAGACAAAGTCCAGAACATCTTTAGGTAGCGTGGGCCACCAGAAGTGATGAGCAATCAGGTCTTGGGTTTGACGGACACCAGCGTGCCCAGCCAGTTTAGAACTGTGTCCCCAGCGGAGAATTCTTCTCCTGTCTGCCAACCGAACAAAAGTTCTCCCCGGAGGGATGTCTCTAATCTGCAGAGGATTAGCGGTGACAATGCAGGACGTGTCTATGATAATATGAAGGGACTCCACCGTGTCTTCCGTCTCAAACGATCTGGACAGGGCATTGGCCCTCATATTCTTGTCAGCGGGACGGTAGTGGAGCAGAAACTGGAAACGAGTGAAGAAAGCGACCACCTGGCTTGACGAGGATTCAGTCTTTGAGCGGACTGAAGGTAGGTAAGGTTCTTGTGGTCGGTGTAGATCAAGATGGGGTGAGCTGCGCCTTCTAGAAGATGTCACCACTCCTCCAGAGCCAATTTGATGGCCAGTAGCTCCCGATCTCCAATAGAGTAATTGCGCTCAGCAGAAGAAAAAAGTCTTGAGAAGTAGCCACATACTACTGCCTTTCCTTTGGAGCTCCTCTGGAATAGAAGTGCACCTGCACCAACAGAGGAAGCGTCCACTTCCAGTGAGAACTGCCGAGATACGTCAGGGTGATGGAGGATCGAAGCTGAAGTGAAGGCTTTCTTGAGGCTAATGAATGCAGACTCTGCCTCTAGAATCCACACCTTGGCGTTCACACCCTTCTTGGTAAGGGTAGAGATGGGAGCCGTCAGAGATGAAAAGTTCCTAATAAACTGCCGATAGAAATTGGCGAATCCCAGGAACCGTTGTATGGCCCTTAGGCCTTGAGGACGTGGCCATTCCAGGACAGACTTTAGTTTCTCATGGTCCATCTTAAGACCTTGATCTGAGATGACGTAGCCCAGGAAGGGCAAAGACTTCTTTTCAAAGACGCACTTCTCCAACTTGGCATATAAGCGATTCACTCTTAGTCGCAGAAGAACTTGACGGACATGCCTCCGATGGGTCTTCGGATCTGTGGAGAAAATCAAAATATCATCGAGATAAACTACAACACACATATAGAGGAGATCTCGGAAAATATCATTGACGAATTCCTGAAATACTGCGGGAGCGTTACACAGTCCGAAGGGCATCACTAGGTATTCGTAGTGCCCATCGCGGGTGTTAAATGCTGCCTTCCATTTGTCACCCCGGCGAATCCGGATTAGATTATAAGCCCCCCGCAGATCTAGCTTAGAAAATTTTTGGGCTCCTCGTATGCGATCAAACAGCTCAGATATAAGTGGCAATGGGTATTTGTTCTTGACCGTGATCTGGTTGAGACCACGGTAGTCAATGCAGGGTCGAAGAGATCCATCTCTCTTCTTAACGAAGAAGAAGCCTGCCCCAGCCGGAGAGGAAGATTTTCGAATAAAACCCCTCTCCAAGTTCTCCTTGATATAGGCTGACATAGATAAAGTCTCTTGCAAGGAGAGAGGATGTGCATTAGGAACCAGTTCAATGGGGCAGTCATAATTCCGATATGGAGGCAACGTCTCAGCCTCTCGTTTGCAGAAGACATGTAGGCGGAGCCATGGCAGACCCAGCAGGATAGGATTGATAGCCTTAGGTAGTACCAGGAAGGTGATCTGTTCTGAGGGAAGAGCTCCGACCCGTAGTGTCAACGGCTCCGTGATGAGCATAATCGGATCGGGCAATGGTAGACCATTCACAGAGGCAACAGACAGGGGTCTCTCCAGACGGACTGTGGGTAGACGTAAACGATCCACTAGATCCTGCTGGATGAAATCAGCAGCCGCTCCAGAGTCAAGATAGGCGGAAGAAGGATGTGACGTTTCTCCGGAGACGATGGCCACAGGAATCGATAATCTGGAAGAGGTTTTAACGTTTGGAGACGTTCCACCTAGAGTTGCCTCTCCAACCAACCCTAGGTTCTGGAGTTTCCCAGTCTCTGTGGGCATTGGCGCACAAAATGACTCTTAAGGCCACAATGCATACATAGTCCAGAGGAGCGTCTGCGCTGCGTCTCCTGTTCAGATAACCGGACTCTGTCTACCTGCATGGGTTCTACAGGTAGCACACTAGGGGAAGACAATAGTGGTCTCTGGACCGAGGGTGCTGGTCTGTGGACCCGGCTCTCCTGTCGAACCTCTTGAATGCGCTCCTGGATTCTCATATCAACCCGGGTGGCTAACAGGATGAGGGCATCCAAGGTAGAAGGAAGGTCACGGGCCGCCAGTTCGTCCTTGATGTGAGAGGACAGTCCCTGCCAGAAGGTTGCCACCAGTGCCTCAATGTTCCATGCCAGCTTGGCTGCTAGGGTATGGAAGGAGATGGCATACTTCCCTACTGTGGAGCCCTCTTGCTTGAGGGTCAACAGAGTGACTGCGGCAGAGCATGTTCGACCCGGCTCCTCGAACACGGCACTAAAGGACTGCAGGAACAAGGCTAGGTCCGAGGATGCAGGTCCTTGTTGCTCCAAGATTGGGTTCGCCCATGCGAGGGCCTTGCCAGCGAGGAGGGAGATAATAATTGCCACTTTGGCCTCCTCGGAGGGGACGAGATGAGGCCGTAGCCTAAAATGAACCGTGCATTGATTAAGAAATCCTCTACATGCTCTGGGATCACCGTCGTAGCGAGAAGGAAGAGGCAGAGGAACTGTGGATCCGGAACAAACAGGAGGAGCAATGGGCAGTGACACAGCAACAGCCTCAGGAGGAAAAACCGGGGGGTGGAACAGTGAGTAGATCCAGGCGGAGCAGGATAGAATTCACAGCCTCAGGGAGTTGATCCTGACGTGTGCGTAGGTCATGCATCTCCGTCTGTATCTTCTGGACTGCGGTCTTGGGCTGGCCAGCGGGTTCCATGGCCTGAGCGTACTGTCACGGTCACAGGGTATGTTGACCCACTAGGCCGCTGACCAGGTCACAGTCTACACGAAAGTCAATAGCAGATAGCAACGCTTGGGTACCTGAACTAGTCCAGACGGTGGCTGTGGGTTCAGCACGGATGGAGGCCGGTGTGGCAGGTAGTGCCAGACGTGGTGGGCAGTTTCCGATGTGGCAGAAGACACTGGACATGGCAGAAGACACTGGACATGGCAGAAGACACTGGACGTGGCAGAAGACACTGGACGTGGCAAAAGACACTGGACATGGCAAACGACAGCAGGTGCAGTAGACACGACTCCAATACTGGTAGGCACAGGAACAAGAACAATACGGGATACAGGAACGGGTAACAGGGCCCGGGTAACAACTGGAACGGGGAAACACTAAGGGACCATTTGCAAGACAGACTGGGATAGACTAACAACGCTCAGGCAAGAATCAGAAGGCCTGGGGCCTTCCTATAGACCTGGAAATCATGGAACTTGATGATGATGACGATTTCCTTTGTGCGCGCGTTGGCCCTTTAAGGCCGGGCACAAGCGTGCACGTGCACCCTACGGGACACAGCAGAACGGAGCAGAAGTGAGCGCTGGCGTCTCCTAGGAAGGAGATGGAGACCAGCACTGACGGATCCATGGCTGCGGGCGTCGGGAGGTGAGTAAACCCGACGGCCCACGGCCATGGACGCTACACATATATAGGCAATTAGACCCACAAATACCCACACAGAGACACATTTACACACATATTGGAACTTATACACATACAAACACAGAGACGTATATACACACACGGAGACATATATACACACACAGAGACACATACACATATACTGGAACTTATACATATACAAACATACAGACAAATACAAATACACATACAGAGACATACAGAGGCACAAACAGCAGACAGATTGAGCACTCACCATCTCCTTTCTCACAGGCTTCTTGCAGGACGGCCTGTGGGCAGAGCTTCCTCTTCTCCTCTTGCTTCTTCTGCTGTGTCTCGTTCCTGCGGGTCTTGAGACACTCCAACTGATCCTGGATTGGCTACAGCTGCTCATGTCAGCAGTTTTGTCCAATCCATGAACAGAGGGCATGTTTTAGAAGCGCTGGGGTAGCCACCCCCCTACCCTGTGAGTGACCTAACCCCTGGTGGGTCAGATCACAAAATTTATTTTTTTAGAAAAAGAAATAAATAAACAATCCTGCAGCCCCCCCTGCTGAACGCCCTAGGCACTGAACCGCCCTAGTGGCAAATACGGGCCTGAGAAAATTACAAAGTTGATCTATATCAGGCATACTATTAGATTAACACAAGTTGTTTGAAGAATTAGTGTCCATTTAAGACAACAAAATATACAGAAAATATTGTATTCAGCAAGTAGCTATGACGGAGGCGCAGTAGTAGAATATAATTCACCCCTTTGTATTTGCCTTGCTTGGTTTCCCGCTTATCTAGTTCTGATACCTTTTTAGACTCCAAATTTGTGCCATAGCTTTAGCTTTTTGCTCTCATCTCCTCCACAGATGGGAACATGACTGAATAAGACAGAAGATGCTAACCAAACAAATGTTTCTCGCTGATCTAGTGGTGTCTTAACACTAAATAATGTATGTGTCCCAGCAGCAGGCTGCGGATAACACACTGAAGGATTTCAGATGGCTGTAACCTTCGGAAACATCACCGCAATGAATATTTAATCATTGGTGTTGACAACATTTGGAAATGAAAACAAAAGGTGCATGATAAGTAAGTGTTAATATCAACACTAATACCAGCTGCGATAGCACATCTCCCGGGATCTGCTGCTACGGAAGAGAATATCTTGTACCCGGTATACACCTCTCTGCTATTGTATGTACCTCAATATCCGTTTTGACCATTTTTATTTCATCTACTTTAAAGGATTAGGCTTTGTTTGATCAGTTTCCTTTTTTTTATTTCCACATCCGTCAGATGTATATCTAAGGATCTCTCTGATATTTTTTTACAGTGATAAAAATCTGTGCTTTATTACCATTACATAAATTTGATTTCATGACATGAACAGGTTCCTTTAGCAACAACAGTAATGATTATTATTATAATTAATATTGTGATTGGTAGTGATTGTAAGATTGTATATTAATAGCATAGCAACAGGGCAAGCAGAGGTAGTAATGATGCAGCCAGCCACATAAGAATGAAGGATTAATAAAAGGTGCTATGACTTCTAACCAGAGTGGAACTGGCCACAATAGTAGCAGAAAATTCTCTGTTCGTCCCTGGCTCTGACACAATAATGGGGTCCTAATACAATAGGGCCCCAAGTGCAATGATAATAATAAAGTTTAGAATTATTTTTCAATAATATCTTCTAATGGGCCCAAGGAACAGCACTGCTTCGAACTGCATAAAAATGTTATACTATTAGATGTAAATACACTGCACATAACATATCCTCATTAGATATTTTGTCATGTAAGTTAATTGGATGTTTGGTGGAGGGCTGAGGTAGCCAGCTTTTGAGTTCTTGCCCGTGCAAGGGGTTTTTCAGCCAGTAAAAATTCACTTCAATGGGAGAAGGAGGCCGCAATACCAGGAATCGCCGCTACAAGTGTGTCGACGATTCACAGTGAGCAAGTAGAAATGAAGGGGAAGCAGATCGTACGAGTGCTGCACACCCTTCAAAACAGCTGATCACCGAGGGTCCCGGGAGTTGGATCCCAATCGATCAGCTATTGATGGCAAAGTTTGGCCCTTGTGTGAGAAAGGTCTCTTTTTAAAAGAATCTTGATTGACAACAGGGGGAAGAACTGAAGTGTGGTTTGATACATAGAAGAGCAAAAGGCCCTTTTACACAGGCCAATGAGTGGGCAAACGAGCGCTCATATGAATGCTCATTCCCGATCATTGGCCTGTGTAAACAGCGCAATGATTAGCTTGTCCATTGGCTGTTCTGCTCATTTATAAAGCCAATAAAATTGTTGCTAGTCGGCAGCATATTTCCCTGTGTAAACGGAGACATGATGGAAATTTATTGGGAATAATGATCGTTGTAATGATTGCTCGTCCCTATTTCTCCTTGTGAAAGAAGCAAACGAGCGCCGATCGACGAGCTGTCTTGTCAATCAGCGCTTGTTTTTACGGCCTAGATCGCGACATGTGAAAGGACTTTTAGCAAGGATTGTCTGGTGCAAAATCAGACGATCAGAGTTGAAAGATAGATCTCCATTAACTTTATACAAAGAACACATCTCAAGACTCAGAAGGTGACAATTTGAATTCTACATTCTTTGGCTTTGCATCATGATAGGAAAATACCTGGTGTGAAGTTCTCAGTCTCACATCAACTTACAACAGTAGAACATTACTTCTATCTGCAACTCAAAACTATTGAGAGACACTACTTCTGATATAAACCTATTCCCATTTATGTCATGGAGAAGAAATAATTAACAATAAAAATGTTGCCAAAATAGGCTGAATGGAGAACAAATGGAGTATCTAAGGAAACCTGGAAGCTCTACGAAGAATGGCCATTTTATATTGTAAATAAGTCTTATCTTCGATTATTAGTTATAATATTTCAATATGATTTTGAAGGTGGTTTTGGTGTCTTTGGGTAAAACTAGATTATTAGTATTTATTTACAGTGAAAACCAATATCCAGCTATAGTGAGTACAAAAACCAGAACATGAATATAATGTTTCCAGGGTAGAAATTATAAATACTGTATGTAATGTGCTCAATATTGCAGAATATGATACCGTGTGGTCAGCGCAGGCTGCGTGATATGTCATACCTGGTATATAAATCTGGTTAACCTATGTATGACAGAGAAAATGTGCTTCTCCCTTGTAATGTAGACAGTGCTACTTTGATGATACTCATATGCTACTTGCCTGTTACGACACACTTTCTTACTTCTGTTGAGTGTATGTGTAATTAACATTACAGTTGAGCAAAATTAGACATTATGAATAAAACAGTACTAAATCATTTGTGTCACAAGCAAATGAAGTTGTGGTTTGAAATCTGTTCTTATATGAGAAAGCAGATGTATCAGTAATTATTAAAGATTTTACAAGTATTTGGGAACACGCAGGGATACATATTCTGTACTTGAGCATAATTAATAGATAAAATGCATGTTTTACATAGTGAGAGCAATGTACAACAACAAAAAATATCTTTGATAATCTGGCAATTGTTGCCAGCACAGAACTGCAATATAATAGCGAATTTCAATAGGCTAGAACAGAGGCCGGCAAACTTTTTTGTACCGTGCTCATAAAAAACAAATCAAAGATGAAGTACTCAGTGTGACATGCAAATATAAATAAGGGAGAGAGGCTACTGAACACCGGCTTGGGAGAAGGCTGCACACAGGAGAGACCCTGGCTACTGATCGCCAGCTCAGGGAGGCTGCATGTCAGGATTCTGTTGTTGTACTGCAAAATTACCACTAGTGGCTGCTGTTTTACACTTTGAAGAATTGTGCTGCACTTTTACTCCTTACCACTGGAGGCTGCTGTTTTGCCCTTAAACCTGCCCTTAACCAAGATGGCAAATGTTGGAACCATCTTGTTTCCTGTTTGGGCCTACTTCAGACCACATGGAATACCAAACAGTGCTTGAGTATTGTGACTTGTTCCAGTCTCCTGCTCCTGAGAACTGTCTTTGCCAGACTGTTCCTACTTCCTTGCTATTTACTACTACTCGTGTTCCACCCTCCAAGCACTGTTCCTGGGGACGTCTCACCGGGTTCTGCACTGTGCTCCGCTCGCTACTTCTGACCATAGAATTCCAGCAGTGTTCGCCAGTATCGTAACAGGATACTCAAGCCATTTCCATGGAATCCGCCAGAGAAGCAAGTTTGGAGGTTCGTGTGAACAATATGAACTGTTTGCTTACTAACATCTTTGCTGACATGTGTCGTGGAAATCCATCGCTCAAAATATATTAGACTGAAATTTATACGAGTCCCAACAGACTCTCAAGGCCAGACTCCATTAGTCAGTATCCTAATTAGGATATTTCACCGATATATATCGAGAGAGGAGAAGAAAACACACAGACACGCTGAAATGTTCAAAAATACTCCTCTGAAGGATTTATTACCAAACTCAAACTGTTAAACTGAAATTCAGAAGGGGTGTAGGCTTGAGGTAAACCAATCAGAGACAATGTAACAATATTTGTTATTCAGTAAAAAGCATACAATAAAATACATCATTATAATTCTTCACACATTATGTTTACAAGTGTCTTATCTCTCTCTTGGACAGAATATTCTCGTGGAGATGGGGGAGACCTTCCCTCACGCATACTTGCCATCCTCCCATCTCACTCCCTGTCCATCTTCGCATGGGAACCAAGGTCAAAGATAAAACATACGAAATCAACATTACTTGTATTAAAGGAACAATGACTTTTCTATTCACTACAAAAGAACCAAGATGGGAACTCCAGACAAGATGGCTGCTGCACGAAACTAAATCATTTAAACATTATCATCACTTTCACTTTCACCTGCTTGATAATTCACAATGTAATTTCATACAGAGAATATAAGCAAATAAATCATCCTTCACAAACCTCCCTTTTTCTCATATTAAATTACAGAAATTATATATTATGATTATGAAACTCAAACAATATATCAATAGGGCCACAACTAATATAATGCCATCACCAATGCCCGGTTAGGGTATGGGGTCCCACCAGTGTATTGACAAGTCATGTACATCATCGTCCTCTTCTTCTCCTGTCTTCCGCACTTGATAATGCTGATGGATTCACTCAGGTCTTTGGTCCTTACTTTGATCTTTGCTGATGTCATCAGGACTTGGTTTGGTCCTTTTCATCTGTCAGACACCGTCTCTTTTAGTTTACGTCACCGGGCTATACACAACACCTCATGCTGTGAGCCTGGTGTGAGATCCCATGTAGGCGGATTAGTGGGGTGTTATTATGACTCCACAAACCCTCCGCTAATCTGTTTTCTTTCTCCGGTAAGTTACTTGTCTGGGCGGCTGCTTGGAATTGTGACACTGCCGTCAGTTCATGACAAACGCGTTGTACTGGCTCCGGCTGCGCCTGCCGCACCTCAGTAATGGAGTTCATTGTATTAAAAATCTTTTAGTTCATGTTTAATGGCACTTGCTGGGGAACCCCAACCCTTGTCAATTGTTACTAATCTGGTGATAACATCTACGTACTATAAAAGTTGTTCTAAGTACATACAATAACAATGTCAGGCCCTTAAACTAAATCAAACAAGCAAACACCTTTTATATAAGAAAAACTTCTCTGTTCCAATGGACAGGGCACCTAGAAGATGTGTAATTATTGGGTACATTTCATTTGCACTTGGTGTCACGCTTTCCAGCAGGATTTGTACCTTGATCTGAGCTGATTGCCTATAACATCTCCAGCTCACCAAAATATACACAGATTCCACATGTTTATCTGACAAATGTCACAAACCAATTTTTCTTACTCTAATTTGTATTGCATGGGGAGGCCTCTCAAGGTCTGTTCTCTTTGTGGGAGGCGGGTATGATAAGGTTGGCACCGGTCTGCCAGGACTGTTCTGTAGGCAAATCAAACAGCTCTAACAGAATTTAGCAGCATCAGCTGTAAAGCCTGGGACATACCAATTAGATCTTACCAAATCGATCCTTGCAGTCTTGGGGCCTATGTGAGGTCATACACCATCAATGCAAAAGCCATCAAGAGTGCCTTGGGTGTTACCGGTTCACGTTCCCTTATCCGTCCACATTCTGTTAGAATCTGGTTCTCACTCCTTCCGCTCCCAGTTGGACTCTTCCTGTGGAGAACAAGCTTTTTCATTGTATAAACATTAATTGATCTTAATCAAATAATTAATTTGAAGAAAAACATTAACAAATAACATCTTTACATCAAACGTTCACATTGAGCAATAACTAGAAATGATACATGCAAACTCATTTTTCTTCTTTATATATATATATATATATATATATATATATATATATACACACACACACACAAACACTGCACAGAATTTTCCTTTCACAATAACAACAACAAAAAACAAATAACTAAAAATATTTTCAAATGGGAATATTCCACTTCTGTACCTTTTATCTGACGCATGACTCTAATAGTCCAATGCTATGGCTGATCCAGAACTTTACATAAAACTTAACTTCAGTATTTAATATTCCCACAACACTTCTTAAATACAATTATTAAACAAACTAACTTTGGAATAACATCTAGAGAACTGCTGATATCTTATTGTAAAAACATCAGGTCAATACTTGGGATAACATTGTTCCCCTGTCACTTACACACAACGTCTGCAGTGGGGAAAATACAGGCCGGGCTTCAGGCCCCCCTGAGAACAGGTCTACACACACGAGCACCGCGTCATACACTTCTACCTCGGGTAGTTGTATGTTCTGCAGTCGCTGGGACTGTTAACCTGGCCTAGCTGCACTTTTCACAGGTACCTTTGCTGTTTTACCTATGTCATGCCGTGCGCACATCATGCAGGCTGCTACAAACCTAGTGGTGGCATTATTTTATCCAGGGACAAGCCAATTTACTGACACCTGGCTGCACATACCCTTGTTGTCAGTTCTGTTTTCTCTTGCTCTCTCAATTGGCTTACCCGATGATCCAATAAAGTTCCTACTACCAATGGGCCCATAATTGTGGGCGATGCCAAAAGCGTACCTAGAGTCAGTGTAAATGTCGGCCGTCTTACCTTCTGCCAGGTTACAGCCTCAGCGAGCACCTTCAGCTCCGCTCCTTGAGATGAACAAGAAGGTTAGAGTGGTTTCTGGGTAATTTACCTTGTGCCTCGTATCCTGTTCTACACATGCTGTATATGATAAAGTATGTCTACATTACAAATTTACATTGGAAACCCATGTCACATATAAATAGAACATTTCAAAAGGGTGGAGTTTTATTGTTCCACATTTATCTGATGATCCAGAACACTTGTAAATCCCACCCACCAGGTCCTGTAAATACCTGATTAATACAAAAACAAACAAAATATGTTACTGAAATCTGGCATAAAATAAACAATATTCAAACATTTTTTTTGGTTTTGCCTTCTCCCCATCTAAATCTGTAAAGACTCATCTGTGAGTGACGTCACCTCTGCCTCCTGTGTAAATTGGCTGGAGGGGGATGGTCTCTTACACAATAACTCATATTAGGTGGAGACTACAGCACAGCTTCACCGTTCTGGAAGGATCTGGAACTATCTACACAGAAAAACCTCAAAATGTAGGTTACTGTCATACACATTTAATCTGGGTTACTCCTTGAAACTCATACACATTTTGTAGATCTCCTAGAACCAAATTCATTAATTCAAAACAAAATAAAACACAAAACAAAACTACCTGATCAGTCCCTTCAACATTCCCTCCTATTTGGACCCTGCGAAAGTAATGTAGCAGGGTTCAAAACTACATATTAACATAATGAGACTAGGCACTCTATCGGGGGGGGGGGGGGGGGTACTAGTTTAACCCCTTGTAATACACAACAGCCTGGAACAAAGAAGATTACTTTCTCCTGACAAAAATACATTTTAACTTTAAAATGACCTGCAACCATTTACCTGTAAAACATCTCACATTTTCAAAAATAACATTTAGGCAGCACCATAGCACGCGCCTCATGTGTGAAAACAAAAACAAGACAAATGTAATTAGTTATTCAATAACACAGAAAATAATATATCTGGTAATATTAATTACTGCAAACCAATAAGCTGTACATAAGAATAGGGAACAGAGGGGGCACATACATCATCAAGACCCCGTGTCTCACAATATCTGTATTTTAATTCATTTGAATCAACATCAAAACATTCCAACATTAAATCTTATCACATTATAACACATTAATCTGCAGTATAGCTTTTATCTTTTTACAAACAGATCCAGCCGGCTGTAATATTTTTCTCGCTTGGTGTAGTTACAGACGACTGCGCTGCGCGAAAATAAAACACGTTGCATAAAAAAAATGAAAAAAAAAGTGGAACTGATTTTAACCCCATACACAAAACACTAACATTTTTAGACATTACTGCTGTTAAAAATAGGAAACATACAATATAGTTCTGCTTTTATTGTGACCATTAGTTTCAAACTTCAGACATGTTACATTACACACATCACACAGATGTCTCATCACATCACACATGTTACATTGCACACATCACACATCACACAGATGTCACATCACATTACACATTACACTCCCCCCGTTCTGACCCACGTTAGTCACTGCAATGTACCTGGCTGCTCCGTTTTCTTCACTCTTCCAATGAAAATTTACACCTGTATTTAAATTGTTCTTTCTCACATCATCTTACTTGTAACTACCTGTAATCACCTGATCACATGCAAACATCCTTCTTACGGCTGCCAGCCCCTTCAACAATTTTTTACAGTGTGTTATTTTGCCTTCACATACTTTATAATTAAAGCCCCAGCTCCTTTTGCTCATTCTAATGTTGGCCGGGACCAGTGCCCCAAAGCATCTTTGTCCAACTTCCTCCTGACCCCATGGTCGGAGAGCAGTTGGGTGATTTCCGGTAAATCCCCCACCTCCAGGCAAACAGGCTACGCCACGTTTGCCGACAGATATCTCAGCCCAGTCTATCTCCTAGACTGTCTTACCAATACGATATCAAAAGTCGTTCCTCCAGACATTCTAGCAGTAGGATCCTCTGATCCCTCACTGTATTGAACATCAAGAACAGACAAAATGCTGCCAATCAACAATTACAAGAGCAAATTCTTCAACACAATCGACATTCATGAACCTCCATTGATTCAAGCAGGAGTTGGTAACACTTCACTTATGCAGAACACTTGCTGCCGGGGGGTGTCTTTCAGTTCATACAGCCCATGATATAGCATATATCCCAAACTCTTTCCTCTAGCACTTTGCAATGGTTTCACATGCAAATTATATTTAGTAACATATATATATTATCCTCTCCGCTCAGTCGTTCACTTTGTGGGTTGTAGTTTAGGGGGTTGTTATCTATGTTGGTGATGATTTCTTTACGGGCTATGGGTCTGATCCAATACCAATGTTCTTCACTGTAATTACTACTACGACACAGGTGGCACCTGGGATAAGTGTCAGGGTCATTCATTGAATACAGGATGTTATATTACAACGGTATTCAATCCAGCGGTCTGATGTTATACTACTACAGACTTAATTACTTGGATGTTATTTTACATCAAAGTGTATATGCCGGATTATCATGTGCTAGAAATCAGTCTGTACTAATTCCCACCTTATGCCAGTCTGGCAATGCATACAACTGGTTTATGGACCCTTACACACAATATCACTGTCTGGCAATGAGCCAGGAAAATATAAATGATTTTCTAATACAGTATTCAAAGTTTTCCCTGTTGCACTGGGTAATGGTATTGAGTGCAAATTCAATATAGACACAATTGCTTCTCCTTGCACTGGATTCTACATTATCAGGACTTAACCATTGAAGCCCCTGTGGTACTACATGATATTACTCACAACTATCCAACTTCTCTCACCTACAAACAGTCAGTATCTCCCAACTATAATCCCAGACAAACGGGTAACAGATCAACTATTAATCCTCAACAATTTTACACAACTAAATAACAAATTACACTACAACAAAGCAGCAAACAGAAGTTTTGTTTTTTTTCCTCACAGTCAAGACTACAATCTTTTCATTTCAAATACTTCACATGTGAGTTACGACTTCTCTCCGCCATGCGCTACGTCACTGCATTCCAAAGGCGGAGGTTTTACAATTTTCCTGGTTAACAATATAATTGCTGGCAAAAATTCTCTCATGTCTTTCATATCAACAGTTTAAGATCACGTACACACCTGCAATCCTTCATCACACAAAAAGCTTCAACATACCTTTTTGGATCCATCTTTCAACCCGTTCTGACTAAGGAGTCTCGTCCAAAGAAGTGACGTTCTGACAGCTGGATTCCAAGGCTTACGCAATACATGTGTGAATGGTGTAAGAATAAGCTCCTTACCTACCGCGTTTTTTTTGTAATTCACAGATGCAAAGCCAGACCTCTCCAGTGACAGCTTATCAGACGTGCAATCTTCCCAGGTTTTATCGGCACCATTACTGTCGTGGAAATCCATCGCTCAAAATATATTAGACTGAAATTTATACGAGTCCCAACAGACTCTCAAGGCCAGACTCCATTAGTCAGTATCCTAATTAGGATATTTCACTGATATATATCGAGAGAGGAGAAGAAAACACACAGACACGCTGAAATGTTCAAAAATACTCCTCTGAAGGATTTATTACCAAACTCAAACTGTTAAACTGAAATTCAGAAGGGGTGTAGGCTTGAGGTAAACCAATCAGAGACAATGTAACAATATTTTTTATTCAGTAAAAAGCATACAATAAAATACATCATTATAATTCTTCACACATTATGTTTACAAGTGTCTTATCTCTCTCTTGGACAGAATATTCTCGTGGAGATGGGGGAGACCTTCCCTCACGCATACTTGCCATCCTCCCATCTCACTCCCTGTCCATCTTCGCATGGGAACCAAGGTCAAAGATAAAACATACGAAATCAACATTACTTGTATTAAAGGAACAATGACTTTTCTATTCACTACAAAAGAACCAAGATGGGAACTCCAGACAAGATGGCTGCTGCATGAAACTAAATCATTTAAACATTATCATCACTTTCACATAATACATATCTTAGTAATTCGGCATCCTGCTTGATAATTCACAATGTAATTTCATACAGAGAATATAAGCAAATAAATCATCCTTCACACATGCAAACTTTAAAGACTAAATATTTGGCGTTTGAAAATCAAACAACCCATGATGTTCAAGTTTATGGACAAGCTACACAGGGTTTACAAGGCATGGTGGCTCAGCAAGCAGAGCTGATCCGGGAACTTCAGAATCGAGTTGTGACCCCAGCCTCTTCATCTACCCTGCCGCTTCCACCATTCAGGTTTGGTGGGGATCGTGACAAATACCGTGGATTTATAAACCAATGCAAGTTATATTTTGGTGCACATCCTGCTCACTTCCCTACTGATAATTCAAAGGTGCTGTGTATTATTATGCTTCTGACACAAAAGGCTATAGCCTGGGCAAGCCCTCTTATTGAAACCAACGATGCTCGGCTTGATGACTTGGACGCCTTCCTAGCAGCCATGAGCCAAGTATTTGATGATCCTAACCGGTGTACTACAGCAGAAGCAGCGTTGATGGCTCTACGTCAGGGCAGACGCTCTGTTGCCGAATATGCCACAGATTTCAGACAGTGGGTGATGGATACTGAGTGGAATAATGCTGCAAAATTAACATTCTTTAAAAAAGGACTATCTAGTGCACTTAAGGACGAGTTAGCACAGGCTGAAGCTCCCACAGAGTTTGATGATTTTGTACACCATTGTATTCGAATAGACACTCGGCTGTCAGAGCGTCGACAAGAAAAATGGGGTTCTACCTGGTCCCGTAATAATAACTATTACTCGTCTGCTCCAGCTCCCACTCCTAGAGACTCTGAAACAAAGAATTACCAAGAACACCAAGCTGAACCTATGCAAATTGACAGTATACAAAAGCGTGAAAGTGCCGACAGAAGAGAACGAAGGTTTCGAGAAAATCAATGCTTCTATTGTGGTAAAACTGATCACTTCCTTATCAATTGTCCATGTCGTCAACGCAAGATGGTGGCGGTAGTAGCAGATCATGACTTCTCTGATGTAGAATCTGTTTCTTCTGAACAAGTGCCACCAGTGCATGCACTCATTCATTCAGTCTCCTGCACAGAACCCAATATAAAAAAAAAAACCACAAAGACACTCATTGCTTTATCCCCATCAAGTTTAGAATTGATTCTCAATGGATATCCGCCTCTGCCATGGTGGACTCTGGAGCAAATGGGAACTTTATGGACATTTCTTTTGCTAATAAACATAGTGTAAAATTTCAAGAGAGACTGTCACCCATTCTTATGGAAACTGTAGACGGATCCCCTCTGAACTCAGGTCCAGTTGATAAAGAGACTGAACCATTGGAGATAATTATGAGACCTAATCACCATGAGGTTCTATCTTTCCTATTAATTTCATCCCCACATTTTCCAATTATTTTTGGACTACCATGGACTACCCCTCCTCAGAGTCTTTACCAGAACAATCTCACGAAATGATTGAAGGGGAGCTTGAAGTATCTCCTAAATTACCTCCTCTATATGACGAATTTACTGATATATCTGACAAAGAGAATGCTAATAAACTTCCTCCACATCGACCTTACGATTGTCCGATTGAACTGTTGCCTGGAGCAGCTATACCTTTTGGATGCATCTACCCATTAGCAGAGCCGGAACTGAAGGCTCTTAAAGAATACATAGATGAAAATTTAGCTAAATGTTTTATTCGTCCATCTTCATCGCCAGCAGGTGCACCTATATTTTTTGTTAAAAAGAAAGACGGCTCTTTGAGACCTTGCGTTGACTATAGAGAATTAAACAAAGTCACAATTAAAAACCATTACCCTCTGCCATTGATTCCGGAGTTGCTGGATAGAGTTCGTCAAGCTAAAATATTCACCAAATTGGATCTTCGAGGTGCATATAATTTGGTTCGCAACCAGAACAAGAAACAAGTCACGACCAGGTGTTTGAAAAAATACAAATAATCTTTATTAAAGTCAATTAGACACATGGAGACAACGTATAACACTTAGACATAATAAAATGCCATGGACCCTCGAACACAAACGGAATCCGAACGTAAAAGCAGAGTAGCCCCCCAGATGTAAAAATGGTCTGACACAACCTATATATGGCTAAAGTGCATAAGTACATATTAATGAGCAGGTACTAGGCATGGTATTCCGGAGTTGCTGGATAGAGTTCGTCAAGCTAAAATATTCACCAAATTGGATCTTCGAGGTGCATATAATTTGGTTCGCATTAGACCAGGTGATGAATGGAAAACAGCGTTTAGATCACGTTATGGACATTATGAATATCTAGTCATGTCTTTTGGACTTTGCAATGCTCCTGCAACCTTTCAGCATTTTATTAACGATATCTTCAAGGACTTGTTAGATCAGTTCGTAGTCATCTATCTGGATGACATATTAATCTTTTCTAATTCTGCAGAAGAACATCAGAATCATGTGAGAATGGTGTTGGAGCGTCTGAAAGCATATCAACTCTATATCAAGTTGGAGAAATGTGAATTCCATCAAACGGAAATACAGTTCTTGGGTTATATCATTTCTCCCCTAGGGTTACACATGGATTCTAGCAAGATTCAAGCAATTAGAGACTGGCCAACTCCAAAAAATGTGAAAGAGGTCCAACGATTTGTAGGATTTGCTAATTTCTACAGACGTTTTATCAAGAATTTTTCGGGCATTATTACACCAATTACCCAATTAACAAAGAAAGGAATACCTTTTGTGTGGTCTCCTCAGACACAAGATGCTTTTTTCAATCTGAAAACAAAATTCACAACAGCCCCTATACTGGTTCATCCTAACCCTGAAAAAGTGTTTATTGTTGAAGTGGATGCTTCAGACGGTGCCATAGGGGCTATTCTATCACAGAGAACTGGAGAGAAAGATTTGCTTCACCCTTGTGCTCATTTTTCTCGAAGTTTGACTTCTGCTGAAAAGAATTATGACGTGGGGAACAAGGAACTCCTAGCCATCATTGCTGCTTTCAAAGAATGGAGACATCATTTAGAAGGCACAGCTCAACAAATAGTGGTTCTAACTGATCATCGTAACCTTGAATTTGTTAGATCTGCCAAATGTTTGTCTCCCCGCCAAGCCCGGTGGAGTCTGTTTCTAAATCGTTTCAACTTTGTGATCTCTTACAGGCCTGGTTCCCGAAATGGTAAGGCCGATGCCTTATCTAGGTTGTTCTCCAATGACTCCTCCTCGACAGTACCACCAACAACTATTCTTTCCGAGTCCAATTTCCTGGGGGTGATCCATAGCAAGGACTTGCTTGATGAGATAAAGGAAGCCTATGAGACCGACCCAATTCTTTTGCACCCACCAGATGAAGTGTCCCTAACTTTCAAAAATCAAGTATGGACTAACAAGCACTGCATTTACGTTCCAGAAACTGTAAGATTAAACGTGCTAAAATTAATGCATGACTCTAAACTAGCAGGTCACAAGGGGATTCAGAAAACACAAGAATTTCTTTCCCGCTTCTTTTGGTGGCCCAATTATCAAAAAGATGTGAAGAAATATGTTTCTTCTTGCAACACCTGTGCCATGTACAAAACTCCTCGTACCTCACCCATGGGATTATTGCAGCCTCTGTCAATTCCATCTCGTCCTTGGGGATCTATCTCTATGGACTTTATTGTCGACTTACCAGTCTCCAAAGGGAAGAATTCCATCTTAGTAGTGGTTGATCGGCTCACTAAAGCAGCCCATTTTATTCCTTGCCCTGGACTACCTTCTGCTAAAGAGACTGCTGATCTTATAATTCAGAATGTGTTTCGTCTTCATGGAATACCAGATGAAGTGGTTTCGGATCGCGGAGTACAATTCACATCAAGATTCTGGCAGAGTTTTTGCACAGCTCTCGACATAAATGTCAGTTTGTCTTCTGCTTTTCATCCCCAGTCTAATGGTCAGACTGAGCGCACAAATCAAATGTTAGAACAGTATCTCCGATGCTACATCTGCCATTTACAGGATGACTGGGTCGATTTGCTTCCAATGGCGGAGTTCTCCTACAATAATTCTCAGAATGCCTCCACTAAACAAACACCGTTTTTTGCAAATTTGGGTTACCATCCCAGTATTCTTCCTAATCTTCCCAGAGAAACTTTTATTCCTGCAGTGACTGACAGAATACAATCACTTCAACAGAATCTGGAAATGCTAAAAATTACATTATCAATTGCCCAGGAGAAATATAAGGAAACAGCAGATAAATCTCGTAGACCTTCTCCAACCTTCAAAGTGGGAGATAAAGTATGGCTTTCCACCAAGAATCTGAAACTTCATTTACCTTCAGCAAAATTGGGCCAAAATTTTATTGGTCCTTTCAAGATTATTGGACAAGTAAACTCAGTGGCTTTTCGTCTCAAACTTCCCAGACCAATGAGAATACATCCAGTGTTCCATGTATCCCTACTGAAACCTGTTGTTCCAAATCCATTTCCAGGACGCCGCCTGCCTCCCCCTGATCCTATCGAAATTGATGGACAAGAACATTATACTGTTGAAAACATCCTGGACTCCGGGATATTCAGAAATCGGTTGCAATATCTAATATAATGGCAAGGATATGGCCCTGAGGATAATTCGTGGGAACCCGTAGGCAATCTCAATGCTCCTCGACTGGTTAGGGAATTTCACCAAAGATATCCAGATAAACCAAGTCAAACATCGTCCTGAGGCCGCTGTCGAAAGGAGGGAGTAATGTCAGGATTCTGTTGTTGTACTGCAAGATTACCACTAGTGGCCGCTGTTTTACACTTTGAAGAATTGTGCTGCACTTTTACTCCTTACCACTGGAGGCTGCTGTTTTGCCCTTAAACCTGCCCTTAACCAAGATGGCAAATGTTGCATCGTGTGGAACCATCTTGTTTCCTGTTTGGGCCTACTTCAGACCACATGGAATACCAAACAGTGCTTGAGTATTGTGACTTGTTCCAGTCTCCTGCTTCTGAGAACTGTCTTTGCCAGACTGTTCCTACTTCCTTGCTATTTACTACTACTCGTGTTCCACCCTCCAAGCACTGTTCCTGGGGACGTCTCACCGGGTTCTGCACTGTGCTCCGCTCGCTACTTCTGACCATAGGATTCCAGCAGTGTTCGCCAGTATCGTAACACTGCAACTGTCAAGGAATCACTACTTGAGCAATTCCCAAGAGTGAAAGTTCATGGAATTGCTATACAAGCACTTTCCCAAAGACAGCTGGAGACTGTCTGGATTAAGCGTGCAGGTAAATCAGCTACCTCAAGTCCATCCCTACATTGGTCAGCAGAGTCAAAGGCTACTCTATGGTCTTCACCAGAGCCCACCGCAAGGCAGGTTGGATTTGGCTGCATAGAACCCTGTTTCCTTTCACAGAATACGGTGTTGGACAGAAGGTGCAACTGCAGGCAATACCAGAATGAATAACCAGACAAGCCAGAGGGCTAATCAGCAAGCAAAGTAGAAAACCAGGAGATACTAAAAGTCCAAATCGCAGAGGTCAAAACTAGCCAAGAGCAGAATATCCAAATCAGTGAGCAAAAGGGTAATCTGAAGACAAAGCCGAGGTCCAGTTCAAAGAGTCCAAACAGTCAAGGTGATACAGGGTGTAGCCAGGAGCTGGATCAGACAAATGCATTTACAAGAAATCACAAGCAACAATGAGAAAACTGAACAGATTAAAATACTCCACCCTTGGCCCTGATAGGTGCAGAATGAGAAATAGGAGTGGCTCTGCAACTCAAACCAGGGCCACCCAGAAGCTTAACTAGTAGTCATGACAACCTAAAAGTGCCAGACGTTTCCTAACACAAACAGGAGGGAGAGCAGCTACGGAACACCAGCATGGGGAATCTGCTCAAAGGAGAGAGAGAGAGAACGGTTACTGAACAACAGTTTGCGGGGCTGCATACAGAAGAGAGGGGGCTACTGAAAACAACTTGGGGGGGCTGCACACACGAGGGAGCTGCCAGAGATTTCCTTAACCCAAACAAAAGCTTGGAATCTTTGACACAGTGTGGTTATTACCTTGTTCCTAGACCCTGATATTATTGTTATTCGTTCTTTAGCCTTCTTTTGGTATCGGACCTGTTAACGCTCTAGTTCTGATCCTGCTCACTTCTCCGGTCCTGACATATGATCCTTCGTGCCCTCTGCTACAACTCCTGATTTAGTCTCCCAGCTCTGATCCTGGTCCTAACTTCCTCTACCTTTTCTAGGTTACCTTTTGGTCTGACTTAGTTCCTCATTCTGGTCTATTTCCCTGTCCAGATGCCTCCAATATCCCCCTAGACTAGCATGTGGAGCATGGTTTCCTGGCGAAATGGCCACGCTGAATGAAAGAGAATGTTGCTGCATTGTTTGCTTGCCAAGCACACAACACAGTGCCGCCCAGTGTTCAGTGCTGACAAACAGACAATGCAGCACCACACTCTCTCCCAGGGTGCAGTGCCGCCGAGCACACAATAGTGCTGGACACTGGGAGAATGAAGCATGCCAGGAAACCATGCCCCATGTGCAAGCTGTGGCATGGGTGCGACAGGTTGCCAACCCATCAGCTAGAAAAAAAAGACTGAGCAGAGAGAACCAATGACAAATTGGTTTATAGACTGCGACTATAATGCAAATATCTTGTATCCCGAAACCTTTCAAATCTTATTGATGCTGGATTAAAGGGGATTATCTGTTTGGTACCACCCTTAGCAAGCCAGATCGGAGAGAGGCTTACATGCAGTGGCTCCTGCTCTGGAGGACTCAGGCCATCCATATTTTACAAGATCTGATGTTTATTTGAGTGGCCGCATATAATGCTATATTTCCTCTGTGGCGGCGATGACCAGTCAACTGCAACTTCCCCTAGCAAGAGACCTGCAGAGATCAGCTTGTCTCCATGATCATTATATTAAAGAAGTTGTCTGTGAAAACAGTATTTATAAAAATAATGGCACATTAGAAATTTAGTGGTAAATAATAGTAACATTTTAAAACCCATTTTTCTAATTAAAAAACATTTTTGTGATAGATTTCTTTTAAAATATCTTGGCAATATTTACCAAAATATTAATTTCTTACATTTATTACATAAGTCCAGGACCTCTGACTGACTCCATAACAACTATTTTCTAAAATCCTGCTTTTATTTCATGTAGTAATAAAATGGATACTAAAAAGATGGATGGTAAAAAATTACTAGACTACACATTTTGGGGTATTTCAAAATACAAAATCAAGACAAAAAGTCAATGAGCTTTAACATTCATGTTCCAATATGTTAAAAAATGGCACTTATCTGGCCAAGTATGCCAATGTATCAAGTCAAGCTCTTTTCCAAAAAGCCATAGGATATGGGGATTAAATGTCTGTGCCAGGCCAGTACAGTTGGGATATATGAAACCACAGCTGTGAGAGAATGTAGGTTGTAGTTCTGCAGGACCGATCAGGGGACACAGTAAGGACAAGTCTAATAATGTGAATTCAGTAAATTGGATAATACTAGTGGCCCCTCAGTTAGGTCACACATTCAGTAACCATTCTTTTCTTATTTTCTTTTTTTTTTAAACAATTAATTTTGGTTGAATTTCTTGAAAAAAGATACAAAACAGAGGCAATAATTACAGCCTCAAATTAAATACAACTATAAAGAAAAAAGCTGAATAAATATGCCTACAGCTATCAGAGTGTACCTGAGTAGAGAAGTCATACATGGAATTTAGAGTCAAGGCAGACCATGTTTTTTTATTACAATTATGCATGTTAGGAGAAACTGTCAATAATGTTTCATGATGACATTGAGTTTTCACCCTATTAATAACCTCCGAGTAACCATTCTTCTTAACAGTACAATAAACACCAAGGATCACTGCTAGACTGGAACTGACAAGTCATCTTAGCATAAAACTAAACTCCAACTTGATTCTAATTCTACTGTATTTCATCTTTCATTAATTGACTTAATTATATCAAGCTTTTGCTCCCAGGGGAGACCTCATGTACACTGTAAACTCAAAACCTCTCTTGATATAATTGTTATAAGAAATGAAACAAACTAAATTTATAAAGGCATTTTTTTGTGGGAAAGTGGGAAAAACCAGATCAGCTCTCTAAGGCTGGGTTCACACGAGCACATTAACGTCCGTAATGGACAGACGTATTTCGGGCGGAAGTCCCGGACCGAACTCAGTGCAGGGAGCCGGGCTCCTAGCATCATAGTTATGTACGACGCTAGGAGTCCCTGCCTCTCCGTGGAACTACTGTCCCGTACTGAAAACATGATTACAGTACGGGACAGTTGTCCTGCAGAGAGGCATGGACTCCTAGCATCGTACATAACTATGATGCTAGGAGCCCGGCTCCCTGCACTGAGTTCGGTCCGGGACTTCCGGACGTAATACGTCCGTCCATTACGGACGTTAATGTGCTCGTGTGAACCCAGCCTAAGAGCTTGTGTAAACGGCCCCTACTTGGTGACACACAGAGTCCCTACGACTCTCTTTTACAGACCCTTAAATACTCTGTGTGGTGCCATATGGCGCTTCTCCCATAGAAACAATGGTATTAGGGGAGAATAACTCCTTAATATAGCATTCACTGGAGATATAATCAAATGTTTATGGAGGCACAGTTTGGGCCCATTTCAAGCTATGGACATCAGATTAGGGATCCGTACATCAGCATGATACGTTTAGCAGGCCATACACTTTAGATAGCGGTCGGCTGAACGGTCGCTATTCCTAACGACTCCCCCATATACATACTTGGACGAGAATCCTGTGTTTTTAATTAGCGAGAGACAAAAGGTTTGGGCAAGATCGAGCATGCTAAAATTCAACAGCCGGATACTTCTCTCTTTCAACATCTGCCATCTTGGGAGAGTTGGGACACCTCCATACACATTAGATGGTTGGCCGCTCTTGCTGAAATCGGTAGGCTAATCTAATGTGCATTGCCCCCTTTAGGCTCTCAAATACAATCAACCAGAATGTAGAGATGCCAGACTGGGAATGCAGAGGATCGTTCTGATACCATAGTTCTTTATGTTTATGCTGTCATTACTGTCCTAGGTAATAGTCTTAGAGTTGGGACAACACTAACAAGTGATTTAAGATTTATTATAGTACAAAGGGTAATTTAACAGTTGTATGTAGTGGGATTCTAATGGAAGACGTTTTGTTGATGTAGATATATACAGTTTCTACACTTGACATAGACAATCTGGGACATATTGTTGTTCTTGATGACATGTTTACTCCTTACTCTTCCTTCTATAGCTAAAGACTTTATGGATCCTCTTGAGGTTATCTTAGTAACGATAACCTTGAGCTATTTTTCCTCTACATGCAAATTAGTTCTAATATGCAATTTTTTTTATCTACAAAAATGTTAATAAAAAACAATTATAAGAAAAAAAAAAAAAAAAGATATAACTTGAACAGTTAGAAGACAATGAAAGGTCTAAATTACTCCGCAACTGCTTGTGATTTGGTTAGCTGCTGTCAATTTTGGTTTTCATCTTAACAGACTTTCTTTTTGAATAAGTAGTCACTCTGACATTTCCTTTGATAAATGAGATTGTATTTCTTTGCATTTGTTGCTAGGTTACATTTTGTCTAGACACTGGGTCACCCAGTCCTATAACCTTTCTTTAATGCTTTGAAAAAATGAAAAATAACACAGCAGATCTTTAACTTTTAAATATCATTACTTAGAGGACAATTAACTAATCAGGCAGATTATATAATATTGAAAACATTATTAATATAAGCTCTTGTTAGGTAATCTTAAGCCTATATTACTGATCTGCAGTGCTCCTAAATTGCTACAACCATATCAGTTATATTCAGACTGAATAACAGTGCAGACTGTAGCGAAACTATAGCCAACTAAAGAGAAACATCAGACACAAAAAAATCATATCCACTACCTTCTATCCCAGCCCACATTATGACAGTCTTTTTCTACTGTCATGCAACCTCTAGCTTCCTTTTAAATAATTCTGCATCTCTCTGCCATATGGATCATAGCAATCACTGTCTGCAGCCAGTAGCTCTGCTAACTACATGTCCCATGATGCCTTGCCCAGTCATCACGTAGGCAGGTGTGTCAATATTCCATCTATCAGAAGCTATATTTACAAAGATCATTCCAAATTCTAAACAGAAATCTAGAGAGCCACAGGTGCAGGTCTAAGGAACAGGAAAAGGCACAGGAGAGGCTGAAGACTGTGCCCTGTGCAGCAGCATTCATGTCATTGGCAGTGTGCAAACTTCAGCCCACTGCTGGGAGACCTGAAGGTGATTGGTTGACAATATTCTGACATTATTTATAGGAGAAGATTCAGTGACAACAGCAGAATACATATGGATATGCAGATTTACAGTTGTCACTCAGTTCATTCCTGGATTGTAGATTCTGCCTGATATTTTATTATTCATAAACTCACAGTACAAGAAACAGTTCAGATATAAGACACCATTATTACAGATGATAATTAACATAGACAACTTTGTATTTTACTGGAGTTTCCCTTCATTAAAATATTTCTGTCTAAGAATTGTATTACAGAACAATAAATGAATACCATATGAGCAAAGTATAAAGCTAAGAAAAAGAGGAGGAAGTGAACCTATCTAGAGGTTGTTATATGAACAGTCAACACTTGCTCAAGTAATTGCTGCTATGCTTATAAAACTACTATAATAACAATACTTTGTCTCAATTGTCTACTCTACACATATTCAGCTCTCAATGGATATGTATACATACTTGCGGTACAGTTCTTATTTACTAAGATTAATGGCAGTTATGTAAACCTGCCTGTGCATTTACAAAACCTTTCTATTCTATTGAGGGTCACAACTGGGACAGGCTTGTTGGGGTTTCAGATGCTTTACCCCCACAGATCTGACCATTATGACATGTCTGACTGAGATATCCTAAAAGTGAGTTTTTGGAAATAACAAAACATACCTCAGATCCTCAACTTTTTTAAATGATTGTTCTTCGGGATTTCACTCAATTTTACTTGTGCTATTTGGAAATTTTAACATTTCCTTAAGATTAATACCAAGTTTAGCAAGGAGCCACTTATCCTTATAAATACTTTAAATTATAGGTGAATTTATTTAGAACAGTGACAAAATGCTTTTCCGTAAACTTCTTCACAAATAAATTGGAGATGAAAGGAATTGCTCTGTATTACTTCAGAAACATTATTCATTGAATACCACTAAGGGACCAAATTGTGCCATCAGAATCTCTTATCTAAGAATTCTGGTATCTTAAGTAATGCTTTCCATGCACATGTCAAATAAGTAAAGCTAAAAAAACATCAGACCACAGTGATTTGGACATTGGAAAGTGCTTCTATTATAACAATTGCAAAAGGTAATAGTCACCCGATAAGAGTATAGGGATGATGTAAACATGTCATGCTCCTGTGTAGGTGTCTGCAGTACATATCATAGGTTTATGTCCAATCTAATGTTGCATTATTTTTAAAAAAGTTGTATGAGATAAAAAAACAAAACATGGCTGCTTTCTTCCAGTTGCAGGACCGCGGTTGTCGATGGGCTGTCTCTGGTGTTGCAGCAGAGCCCAAATACACTTAAATGGGGCTGAGATGCAATACCATGTACAAAAGTAGTTCTGTTGTGGAAGGAAGCAGCCATGTTTTTTTTTTAATCTCAAGCAAGCCCTTTAAAGCGTGACTACTAGAGTCATGTAACATACCAGTGCTGTTAATTCTTCCACTTTGGCCCATGAAATACAAGTTTCTTTTGTGCTATGTACTCTATAGGAAAAAGCAATACGGCAGCATGTTTCTGGACTGTACATCAAAAGTTGACGAAATAAAGTCGCCTTCTCTGACATCACTCAATGCTTTACACCTATTGGCTAAAGCTGCACCTCACAGACTTGCTGCTTGCCCCCAGTCTGCACATAATACTAAGAGCTCTAATATTCAAGGGAGGAAGACAGCAGCCAGGACACAGCAATGGATCAGGAGTTTTCAAAGAAGTTTTTCTTTATTTTTAATAGTGTGTAGAGGGGGATGGGAATTGAAAAGGTTCTACTTTACAGAATCTGACCAGTGTCACCTTTAGAAGCTATAGAGTTTTATGAGAAGAAAAAAACCTAATGTTATCAATATAAATGTCCAGCATTAGCAAGGAAGTGGAAAACCAATAATTGAAAGAAGCACTTTCTATGCAATCATATACAGGATCTTGCAATCACATGCAAGTGTACAGTGGAGTAATAGTATTAAATGATTTTGGCAAACCTTTAAGCAGAATGATTATGTTCTAAGTTTGATCATTCTCATCAGTTGTTCCGATGTGTGTGACGAGATTAAAGTAGTACGCCGTTTTTGTTTTTTTCACCCTCCGTTCGCAAATGTGATGCAGTGCAATGTAGACATGTGTATTGACTTACCTGGTGGTGTATTTCATGGGTAATCGCTCCGTTTCGGGCTGCCATGGGGTCACGTGATCTTCATTCTGACTCCCTCTATCCTACTGCGGCTTCTGTAGGGATCGGAAGTCAGGCTCTCAATGCAAGTCTATGAGAACCTCTGTGTGAGTCTCATAGACTTGCATTGAGAGTGTTTCCTCCGGTTTATACAGTAGACACTGTAGGATTTGAGTTGTCAGAATACAATCATGTGACCCCCACAATGGCCCTGAACAGGGAGGTGGCTCGTGAAATACAGCACCAGGTAAGACAATACACATGACTACTTTACACTACATTACATTTGTAAACGGGGGGTGGGGAAAAAAACGGAAGTGTTTTTTTAATCCGTCATCACTAAGCACACTCTTTTCAGCACTTACTCAGTGTAGGGATACATGCACTCAAGCATTCGTATCTTCTTGACAGTAAACAAAGGATCCGTTGTCCGATTCTTGCGGTCCATGTGTTCTCCGCATCCGTTCTGTATGTTCCACAGATTTGGCTTGAATGGGCAAGACCGAGCTGCAAACACGTAAAGGAATAGAATCTTCTCTAATTTTGCGGCCTGGTTCAACGGCCCCTGCACGGATCTGTGAAAAATACGGTAGCATGCATGGGCCATAGAAATAAATGGGTCAGTGTGCTATCCATTAAAAAAACGGATAACACACTGATTAAAACAACGGTCGTGTGCATGTAGCCTAATTATTTGTAAGTGTGTAAAACATTGTGTAATGCTTTCCTCCTTGGATGCCTGTAATATTACTGGTTCAGATAGGGTTCTAATGTCTGGCATATTATGACTTTCACCTATATGAGCCTTTTTTTTCCCAGAGACTTAAGGTATCAGGTACTTTGGGGCCCAGGGACTGCACAAGTCGGTTTATTCCCTGAAGACAGTACAGCAGAAGACCAGATAAAATATTTAAATGGGAGGGAAAATTCTATGGTACAGTCTTAGCAGAAGAAAAGGCGGATAGTCTCAGAAACAGCAGACTGAAGAAAGGAGGATGGTCAAGCAGGAAGTGAGCAATGGCGGGTTACTGAAGCACCAATTTAAATATCGGAAGTTGAGCTGAGCCCGTGCAAGTAGTCGCTAATGGAAGAATTAAACGCACAAAATTCTAAGATGTAATAAATAGAATAAAACTAAAGTCCTTAAAAGTTAGCGCTAAAGATCACTAGAAGTCACTATGTCCATAAGGCAGGATCTAGCACAAATCACTATCACAGGCACTCTAAGGGTGCCAGAAGCAGATTCAGATATATTGTGATATATTTTAATTGGCCAGGAATGCACAATTTAATGCGTATATACCACTAAGGATCTCTGTTTCCTCAACTGATCCTTTATAGAAGCACAAGGACATGCCCAGGAAAGTTTATGTTTAAGTTAAATGCTGTTATATGTACCAATTAACTGAACTAGGTGCATACTGGTGCAAAACCAGAGTAGAAGGTATTCTGAGCACTATTGTAAAATAAATGATTTATAAAATCTTGTTGAGGTTCAGCAGTTTTTTTTATACAATTGCAACATTTTCTTTAAATTAAATTTAATTTAAATAAACACCTTCCCAGATGGGAAGAACGTGCAGTCTGACAAATTATTGGACAATTAATTCATATTTTTTTTGCAAATGAAATGTTGAGATTTATATTTGATAAATAGGTAGACTATTTGTTTTCTTTCTGTGTGAGACAGTATTAACGTTACTATATTGAAATAAATCTTTGGATGGATAAGAGTAATGATTTTTTTTTGAGAGATGAGCAAATTGTTTTTCCCAAATTGAATTTCCCCAATTTGCAAATGAGTTTGTAATTAGTCAGCCAGTGAAACGTATGGAAATAATGGATTTACCAGGTTCAAAACTTGCCTTTAAGGCATATGAACATTATTGAGGGAGCTCCCTACTCGGGACACTACAGTACTCTAATAATTAAAGTGGAGACCCACTGGGAAGAGCAGCTCTTGCAGACTCAACTTTTCTATGTATTACATGGATGCCCATTACAATCGAATGGATGGCATGCAATACTACATTTGCCAAAAATGTATGGCCAACCACAGCTTCTCTGGGAAACATCAGCTGATACCAAGGGTTTTCGCAGCCAGACCTGTGGTGATTGTTCAATGACATATATGATAAAATAAAATGATAGGAAATTAGAAATTTTAACAATAAGAATGACAACTTGCATCTTAAGAACATTAATTAATGCAGCTACAATTACCAGAAAACTGGCGTTAATATATATTGTGCCTTGGAGCCATAGCTGTAAGTAATGTCACTCACTGACTTGAGTACATTATAATCATTATAAAACAGTGTGATCTAAACATGTCATTATAAGATCAGAACATGCAGACATGGAGATGTAAAGAAATTGTTGAAATTTGTCATTGTCAGAGGAACAAATGTCATAAGGCCCCATTGCCTTACTATATCCCAGTACTTCAATCCTCCTATGAATCTTTAAGCCTTGGCACACAAGGGACCTGTTAGTTAATAAGTTTTAGCTAGTTTTTTTGCCCATGTAAAAATGAACAAGGCAAAGCAAATGACAGTATTTGAAAGCTTAGTAGGGCATTTAAAAGAGAATTAGATATGAAGCAAAAATCTTTTTTTTTCTAATTCCCAATAAGGATTACATAAATTGAGCATATTTTCATTAGTAATGGGAATAAAGAGGATATATTACAAACATACAAGGTACTTTGCATTATATTACTGGAGAATGAGTTCTTAATATAATCTAGAAATGTCTTAAGAAGAACATAAATTGTGGTCAATGTCAAAAGTTTCATTAATTAGTTGTGCTTTTAGATAGATTTCATTTTAACTTGACTAATGTCAGTAGGTAGTAGTCAAAGCATGCTTATAATTATCATTATTTTTGCACATAGACATAGTTAATAACCACACTGTTCATTTGCAGTGGATCTGTAGTGCCTAGAACATGTCATGTACAATATTTATATATATCTAGTGTCTTTCCCCAAGTAGTGATCAAATTATTCTACAACTTTTCAATATGTATTTGTTTTATAATTATTGGGAGTAATGGCTTGAACATTGCCTGACAAAGCCCATGAACGATGAGAGCTGTAACTTATTATATGAACTAATACAGTCGTGAAAATGCAGCTTGAGCCAAATCCTTGACATTGAGACCAAATTCTGCACTCTACTCTGCCTAATGTCAATTTTAGATTCAAATGTTACACCAGTTTTCTACTTTAGTATTAGGTTTCTTGTACACATAGATTATAACTGCTGATCATAGCAGGAAAGCTGATAAACTTTTATATGTAAATCACACAAACTATATAAGTGTGCCATGCCCAAACAGAGGTCCAAGGCTCTTTCTTTGCCGCCTGAGTTTTTTGCAAGCGGAAAATGTCTCCTGTAAAAACTGCTCCAGGCGTTTTTCATGTTTGACGCGGTTTTTCGATGCGGTTTTTGACGCGGTTTTCTAATTACATCCTTCTGGAAGTTGTACTTCCTATGAAAACTCCACCCATTCTCCTCCTACATGCCATTTTCCATTATTGCTTGAGAAATCTGCTGGACATGGAGCAAAATCAAGAGCAGGGCAGCAGTGGGGTCGCAAATAAAGGTGAGGAGACGTCATATGCGCCTCCTCATGAAGGTGCTTGTTAATGTTGTTCGTCGGCGCAGGTGGCGAGAGGTAAGTTTTGAACCACAGTTTTTCTACCCTCCATTACCCCAATGTAGACAAAGCATTCATTTCTGTTCAATACTTTATTTTTCACAGGAGGAATAACAACGGAAAGAACGCCACTGCCGTTACTGGGTGCACCCCATTAATGAACTGCGGCCACAGAGGGGACACATTGGACAGCTGTATGCAGAACTGCGATGGTGAGTTGTTTTTTTCTTATTGCAACTGTACAAAAATGTGAATAGAGATAACTATGAGCCTGTATATTTAACCAGTAAATGCCATAATTTCTAGCATCCACAGCATCCAGGCCACTCGTAGGGGTCTCACTACCGCTGTAGAAAGCATACCACCTGCTATGGGGCACATGACATCAGGGTGCCTGTGCTGCCCACCAGCACAGGCCCCCACATGCTCAGAGATGCCGCTAGCAGCTGATATGGCTGTGCCATGCTACATTGAATAGTATCTGCGTGCTTGGATGCAGATACTATTCAACAGTATGGCATAGCAGGGAGGAATCTACTTGCTCTGCCATAGGCTGGTTGCCATGTTTGTAATGCATTTTTTATCATGTGCAGAGACAGTATCCCTGCGCAGGCTGGCATGATGACGTTGTTGCATCACGCCGGTCTATGCAAGGATCCCGTTGATGTTGTGGATCAGCTAATTTCATTGCCTAGGTGAGCATAATGTTTTTTTGTTTTATACGGGGGGGGGGGGCGCTATCTACAAATGGCTTCTGGCAATATCTACAGGGGCGCTGTTATGGTTGTTTGATGGTGGCGAATGAAAATAAAAAATGTAACTAATAATACACTCAAAAGTGGCTAATCCATTTTGATGTTTCTTTACAGCTATCCTGACAAGTTTTCCGATTTCTTTTGAATGTCTGTCAGCGCCTTTGATCAGCTGGATGTGATCCTGGCAAGCCATTTGATCCGTCAGGACACCACCATGAGGAGAGCCATCAGTCCTACGGAGAGGCTGCTAATCACGTTGCGGTGAATTTATTTTACATGTCTTTTGTGTGTGTTTTGTCTTCTTGACCATGTACTAAAATTATACGATAAATATTAGTGGGTATGGTCAAGATAGGCATGTGGTCAAGATAGGCATGTATATACGTGATTGCTCCTTGTACTAATTTGTTTTTTTCTCTTATGTCTTTCAGATGTTTGGCAACTGGGGAGAGTTATGCATCTCTGCACCTCTAATTCTGGGTTGGTAAATCTACCATCTCCAGAATTGTGAGTAGTACATGCCACGTGATCTGGCAAGCCTTACATCCCATTTCGATGCCCAGTCCGACCCAGGAGACTTGGTTGCAGGCAGCAGCAGGCTTTCAGTCTGTGGCCAATTTCTCAAACTGCATAGGTGCCATAGACGGGAAGCACATACGTGTGCAGCAGCCACCGCAATCAGGACCACATTACTTCAATTACAAGAAGTACTTTTCTGTGGTCCTGATGGCGGTGGCTGATGCCTCATATAAGTTTGTTGCTATCGAAGTTGGCGCCTATGGCAGCACTGGGGACTCTTAAGAGCTACTGACATCAACATTCGGCCAGCGAGTGCTGGTAGATCAGTTGACTCTGCCCCGTCAAAGACCTCTTCCGGGTACCACGCATCCATTCCCTTTCGTCATGGTGGGGGATGAGGCTTTTCCGCTCAAACTGCTGCGCCCATACACACGAACGGCACTGGATGCCCGGTGGAGAGTCTTCAACATGGGGCTGAGCCGGGCACAACGCTTCGTGGAGTTCACCTTCAGGATCACGAATAGTAAGTGGAGGATCTTCACCTGTGCAATGCAGTTGGATTCAGGCACAGCTGACATGGTCATTAAAGCTGCCTGTGTGCTCCACAACTATGTTCACGACTATGACAGTTTGGACATGGGTGTGGATCAACATGCAGCTTTTAGTGACCTACCTGGCAGTTGTTTTTTTGACCGTGCATTCAACCGTGCTGTACAGGTGAGAGATGCCTTTGCGGACTACTTCATGAGTCCCGAAGGTGCTTTGCCTCAGCAATTTGCATACCTCAGTGATGAGCAGCCATCTCCTCATGGGTCCCATCCAACTTGTTTGATCCACCAGCCTGCTATGAGATTTCCGCGAATGGATTTATGTTAAAAATGAAGTTTGTTTTGAAAGACATTGTATGCCTTTAATAAAAAAATTTCAGTTGCAATATATGTGTTGTGTTTTTTTTCTACTTAGAATGTTTAAGGTCTTGTCCACACGTAACGTAATTTCTTCAGCAATTTTGTTGAAAGTAACAGACTTTCCGCTGCTGAAACAACTTTCAAATTCAGTCCACTTTCTGCAGCAGGAATTGACATGCTGCGGTCCAAACAATAGTCACCGCAGGTCAATTTCTGCTTTTTATTTCTATTCAGAGCGTGGATGAGTTTGGTTAAATCTCACCCACTTTGCTGATACCCACAGATCTGGATGGAAACTACGCTGCAAATAGGCTACATGTGGACAAGTGATCAAATATTTCTATCCGATTCTATGGCTATGTGTGAATTTCATGTTGTTGGATCATCCTTATTTAATTGTAGCTACACGTTTAAAAAACTTCTGACATGTCGTAGTGACATCGCAGAAGTTGAGATTGGTGGGGGTCCGAGCAGTTAGACCCCCACCAATCACTAAAACTAAGCAGCTGAAAGGGCTAGTGTCAGTGCTCAGCCGCTTCATGTCGGTTTTGCTTTTTACGGAAATCAATGTATCGGTGTGCGGACACGATAGAAAATCTATGAGCCCGTACTCCAATACATTGTCTTTCTGGAAAAAGCCAACCAAAAACGAAGCGGCTATGCACTCACATGATCGCTTCAGCTGCTTAGTTTTAGCGATTGGTGGGGTTCTCAGTGCTCGTACCCCCACTAATATAAACTTCAAATTGACACTATGACATGTCATAACTTTGCTTAACGTTTAGCTACACTTAATTGCTTAATTTGTAATCTGAAGTATTAGGAGCAACTCACTTAAATGTTCACAACAGATTACAAATTAAACTAGGGATTAGTCCTTCCTTAAACGGGTCCATTACTGCAGCCATATAAGGTATAGTGTCATGGTCAAGCCAAGTCTTTTCTGTACAACTATGACCAGGACACTCTACAGTAATTTGGTTGCGGAAATGTACCTAAATAGAGTGGATTAACGCTAATGGGATATGTATCCCTTTAAGGCTTTGTTCACATCTGCACCAGGGTTCACTTTTGACGCAGTCCGTTGAAACAGAGCCCTGACTGGCACAAGCGGAAAACAGAGTTTTCCGGTTCCATCACCATTGATTTCAATGGTGACGGATACGGTGACCATGGTTTCCGTTTGCAGAGTGCGTTGAAACGGAGACCTGGCGCAGATGTGAACAAAGCCTGAGGGCCTGTTCACATCAGTGTTGGCTTTGCGTTCAGGGGTTCCATCAGAGGTTTCCGTCGTGGAACCCCTCCATGGAAAGTCAAACGGAAACCTCTTACATTTGCATCACCATTGATATCAATGGTGACGGAAGCATTGCTAATGGTTCCTGTTGTTCACCGTTACTGTTTCCGTTTTTCCGACAGAATCAATAGCGCTAAGGTTTCCGTTTGACTTTATGTTGAGGGGTTCACCCGACGGAAACCTCCGACGGAATCCCTGAACGGAAACCCAACACTGATGTAAATAGGCCCTGACTTAAGTCAAATAAAATTAAGGTCCTTTTCACATCAGCATTGGCTTTCCGTGCCATTGCTAATGTTTTCCGTTCATCACCATTCACCAGTCGACTGTCCTTTTGATTCTGTCGTTAAAACGGAAACATGCCGGAATGGTGACGAAGGGAAACCATTAGTAATGTTTCCGTCACCATTGATATCAATGGTGATGAAAACGGAAGCTGTGGTTTCAGTTTGACTTTGCGTTGTGGGGTTCACCAGATGGAAACCTCCAACGGAACCCCGGAACGGAAAGGCAACGCTAATGTGAATAGGCCCTAACAGTAAAAAATACACACACACACACACACACACACACACACACACGCACGCACGCACGCACGCACACACACACACACACAATGCAAATAAATGTTAAAGACATTGTTTATTAAAACATAAAATTAACAGTTTTACAAAATATCCCTTATTAACCACCTACCATACTTTACCCCTGCTTTACAACTTACAGGAAAACAAGGTGTCCACCTCCACCCCGAGCTAAATTAATAAAAGTTATGGTAACGAGGGGGGGTGGAGGGTGTTGAGCCAGTAGGCTGTGGTCCACTGCTGGTAGGGGGGTATGGGAGAAAAGATTGAACAAATTGTGTTCCAGCAGTGGGCAAATAAGGAGAGGGGTACGGGGCAGGATTGCCTAAATTTTGTCTCTGGGTAGCGGTGGAGACCGCGCCAGAAAATTGGCTACGACGGGGACCTAAAGCCTGCCGGAAATGGGTGAGAAGTTCACCCACCTCCGGCAGTGCGAGGGTGTGATAGAAGTCTGCTGAAACTGAAACACATGAAATCCTCTTGCCTTTCCGTTGGCATCTGGTGGCAGGAAGATGCCAACGTGTGTCCAAAAAGGTCAAACCTGTCATCGTCATCCACCCTCTGGATAAAGGACAAGGCCTCAGTCTCCACCTGCAGTTGCCTGTCCGTTACCTGGGGGGTCCTTCTACGCCACCGCGTGGAAGACGTGCAGGTAGGAGGGCGGGATCACTGACCTGGGTGGCCACAGGGGGGGCACCGTCATGTTGGAGTGACACTGGTGAGGAGACTGAATACTGACTACTGACCATAACTTCATATATAAAGTCAGATTGGGGTCATGAATTGACCATGGCGTTATGACTCGTTTACTGCAGCCATAGATTCAGTCATTTTTTACAGCTTAGGTTAAGTTCAAACCACGTTTCACCTGTACGTTTAGTGTATATACTGGAAAAGTCTCTTTATTTATATGTCTAAATGAAACTGTCTGGTCACAAGATGGCAGAACTAGGCTTCACCTATAAAAATCATCAGTCCTCTATTGTATCACTCACTACAGAGTTCCAAAACTGCCTCTGAAAGTGCGATCACCATAAGAACTGTGTGTCAGAAGTGTTATGAAATGGGTTTTCATTTGCACAAAAGCCTAAGATCACCATGCACAATGCCAAACGTCGGCTGAAGTGGCTTAAACCACTCTGAAGCATTCACAACGTGCCCTATGGAGTGATAAATCATGTTTCCCTATCTGGCAGTTAGGTAGAGGAATCTGCATTTAGCGAATGCCAAGAGACTACTACCTACTGGAAAGCATATTAACTTCTAGAACATTTGGAGGATGAGGAATAATGGTCTGGGGCTGTTTTTTGTAGGCCCCTTATTTTTAGTGAAAGGTAATGTTAATGTGCTCAAATCGAGATCCATAAATAAAGGCATGGTTTTATGAGTCTGGTGTTGAGGAACTTGAATGGCTGCACAGAGCTCTGTCCTCCACCCCATCAAACAACTTTGGTATGAATTAGAATGCCAATTGCGAGTCAGACCTTTTCGTTCAACATTTGTAGCACACAACATAATAGAACCTTAGAAGTTCATCCAAAAATTCTGGTTTTAATGTCCGCAATTGAATATTAGAAAAATAGATTTTTGATTTGGGAAAGGTAGCAATAGAGAGTACTGCACAGTGTACCATTCAAAGCCAGCTCTGACTGTCAGTGGTGTGGCTAAAGGGGCTGCAGAGGTAGGAGTCGCACACGAGCCCTGATGCCCATGGAGACCAAAGGCTCCTCTGCCACTTAAAAATAACAGTTTGGAAAATGTATGATACATCTGACGTTTCAATTATTTACCTTTTTCAAGATCTCCCATCATTCTCAGTGAAAGGGAGAAACCAAAGGCTGGAAACCCATGGCAGATCTGTACAACAGATACCACTGGCAACTGACCAACCCCGTTTACTTACATGCATGCGGCACAATTTTTCCCGTCAAGTATGACAGAATCTCCGAATGGTGACGCTCTACACTAAAAGACTGTAACATTCCAGTACTTTCACCAACTAACACTCACAGATGTTATACAATATCTGCTATTTTTCCCCTCAGAAACGACAGCACTTTTGTCCATGGGCAGTGTCTGGTACTGCAGCTTAGAGCCATTCACTTAAATTAGGGACTTTTTCTGGGGGGGGGGGGGAAGAGCAGTCCCTATTTTTCTAATCTCACACAACCCCTTTAATAGAAGAGTAAATATTATCCTTGGTTTGCTTGTCCAGCAACTAAGTCAAGGTAAGGCTCTTTTCACACATGTGTTCAACGGGTCCCTTGGGTTTTCGTCAGGCTTTCCGGAATGTTCCGGAACAGGAATAGCACAATTGGCAGTGCTTTTCTTAAAATAAAAAATACTGGAAGTTTGACAGACCACATTAAAATCAATTCAAATCAGAATTCACCGGTATCTATTGGAAAAAGATTCTGGCATGGCTTTCTGGGCTCTGATATAACAATAATATAGTATTTTTTGTGTTTTCGAACTATTTTTTAATATATATATTTATTCATTTATATCTCAAAATCATATAACGTAAAATGTAACAATTGGCAGTTCAAGACATTTCCTTGTATATTAAAATGTAGTTAAGTTTGTAATATATGCCCCAACAGGAATATATTTAAAAGTTTAATAGTAGCCGACTTCTTATAAATACTTATTAAGGTCTAATTAGAGGATTGTCGTGAACTGAAAAGGCTAAAGCAAAATTGATCACTGTTTTCATAAAATATTAAGTAGCTCAGCACACAAATACTTTGCTTCTGTCTCTAATAGTCCTTAGACAAATTAGTGTTACATTGGTGCCTTGAAAAACAGAGCAGTTCTTCATTAGTTCATAGCCAGGCACAAAATCCGGTATATTAGCTGAGAGCTTCTATATACAGCTAATTAAAGGAAATAAAAACATCATTATTTGCATTCTACTTTCCTTTGAACAATATCAACTTGGTCTGTGTGGTCAGTGAATTTCAGGACGGTGAAATGTGTATTTCTGTTAAATGTCACCATCAGTGCTGCAGCAGGATCAACAATTATGCAGAAACCAATTAGAGCTCCCATAATTTGTGAACGTCCATCTCTGATAGCAACTTTTTAACCATAGAAGATATAGTCATTAGAAAAACTGCGCAACAACTGACAAGCTGAAACCAACTCTGAAATATGACGGAAGTGGCTGCATTTGTTAAGTGACAATATACACACAAGCCATTAATCATAGCCGGTACTCACTCATTGTCTAGGCTGAGATATGGTTTAATTAACTATATTTGTCCTTTGAAAGGGGAAAGGTTATAATGAATTATAGTTTACGTGACAACAGCTCGCATATGAAAATTTGTTACGGTGTAGTGTCAATAAAAATAGCAATACCAATTTAATAAAAAGAATGGTGCAGAATCTACACAGTCAAATAACTATATAATACTATAAATCTAACTATATCTTTGTGGACCACAAGTCCCATATAGTAGATATTTGTAATGCATCTATATTAAAGATCTAAAACTACGATTTGAAGATGAACAAAATCATGGTTGTGGTGCTAAGTAGACAGTCTCCACTTCTTCTCCAAGATTTTCATCATAAGATATCTGCAGCACAATTTTCTAGACAGATTTTAATAGCGTTTTATCGTAAGAGTGGTGTCACTGATCACAGGGTCAATCTGGCCCATCTGGGTATCACAGGATCCTGTGGGCCGAGGCTCTGACACAATAATGGGCTTTAAAGGTTCAGAAAAAGGCAACCCAATTTAGAGTCGACTTTGAACCCAATCACTAGAGTTTATTTCTTAGCGGTTGATTTGCAAATTTAACCTATTAGACCTTATTGATAATATGTCCTGTATGTATAATGATAACAACAAAGATTACAATAAAATTAAGAGCATGTCAATATACGTTGCGATCAAGACACATACATTTATTCATTCATTCATTCATTCATTCATTCATTCATTCATTCACTCACAGACGTTCCTTTGACTAGGGGACCAAGATATTATGTAGTTCAGCCAGGCAGAAGTCTGGAGCTAAAGACCTGAGCTTATGAGAGAGAGGCAGTACACACAAGGAAGCTTTAAAGATGTTTTGCAGGACATTAGCATTGATGGCCCATACTATTGAGAACTATGTCCCATTTAATGTTTAGGCTGGCTTTATGTCCCGTTTCTTTTGGGCCTCCTTTTGGCTGGTATACGTCAGTTTACCGCAAAACAAAAAGTATGGTATAGCGTAGCAGGCTATGCTATTTTATCCCATGGTATTCTATAAAAACAGATAGGTTAAATGGTTACCATATTAGCCCATGGGTGATGGATGCCAATGTATGGCATCGTTCACAGGCGTTAAACATTAAAAGGGCAGTACAAAAAAATAACACAACTAGCCCAATCTATTACTACATAGGAACAAACTTTACACTTGTGAAGATATATCAGTGATCTTTCTATCCTTGGTCACACAGTACAATTTTACATTTCTGTTCTACCTAATTCTATTCTATTCCATCCAACTTCATATGTCCTGTTATGTAGTCCTACATAAAATCATATCAAAATCATTAAAGATATTATAATTAATTATATCTACTGGATTATGTTGCATACTGCAGTATTCTGATGGAAACCTGATAGACCCATTATAAGACGACAGCGGAGGGGGATAAAAAAAAAAAAAAGGATCGTAACGTTCCGATAAATCTATCATGGATCCTTTAAAAATGAATAGAGCCTAACTCAACAACTGGTCAGCTCTCAAGTAATGCTCACGTTCATAAAATAGTCTTTTGTTGCCTTTTAAAAGATGGAGGTACTAAAAAAAAAAAAAAGCATTAGCCAGTATCTAGATATATATGGAGTTCTGCCATCTCCCTATTGTAAGTAATTTTGTCAATGTAAGAGCTGCCAGGATTGTACATTCTCCATTTTACCATGAACCATAGTAGAACATTTACTACACCAAACCCTTCTCCATCTGTTTGCAAATCACTGTATTTCTTTAGCTTGGAAGAATGTTTTCTCACTTCAATTTTGAGAAACATCCTTTCTGCCTCTTTGAACACCAATAAAAAGAAAGCAATGAAAAAAGAATGCAAATCCATTCTCAGAATTTTGTTCAAAAGATGCCGTAATTGCCAGGCACTGTCCAGAATCAAAATAAATGGCATAGTACAGTCATGGAAATAATAAATCAATGCACGCTTTATGCACTACAAACATAGCCACTGCATGATTAAAAGTAAAACATCAACACATACGATTTTTGTGTATTCATGTCAGGACTTTGTAATTTCAAAATGAAAAGAAAAATTGTTAAATCAAACATTCTCCCTGTTTGAATGAACAAAATGCAGAAGCGTGTAAAATGATGATAGTCCAATTAGTGGTATTGCCTGAAGATACATTAAGGTAGAAAAAATGTCCATAATCCCTCATGGGAAAGTGTTTATGATTATTTTAGCTCATTCTCGCACCATCAATGGCAATTTACCTTTTTTCCTACTTAGTCTCAAAGTACAAAAAATAATGCATTCATAGTTCAATCAGTACTTCAACAATGGATCTGAATTTGTGTTTTTGTTTTAAATCGCAAACTCATTATTTTTCAATCTCTTATTTTTGTGCTGATGTATAATACTGTATAAGCAGCATGTTCAGCAGGATTTAGCCCGGTTACTCTGCCCGCTTAACTAATAAATAGATGATTGTCAGGAACAGATCCGTCAAACATTTCCTACTGAATGTGCATAGACCTGCTGATGACCAGAACCCATAATGTCAACTTTATTCAGTATAAGTAAATCACTAATTCACCACATGGGTGTACCAGATTTTCTGGGAGAATATATTTAGTGGGGTGTTAGGAACTTTCAGCACTCCGAATCTGCGCAGAACCGAGCTGGTTAATATCTGGTCCCTGGCTTTTGGACCTATAAACCTTATGTAACTTTTATTACTTGCAATAAACAATGTAAATACTTAATGAAATGTCACCTTATTGAAGGGGTTTCCCACTATTAGAAGTGACGGCATATTGTTGGGATAGGCCATCACTTCCTAACCGACTGCCGAGTCACCTACAATTCTCAGAATGAAGCAGCGCTAGTTAAAGTGATCCTCTGGTCTCAGGTCAAAATTATAAATTTGATGGGGTATATGGAGTAATATTACCTGGTGCCCTCACGTTGTGCCCCTCTGCTATGGATCTGCCATTTTAGGGTCCCCTTCTGTGTTGTCTCAAAATGGTCTCAGCGCTTCTTAGACTGAGTCTAAGACAATCCCTCTGTTCACAAATTGGACAGAACTGCTCACGTGGACAATAGAAGTGTTTTAGACTCATAGCCTAAGAAGCACTGTGGCCATTTTAGGACAGCACAGAGGGAACCCTAAGATGGCGGATCCATGGCAGAGAGGCACAACTGGAGGGCATCAGGTAAGATTACTTCATATACCGCATCATATTTAAAATATTGTCCCGGGACCGGAGGGTCGCTTTAACTATTATGGAATCCTTATAGATTTTCCCTGAACAGTGGTGCCACTGGCTGTGTAGAAAACTGCAACACAGCCCCACTCAATTGAATGGAACGGTGTTAGAGTTCCTTTAACAATGGGTGAATGGGAGCACTCTGTCCCTTTATTCTTATGATCTGTGGGGTTCCCAAAGATCCCTAGCAATGTGCCATAAAATTATAAAATGTGAATAGCCCCATTAGTAAGAGTCGATATTCATAAAATTGCCCCTGTCAATGGGATCAAACAGTGGGAAATGATCTAGGTAAAGCTGGCAGAGCATCTGCCCTGGAAAAGGCTAACCCTGAACAAAAGTCTCCCCTATTGGCCCTTTCAATTTCATATCCATAGATGATTATAGGAGAAAAATGGAAGCATTTGACAGAGAATTGTGGGAGTTACTTTAGTAAAAAAATTCTTATCCCTATTATGGGTTCTATGGAAAACCCAGTAAATGGGCCCTTATTGCAATAAAGAAATCTCCTGCTCTTTCAACCACAACTCTCACACTACTCATTTTGTAACCATGTTGGATCTACAGACGTGTCATTCCTTACCTTTCCTTTTTCTCAACATGTTCTGAGTTGTGTGCCACGAGATGACCAGCTTTGAAAAAAAAAAACATAATTTTGCGATACTCTGTCATGAGATGTCTATGCTGAATGTGTCTATGTGTGGCCCAGTGGTTGTGATGTGAATTTCAGCCTGTCAAGGGTTTTGCTAGCATGTCGTGATATTGTATTTAATCTGTTTTATGATAAATTGGAGACTTTAAATTCAAGCACAGGTAAGGGTGGACACATTTGTAGGTTTGGGCACTTCCTAACAAACTTTGGGACAACACAGTGTATTCATTGGTGCCCAACCAATGATTAATGGTCCAAAAGGCAGCATGTGGCTTGCAGGTTTCTGCTATGCGGCCCGACATCACTATTATTAATCACTTCTGCTGGCCATACGTCCTCGGAGTGTCTTACTGTGAGCAGCTGCTGATTTAGCACTGTTGTAGGCATTATTATGTGGGCACTTGGTGCACCTGAGTTTCTTTTCTTTTAGGGAGTAAATTCAGGACCTCAGTACGCACTCTGCAGTTTTATTCAGTTAGTCCCCTAATTACATGCAGCTTATCTATCTAGACCAATGCATGAGACACAAAATAACACAAACCATGAACTACACTGCACCTGCAAACCACAAATTTCAAAATGAGTGAACTTGTGGTACCCAATTATATGAGCTTGGTAAAAAATACCAGATCTTCTAAACAAAAGATGGTGCTGGGCTAGTAGCAAACCCCAAATTTGATGAACTACTATAGGTGCCAGGATTTGAACTTGGAGACTGCTGTGTCTAATGCACTAGCGCTTCTCGTTGAGCCACTGGTGTTGCTGGACAACTCTGATGCTGGATTTAGTGTCTAGCTACTCTCGGATTCCTGCCTTCTGTTGATTGCATAATTGGTTTCACCATTGTGGCTCCTATATAAGCCTGGACATTGCAGCGCTTCGTTGCCAGCCTATTGAGCTTCCGGCTTGTGGTCTTGTTGCTGTCTGCCTCAATAGGATAATTACTTTCCATATTCCTCAATATGGCATATGGAAATCATAGCGGACGTTGGAACACCAAGTTTATATACGGAGCAGAGAACCACTAAAATACAAACAGCTGACTCACTCTGTCCAGCCACCCATTATATAGTTGGTTATTCATTTAATTACGGCGGTGTTAAACTACACTTCACCTTCAGCAGCCACTAGGAAATGTATGGTCAGCCATTAGATGTTATCACCAGGGATTTCAGAAACTGGACCTGCAGCAATAAACTGATGACCAATTCGCTTCATTGTGGAAATCTACTATAAAAGGTGTTTCCCCTATGCACTAGAGAGAAATAAATAACAAAAACGACCTTATTAGGCTCAGACTTTTGCCGTAACTTCTGATGTACTAACATGGTTATTTTTAAATTTGCCATTTCAGATATATTAAAATATAAATGTCCAAATTTTTTCATTATAAAAAATAATTTCCTTTCTAGAGGAAAAAAAAAAGCTGCAAAAAAGCTGCAAAAAAGCTTGATAAAAGCATTCAGCAACAATGCACTAATATCAATGCTCTAATAAAAGGGTTGTCCACAAATGGACAACTGATGACTCATCCCCAGGATAGGTCATCAGTATATGAGCGGTGGGGGTGCGACACGCGGATCCCGTACTGATCAGCTGCTCTGGGTGCCTCCGGGCACCAAACGTCCATACCGGATTCAGATGGCTCCAGTCACGGAATAGCGGCCGAGCTGCAATACTGCAGCTCTGGTCCTATTTAAGTGAACAGGAGCAGAGCTGCAATTCTGTGGAACGGCCGCTATGCAGTGGTCTGAGCCATCTGTATACCTGTATGCTCCAACTACTGCATACCCTTCAAAACATCTTGCGTCCGGAGGCAGCTGGAGCAGCTGATTGGTGCGGGGTCCGAATGTCGGACCCGCACCGATCATATACTGATTACCTAACCTGTGGATAGGTCATCAGTTCTGCGTTCGTGGACAACCCCTTTAATAGAGCAAAGAAGGGCAATATCTGAATATTTTCATGATTAGTAAACACAAGAATTTGGAAACAAATTAGCAAAACATGCGGGTACTGAATGTTTACATGGATAAGAGTAATAAAATAATAAAGAATATGTGAGCTATAAAACAAAACAATCAACAGTTTTGGTTTTGACTTCTTTTTGCAAACAGTATAACTAATAAATGAAGCAGGGCAGAGGTAGATCCGAAATCTAGGTGTAGGGAAAGCGGCATTCTATACAGTAGCGTATTATTGTCTGGTTACGCACCTCGCCCCTCCCTTAGCCCACAATGTCAAAACAAGAACAAAAATTAAAGTGAAACATAGAAGCCCCTAGTGACATGGACAGGCGTACACTCCCTCCTTTAGTCAGGGACATGTGTACACTAAGACTGACATTACAGCCAAGACTAAGGACGCAGTAGCATCCGAAACGCGTAGGCTCTGAGGACAACACCGCCCGCTTACCCTCACACCAGGACTATACCTCTGGACAATTTTTAAATCAAGGAACATTATACTTGGAAATCCGCTTCCATTTTAAACTTCACGCAACGCTGGATCAACTCTTTCCTCTCCTTTCCGTACACTAAGACTATACAAAGACTTATATAACCAATAATCCCACATACAGTGACCATATAGTGGTCAGATAAACAATTCTACACAGCTGGTCTGCAGAGTATCATCACGATGCAGACTAAACACAGGCAGAATACATAACTATTAAATCTAGTAGCTCACAGGTGACATTTTCTCTTACTGTAATCATTCACTTTCCTTTTCTTCTCCATACAGCCCAGACCACTATGATGACTTCTCCTGATGACAGCAGAGTTTGTTGCCTATACTTCCCCACTACTGCAGTCCATCTCTACCCTTTAGCAGTACAACTCCCCCATTTATCTGGCCACTTTAAAACTTCCATCCTGATGTTAGCACCAATACTAAGCCGGCTGCTAACCAAGGGGCCTCTATTTATTGTACCTACAGGGCTGTCCAATGTCCCCAAAGACTATACAGCCGAAATAATAATTCTTGAGGAAACAACTTCCGTTTAAAGCAAGGGCGCACCTATATAATTCTGGGCCCTGAAGTAAAACTTTTGAAGGGGCCTCCAGACCATTTACAAGCTCCATGGGAAAGTTAGGGCCAGGGCACACATGTCAGCCGAGTCTTGAGAAAAAAAAACACAATTTCTTTAAAAGTACAACTCCCAGCAGGACCTAACAAATTATCAGAGCATGCTGTGAGTTAGAATTCCACAAATAAGGGTTATCGACGGTACCTAAAGCAACTACAATGGGCGCTGGAGCCTCAAAACTGGACCATGGAAGCGAAGAAGGTGGCCTGGTCTGATGAATCACTTTTACATTACTTTGCCTCATCATGTTTGTTTTGCCTGGATGGAGATATGTCTGTTTTCAGCCTTACAATCTATGTTACTACTGTATGTTACTTATGTGGCCGGGTACATGTGCGTCACTTACCTGGAGAATAGATGGCACCACAATGCTCTATGCGGAGAAGACAACCTGGGGAAGAATGTACAATGCTCTGGAAAATGTTCTGCTGGGAAACCTTGGGTCCTGGCATTCATTTGGATGTTATTTTGACATGTAGAACTACCTAAACATTCTTCCAGGTCAAGTACACCTCTTCATGGCAACGGTATTCCCTAGGAATGGTTAATTTTGAAATTAAGGAAAAAGGTTCTAACCTTATTACTTGTTTCTGGGTGTAAAAACAGCCCTCGTGATCAGTGGATGAAGCAGTTTCAGATTCCTGACAGATTTATGTCCTTTCATTTCCTTTTTGGGCTTATTTTTATTTTTTTTGTACAACAGTCTTGCCTTTCTATAGTCTTTCTGAGTGGCTTTTCTGGAAACTGGCATAATCAATAAATTGTAAGTCCGGGCCTGCATGATATATTCACCGTTCAGCAATAACATAACCTTAACCATAACCCACCTGCCCAATAATGTGCTAAAACCACTCTGAATGTGTCATGTGGTGTTTGGCATTAGCAGCTGATCCTTTAAATCCTGTAAATTGCGAGGTAACGCTTCCATTGATTGAAATTTTTTTTCTCCAGCACATCCCACAGATGCTCAATTGGATTGAGATCTGGGGTATTTCGAGGCCAAGTCAACACCATGAACTCTGTTATGTTCCTCAAACCATTCAAACAATTTTTGCAGTGTGGCAGGACGCATTATCTTGCTGAAAGAGGGCACTGAGATTAGGGAACTCAGTCTGTAAAAATGTTTAGTTAGGTGGTATGTTTTAGAGTAACATCAACATGAATGTCAGAACCCAAGGTTTCCCTGCAAAACAATTCCCAGAGAATCACACTGTCTCTGCTGGCTTGTGTTCTTCGAGTATTATACACCGGGCCGTCCATATGCTCTAAAAGAAAAATTGATTCATCAGACAAGGACACCTTCTTCCATTGCCCCATGATCCAGTTCTAATGCTCATGTGCCCACTGTAAGCGATTTATTTGTGGGCAGGGGTCAGCATGGACGTAATGACCGGTCAGCAGCTACGCAAACCCAAACGTAGCAAACTGAAATGTACTGTTTGTTCTGACACCTTTCTATAATAGCCACCATCAACTTTTCAGCAATTTGTGCTACAGTAGTGCGTCTTTTGGTAGGTACTAGTCACTGCATAGTGGGAACACCCAACTAGACTTGCCATTTTGGAGATGATCCGACCCGGTCGTCAAGCCATCACAATTTGGTCCTTGTCAAAGTCGTTCAGATCATTTTTCTTTCCCATTTTTCCTGCTTCCAACTCATCAACTTCAAGATCTGACTGTTCACTTGCTGCCTAATATATCCAAGTGCCATTGTAATGAGATAATCAATGTTATTTACTTTACCTGTCCATGGTTATAGGTTGTGTCCTCACGTTTTTAAATTTAAGTGCAGCTAAAAGCAGTTGTGTTAAAGGCCACGCAGTGTTGCAGCTATGTGTGATCACAGCCATAATGTTATGGCTGCATGGTGTATAACTGCTCATATATAGTTAGTCTATGTATATACGTAAGCAGTAAATGTGTGTATATATGCTTATATATAGTGAGTGTATTAAATTAATTAAAAAGAAGTAGCATGTACACATTTACTCTACCATCATAAAGCACTGTAGGAATCTCAGAGAACCTCAATGTAGTATTACTTAATGAAGCTGCAGTACTGTCCAAAAATGTATATATAATACAACTGTTAAATGCAAAAATCACTAAAACATCACAGAATCAAAGAAAAATGTTGAAAATGTGGATTGTGCATTGTGAGTTTTCCTCGTATCTCTGATTTAGTCCATCTCCTTCTTCTAGTACCATGTTTTTGTGTCTTTGTGACCACAGCAGTAGGTTTCAATAGTGATGTCTGAGAGATTGAAACAAAGCGTTTACAATAAATGATCCTTACACTGATATTGCCTAGATATGTGTATACCCAAGAGCTAAAGTGAAATAGCACAGGTGACATTTTGCCTTTTCGCTTGACTGGATGCACAGGTGGTTGTACAAGCATTCAGTTCAATTATCTCTAATACTACTGCTTAATAACAAGGATCCATCAGCATGAGTGTAACGTCTATGGCCGCGGCCCGTCGTTCTGACTTACCCTCTGACGGCCGCGGCCATGGACATGTGAGTTCTCAGCGGCATCTCTCTCTTGGGATACGCCGGCACTCACTTCCTGGTTCAGAGACTGTCTCCCGCAGGGCGCGCGCACGGCCCCAAAGGGCCAGTGCGCGCACAATTGCAGGAGATCTGCAATCAGTCCAGAATGCAGCTGGACTATAAAAAGGGCTCTGCCCCCTTGATCATTGCCTGAGCATTGTTGTGTACCTAAAGTTTGTCTTGCAAATGGTCTCCTAGCGGTTTCCAGTTCCCAGTGTTACCCTTTCCTGCTGCCTGTACCCTGTATCCTTTGCTACCGTGACTCTGTGCCTTCTAGAGTTGAAGTCGAGCTGTGTCTTCCGCTGCATCTACTGTGTTACACCCACCAGGTCTCCACCTGCTGCCGGAGCCTTATCTTAAGCCTGAATCACCGCTACTGTCTAAAATTGCCACAGGTACCCTTTCTGGACTATAGACATTGTATTGTACCTGGTTGGCCAGCTGCCTTTCCGCTATGCAGTACGGCCCAGTGGGTCGACACCCCACAATGTGATAATGAGCTAACTTGTCTGTGGTGGCATCCATATAATGTAGATTATGTATTTTAGAATTTTCTTATTGTGTTGATCGGAAAAAAAAAATTTTGTACAATGTTTTATTTGTAAATGACACCTCATAGGTGACAGTCTAGCGGGCACTGTTTGGAGGCAATGGCTTACAGTGCTTTGGTGCACTGGCTAACACTGTATAGGGGACAATGTATTTAATGGGACACCAGTTGCTCAACTCAACTCTCTGCTGACATCGCTCATTACATCACGCTGGCACTGCTGACCCTCCACAGGGACGCACACATTCAACTTTTTAAGGATCAGCGCTGACCAGGTGATTAATGCTTAGTCTACGGCTGAGTACATCTCATTATTTAAACCCGCTAGGGACGCTCATTCATTGCCTGACCAACCAGGTTCTTAAGTTGGTTTTGTGAAAGTGTTTTGTTTGCGGTTTGGAATTGATTCAAAATTAATTCTATGTTTATTCCTCACTGCCTACACTGACCCATGCCTTCACATATTATTGTGTGACCTCTGCGTGTCCTGACCTCAGACTTGTATTACTACTCTTCTGCATATCGCTTCCGGTTCCATGCTTCAGAAGTACCTATTTGCTATCAGTCGGCTGCTGCAATCGGAGACTACTCCGAGAATGTAACCCAGGGATTCCCTTTGTGAAAGTCTATACCCACTATGAGAGACGTTTTAAAAAGGATTTGTGAGGTGTCCTATGCTACCCTATGTGGAGTTATACTGTATAGTTCTCTGTGATTTGATTCAGTATTTTCATGTAGAAAGTTTTTAAATACTGCCAGGACTCCTAGAAAAAGCCTGAGAGTCCTGCTTACCCCTCCCAGGAAAAGCAGATTAACAGATTTTCTTGTATACAAACTCATACAGGAAAAAGTGTCAATCACCAGAGTATGGGCCGGGCAAGCAGGACTCTCAGGCTTTCACTAGGAGTCCTGGCAGTATATAAACAGCTTTTTACATGAAAATACTGAATAAAAAAAAAAATATATATATACTAGTCCTTCTCAATGAATTAGAAGATCATCAAAAAGTTTATTTATTTTAGTAATTCAATTCAAAAAGTGAAACTCATATTATATAGATTCATTACACACAGAATGATCTATTTTCAGCACTTTTTTCTTTTAATGTTGATTATGGCAAACAGTTAATGAAAATCCCAAATTTTGTGTCTCAGAAAATTTGAATATTGGGTAAAAGTTGAAGATTGTAGACTGGTTGGCCAGTAAACTCACCTGACCTAAACCCCATAGAGAATCTCTGAGGTATTTTCAAGAGGAAGATGAGAGACACCAGACCCAACAATACAGACGAGCTGAAGGCCGCTATCAAAGCAACCTGGGCTTCCATAACACCTCAGCAGTGCCACAGGCTGATCGCCTCCATGCCACGCCGCATTGATGCAGTAATTCATGAAAGAGGAGCCGCGACCAAGTATTGAGGGCATATACTGTACATACTTTTCAGTAGGCCAACATTTTGGTATTAAAAATCATTTTTAAATTGGGCTTATATAATATTCTAATTTTCTGAGAGACTAAATTTTGAGTTTTCATTAACGGTTAGCCATAATCATCAACATTAAATGAAAAAAAAATGCTGGAAATAGATCACCCTGTGTGTAATGAATCTATATAATATAGGAGTTTCACTCTAAAATGGAATTACTGAAATAAATTAACTTTTTGATGATATTCTAATTCATTGAGAAGGACCTGTATATATATCCCCAAGCTTAGAATCTCCTCCTCCATCCTATACTGCCCTCAGATAGGGTAACACAGAAACCTGATATATTCGCTTTAAGGTGAAGAGAAAATTCTCCTTAAGGCCTCATGCACACGGCCGTGCCTGTAATCACGGCCCATTATTGCGGGCACGGGCTGCATTTTCAGGCCGTGCTCCCATGCAAAGAATGGGAGCATGGCCCGTAAAAAACAAAAAGTAGGACATGCTCCATAATTTACGGCACGGACACCTATCCATAGTGATACTGAAAAGGTGTCAGTATTACGGTCCGCAATTGCGGAGATTTTATACGTTCGTGTGCATGGAGCCTTAGACTCCACCTCCCGGTGTAGCCCAAAGCCAATCCCGATAGTAACACAGTGGATTCATTTGCAAATAGAACTATGAAAGGGACATGGCAGCTGCCCTTTTTTGGGAAATTATAATGTGCATATCTCAATACAGTAATCTGCACAAAGAAGTGTTTAAAGCGGTAGTCTGAGATTAGAGAAAAACAGTGACCATGGGCTTTGCTTAGTATTTTAGCTCAGTAGCATTTACTTCAGGGCTTATTTACACAAGCATATTTGTGTCCGCAAAAAACTGACCATTTACCATCCATATGAACGTCTGTGTTGCGTGCTGTCCAATGCTAAAACATGGAGCACACTAATGAGACATATGTGTGAACAAGGCCATGTGAGGATGAGCCACAAAACCAGACAAAGCCCAGGGACAGTTTTTCTGGGTAAAAATAAAAAGGAGACCCATTTTTCTTATCTTACACAACCCCTTTAAGTGCTGTGACAAGTGTAACATTGCAGTAGCACAGTGTCATTTATAATCTGAAGTTCTTAGCGCACAGTTTAATCAAATAGTGTGCATCCACCTAACCTATAACTACCACTAAACCTGCAGAAGTCACCACAGAGCTCTGTGAACATTTCCTAGAACCACTTCTTCGTCATATGCCAACTTGGCCTTAGGGCTTGTCCACACGTAACGGATTTGCTGCGTATTTTCTGTCTGGAATTGCGGACGGAAAATACGCAGCGGAATACAGCAGCAGCAAAGTAGGTGTGATTCAACAAATGTCACCCACACGCTGCAGAAATATTCAGTCCAGAAATTCACCTGCGGTGCGTAATTTTAGTTCCGCAGCACCTCAATTATTACTGCGGAAAGTGGACTGATTTGCTGCGTTTTTCCGATGTACTGCGTAATTTGCTGCGGGAACACTGCAGAATTTCTTACAGGGGGTTGAAATGACATCATTGGAAGAGGAAATATCACCATCACACAGCCCTAGAAAAAAATGCACCAAAAATCTGCACTATTTTCCGTAGTAAAAAAACCCACATCAAAATGGGGTGGATTTTCTGCAGCGGATCGTCTGCCAGTTGAAGCTGAAATGCTGAGAAAACTTTCTTCAGCAAATCCGTTATGTGGGGACAAGCCCTTACACTGTCTCCGGCCAATTAATACGGAAGAATGTGGGTGAAGTGCCGGTCCAAAGGAAAAGAGACACCAACTACTAGAGGAAAAGATTGGTCAGCACATCCAAAAAGTGATCTAATACTAAACTATTGTAGATTTTAGACCAGTATAAACCGACTTCACGGCTTCCTTCAGCCGTCGCTCTTTATTGTCATGGATTTTATGATGAACGTTATGAATGGCTCATATAAATGCATCCAGAACTGTACATTTCTGACAATAGACTTCGCATTTATCTTATTTGTATCAGATAATTCTATGTGCATAACACAAATGGTATCGGTCTTCTTGCTTGTCATTTTAAAATTGCGTCTGAAGTGTTATTCATTTTTATAATAGCTGGTTAATGACTCTGTTGCAGCTACACTGCTAATGAAATGGAGAAAGAATGAAGAGCTATGGGAACGGCTGAGAGGTCCCACTATAACATTTGGCATGCAGGCTGGATGATGATTTACACAGAATCTATTGCTGAAAGTTAAAATATTGATCTAGAATTCCAGTATGTGTCCTTGGGGCAGGGAACAAAATGTTTCAACTTGTTTCTTGTTTTAGAATGGTGGAATAAAAAACAAAGAGATATACTTTTCTTATTTTAAATTGAGAAATTATTCACCCTTACTTATGTATTCCAGTATGTTGTACTCCAATAGGTGGCATTAGAAAGATTAGCATATTTTCATTCCCAAGGAGCATTGCATGTAAGACTCTATACCAGCTGTGTCACATTATTGAGAATCAGTACCCCCCCTCGGGCGTTGGGGTATGTTCACACGCGGAGTCAAATACATCTGAAAATACGGAGCTGTTTTCAAGGGAAAACAGCTCCTGATTTTCAGACGTTTTTTAAGCCACTCGCGTTTTTTTTACGGCCCTTTTTTTAGCTGTTTTCAATAGAGTCTATGAAAAACAGCTAAAAAAAGTCTCAAGAAGTGACTTGCACTTCTTTTTCGCTGCCTTTTTTTACGCGGCCGTTTTTCAAAGTTTACGGCCCAAAAAAGGGCTCAAAAAAGGCTGTGTGAACATAACCTTAGACTATTCCCATAGCGTTTCTCCCGATATACTGGTCTTGCTTGATTGAATGTTGCTGGTAAATAGTTGGTATTCATGCTACTCACTACTAATTTTCAAGCACATTGTTCCAGTGACATATAGAAATTGCATTAGTATGGCACCAAAAATAGGAGACCAAAGCATTATATAGGTTACTATAGATAATTCCAGGAGTAAATTCTAAGATTTGTAAAGTTGCTAATTTCTGGGATTATCCAGGATTGTTCCAAAAACAAACCCCACCAGTCCATGGGTTCTGTGTGTTATTGCAATTCAACGCCATTGAAGTGAATGTGGCTGATCTGCAGTACTGCACACAACCTGTGGCTAAGTGTGGCGCTGTTTGTAGAAGGGTGCGGACATGTTTTTCTAATCCTTTACAACCTCTTTAATATCTTATTTCTGCTTGTAATGTAACGGATAACTTGCATTTTAGTGGACAATATTAATATAGCGAGCAATATTGATGTTTATTTGAAAAATGTAAATCCTGACTTTTAGGACACACATCTGTAGGTTTCTGGACAGGGGCACTGCTTACTAATAAGAGAACCCCTTATGGATTGCAGCCATCACGGCAACCTGCTGTGTGCCGCGCTCTCCTCCAAACTGCTGATTTTGCCAGTGGAAGCTGACGCCACTGCAGGAGAAATGAAGCATCACACGATCACGGCCATCAGATGAATGGCTGTCCATGTAATACATTAATGGCTAGAGTCCGCCGGAGCTCCGTTCAAGCTCATAGAGGGGCTCTTGAGTGGGGGAACCCCTTTCCGATGTCCATATGGACAAGGGTTGTCTTCATGAGGCGGTCACTTTAATGGAATAAATAAATAAATAAACAACAGCTGTGGTGAGAGAACCATCAGGATATGTTGGAAAGGGGGTCTGAGAGGTAATTGCATTGCTACTGGTTGCAAGATTTTTTTTTATTAAGTATTTTCGTAAGTACAGAAAAGTGGTTTTACAAATGCAATCAGATGTTCAGACACATTTTCCATTCTGAATTTGGCTTTGCTGAATTACATTTCTTGTATGTGAGGGGCAATGAGACCTAAAATTGTCACAATATAAATTTAAGTTTCTGAAATAGAGTATCTGGTTAATCTAGTGGCTCCAACTGGATGTCATGGAATCGTAGCTGGCAGGTACCAGCGTCATTATCATTGATAAAGTACTGTGGCACTAGGCTATTCTACATATGGAGTATATTGAATACCATAAAAATGGCATTTGTATGATAATGTAATTATTTACAATTGGGAATTTATCCACCTCTTATATTGTTTTGTTCACATTCCAGTTGTTGCATTACGAAACATTTGTATCTTTAATTGTTCGGGTTGTAGTGCTGACGCTTCACAGGAAATTATGCATCCTAATACTTTAGTCAATTAAAAATAGGCAAGCTGGTCCAGATTAATATTTTTTTATAACAAAAAGCCTACAAGATTTATATAATACAGTACAATCGAATAATATTAGTGTTTTTTATGATCAGTAGTTGGCCTGCTGAACTACTATATATTTTGGTTTTAGAGGGACCCTAACCCCCAAAATGCTCTTTATTTAATATAGTCTGGAAAGAGTAATTATTATGCTGTATATTGTATTATTTGGTTTGGCAACATATTTTATGAGCTAACTACCTGTTGCTGGTACGCTTTTTTTTTAAAATATTTTTTTGTATTTAAGGTACTTGTTCTTTGCCATGGTCACAACAGTATGATGTGTATTAATTGAAGCTAAACCATCCTGCCATCTCTAAATTAAAATGTAAACAGATTATTGCAGAATACAACTGCCGATGAGGTGGTTTAGACATGGCCACCCTCAGAAATGTCTGGACCACAGCCCATCCTCCACATTAACACTCATTGGTGCACTTTCACCCACTATCGACTCTAAATAGGCAGAAGTAGCACTCATGTGAGATCTCTATGCCTACTGAACTTTACCAGTACAATGGAGTTGGGGGAAACAGCAGCTCCGAAGCAGGCAGGCAGAATATTTCTACCTCTCTTTCTCAGTATACAGAACATTCTACATGCTCATGCTACAATGAGGTGGGCTCTAATGGCCCCTGTCTCCCTCGATTTCTTCCCCATGCAGTATCGAGAGATCATAGATGGTGGTGTCATACAGTGGAGGATACCATGCCCATCTCAGGGCTTTTACTGCAGCTATAGTAAATACAACTTGGGCCTGTACAGTTTTAGTGGCCACTAGAAATCTAGCATTATATGGTGACCATTCAATTAACCTGTTAGTGACTACTAATACGCCTTTCAACGGCGGTCACTAACAGGCCTTAGGCTAGGCGGCCTAGTCTAAGTCCTTCACGGATGACCTGTGCGCAGTGGAGTGGGTGCTCAGTTATCTGGTGAAAGACGGGTTCCTTCTCTAACGGCCCTCTCCGATCCACCACTTAGATGCCACAGTCAATAGCGACCGTGGCATCTAAGTGGTTTAAAGAGGTAGGGGGATTTCTCATTCACCTAATTGTTTGACATGGTAGCTGGGGGCCCAAAAAAGGTTCCCCACGCCTGCTATGACTGTATGCTCATTATGCCATGCCAGTGGCACCGCCTAATAGACTGCCTGTCAGTTTTATACTGGCAGAAATGCTTTGGTGCAATAAGTATACCAACACATATCAGCGATCAGAAGATCACATTAAGTCCCCTAAGTGAAATAAAGTTTATTAAAAAAAATAAAAAGTGATTTTATTTTGTAAAATTGACACGTTAGTAAATCCGCATGATAAACAACGCAAAAAAAAAAACATGCAAAGGACAACGGAATTGCTTGTTTTTCCATCCCTACCCCAAAAAAGTTGATCAATAGGTCCCATGTACCCCAAAATAGTACCAATGAAAACGACATATTTTCCCTCAAAAAATAAACCTACATACAGCAAACATCAATGGACAAAGTAGTGGCTCTTTGAATGCAATAAAAATTAAAAAAATTGTTTAGTCATTAAAGTGGTATTCCCATCTTAGACAATCATTGCATATCTATAGGACCTTCTGGGAGCCGCACCTAACCCAAGAACGCGGGTCCCCCGACCCCATCTCTACTTGGTGAGGCCGCCGCTGGCGGAATGTAAGTGCAGAGGTGGCCGGGGTTTCCGGAAACAGCCGATCCCCTTTCTCAAGTTAGGTGCAACTCCCAGAGCGGGGACCCGCATCTATCGGACATTCATGCCAAATGCTTTGAATATGCCATGAATGTCTGAGATGGGAATACCCCTTTAAGACTTAAAATAGGCTGGTCACTGAGGGGATAAATGTCCATGAGAGCTGCTTTTTGTTAGCAGTTCTTCACACTGGTTCATCAAAGGGGGTCCTGAGCAGGGGAACCCCTCTTTATAAAGTCCATATGCCCTTTTGAAAGAGGTTATTTTCAAATCGAAATATCATGTGAAAAACATAGAAATAAAATCTGTAAAGATATTCCAACATCATCACATAGGAGAAACGTTCACTTTTATATGGAATAATTTCATGTCGGAATAGCTATTTTCTGTTTAAAGATCAAAATGTTTAAACAGAGTAGACACATATACTCAACTGTTGGCCAAGATCCATTGTATTAGCTGGATTTTAAATTTAAAATGGCAATTTTAATTTAAACTTGTACATTAGCTCCAAATGTAATTTTAACAAATTGGTTGGCCCAGTGGAAAGCTTTCATGCGACTCCCCCCCCCCCCCATAACAGGTTGTGAAATCTTTTTTACACAGTCCATAAAATACTATAAAAACAAGTATATCTATATATTTAGCAGTGCAACTTTCGAGACACATTATTAGGAAAAGTTTGGACAGGTGTCATCTTCTATGATTAGATTTGTTCACTCTCCCTTTTCTTCTCTATCCGGCCCAGACCGCCATGAAGACTTTTTCCAGCCATGACATATGTCTTCAGAGTTTGCTTCCCAGACATCTTTGGCTCCTTGGTTTTTCAGCACACTCCAACCTATTCCCCACCCTCTTCAGAAACTCCCCATCCTGCTGCTACCCTCAATGCTGCCCATTTTCTACCATTACTATTCCTGCTTTATTGCACAGTGCCCCAAAATACTGCGCTTCAGAAATAAATACAAGTGCCACATAGATAGTATCTCCAAAAATAATAGTACAATACAATTGTGCCAGTTAGATAGTTGCCCAGATAGGATTAGTGTTCTACACAGTTAAATTACCCCCTTTGTAGAACACACAGTAAAAATGCTCCCTCTTGTGCCCCAGGCAGTAATTTTACCTCCATTCGGCCTAACATAGTAATAGTGCCCTCTTTAGGCCCTACACTGTAATGGTACTCCTCTTAGTGCCACACATAGTAATAGTGCCCCACACAGTGACAGTTCCCCTTTTGTTTCTCCACACAGTGATAATGCCCCCTTTTTGCCGCCTACACTGTAATAATTTAAAAAATTCCTTTTTCGGGCCCACACAGAGTTGATGGTACCTTTAAAACCCCCACATACAGAAATAATGCCCACTTTGGTGGCCCCCAAATAGTAACAGTGGCCCCAAAAAAATAAAACTGATATTCACAATCTTGATCCCACTCAAAAATTTGAAAATTGTTTTGAATTGTATGCCATGTCATGTGTATGTGTATGTGTATGTGTATATATATATATATATATATATCTTTGCACTGATATTTCCCTGAATAATTCATTATTGCTGGCCCTTTGAGTCAGGTTTGGTGATGACCACCATCAGTATGCAGAGCATTTCAGTAGGAAACGAAACTTGAAAAAAAATGAAACAACACAATGTTGCTTAATGGTAAGCTGGCCACAATTCTAGCCTGGGAAATGAAGACTTTTAATTTTTAGAATTAGAATCATTCCAGGAATTGACAGGAAATGAGTAACTGCATTTAGAGCCTCACTGGACCATTTCCAACCAGCTTAATATACCAGCAGAGCTACTTATTCAATTCATGAGCAGTAATGTTAATATATGAAATGCTCTATGTCTCTCTCTCTGTATTATTATATTTAAATAAAATTTTTCCAGAATTAAAATGTATAATTTTGACCATTACATTTTAGTACTTTCTCTACACATTGCATGGCTTTACTGTAACAGCCAATGTGTGCTTGTAAATTCTAGACCCATAGACCTAAACATAAAGTGACCATTGTTGATTTGCTCAGATCTTGTTAAATCAACTGCCGTTGTGCAAGGCTTTGTGCATGAGACATATATATATTGCCACGGACAAGACAGGATCTTGTCCTGGGAGATCTTGTCCTGGGAGATCCGATAAACTTTCACAAAGAAAGGCTTTGGGAAATGCTTTCCTGATCTCCAAGGACAAAATTTTGCCCTGAATGTACCGCTAATCATATGGCCATATACATGTGCAGTAAAACTTGATGTCGATTTTTCCAATGGGAGAAAAGACCAGTCCTATTCATCAATATACAGTATCCAGGAGTATACAAATAAGAACCGCAGCCTTAGAAGCTTACAGATGGTGCGTAGCTGTCAAGTCAAATGTAATGCTTTACAAAAGTTTTCCTGGAGTAGATCAGCAGTTGCGCCATATTCCTCAGCGGATGTGCTTATTTTGGGTATTGGGACAGTAGTCTACCCTGGTGAACAGGTGTACTGTATATAACAAAAATACATATGAAGAATACAGTGGAGAATGAAAGCAATGCCAGATATTTTAAATTAAACAAAATTTGAGAGCAGAGGAAGTCAGCTTTGTATTGTGTACGGAGGATTATAATTTATGCAAGTTTATGGATTATTTTAAAGCCTAACTGGGCCTTCAGGAGCTACCTGAGAGGCATGGACTCCACAAGACCTCTGAAGGTGTCCTGTGGTATCTGGCACCAAGATGTTAGCAGCAGATCCTTTAATGTCCTGTAATTTGTGTGGTGGGGCATATTGAATGCCTTTTTATCATTGTAGGGTTAGTGCTGACAGTGTCAAGGCATAGGGCCTAACAGGTCCCCCGGTCTATCTGTATACACATATATACACACTTGCTACCCAATATATCTCACCCCTTGACATGTGCCATTTAACAGGATAATGAATGTTAGTCAGTTGCATGCATTTTATATATATATTGTAAGGGAATTAGGTAGCGGGACATTCGTCTCCTGGGGTAGACGGGCACTCGGTATCAAACACGCCAGTAAACTTCAGTCCGCACAGCAAAGATGTGGTACTACTGGCCTCAGCCAGTTTTATTTACAGGTTGTACATGAATAAAAATCAAACAAATAAAAGAAAATTCTATGCCTGTCCGGCACTAACTATACAGTCAGGTATCCTAACTAACACAGTGCAGGCCTAATGCCTGCCACCATAAACCATGCAGACCATACAACCTGTTATGAATGCAGTCGGTTTGCTCTCACAAGCTCCTCTCCCAAGGCTGAGAGACAGTGTGACTGAACTGCAGCCTTTTTAAAGGCCTGTCACACCTGACCCCTGATTAATAGCTAGACAGCCCAAGACCAGGACTGTGGGGATGGAGTGGGGACCCACCCATCTCTCCCCACTCCAACAACCAGGCCCTTTTCCAGGTTTTAGATAAAACCTATTTGCAGAGGGAGAACCACATTCTCTGCTGAATTTACTCCCTGGTTGTTTTCAGATAGCAGAAGACAGAAATCTTGGGGAAATATAGACCCCATCCACAACCTCTCCACATGGTCTGTCACAATACACATATATATATATATATATATATATATATATATATATATATATATATATATATATATATCAATACACATATATATATATATATATATATATATATATATATATATATAAATGCATATATTTGGAAAATATTTCGGGTTTTGTATTACTAAGTCACTTTTTTTTTTTTTTGCAGAAATAGCTCACTTGGTATACCAATTACCTATATACCTACATGTTGCATATTGTACTGTTCCGTTTTTTTAACCTTCGGTTAGATAGTGTAACGTTTCCTTTTATATCAGACTCAATTTGGAAATAGGTTAAATTCTTTAAAACTTACTTTTTACTGTTATCTTTGAAATATCTGACCTGGCAAGTTGCGCTTCTCCCAAACCTCCTCTTTACTGCGACACTTTCTTTGTGCTTTATCTTTATTATGTTCGTCTCAGTGTTCAAAACTGAACTCTTCACAATAGAAGGTCTAAAGAGTAGTATTGTGCAGGTACAGGATTTGATCTCTAAAATAAATAAATTTGGCATTCTTTTTTTTATTTTGAGGAGTAAAAGGACCTCTTGTAATTTTCCCATATCTTAATTTTATAACAGTCATTTTATGTCAAATCTAAAATTTGTTTTGCATGGTCTATAAATCCTTCTACATTGTGCAGGTAAGCATGTGTTCAGCAAAATGACTTTTTTTTTTGCTTTCAGCCATCATCAAACCAAAATAGCCATATTTTGACTCTGTTTTGTCATAGTAAAGCACCCATAGAAGTGCATGGTTGGAGCCTTTCTGTACCTCTTTATTCCTCCGATATCATACACATGCATACGCATACGCACATAATAATCATGGAATACACCATCCGATGCCGTACGTGCAGAACATTTCTCCCCTTGAAGAATTGCTTCTATATCTCCCTCATACAGCTCCCGAGGTAGCCTGGTACGGCAGCACATAAAGTTCCTACTACTTGCGGCTCTGTCCTTTGTATGATGCCTTATATTTACTATACAACCATGACTGGGGCAAACCAAAGGAGCTCAATGTTTGCACCCTACTAATGGTCTGCAGGAAAGGGAAAATCTGACTGGTGAGGTCCAATTACTGTGACCAAGAGCCCCCCTGTTCTTGGGATCAGTGGGGCTCCCATCGATATGTATATATTTTATAAATGTTAATCATTGTCAAGCCCCTTTAAGCCTGAATTACTGGGATTGTTCCCTTAAATGGAGCAAACTTCACAGCGCTGATCACAGTCCTCATTTTCATGTACAGATCTGTGCATATCCTGAAATATTCTTTATGCCTTTACCTGCCAAACCTTGCTCTGTACTTTTTTATTTCTTCATGTACTGCCAACCTGAAGAACTGAAAGTACATGTAATGCCAGTAAAACAATGAAAATAGGAACAGTAAAGAACATTCGGCAAGCAGCTGCTGGAGTAATACAAATTGCATCGAAATCAATATGCAAAATCCTTATGTGATAACTCCCAGCGTGCCAGTAACTTAAAGAGAAATGTGTGTGCAGAACGGCTCGGAATCCAAGTTCTACTCATGAGAATCTGCCTTTGTTTGTAAAAAGCTATGATGCCACCCCGATAATTAATGACATCAGAAGTCGGCAGCTAAAGTTTGTAATATTACATGCCAATTTGTATCTATCCCATGGTAACCATCATTCACAAAGATACTGAGATTAGAACGTTTACTGAGTGAATCAGTTCTTTTGTCCATTAATATCCCAAAGATTTTGCCCGGAGATGATCAAATCTCATGCGACACTATTTGGTCTGACCTGCCAAAATCTTTATGTTTCCCTGAAATGTACTTCTGGCCTGCTGCATTGCCGATGTGCATAAAATGTTAAATAAGTGAATAAGTGCAGGCTGAGATATACCGTAAATTGAGTGACACTACCTGTAACGTCAGTGGTAGCACAGCAATATATCATTAGTATGGCGCCTTTACTCTGCAGACCCAGAACTAAACACTGGTTATCAATGCCCAATGTATATATCAGAATTAAAACTGGGGCATTTAATAATCTAATAATATTTTGGCCACCCTTTTTTTAATTCATGATTTTCATCATCATCATCATCATTATTATTATTATTCTTATTATTTAGCTGTCACGCAGTCTGTGTCAACCAAGCGCAGGTTGGTTTACAGAGATCTTTTGACTTTTTTTTACTTCACCTCTACCTTTAGCTCTTTTTTCATTGCAAAAATACCTGTTATTAGAAGGCAAGGGGTAGGTATAAAATTAGGTTGGCCCAAATAGTTAAATATAGCAATTACCATAGTCAAATTACAAAATTACTGGCATTATTATGTGCTGCTTCCTAAATCAATGTTGTACTTTTCTAACTATTCTTATTAATTTTATTAAATAAGTGACAAAGATTTACCAAGAATATTGGCCTAAAAGTGGTCTTTTGTGTAAATTACCATAACATTTTTAAGACTGCATGTGTCTTGATAAGTTTGTCCCACTATACATCACTGGAATTAACTTTAACATCAGTTAAAATTGCACCACTTTTTCTATGCCAGGGTATGTCAGAGTCCTGTGTGGAGAAGAAATACAACTTTTTTTTCAAGAGAAAAAAAAATAGCATTTTATTAATGTGTTTTAATCTTAGCCAAGGGCGTGCAACCTCTTTGTCACACAGTGAGCATCAACTGCTCCTGCTGAAGGGGGCACCCCTTTCCTGGTGCCCAAGGCTTGCAACCACCATGAATTTTAGCATTCTTATATATCACTATTACTCTATGTACAGGATGTAGCTGTTATTTGCTCACTATATGTTGGTACTATTTAAAGCCTATATGTCGTTTCATTTGACTTTTCAGCATAGTCCTGCCTGTGAGTGTTCATGGGGAGTAGCACAATTGCTGGCCACTATATGACTTATATTTTATTTAGCACATTTCACCTTTGAATGCTATATCTATAGTTTGCAATTGGCTCTGAGCTTGGGGGTGGAGACTAGCTGCCATACACTACACACAGTATGTAGGGGAGAATCTACTCTATAACTTTCTCTCACTCACTTAGAAATAGGCCCAGGATCATGCAGGACACATATAGAGAAGTACTGACCTGTACTGATGTAAATAAAGTGCTTTGGTTGTGATAGAAAGTTTCTATGCCTGTCGTTCTGCTCTTATCTCCTGCATTTCCTTCCCCCTCCCCTCTCCATAAATTTCAATAGACAATCTGTAATCTGATACATGTGAGCTGCAGTCCGTCTCGAGACGAATATAGCTGAATTTTCAGAGTGAAAGTCAGTTTAATAGAGGGAGGAAGAGCAGGGAAACAACCAGATAAGAGCAGAAACGGTTTCCGTTTGTTTCAGTCATGGGTCCTGTTCTGACGGGAAGCTCCGACGGAACATCAAAACGGGACCCTAACGCAGATGTGAACGAAGCCTTACTCTGATAAGATATATTACAAAGTTTCTTATAATCGACTGTACTATTCATTTATGCAAACTTTGTTGAAACAACAGTGCCCATTTTACAATTGTATGGTGATATTTACTTAAGCATTGTTTTACCACTGTTACTTAAAGGCTATGTAAACCTTTAAACACAATTTTTTTTCAAAAATGAAACATTGTATAGACTTTGTTCACATCTGTGTCCAGGTTCCATTCGTGGGTTTCGTCAGATAGATAGATAGAAAATGTGTTCAGAGGTTTACATAGCCTTTAAGCACTGTACATATACTGTTTCTCCAGTGTCTAGTGGTGGCAGCACTGTATAGTATTGTTGTTTAGGCAGCTAAATGGAAATATTATTAGACAATGTATGACACTGTTATGTTGACACTGTATGGTGCTTATAATTAGGCGCTCTGTGGAATGATTATTTGTGCACTGTATGACAGTACACCATGTAAGTGGAGGGACACTAAAGTGGGTTTTGCACTGGGCGATCAGGTAGACGAGCATTCATATAACGCTCGTTGCTGATAATTTCCCTGTCTAAACTGGGCAGCGATCAGCAGATGAATGAGCAAACGCTTGATCATCTGCTGATCATATCATTTTAAAAAAGTAAAATATTGTTGTGAGCAGTACATTTCCCTGTGTAAACAGGGAGATGCGCTGCCGAGATGATAATAATGTATGGGGACGAGCAATCGGAGGGTAATTATAGACCAGTAGGCTTAACATCAATTGTGGGGAAAATGTTTGAGGGGCTATTGAGGGACTATATACAGAATTATGTGACAATAAATAGTATTATAAGTGACAGCCAGCACGGTTTTACTAAGGACAGAAGCTGTCAAACCAACCTGATTTGTTTTTATGAAGAGGTGAGCAGAAGCCTAGACAGAGGGCAATGTGCAATGTCAATCAGCCGCTTCAAAGGCCAGCAGGATATTGTCGTGTATTAAAAGAGGCATGGACTCGCGGGACAGGGATGTAATATTACCACTTTACAAAGCATTAGTGAGGCCTCATCTAGAATATGCAGTTCAGTTCTGGGCTCCAGTTCATAGAAAGGATGCCCTGGAGTTGGAAAAAATACAAAGAAGAGCAACGAAGCTAATAAGGGGCATGGAGAATCTAAGTTATGAGGAAAGATTAAGAGAACTAAACCTATTTAGCCTTGAAAAAAGACGACTAAGGGGGGATATGATTAATTTATATAAATATATGAATGGCACATACAAAAATATGGTGAAATCCTGTTCCATGTAAAACCCCCTCAAAAAACAAGGGGGCACTCCCTCCGTCTGGAAAAAGAAAGGTTCAACCTGCAGAGGCGATAAGTCTTCTTTACTGTGTGAACAGATTTATGGAATAGCCTACCGCAGGAGCTGGTCACAGCAGGGACAGTAGATGGCTTTAGAAAAGGCTTAGATAATTTCCTAGAACCAAAAAATATTAGCTCCTATGTGTAGAAATTTTTTACTTCCCCTTTCCCATGCCTTGGTTGAACTTGATGGACATGTGTCTTTTTTCAACCGTACTAACTATGTAACTATGTAACTGCTTGTCCCCATCCATAGCTCCTTGTGACAGGAGCAAACGAGCGCCGATCAACGTCTCTCGGTGCTCGCTGCACCAGTCAATTATCGGCAGGTGTAATAGGGCATTAACAAAAGGTACTGCACAGGGCACCATCGAGTAAGCCGCACCGACTTTTCACTCCATGCCGTAAATTATACTACATTCTGGCGCACATGGTTAATAAATATGTCGATCAACAGATTAGACACTATTTTAGAGTAACATGCACAATATAAAAAAGTTGCATATACATAAATGTGGACTAAAGAGCTATGTCCTGCTATATGTATAAATACATGCAGGTAATGGATGAACAATGAACTCAACAAAAGCTTTGATTTTTTTTATTTCTTGGGCAATGTGTCTACCATTTACGACTTCTCTGCAGTGTAGACACGACTCATATTGCTCTTCTTCATATTCTCTGTTGCTCCACATTGCAGTGAATACTGTTCTCTGACATGAGAGTGAACAAGTTCAGAAGACACAGCATGTAACATTTTCACATCACAGTTGTTACTCTGTGACAAGGAAGAAACTTTTCTCTTTACTTCAGTGTCAACACTGGAGCAATTGAGCTATATTAAGGCTACTGTTTCCCAGCTGGAAGAGTGCTAGTGTTCAAAGTGCCCAGCTGACACCACTTTAAGGTTTAGAGGGTTTTGCTTTTACCATTTTCATCTGTTGTAAATGACAAGATGTAAAAAGGACATATGCAAATCCATTCCTTTTTTCCTACAAATGCACCTGAAACCTTTTTTATGCTACTGTCAATTGAGATATATTTAAGTGCAATGTACAAAAAGGCAATACTGCTAAGGTTCTTGGCTGCGACAATCCTTAGGGCCAGTTCACACCTTGCGTAAATACTGCAGATTTTCCGCTACGGAATTTGTTGTGGAAAATCTGCAGTAAATACAGTAGTAGCAGAGTGGATGAGATAAAACAAACCACATCCACACGCTGCGTAAATACTGAGCGGAAAAAACGCTCAGAAATTGACCTGCTATGCAGAGTCTTATTCCGCAGCATATCAATTGTATATACATAAAAGCTGCTTATTTGATGTGGGATTTCTCCATTGAATTCAATGGGGATGTAAATCCCGCATCATATAGCAGTTGTTCCATTTTTTTTGCGGCAGGTTCACAGCGATCCCACCGCAAAAAAGCAACTCAGAAAACAAAAAATATATTATATTTATATAGAAGTCTGTGTTTCATTCTCCTGGGATGAGGCTTTATCCCATGTGACTGCCGCTGCCGCCAATCACAGGCTGTAGCGGCAGTCACATGGATGAAACGTCATCCCAGGTGGCCGGCCTACAAGCAGTCCAGCTAAGTGCTGCAGTTTTTCGCAGCAGACATTTTGGGCGAAAAACTTTACCACAATTCGGTGTGCTTTTTTCGGCGGGAATTCCCTGCAGTGCACAGGGTGGATACGCTGCGTGCTGTTACACAGTGTATCCGCCCCGTGTGAACTCAGCCTTAAAGTGGTACTCCACATTAGGGCTTTATTATGTGTTGTCTAGACAAGGATCTCCGTCTGCTTCACACAATGTGCTACAACTTGTCTTTGTTATACATTAATCCTGTAATAATAATAATCTATATTTATGCAGCACCACATACTGTGCAAAATTAGGGAAGACACATAAAGCTGCATGAGGCAGTCACCCAGCCATTATCTATGTAGACATAGATATGAGTTGTTTTTTTTAGGGTGCAGAGTGTGAGAGATTTTGTAGAAATAAATGGTAGGGTTCTGAGGAACAATATATAAGAGGGGAGTCCAATTAGCTTGCTTATTTCTGTAGATGTTGGGAATTAATCTGATTGCCAGAGTTGGCGCATTCCAGCGTAAGAAAAATCCTGGAGGCGGGAGTTGGAGGTTATGATTATGGAGAATTAGTGAGATCGTTGGCAAACATCAGGAGTTGCAGCACTATGGAGAGCTTTGTGGGCAAGAGTTTGACTTTATAATGGAATTCTAAAAGGAATGGGCAACCAGTTCAGTGACTGACATAAGGTAGATGCATTAAAATATCGGTTGGGCTGAAAGATGAGCATTGCTGCTGCATTTATGAAATATTGGAAAGTTGGGATTTTGTTGAGAGGAGAGGACTACCGATTAGTAATACATTATAGTAGTCAAGCAAGAAAGAATGAGAACAGCAAAGAGTACGGGCTGTTTCCACAGTAAGGAAGGATGGATACTTGAGATGTTTTTGAGGTGCATTCGACATGGGTGTGCAAGTGATTAAATACTATGAGTAAAGAAAATATCTGATTTGAGCATAACCCTAAAAACAGCGGTCGTGCAGTCCAGGAATTATGGTAGTATCACTCACTGAAATGGAAACATCAGGTTTAGGTAGGTTAGGTAGTAAATAGAGGGAACACTAGAAGCTCAGTTTTTCAAAAAGATAGAAAATACGATGTTAGAGACTAGAGATGAGCGAACCGGGACAACCGAACCCGGTTTCGGTCCGAACATCGGGAAAAGTTCAGTTCGCAGCGAATCCGAACTTCACCGGGTTCGGTCGAACACATTTTGACCGAACCCGGTGGAGATAGTCACTGTCCAGGGTGCTGAAAGAGTTAAACGATTGGCAGTAACTGTTTCAGCACCCTGGACAGTGACTTCCGATCACAATATACATCAACGTGTAAAAAAAATAGAAGTTCCTACTTACCGATAACTCCCTGCTTCTTCCTCCAGTCCGACCTCCCGGGATGACGATTCAGTCCAAGTGACCGCTGCAGCCAATCACAGGCCAATCACAGGCTGCAGCCAATCACAGGCCAATCCCAGGCTGCGGCGGTCACATGGACTGCCGCGTCATCCAGGGAAGTCGGGCTGGATTTCAAGAATAGGACGCGTCACCGTTGCGTTGGTGACGCGTCCCTCTCGACATCCAGTCCGACCTCCCGGGATGACGCGGCAGTCCATGTGACCGCTGCAGCCTGGGATTGGCCTGTGATTGGCTGTAGCCTGTGATTGGCCTGTGATTGGCTGCAGCGGTCACTTGGACTGAATCGTCATCCAGGAATGTCGGGCCGGATGTCGAGAGGGACGCGTCACCAAGGCAAGTATGGTTCTCGGTAAGTATGAACGTCTTTTTTTTTTACAGGTTACTCTATATTCTGATCGGAATTCACTGTCCAGGGTGCTGAAACAGTTACTGCTGATCAGTTAACTCTTTCAGCACCCTGGACAGTGACTATTTACTGACGTCGCCTAGCAACGCTGCCGTAATGACGGATGCACACATGTAGCCACCCGTCATTACGGCAGCTCCATAGACTTCTATGGGCTGCCCGTGCCGTTATTACGGCCTAAAATAGGACATGTTCTATCTTTTTCAACGGCACGGGCACCTTCCCGTAAGAAAACGGGAAGGTACCCTTGGCCAATAGAAGTCTATGAGCCCGTTATTACTGGTCGTAAATACGACCCGCATTATCGGGAGTTTTTACGGTCGTCTGCATATATGCAAATGAGCTTTGAAATGGACAACTGGGCGTTTTTTTTTCGTTATTTCCAACTGGGCGTGTATTGTGTTTTTAACTGGGCGTGTTTATGTGTATGACGCTGACCAATCAGTGACCAGTCAGCGTCATAGACTCCTCAACATCTGCACGCTTCTCTCCTGAAATATTCTGTGCTGCTGTGAACTCTGCTCTTACCATTACGTAGCTCTCAGTCTGTTACCTCTCCTCCACTCCTGTCCTCAATAACACCTTCACATGATTGGCAAGTCACCACCCCGCACAATATCCGCACGCTCATCTCCTGAAATACTCTGTGCTGCCTTAAACTCTGTGGACAGCTCAGGATCCTGTTTCTTTTAAATGCTGCTGGGGAACCCGCTCGATCCACTATATAAGGCTGCGCCTCCATCCTCTTCTGCCCCAGTCACTTATTCCCAAGCACTGTAAACTTTCAGATTGGTTGCGCTGTGAAAATTCAGAGAACGTGATTGGTTTATGTGCATGGTAATGAAAATACAGATAAGCAGTTCGGTCCGAATCAAACTTTTTCGTGAAATTCGGCGAACCAGCCGAACCGAACTTTTCATAAGTTCACTCATCTCTATTAGAGACAACTGACAACAATCACTGGTGCTTTGTAATACAGTAGAGAAGAAGTGTATAGTTCAGAGTCATCAGCGTAGAGATGGTACTGGAAGCTAAATGTGCTGATTCTGCTTGCTGTCAATGGAAACAAAGAGAATATTATTATCTTTAACCCATCTCAATTGGCATTGCCCCATTACTCATTTTATGGGAATTAACACATTTTAGATACCCCCTACCAACTGAACACCAAAGGATATTAGACCACATCCCATAAACCGTATCTTTAAATAACACGTCTACTGACCTAAATGTATGAATTCATCATGCCTCAGACTCATTTTTATCACCAATGCAAACATCCTTGAAGCGACTCTTGGACATGTTCTGCAAATGGGGAATTGTGGAAGTAAAGAACACAAATAGGCAAATGTAAAGTGCCAATCTACATTTCCAGATGGAGCAATACAACGGTGTCAATCTATAGCAGTAAGGAAATGTACCTTAACACATAGGCAGTTGTTCCATAGCAGAAGCTCCTTCTTAAATCTGTTGTCAGGCATGACGTCATTAGAGCGGGCCGGTTACCGCAGAAATCCAATGCGGCCGGCAGCTGTGAGCTGGTATCTGGTGGCTGCGAATGGGTAGAGTTACTAACATACCTGTTCAACCAGGATATCCCTTTATTAACTTAACGAAGAACCCCCACAAAATGTTTTATTTCTTTGCTCAGCTTGTCCATTTAAATGTTTTTTATTTGCTTACCGAGAGTCTATTATACAAAACGTAGGCTCTGTTCGGCTCCCCCGTTCAGTCACGTGATCTGTAAACTCACTTGCCGATTCACATATTGTCTTATGTTTGGACTGGAAGCCAGTTTCTCTAAGTAAGTCTATGAGATTCAGAATGTGAGTCTCATAGACTTACATAAAGAAACTGGCTTCCGGTCCACACATAAGACACTGTGTGAATCGGCAAGTCCGTTTACAGATCACGTGACTGCACGGGGGAGCCGGATGGAGCCTGCATTTTGTATAATAAACTCTCGGTAAGCAAATAAATAACGTTTAGATGGACAAGATGCCAATTACAAACAGGCAAAGAAATAAAACATTTCATGGCAGTTCTTCTTTAATGCGAGAGTGATGTATAGAAGAGCAACCAACACTGAAGAACCATGGGACATTAATGGATGCTTAAGATGTCCATAGATTCAATATAATATAAATAGTATAAATCACCAGCAAAATGTTTGCTTAACATAAAAATTACCCAATACGTAATTTTCTGACAATAGATTGGCAATAAATAATTTTATTTAAAATTGTCCTAGACCCAAAATAGACTGAAATAACATATCAAAAATGACCTGTAAAGAATCTCCATTCGCCAACGTAGGGTCTAGTCAATTTTTATTCACATGCAAAAAATAGAACAAAGAACGACAAGCTGTCAATCTTGTCACTGAAAACATTTTCTTGGGCTTTGTATACTGTAGTTGTCCTAAAAAAAAAAAATTAAATACGTTAAATTATAAAAAGAAAGCTTGAACTCCACCACCTGACCATCTCGGACCCAAAAACAAACATGTCCTGGCATCAACCATTGTCAGCCCTTCTGCTGCTTCTATCCAGATGTACTCGGTTGGTATTATGCTAGTTTTAAGTCTTTGAGGTGAACAGTTACACAATGTAAGTCTTTCAAAAGATTGAATTCCATGGTATTGTGCTCCCTCACTGTGTTATAGTAAGCTGTATATTTGTAATGTTCGCTAAACCAATAGAGCATGTAGTTTGCCCCGCTGTGATCATCTGAACATGTCTATTGGAGTGAATCATCGTGATGCTGTTAATGGAACCCAATGCAAAGAAAAAAAATTATCTCAGTGTTTGAATAATTCCAGCTCTGAGAACAGCTGGAATATGAGCAAATCCTGCCAACAAATGTCTTTTCTCTGGACCATGCCTTCATTCCACATTAACACTTGTTACTAGCTTAGATATTTCTGTCTGTTAGCATTATGATATATTCATAGGTACATAGCCGGCTGTGTAAGCAACCATGAAGGATATGAAGAAATGCTTTCTATTGCGATGGTGCTGAGGTTTTTACATTATAATTGTATATTTGTGCCCTTTTGTACAGCAAAGTACAACTTGTGTCCTCGGTAGTAGTAGTACTACTGGGATAAATATACAATTATTATCATATAACTATGGTCTCCAAGGAACAATGAAATTGAAGAATATTATGATTTGCACGTTCCTGTGGCGACCTTTACATAATGTACAGTTGTTTCTAACATATTTTATTACAATAATGTGAAGAAGAGAGCAAGTCAGAAAGTTTAGAATAGAAACTTTTAGAAGGGATCAATTGATTTGTATTCCTTCAAAGTAGAGCTCTTACTTTGATGAACCTTCAAGGACATCTCTGGAAATGTCTCACATAGCAATTGAATAGCAATAACCCTAAGCAGTAGCCTAACATATTTTTGAAAGTTGAACCTACACCATAAAGTTTTCCAGTCTTGTAAATAAAGCTTAATCGTATAGTGAAAGGTTAGGCAACATTTTAATATACTTTGTTTCAGTTCTTCACAGATCTGTGCTTGCTGTCAGTAAATGTTACACTTTGGTTTACACCAAAGACTAAAAACTTGTCCTGATCTTGTCCTGCTGACTCGGCTTCAAGGCTTCTTGCAAGAAAGCACTGACACATTTAATAAGCCCTAAGGCCGGGTTCCCACACAGCATAAACGCTGGGGAATTTCCGCAATGGAATTCTGTATGGAAATTCTGCAGCATTTACAGTAGCAGACCAGCAGTAAAGTGGATAAGATTCAGAAAATCCCATGCCTGCTCTGCGGGGAAAAAAACGCTGCGTAAACATCTATAATCTGACCTGCGGTGCGGAATTTAACTCCGAAGCATGTCAATTTATGCTACGTTTTTGGTTGATTTTCCATTGCGGGTTTTCCTCATTGAATTGAATGGGGATGTAAAACCCGCAACAGAAGCACAGTGATGCGACTTTTGTAGTATATTCGCAGCAATAACGCTGCAAAAATTGCAACTTCGGAAAATAAAAAAAATCATACTTACCCAGAACGTCCTCCTCCTTCCTCTCCTTCCTGCAGTCCGGCCTCCTGGGATGACGTTGCATCCCATGTGACCACTGCAGCCAATCACAGTCCGGACCATACTGCGATGGAGGGACGCGTCACCGTAACAACGACCTACGTAAGTATGAGCGGTTTTTATCGCTGCTTTCCGCAGCAGAAATCCCGTAAAAAAAAAACACACCACAATTTGGTGCGGTTTTTGTACGAAATGTACTGCAGGTTCCAGGTCGAATACGCTCTGTGGTTTTTAAGCAGCGTATCTGTCCCATGGTAACCAGACCTAAAATCAGATGGACATGATCAGGAAAGGTTTTCAACCTAGAAAAGTAAACTTAATAATCTCCATTCCATAGAAAGCAGAAAGTGTGACTTGAAGACCAGCTTGGAAACTTTACATGACTGTCTCCAACTAATAGCTTGTGAGATATATGCGATTTGAAGGTGAGATTGATTACTATGTAGTTGCCATAAAGGAGAGAGGGTAGAGTATATATATATATATATATATATATATATATATATATATATATATATATATATTGTTAGATTTTCAGGAGAATTAGCTCATGCTACTTCTTAGGTAAGATGGTTGGCACAGGAAAGGAGATTACTCCAGCACAGAGGACGACTAGCCTCAGACAATTTTATTATCTCCTCGTGCAGAAAAGACAAATCATAAGAACAGTACAGCAAACATAAACCCTTGGCCGTATGGCCACTCACTGCCCAGCACCTCATAACAGGATATGTGTTTGTTTGTTACCAGAACTTCTTGACTCCCACAGGTTGGCAATGCCTTACTTCCCCAGGCTGGTTGCCATGTGTGAACAGCTGGCACCTGATTTAAGGAGCTTTTCCAGCTGGCTCCTAATAAGGCTAATTAGACAGCCTGACATGTACTGTCTGGATGGAGTGGGAGACTGACTTTCTATGCCCACTGCAGCAACCAGGCCCAATTCTGGATTTTGAACAAAACCTAATGCAGAGAAAGTCCTCTTTTCTCTGCTAGACAAATGTGCCACTTTAGTAACCGCCCTGCAACAATCTATATATACTGATATGCTGTATATACATATATATATATATATATATATATATATGAATGCCAAAGAGACGAACACAGCACTCCCATACACTGTAAATCAGGCCATGTGCACGTTACCGGAATGGATGAATCAATTCATTGACTTGAAATTGGTAACGAAACATGTACAAAAAGTAACCGCACCAGGACTTCAAAGTAGATAAGAAGGTGTTGGTTTAATCACCACGAACGTGAGCAACGTTTCGGTTCACATCAGAAGCTTTCTGATTAGTAACTCTTTAACGTGCTACTAATGGGGGGGTCTCTAATAAAGTGGCCATTCCCTATATATATATATATATATATATATATATATATATAGATAAATATATATATATATCTATCTATCTATATATATATATATATATATAGATAGATAGATAGATAGATAGATAGACAGATAGATAGATATATATATAGATATATATAGATATATATATATATACATATACTGAATGGCCACTTTATTATAGACCCCCAATTAGTATCACATTATATCTACTTCAGCATTCTGAACTGCAGCAATTTGTCGGCATAGATTCCACTAGGTGTTGAAATTGTTCTGCAGGAATATTGGCTCATGCGGACAGGATAGCTTCTCCCAGTTGCCGCTAAAGTGTCCTTCTGCCATAGCGTAAACTGCTGTCATGAATGGATGAACTTGGTCAGCCACAATGCTTAGGTAAGCCCTACTGTTCAAACGCCCATCCAAAGGTATCAGAGGACCCCAGGTGTGCTAAGAAAACATTCCTCACACCTTTATTCCACTTTCACCAGCCTGAACTGTTGACACCTGAGGGGAAGGGTTTATTAATTCATGCAGCTTGGGCCAAATTTCGACTCTCCTAATGGCATGGGGCATGGATTCATCTGACCAGGCGATGTTTTTCCACTGCTCAATGATTCCGTTTTCGGACTCTTTTTCCTACTAGAGTGTTGCCTTTTTTTTTACCTTAGATAACAATTGCACTCTGCTGTTATAGCCCATCCGTGCTAAGGAGCGATGAGCAGTGCATTTGGACATGTTAGTTGGAGCACCAGAGTTGTTTTTGGCTGCAATTTGCTTTACTTATCATCAGAACGATTCTTGACATCCTCCTCTGAATCCTCTTCATTGACGACTTGTTGACATCCACAGAATCTCCATTCCCTGGATGTTTTTTTGTTATTATACCATTCTCTATATATTCTTGATATCGTTGCACAAAAAGCTTGCCAGTTTTTTAAAATACTTGCTCCGGCTAGTCTAGCACCAATGACCATACCTCGTTCACAGTCGCTCAGATTGCTCGATTTTCCAATTCTAATGTGGATTCACACTGGAACTGATCTACAGAAAACGTACTCACTGGATTTTATGCTGCACGGTGTCTAATTTCCAATCCTGAAAGGGCAGGTGTCTCTAATAAAGTGACCTTCAGAATATATATATATATATATATATATATATATATATATATATATACACACAGTACTGTTCAATAGTTTTAGGCAGTTGTGGAAAAATTCTGCAAAATAAGAATGCTTTCAAAAATAGAAATGTTAATACTTTTTTTTATCAATTAACAAAATACAAAGTGAATGGACAGAAGAGAAATTGAAATCAAATCAAAATTTGGTGCGACCACCCATTGCCTTCAAAACAGTATAAATTATTATAGGTACACTTGCATAAAGTCATGGATTTTGTAGGATTATAGTCAGGGGTATGATTAACCAATTATACCAAACAGGTGACAATGATCATCATTTTCATATGTAGGTTGAAACACAGTCATTAACTGTAACAGAAACAGCTGTGTAGGAGACATAACTGGGTGAGGAACAGCTAAACTCTGCTACAAAGGTGAGGTTGTGGAACAAAGTTTCATGTCACAGGTCCTCCATGGCAAGACTGAGCACAGCAACAAGATACTTGGTAGTTATACTGCATTAGCAAGGTCTCTCCCAGGCAAAGCATTAAAAGCAGACTGGGGTTTTGAGATGTGCTGTTCAAGCTATTTTGAAAAAGCCCAAAGAATCGAGTATTGTTGATGACCGTAGATGCAGTGGTTAGCCAAGGAAACAGTGCAGCAGATCAAAGCCATCATGCTTACTTCCCTTTAACATGTGCAGCAGTGCCATCGGCTCAGAACTGGAAGAAACCAGTGGGACCCAGGTACACCCATCTACTATTCGGAGAAGTCTGGAGAGAAGTGTTCTTCATGGAAAAATTGCAACCAAAAAGCCATACCTTTGATGTAGAAACAAGGCCAAGTGACTCAATTATGCATGAAAACATAGGAAATGGGGTGCAGAAAAATTACAGCAGGTGCACTGGACTGATGACTGATAAATCAAAATGTGAAATATTTTTCTATAACAGAAGGCAGTTTGTTTGCTGAAGGGCTGGAGAGCGGTACAATAATGAGTGTCTGCAGGCAACAGTGAAGCATGGTGGAGGTTCCTTGCAAGTTTGGGGCTGCATTTCAGCAAATGGGGATTTGGTCAGGATTAATGGTATCCTTGCTGCTGAGAAATACAGGCAGGTACTTATCCATCATGCAATACCATCAGGGAGGCGTCTGATTGGCTCCAAATATATTCTGCGGAAGAACAATGACCCAAAACATACAGCTAATGTCATTAAGAACTATCTTTAGCATAAAGAAGAACAAGGAGCCCTGTAAGTGATGATATGGCCCCCACAGAGTCCTGATCTCAACAAGATAGATAGATAGATAGATAGATAGATAGATAGATAGATAGATAGATAGATAGATAGATAGATAGATAGATAGATAGATAGATAGATAGATAGATAGATAGATTAGATAGATTAGATAGATAGATAGATAGATAGATAGATAGATAGATAGATAGATAGATAGATAGATAGATAGATAGATAGATAGATAGATAGATAGATAGATAGATAGACAGCTGAGTCAATAAATATTTGGAAAGTGACACAATTTTTATAATTTAGACCTTGTACACCACCACAATGGATTTGACACAAAGCAATCAAGATGTGATTGAAGTGTAGACTTTTAGCATTAAAGTGTACCTCCAACATGCTGATATTGTTTTAAGCCCCCTATGACTGAACAGTGAGAGATTAATCCAACCATTGTATAGTGTAATATACCGTCACCATTCTCTGCAAAGTTGCACCTGATTAGGTAAGGAACATGCACTGTGCTATATGCTCAATAGTAATCTGATGGCTTTAGTCGCCATTCTCTGCAATTCTGATCCTGATTAGGTAAGGAGCCTGCATTGTTCTGTAGGCACCATAGGTAGCCACTAGCTAAGTCACCATTCTCTGCAATTCCGCACCTGATTAGGTAAGGAACATTCATTGTCCCACAAGAACCATAGTAACCACAGGCTAAAAAGAATTTAATTGGTGCGAAACCTCCAGATGTGAACAGGACCTTAGGCTGTGTTCACATCACTGCCGAGTTCCGTTCATCGGTGCCGTTTTACCTTTCCATCGGAGGAACCAATGAACGGAAAGCTGACCAGCAACCATAGCTTCCATTTGCATTACCATTGATTTCAATGGTAATGCTTCTGTTGCAGTTGGCTTCCGTTTGTTTCCATTCCATAAAGTTTCCTTTTTTTTTTGCGGAAGCAATAGTGTAGTCGAAAAAAATATAGTTTGTATACATATATATAGTAGTCCTTCTCAATGAATTAGAATATAATCAAAATGTTAATTTATTTCAGTAATTGAATTCAAAAAGTGAAACTCATATATTATATAGATTCATTACACACAGAGTGATTTATTTCCAGCATTTTTTTATTTTAATGTTGAAGATTATGGCTAACAGTTAATGAAAACCCAAAATTTTGTCTGTCAGAAAATGTGAATATTGGGTAAAAGTTCAAGATTGTAGACTCATGGTGTCACACTATAATCACCTAATGAACACAAAACACCTGCAAAGGTTTCCTAAGCCTTTAAATGGTCCAACAGTCTGGTTCAGTGGGCTACACAATAATGGGGAAGACTGCTGACTTGACAGTTGTCCAGAAGACAGTCATTGACACCCTCCACAAGGAGGGTAAGCCACAAAAGGACATTGCTAAAGAAGCTGGCTGTTCACAGAGTGCTGTATCCAAGCATATTAATGGAAAGTTGAGAGGAAGGAAAAAGTGTGGTAGAAAAAGGTTCACAAGCAACAGGGATAACCGCAGCCTTGAAAGGATTGTCAAGAAAAGGCCCTTCAAGAATCTGGGGAAGAAAAAAATGCTGGAAATAGATCACTCTGTATGTAATGAATCTAAATAATATTTCATTTTTTTAATTAAATTACTGAAATAAGTAAAATTTTTGATGATATTCTAATTCATTTTTGATGATATTCTAATTCTAATATACAGTAGCGTAGCTATAGGGGTCGCAGTTGTGACCAGGTCCCTTAGCCTTGGGGGCCCACGAGGCCCCTATTTCCATACAGCGTGCTGATTAAATACATTTTATGTGCCGTGAAGCCGGCACTTCCTGGTTATGCTGGTTATGGTCACATGGTACACTTAGTGTACCATGTGACCGTGACGTCACGTGGGGGGTATTAAAGCCAGCGTGGAAGAGCCGATGTGGAGGACTCCAGGTGACCTGCAGAGTCTGTATTGTAATGTATTGTGTTGTCTTGTAACGTATTGTGTTGTATTGTTCTGTCTGTGTTTGCGGTGGAGAGAGGAGGGGGGGGGTGTTCAATTAAAGCCCCCCCTCCTCTCTCCACCTCAAACTGCACAGTACAACACAATACATTACAAACGGTGGGTCGTGACCCCATGGGGGGTCGTGTCAAGACCTCTGGTGGGTCGTGAGTCACTCACCGAGGTCCCGGTTCATTTCAATGTTGGAGCAAGGAGCTGACGACTTCTTGCTCTTGCATTCACTACACCCTGAGCGGCTCGACGCAGGCAGGCACGATGTAGTGCAGTCATCGCGCCTGTCTGCGCCGAGTCACTCATAGCACACAACGGAGGAGGCAAAGGATCCTCCACCCGATGTGGGAACGGGGATAAGTAAGTAATTATGTTATTTTTCTATTATGCACATATGGGGGTATTATACTGTGACGGGGGGTATTATACTGTATGGGGGCTGATATGGCGGGGGGTATTATACTGTAGGAGTGGCTGATATGGCATGGGCAGCTGATAAGGCAGGGGGCAGTATACTGCATGGGGAGCTGATATAGGGGGCATTATACTGTATGGGGAGCTTATATGGGGAAATTATACTGTATGGGGGCTGATATGAAGGGGCATTATACTGTATGGGGAGCTCATATGGGGGGCATTATGCTGTATGTGGGGCTGATATAGGGGGGCATTAGACTGTATGGGGAGCTGATATGGGGGTATTATACTGTATGGGGAGCTGATATGGGGGAATTATACTGTATTGGGAGCTGATATGGGGGCATTATACTGTATGGGGAGCTGATATGGGGGCATTATACTGTATGGGGAGCTGATATAGGGGGCATTATACTGTATGGGGGCTGATATGGGGGCATTATACTGTATGGGGAGCTGATATAGGGGGCATTATACTGTATGGGGGCTGATATGGGGGGCACTATACTGTATGGGGCAGCTATGTGGGGCATTATACTTACTTTGGGGGCTGATATGGGGAGCATTATACTGTATGGGGAAGTTATGGGGGCATTATACTGTATGGGGCAGTTATGGGGGCATTATACTTTGTGGGGGTAGCTACGGGAGAATTATACTATGTGGGTGCATTATACTACGGGGGTTCTTGGGCAAGGCAGTTTGGCATAGGTGCACCCAGAGGTCTAGTGGTGGTTGTGTTGTGAGGGGAAGGGGGGTCCAAGCTGAATTCTTGCACCCGTGCCCATGAGCCTTTAGCTACGCCCCTATCTATATATATATATATATATATATATATATATATATATATATATATATATATACAGTGGAGGAAATAAGTATTTGATCCCTTGCTGATTTTGTAAATTTGCCCACTGTCAAAGACATGAACAGTCTAGAATTTTTAGGCTAGGTTAATTTTACCAGTGAGAAATAGATTATATTAAAAAAAAAAAACAGAAAATCACATTGTCAAAATTATATATATTTGCACAGCAGTCAGACGTTTTTTGTAGTTGATGATGAGGTTTGCACACATGTTAGATGGAATTTTGGCCCGCTCCTCTTTGCAGATCATCTGTAAATCATTAAGATTTCGAGGCTGTCACTTGGTAACTCGGATCTTCAGCTCCCTCCGTAAGTTTTTGATGGGATTAAGGTCTGGAGACTGGCTAGACGACTCCATGACCTTAATGTGCTTCTTTTTGAGCCACTCCTTTGTTGCCTTGGCTGTATGTTTCGGGTCATTGTCGTGCTGGAAGACCCAGCCACGAGCCATTTTTAATGTCCTGGTGGAGGGAAGGAGGTTGTCACTCAGGATTTGACTGTACATGGCTCCATCCATTCTCCCATTGATGCGGTAAAGTAGTCCTGTGCCCTTAGCAGAGAAACACCCCCAAAACATAATGTTTCCACCTCCATGCTTGACAGTGGGGACGGTATTCTTTGGGTCATAGGCAGCATTTCTCTTCCTCCAAACACGGCGAGTTGAGTTAATGCCAAAGAGCTCAATTTTAGTCTCATCTGACCACAGCACCTTCTCCCAATCACTCTCAGAATCATCCAGATGTTCATTTGCAAACTTCAGACGGGCCTGTACATGTGCCTTCTTGAGCAGGGGGACCTTGCGGGCACTGCAGGATTTTAATCCATTACTGCGTAATGTGTTACCAATGGTTTTCTTGGTGACTGTGATCCCAGCTGCCTTGAGATCATTAACAAGTTCCCCCCGTGTAGTTTTCGGCTGAGCTCTCACCTTCCTCAGGATCAAGGATACCCCACGAGGTGAGATTTTGCATGGAGCCCCAGATCGATGTCAATTGACAGTCATTTTGTATGTCTTCCATTTTCTTACTATTGCACCAACAGTTGTCTCCTTCTCACCCAGCGTCTTACTTATCGTTTTGTAGCCCATTCCAGCCTTGTGCAGGTCTATGATCTTGTCCCTGACATCCTTAGAAAGCTCTTTGGTCTTGCCCATGTTGTAGAGGTTAGAGTCAGACTGATTAATTGAGTCTGTGGACAGGAGTCTTTTATACAGGTGACCATTTAAGACAGCTGTCTTTAATGCAGGCACCAAGTTGATTTGGAGCATGTAACTGGTCTGGAGGAGGCTGAACTCTTAATGGTTGGTAGTCGATCAAATACTTATTTCTCTGTGCACAATGCAAATAAATATATATAATTTTGACTATGTGATTTTTTTTTTTTTTTATATAAATCTATCTCTCACTGGTAAAATTAACCTAGCCTAAAAATTCTAGACTGTTCATGACTTTGACAGTGGGCAAACTTACAAAATCAGCAAGGGATCAAATACTTATTTCCTTCACTGTATGTGAACGGGTGCCAGCAAGCAGTCCAGATCCTAGGACTGTATCAATATTCAGATGGAATAAATCTTGCAGCACTCCAACAGGATGAATGAAAAAACTGTGATTTATTCAAGCCAACATACAGCGGTGCGATGTTTCAGTCCAACATTAGGACTTTTGTCAAGCATCCAGCAAGGCAAATGTAATCTCGCGAGATTACGATGTAAACTGTCATTCAAAACGAGATTAAGTTTGCCTTGCTGGAAATCTCACAGAAAATATTCAGAAGTGTCAGGATTCTGAATACACATGACGTCCAGGCTGGAGGTAATGTATATTAATTGTCAGGATACTGCAGTAATGTTAGTGTTTGTGTATGTGGCTGCCCATAGCGATATAGCTATATCGCCATGTGCTGTGTAAATGAATGGGGAGAAGTGTTTGACGCTGATTGGTCAGCGTCAAAACACACCTCTGTACAACGCCCACTTGGTCTAAAGTAAAAACACGCCCACTTGGGCATTAAGAAACTCATTAGCATAAAGCTAAAAATCACTCATAAAGTGGTAAAAATAGATAGTTTTTCTAAATAAAAAGCACTGCTGTCACCTACATTATAGCGCCCATCTCCTTATGTAGGAGATAGGGCACTTATAATGTGGTGACAGAGTCTCTTTAAGGCAAAAAGACCCACAAACAAGCAACAACTGAAGACAGCTGCAGTAAGGGCCTGGGAAAGCATCACAAGGAGGAAACCCAGCGTTTGGTGATGTCCATAAGTTCCAGACTTCAGGCAGTCATTGCCTGTAAAGGATTCTCTACAAATTATTTTTAAAAAACATTTTATTTATGGTAATGTTAATTTGTCCAATTACTTTTGAGCACTGTCTACACTTCAATTGCCTCTCAGTTGTTTCATTTCAAATCCAATGTGGTGGCATGCAGAGCCCAAATCATGAGGATTGTGTCACTGCCCAAATAATTCTGGACATAACGGTATGTGCAAAGGATGCAACATTTCAGCTGCTCAATGCAGCCATTGTCATTGCTGCCTCTTTTCCAATTTTCCTATATTAGGAACCCGGATGCTACCATGCGCCCTTTATTGCCCCAATATTAAAACAAATTTGCACTTACTGCCAAATGTCGAGGGAACTTGGTGGGTAGCATATAGACAACCCTCAGTATAATAATGGGACAGTTAAAATAAATAGAGATAAATCGGGTGGAATCTCAACCCCAGGAATATATAGTGTAAATTTTTTTTTTACAAATCTACACTTAGGTAAAAAAAGGAAATATTTAATGGATAAATGTACAGTAAAACAATATACACAAAAGTCTGGATCCAGTCAGGTATTCCAACATGTGACAGTGAAGAGTGCATGTGTCAATATCTGTAAAAGAGAAATTAAAAAATAAATTAGAATTATTCTTTATAATGTACTTTTGAACTTATTACACAGATTTGGATGTTCAGCGTGATCCTAATTAGAGGGGAATCATATAGCAGGGGCGTAGCTAGGGGGGGGGGGGCAGACAGGGCATGTGCCCCGGGCGCAAATAGGTGGTAGGGAATGGGGGGGGGGGAGCCGCAGCGTAGCTGATCGCTGCTGATAGGTGGTGAGTGAGTGTCTGTGTGTGTATGTGTCTGTAGTGTGTATACAGTGTGTGTCTCTGTGTTTGTATGTGTATATGTTACAGTGTGTGTGTGTGTGTGTGTGTGTGTGTGTGTGTGTGTGTGTGTGTGTGTCTCTGCATGTGTTTATCTCTTACATCTACTACAGTAGATTTCTTTGATGTTACATAGGATTGCAGGTAACACTACTATCTGTAATAAGAGAGTTATCACTGTGTGTTGTCTGTGGTGTTACATAGGACTGCAGGTGATATCTACTACATTATCTGTACTCAGAGAGTTATCACTGTGTTATCTGTGGTGTTACATAGGACTGCTGGTAAAACTACTATCTGTACTCAGAGAATTATCACTGTGTTATCTGGGGTGTTACATAGGACTGCAGGTAACACTACTATCTGTACTCAGAGAGTTATCATTGTGTTATCGGTGGTGTTACATAGGACTGCAGGCAACATCTACCACATTATCTGTAATCAGAGAGTTATCACTGTGTTATCTGTGGTGTTACACAGGACTTCAGATGACATAACTACATTATCTGTACTCAGAACATGATCACTGTGTTATCTGTGGTGTTACATAGGACTGCAGGTAACATATACTACATTATCTGTACTCAGAGAATTATCACTGTTATCTGTGGTGTTACATAGAACTGCAGGTAACATCTACATTATCTGTGGTGTTACATAGGACTGCAGGCAACACTACTACATTATCTGTACTCAGAGAGTTATCACAGTGTTATCTGTGGTGTTACATAGGACTGCAGGCAACAATACTGCATTATCTGTACTCCGTTATTACTGTGTGTTTTCTGTGGTGTTACATAGGACTGCACGTGAAATCTACAACAATATATGTACTCAGAGAGTTATCACTGTGTTATCTGTGTTGTTACATAGGACTGCAGGTAACATCTACTACAATATCTGTGCTGTGTACATATGTGCCTGTGTGCGTATATATGGGTCTGTTTGTGAATGTGTCTTTGTGCTTGTATATATGTGCCTTTTATGTATTTGTATATGTTCCTGTCTGTGTATTTATCTGCCGGTGTGTGTGCGTACATGTGTCTATACGTCTATATATTTACCTGTATGTATGTATTCCAGAATGTGTGTATGTATATTTGCCTGTATGTGTAAATATCTGTCTTTATGTGTGTACAGTATATATGTTCCAGCGTGTCCATATATGTGGTTAATTTTTGGTTTGTGTAGGGGGTGGCAATAGATGCACAGGGCGCCATCCAAGCTAAGGCCGGCCCTGTCTGTCATCAACCCTAGTCAGAAGGAACTCCGCCGCTGCCTGCGCTGCATGACCTCCTCGGCTCCTCCGGTAAGTCACACCAGGCAGAGCGGAGAGTGGTAGCGGCAAGCTAGCGCTCACTGCTCTGTTCACAGTGTGGCGCTAAGTACAAGGGGGGGAGTGTGGCGCTATTTAAAAGGGGGGTGTGGCACTATTTACAAGAGGGGGGGTGTGGCACTATTTACAAAGGGGCAGCGGGCTGTGTGTGGCACTATCTACAAGGGGGGGGGGAGTGTGCCGCTATCTACTAGGGGGGAGGCGGGCTGTGTGTGGCACTATCTACAAGGGAGGCTGTGTGGCGCTATTTACAAGGGGGCTGTGTGTGCGCTATCTACAAGGGGGGATGTGTGTGGCACTATCTACAAGAGAGGGGCTGTGTGTGGCACTATCTACAAGGGGGGCTGTGTGTGGCACTATCTACAGGGGGCTGTGTGTGGCCTCTTTAATTTATTTTCTTTTAATTTATTTTTATGTTAATTACATTATATAACTATATAGCTTGTAATATGTAGAAATGCTTTTATGCTCGAGTTACATTAAACAAATAGTGAAAAAAAAAATGACACCTCATTGATTGGTAGAGAAAGCAAACATTGCGCGGGGGAAGGAGATGTCGGGAAATAAGTTGGGGGGGGGGCGCCAATCTGAATCTTTGCCCCGGGTGCAGGAGAACCTAGCCACGCCTCTGCATATAGCACCACCTATAGAAAAATCTATTTTGGGGATTTAGTGTTTTAAGCCTCTGAACCTACTGTAGCTCCCTACGTTTCAAAATCTTAGTTCTGTTGCCTCCTCTACGTGGTGTAGGGATATGATCAATGATCCATGCATAAAGGTCCCTTTCAGTATATCTAGCATCAATAAAATGTTTTGAGACCGGAATGTTTTGTGGACTATGTTATATATATACAGCAATTTCTTTTGTTTTTTTTCATCTTTCTGTTCAGAAAGTAATAAGTATTAAATTTTTTCATCAAAGTAGTCATATAAAGGCTTGTTTTTTGCAGGACAAGAGGTATTTTATAATGACACTATTTTGGGATACATATAATGCACTGTGAAATCTAAACCTAAAAATGGGCCCACACGATACACATAATGTATCAAGAATCCATTACTTTATTCGTTTGTTACATATTAAAATTTACAATATAAAGACTATAAAGACTTAAGGGATGCAAGTGAAATAAGGCATTCAGACCAAGAGGGCTACCAGCTGCCCAATGCATGTTTCGCCGTTGCTTCTTCTGGGAAATATTTTGGTACTGGATCACACCAACTATTTCTCTAGAGATGGGCCGATCAGAAAAGCGAATGTTACCTAATCGTATGAGGTCACGAACAATGCACATGGTTCCAGACTCTGCTCCCTGGCGCGCTTAAAAGGAAGGATTACGTAAAATCAGTTAATGACTGCAAAAGGGAACCGGATGTGTGTAACAAGAATTTGTATAGTTTTTCATTTTTAGACTTTTTTTTTGTTCAAATAAAGGGCTTTATTGGAGAAAAAAAATCTATTTTTTTTTTACTTATATATTTTTTTATATTTTTTGAAAACTTTTATTTTTAAAGTTTTATTTTGAAGTCTCACTGGGAGTTCAACATCTAATCTTCTGATTACTCATATAATGTATTGCAATTCATTATATGTGCCAGTGTAAAACAAATAGGTTCCCGTGTATGGCATATCTGGCGGCCATTGTGAGAACCCTGACTGCCATAGCAACCCATTATTGCCTCGCGATCACTTTCACAGGGCGCCAATTGGGTGAAAGAGGGAACCTCTTCCTCTGTCTAACCAGGGCATCATTGACCACAGCATGTTAGTTGTGGTCTGGGATCAGAGTTATCTCAGATCCCGGCGATTAGAGCGGGATGTCGGCTGTATATTACAGCTGACATTCGCAAGTAATGGCACGGACTCAGTTCCTGGACTCGCGGCATTACAGTGTCGCAATAGAACCCCTGGCTGGAGTTTACTAACTGTGAACCGTGACATACGATTACGGGGCAGAGCGGGAAGAGGTTAAAATTAGACTGCTACTCCACAGATCAGGCAAACAATAGAACACTCAGGGTATGTGCACACGCTAGCTGTCATTTACGGCTGAAATGACAGACTGTTTTCAGAAGAAAACAGCTGCGTCGTTTCAGCCGTAAATGCTCCTCCTCGTAATATACGAGGCGTCTGTGACGCTCGTATATCTTGAGCTGCTCTTCACTGAGTTCAATGAAGAACGGCTCAAATTACATTGCAAAGAAGTGTCCTGCACTTCTTTGCCGAGGCAGTCAATTTACGCGTCGTCGTTTGACAGCTGTCAAACGACGACGCGTAAATTACAGGTCGTCTGCACAATACGTCGGCAAACCCATTCAAATGAATGGGCAGATGTTTGCCGACGTATTGTAGCCCTATTTTTAGACGTAAAACGAGGCATAATACGCCTCGTTTACGTCTGAAAATAGGTCGTGTCCACCCAGCCTAACAAGTACTATAACAACGAGCACTGTAATATGTAAGTTTCTTCAAAAAGTGTAAAATATCAGTAAGCCAATGAACACTCGTGAAGCTTACACACTGCTCCATGTCATATATATCCAGATTCTCCTCACATTCATAGCTATGAGTGCCTCAGTAGTCGCAATCCTTCCAGGAGATCCCTTCTGTAAGTTTGGTGCAAGCTACAGGTGATGAACCATGGAAATAAAGAGCAGCACTGTGTAGGACCAAATTAAACGGAGCAACTCCCACTTCTTTATTGTTTTTCAAAAATATGAATCTTGTGCCATAGCAGATCATACACAAATCATAATTGGGGTCCGATAGGTTTCTTCTAACGACTATGTCAAGAGACGATTGGATGGAGATAGCAATCATTACCAATAAAGGCAATACTTCGCAGTTTTACAAGAATGAGCGATACGCAATTCTAGCTTTAAAATAGTTATTCCAGTATGCAGCACATGTTGAGAAATATTTTACTATCGATTCTGGCTAAAAGTATTTATGAAGTGTTGCAAACTTGACACGGCGAAGACTTCTGAATGGACATTCAGTTGATTTACTATCCGAATTCCGATCAGTTCCACGTCGTCCTCCTCTCAAATTCAATTGTCAGCTTTCAATGAAACAGGTGATTAAAGTGGCAGCTTCTATCATACGAAGGAAGGGCTCACAAAAAAAAAATTATTTTATAATATTGCTCAACCATACATTATCTATCATATAAACATAACAGCATAACATAATATTATGTTTTTTGAGAGAAACACAAGAGTAAAACATGGACAATGTTACTTAAAAAAGACAATAACAATCTGTGGTCAGAAGACATAGGCAGAAACACAAGGCCATTGTTTTAATTCATAGGAACCCACTTTCCTATAGCGCTATTGTCACGGCGCGGGGTGTCGACCCACTGGGCCGTACCGCGTAGCGGAATAGCAGCTGGCCAACTAGGTACAAAACAATGTCTATAGTCCAGAACGGGTACTTGAGGCAATGTAGACAGTAGCGGAGACACAACTTGACTTTCACAGTAGATGGCTAGTAGATGCAGCGGAAGACACGACTTGACTCTTACTGTAGATACGATAGCACATGATACAGGGTACATGCAGCAGGAACGGGTAAAACTGGGAACTGGAAAACACTGGGAGACCATTTGCAAGACAAACTTAGGTATACAACAGCGCTCAGGCAAGGATCAAGTGGGCAGAGCCCTTTTCATAGTCCAGCAGCCATTTGGGCTAATTATTGAGTGATGAGAGCTGGACACGTACTGGCCCTTTAAGGTCGTGCATGCGTGGGCACGCGTGCCCTGCGGGAAACAGTCCGAGAACCCGGAAGTGAGTGCCGGCGTCTCCCTGGAGGAAGATGTCGCCGAGAACACAGATATCCATGGCCGGGGCCGTCACAGGGTAAGTCTGAACGACGGCCCTCGGCCATAGAGGTTACAGCTATATTTGCAGGTACCTTTTTGCCCCTTGAACTTAAAAAATTAAACCTATGTTTTCTGGCCAATGATACAATTCCCAAAATCAAAATTTACACACAATTCACCATCCACTAACAAAAATTACTTCATCCCCAACATCCCTCTTAATTTATAGAACATTTACCACTCTCCATAATCTGGTCCATTACACATAACATTTACTCCCAAATTTTCATAGCTGCCCTCAGGACTTATAATAAAACAATTTGACATACAAAAAATAACCCACAATTCCCCATCCATTCCCCAAGAAATGACATCCTCCCCAACATAATTTTCAATCTATAGAATATCTGTCATTTCCTAATTTATCCTAGTACTCATAATTTGCAATTACTATATTTTCTATAATGTTAAATATTCCCACCCATGATGATCTCCTCATGCTACATATCTCTTTCTCTAATAATAACCTTTATTAAATAAAAACCTCTGAAAAACACAAACGTAATAGCAGTCAATGGTCAGAAAAGATAGGAAGATATACACATCTGTCGTTTTAACCTATAGGAGCCACCATTTCCCATAGAGCTCCGATTGCCCACAGCTACTTCATTGCCCCCAGGACTTAAAGATTTGATCTACTTCTTTCTGACTAATGACACAATTTCCACTTTCAAAAAATAACCCACAATTTCCCATCCATCCCCCCATCGGTCATTTTCTAGTTTTTCCTAATACACATAATATGCATTCCTGTATTTACTACAATGTTAAATATTCCCATCCATGATGATCTCCCCATGCTACATATCTCTTTCTCTATTAATAACCTTTATAAAAAATTAAAAAAACACCCTAATTTTTTTTTATATTAGTCAGTGGTCAGAAAAGGAAGATACACAGGTTCCGTCCTTTTCACCTATAGCAGCCACCATCTCCCATAGAGCTCCGATTGCCCACAGGTACTTGGTTGCCCCCAGGACTTAAAGATTTGATCTACTTTTTTCTGACTAATGACACAATTTCCACATTCAAAAAATAACCCACAATTTTCCATCCACCCCCCCCCCCCCCGCAGAAATGACACCTTCCCCAACATTATGTTTAACCTATAGAATATCTGTCATTTCTTAGTTTTTTCTATCACAAATAATTTGCAATTACTATATTTCCTATAATGCGAAATACTCCCACAAGACCGATCACAGAGGCCGGATACTTCCGTCTTCATCCTCTTCTATAGCAATCTCCTCTCCCATACAGTTCCATTTGAGGACTGATACTTTGTTTCTTTGAAGTGTTGTATACTTTTCTAGTAAATGTAAAATTCCTTATAAGACAAACAGAAAAAGTCACTATAAAAATATCCTCGGTTTACTTTCCTCTTTTGGGCAGGTCTCTCTTCTCATCTATTATATTTTCAATATTTTGTATTGGGGTCTGTTTTGCACCCCTCTGTCATATAATATACATAATATGTTGGTGCTGTTTAATTTATGCATAATAATAATACTGTACATTTGCATTCTCATTCCGATAAATCATATATATGTTTTCTGAAGTAAATAATAAATAAAAATAAATTCTCTCCACTTCAGGTTTGTATTTCTAGACAAAGACAACTGCTCTTATGTAAGAAAGGCATGTGAGCAGAATTTCTAATTCATGTATATTAGAAATCTGTATAATTTCAGATCCTATAAATAAATGAATAGAAAAAAAAAAAGTGGACAGCCCCTTTAATAATTAACTTTTTCCATATCTCTACTTTATGTTGGCATCATTTCTTAAATGTCCTTTTATTTTTTAGAAAATCTCGAGGCTTATAAGTTTAGCAGCAATTTTCACATTTTCAAGACAATTTCCAAAACCAATTTTTTTTAACCCTTTTAGAAGTAAGCAATTATTTGTCTTCGTTTTTATATCCCCGCCTTCCGAGAGCCGTAACTTTTTTATTTTGCCATTAATGGAGTGGTGTGAGGGCTTATTGTTTGCAGGAGGCATTGTAGTTGGCACTATTTGGCACTATTCAAAGTACCATATAATGTACTAGGAAACTGAAAAGATAAATATTTGTGGGGTCGAATTGGAAAAAATGGCGATTCTTCAATTGTTTTTTTTTTCAGTTTTCACGACTTTCACCATGCAGAAAAAGCATCAACTTATGTAAGGCTCAATACAATTATGGCGGTTCCAAATTTATAGAGTTATTTTTATATATTTTACTGCTTTTAGAAGGAAAAACTATTTGTTAAAAAAAACTAATAGTTTTGTGTCACCACATTTGGAAAGCCATAACTTTTTAATTTTTTTGTGTCAGGTCTTATATTTTGCAGGACGAGCTGTAGATTTATTGGTACCAATTTTTAGTACATACAACTTTTTTATCACTTTTATAAAAAAAAGTTAAGCACTAAGGTGACCAAAAAACTGTGATTTTGGTGTTTTCAATTTTACATTCACTGTGCAAGTTAAATAATGTTATAATGTAATTGTTCTGACTTTTACTATGGGCAAGACCAATTGTATTAATTTTGTAATTTTTTTACATTGCTTTAGAGGAAAAATGGAAAAAGTTTTTTTTTTTAAACTTTTAATATTTTTTTATTTGTTGTAGACTACTGAAAACTTTTTTTAACTTTATTTTACACTTTTTATTAGTCCCCCTAGGGGATTTGAACCAGCGATAGTCAGAAGGCAGACCTGGGGGCCTTCGTTAGGTCCCTGGGCTGCCCTGACAAGCATCTGCACCCCGCAATTGCGCCTTGGGGTGGCTGAAGGGCTATCAGAGGGAGCCGTCCCCTCTTTCTAATGGCTTAGATGCCACAGTCGCTATTGACTGCGGCATTCTAAGTGGTTAAACGGCCAGAATCAGAGCGATCTCTGTTCCTGGCCGTTAGTGCAGGGTGTCAGCTGTTTTACACAGCTGACAGATGCAGCGTATGTAGCGGACTCCGCGCGTGAGCCCACTTTATACTTTAAGGGCACATTCAGACGTGGCAGAGTTTTTCCGCTTTATGTTATGCAAATGTTAGTGCAGATTTGGGGCAATTACGCAACGAATCTGCACCAACATTTGCATATTTTTAAACTCTTTTTATTTAGAAAGTACAGTACAAATGTATACAAGTCACAGCAAATATTACCAAATGCAACATTATCACGTTGAAGAATCAACATAAAAGCATAAATACAAATACATTGAAGAATGTCTCGGACACGAGAAATACATTAAGAATCACCAATGTAAGTATCCCATATTCCTCCAGCGGATAGTGTCAGGAAAGAAAAAAAATATAAAAAAATAATCACACCAAAGCGGAACACTGCACAGTGTAAATCGGGAACAGACATGGCTCAAACATAAGGAAATATACACACTAGTAGCCCTGCAGTATGGAGTCTCTCAAATCCACATATCTATGCGGACCGTAATTAGTGAGCGGAGAGTCACACCAACTTCCCCAGATCTTGTGAAATTTATCCACTCAACCTCTACGTCTATAGAGAACTTTTCTATAGGGGAGAATGGAGTTTACCAAAGATTTCCATGTGGATAATCTGGGTGGTCTAGGATCCATCCATCGCATAGCAATGGTTTTCCGCGCCATAAACAACACTTCTCTGATGAAAATGCTAGTATAGTATGACCATTGACCGTCCGGCAAGATGCCAAACAAGCATACCTGTGGGGAATTTGGAACTGGACCCCGTAGTACCCCCTGCACCACCTCCACCACCTCCCCCCAAAAGGAAGAAACATGCTGGCAAGCCCAGATCATATGGCAGAAGTCTGATCTATGGTATCGGCTCCTATGACATTCGGTACTCGGGTATCTTCCCATTTTGTACAACCTCACAAGTGTGAGGTAGCTCTGATGAATAATCGATAGCTGTATCATTTTATTATTAGCTGCCGGTGAGACATTAAGTGGAGAAGAAAGTACCTCTCCCCATTCATCATCTGTCAAATCAGAAATCTGGGCCCGCCACCTGTCCCTCACTGGTAAAAGTGAGGAAGCCAGCATAGTTTGAATAAGTGAGGTGTATATGGCCGAAATCAGGCCCCTCGGCCCCTGGGATTTAAAAATGCCAATCAATGGAAACTGAGAAATCTTAACCTCTGAGACCGGGTATTGGCTGTTAATAGCATGACGTAACTGCAAATACCTGTAAAAAGCTGCCTTAGGCAGGTTAAAATCAGATTGCATCTGCGTGAATGACCTAAATACATTGTCGAGAAATAAATCGCCTACAGTGCCCACCCCATAACGTTTCCAAAAAGATGCTTCCAATACATCAGTTAATTGTGTATGAGGCGGATTTGACCACAAGAGCATGTCTATTTGAACATCGCTAAAACCGTATATACTTTTTGCCGCCGTCCACACTTGCAACGCCACCTTGTGTATAGGCAACATATTTCTCAAGACCCCTGAAGGACTCTCCAGTACCGGCCACAGATGTGATAATTGTAGGAAAGCCGCCAAATGATGTTCTCTATTTGGTAGGGGATTATTGGCCACCCACAGCGAGCTGTATCTCAGTTGTCCCGCCAAGTAGTATAAATATAAGTCAGGTAGGGCGGCACCCCCCAAGATTTTGGGTCGCTGCAAGGTAGTCAAACTCAGTTTCGAACGGTTAGATCCCCATATAAAGGCTGGAAATAGCGCATGCAACTGGTTAAAAAAAGATTGATACACTGGGGTAGCTGCGTGTTCAAGTATATATAAACATTTCGGCAGTATAACCATTTTAATGAGACTGATCCTACCAGGCACTGCTAAGGGAAGCGAACTCCATACTCTAAATTTGTTTTTAACATAAGGTAGTAACGGCACTACATTAGCAGCATGATCCTCCTTATGATCTCTATTTATGATAATACCCAGGTATTTGAATCTGGATACTACTTTCAGGCCATGTACAGTGTCCGACCATCCCACCCCCTGCAATGGCATAAAATACGACTTGCTCCAATTTATACGCAAACCAGAGAAATGTCCAAACCTATCAAGCGTATCTACGGCCAATGATATAGAAGTCTGTGGCTCAGACATATACAAAACCATGTCGTCTGCATATAAACTAACCAATGGGAAGAAGGAAAGAGGCTGGCACTACCAAAACCGCACAGTCGGAATAGGAGTTGAAATATGGCTTGCTTACTGTTGGATAATTGCAGGTAAATTGCCACGGAGTTGCTCTTCGAAAGAATAGCACAAAAAGCTGGATATATATGTAGAAGAATGATCGAGGCACTCACCGAAGCTGGCAAAAAATTTGTTCTTTATTACAAAAGAGGATCTAGGTCAGGATGTGGAAATGCCTACGGCCGTTTCACGTGCTGGTACACGCTTTCTCAAGGCCTTGAGAAAGCGTGTACCAGCACGTGAAACGGCCGTAGGCATTTCCACATCCTGACCTAGATCCTCTTTTGTAATAAAGAACGAATTTTTTGCCAGCTTCGGTGAGTGCCTCGATCATTCTTCTACATATATATGCATATAAACTAATCCTGTCTTCCCTAGGTCCTACTATAATCCCTCTATATTCTGAATGATGTCGAATACGAATCGCCAATGGCTCAATAGCTAGGGCAAATAGGAGTGGGGAAAGAGGGCAACCCTGCCTAGTACCCCTCTGCAAAGAAAAGTATGGGGAGAGGATACCATTAATCAATATTTGCGCTTTTGGTGATGCATATAGAATGGAAACCCACTTGATGAATTGCGGGCCAAAGCCAAATCGTTTCAACGTCTCCAACAAATATGGCCATTAATATTTGCATATTTGACAGGTAATTCAGACGTTGCAGAAAACACAGCGGACTTGCAACAGATTTCAGTTTTTGCATTGCAAAGGCTGAAATACGCAGTGAAATTCCGCTTCTTCATGGCAACAGACAGTGCATGCTGCGGAGGGAAAATTCTGCACCGCAGCCTATGGGCGGCAGCGGTGTTTTACGCAACGTCTGAACTAACTTGCCTAAAAATTTATTGAAACAAATGTAAAAAAACGGCCGCTGGAGAATTACAATGCAGACTGTCCGCAGCGTAATTCCACAGCAATTCCGCCACGTCTGAACCTGCATTAAGGGCATGACCAGACATGGCGTATTTTTTCTGCCACTGTCCGCATCAATGCCGCACATAATCTGCGTTGCAGATTCTGTTGCGGCTCTGCCTTAAATGGGCATTAAATTGATGCGGACTAGCCGTTGCGTATTGAGGTGAAAGTACTTTCTCTTCTCTCTATCAGTGCAGGATAGAGAGAAGGGACAGCCCTTTCCCTAGTAAAAGTAAAAGAAATTCATACTTACCCGGCCGTTGCCTTGGTGACGCGTCCCTCTCTTGACATCCAGCCCGACCTCCCTGGATGACGCGGCAGTCCATGTCACCGCTGCAGCCTGTGATTGGCTGCAGCCGTCACTTGGACTGAAACGTCGTCCCGGGAGGCCGGACTGGAGGAAGAAGCAGGGAGTTCTCGGTAAGTATGAACTTTCCGCCGATCGTTTAATTCTTTCAGCACCCTGGACAGTGACTATTTACTTACGTCGCCTAGCAACGCTCCCGTAATTACGGGTGCACACACGTAGTCACCCGTAATTACGGGAGCCCCATTGACTTCCATGGGCCTGCCCGTGCCGTAATAACGGTCCGTAATTACGGGCGTTTTTACGTTAGTGTGCATGGGGCTTCAGTCTGGCTGTAGACCTAGAAATACATAGGTCCAGCCAGAATGTAGAAAGATCATGTTCGTAAAACAAATACGCAGCACACATAACATCTGCGGACTTCATTGCGGAATTTTGACTCTCCCTTGAAGTCAATGGAGAAATTCCGCAATGAGTCCGCAACAAGTCCGCTATACGTCCGCAACAACCAGTGTATGCTGCGGACACCAAATTCCACACTGCAGCCTATGCTCGGCAGCGGAATTGTCCGCAACGTGTAAACGAACCTCACTAAAAAGGTGTGGGAAGTAATGGAGAAAAGTGTACGCTGCGGATTTCCACAGCGGACTGTCCGCAGCGGAATTCCAGAGCAATTCCGCCATGTCTGGTCATGCCATAACTCCCACACCAGGACATGCAGTTACGTCTAAGTGCGTTAAGGGGTTAAAGACTAATTCAGTTTTGAAATGGCTTTGAGCGGCCTAAATATTAAAACTCCTATAAATATCCCCATTATAAAAACTGCACCCCTCAAAGTATTCAAAACAGCATTTAGTAAGTTTATTAACCATTTAGGTTTTTCACAGGAACTAAAGCAAAGTGGAGTTAAAATGTAACCATTTCTTGTTTTTTGCAGATATTTAATTTGAAACCATTTTTTTCTGTAAAACAATAGGTGTTAACAAAGAAACGCAACTCAATATTTATTACCCTGATTCTGCTGTTTTAGAATCATCCCATATGTGGCCCTAGTATGCTACGTGACTGCAACACAGGTCTCAGAAACAAAGGAGCACCTTGTGGATTTTTTAAACTTGTGGATTTTTTAAACTCTTAGGCTTTATTCAGACGAACGTGAAAAACGTCCGTGCAACGCGCGTGATTTGCACGCGTGTTGCACGGACCTATATGTGTCTATGGGGCCGTGCAGACATGTCCGTGATTTTTGCTCAGCGTGAGTCCGCTGAAAAAAAGTCACGACATGTCCGTTCTTTGGGCGTTTTGCACGCATCACGCACCCATTGAAGTCAATGGGTGCGTGAAAACCACGCATGCCGCACGGAAGCACTTCCGTGCGAACTGCGTGATTCGCGCAAGAGCTGTCAAAAGGATGAATATAAACAGAAAAGCACCACGTGCTTTTCTATTTACAAACATCCAAACGGAGTGTCTTTGAGAAGAGCGAACCCGGACAACCGAACCGAACTTCACCGGGTTCGGCCAAACTCGTTTTGGCCGAACCCGGCAAAAAAATTTCCGGTACGCGACGTCCGGATATAGTCACTGTCCAGGGTGCAGAAAGAGTTAAACTGTTTCAGCACCATGGACAGTGACTTCCGATCCCAATATACATGAACGAGTAAAAAAAAAAAAAAAAAAAATGTTCTAACTTACCGCTAACTCCTCGGCTTCTTCCTCCAGTCTGACCTCCCGGGATGACAATTCCGTCCAAGTGACAGCTGCAGCCAATCACAGGCCAAGCACAGGCTGCAGCGGTCACATGGACTGCCGCGTCATCCAGGGAGGTGAGGCCAGATGTCAAGAGAGGCGCGTCACCAAGGACGCGTCACCAAGGAAGCGTCACCAAGGCAACGGCCGGGAAGTTCTCGGTAAGTACGAACCTCTTTTTTTTTTTTAACAGGTTGCTAGATATGGTGATCGGAATTCACTGGCGAGGGTGCTGAAAGAGTTACTGCCGATCAGTTAACTCTTTCAGCACCTTGGACAGTGACTGACGTCGGCTAGCCTCATCTCTATGATGGCGGCTGCGCGAAAATCACGCAGCCGCGCATCATACACGGATGACTCACGGAGCTGGCAAATGATTTTTGCGCGCGCAAAACGCTGCATTTTTGCGTCCGCAAAAACGCCACGTTCGTGTGAATCCAGCCTAAGGGTATGTTCACACAGCTTATTTTTGGCCAAAGAATCGGAAGCAGAATGCCTCCAAACATCTGCCCATTGATTTCAATGGGAAAAATGTCATTCTGCTCCGACGGGCCGTTTTTTTTACGCGGACGTTTTGAAAAACGCCAGCGAAAAAGAAGCGCATGTCACTTCTTTAGCCGTTTTTGGAGCCATTTTTCATTGACTCTATAGAAAAACAGCTCCAAAAAGGCAGTGAAAAACGCGAGTTTGCTTAAAAAGTCTGAAAATTAGCAGCTGTTCTCTTGAAAACAGGTCAGTATTTTCAGACTTTTTTTTAGTAAGTGTGTGAACATACCCTTATTAGGCCCGATTCCCACGGGACGGATACACTGTTTAAAAATTGTGCAGCGTATCCAACCTCGAATCCACAGCACCTTTCGTCTGAAAAATCGTACCACATTGCGGTGCGGTTTTTCAGACGGAATTTCCTCTGCGGAAAGCAGCGCTTGAAAAAAAGTCGATACTTACCCCTGCACAATTCTCTGCGCGTAGCGGCCTCTGATGAAGTTGCAGGCCAAGTGACGCTGCACATGGATGCAACGTCATCCCAAGAGGCCGGACTGCAGAAAGAAGGAGAGCGTTCTTGGTAAGTATGATTTTTTTTTTTCTGGAGTTGCGATTTTAGCAGCATAATCGCTGCGATTCCGCCACAAAAGTCGCAACACTTTGCTTTCTGTTGTGGGTTTTGCATCCCCATTGAATTCAATGGGGAAAACCCGCAACATAAAATAAACAAAAACGCAGCATAAATTCACTTGCAGCGAAATTAAATTCCGCACCGCAGGTCAATTTATTAACGTTTATGCTGCGTTTTTTTTCCGCAGCGTGGGCATGAGATTTTCTAAATCTCATCCACTTTGCTGCTACTGTAAATGCTGCAGAATTTCCACACACCATTACGTTGCAGAAATTCCGCAGAATTTACGCTGCTTGGGAACACCATTATAGGTTTGCCGAGGTCTTGAGGTGCCAAAACATAAAGAACACTTACTAAAAGGTCCCAATTTTGGAACCTACACTGTTAAGGAATTTATCTAGTGGTGTAGTGAGCATTTTGACCCCACGTGTGTTTCATACATTTTATTAAAATTAGGCAGAGAAAAAATAAAATAATTTTTTTCCAGTAATATGTAATTTTAGCTCAAAATTTTCACAAGGAATACGGGAGAAAAAACATACCACAATATGTGACTTAACTACTCCCAATTGCAACAATACCCCATATGTGATTATAAACTGCTTTTGGGCACACAGCAAGTATCAGAAGAGAAGGAGCGGTTTGCTGGTTTGGTTTCTGGGCGCCATGTCGCATTTGCAAAGACCCTAATATACCAGTACAGTGGAAACCCCCGAGAAGTGACCCCATTTTGGAAACTACACCACTCAAAGCCTTTATCAAGGAATGTAGTGAGTATTTGAACCCCACAAGTGTTTTCAGAAATGAAAACGGATGGTGCCAAGTGAAAGTTGCAATTCTTCCACTAATGCGCTAATTTTGTATCCAATATGTTGTGCTATTGGAGACACATGCACCATAAATTTTTAGGCCATATTTGTCACTGATGTCATACAGGAGATCTTAATAACCCCTCCTTTTAACCCCTTAGGGCACGGCCAGACGTGGCGGAATTCCTCCGCAACTGTCCGCATCAATGCCGCACAGAATCTGCGTTGCAGATTCTGCTGCGGATCTGCACAAAATGTGCAGAAAATTGATGCGGACTAGCTGCTGCGGACTGCGGGAAAAGTGCTTCCCTTCTCCCTATCAGTGCAGGATAGAGAGAAGGGACAGCACTTTCCCTAGGGAAAGTAAAAGAATTTCATACTTACCGGCCGTTGTCTTGGTGACGCGTCCCTCTTTCGGCATCCAGCCCGACCTCCCTGGATGACGCACCAGTCCATGTGACCGCTGCAGCCTGTGCTTGGCCTGTGATTGGCTGCAGCCGTCACTTAGACTGAAACGTCATCCTGGGAGGCCGGACTGGAGACAGACGCAGGGAGTTCTCGGTAAGTATGAACTTATATGTTTTTTACAGATACATGTATATTGAGATCGGTAGTCACTGTCCCGGGTGCAGAAACAGTTACTGCCGATCGCTTAACTCTTTCAGCACCCTGGACAGTGACTATTTACAGACGTCTCCTAGCAACGCTCCCGTCATTACGGGAGCCCCATTGACTTCCTCAGTCTGGCTGTAGACCTAGAAATACATAGGTCCAGCCAGAATGAAGAAATGTCATGGTAGTAAAAACAATACGCATCCGCAGCACACATAAGATCTGCGGACTTCATTGCGGAATTTTGACTCTCCATTGAAGTCAATGGAGAAATTCCGCCATGAGTCCGCCACTGCTCCGCAACAGACAGAGCATGCTGCGGACACCAAATTCCGCTCCGCAGCCTATGCTCCGCAGCGGAATTTTACGCCTCGTCTAAACGAACACTGCTAAATTAAAGTGTAAGTCAATGGACAAACGGCACCGCTGCGGATTAACGCTGCGGAGTGTCCGCAGCGGAATTTAAGTGAAATTCCGCCACGTGTGAACCCGCCCTTAACGCATTATCACGTAACTGTACGTGATAAAGGTTAAGGGGAAGTATGGAGCATGCTCACAGGCTGAGCGCGCTCCATATACAATGGGTGATGCCTGTGTTAGACAGCCGACACCTCACTGCAATGGGCGGAATCAAAGATAACTTTGATTCCGCCTGTTTTACACCTTAAATGGTGCGGTCAATTGCAACCGTGGCATTTAAATTGTTATGATCAGGGGACGCCCCCTTAAACACAAAATTGTGCCCCCCCCCCCCACGGCATGATTGGCCATTTACAATGGTTGTTATGGCAGCCTGGGGGCCTAATAAAGACCCCCAGGTCCGCCATCTTAGTACTCCTTTGAAGCCCTGCAGTATATCATGCCAGCGATCCAACTTGATCACTGCTTCAAGTCCCCTAGGGGGACTAATAAAAAAAAGTAAAAAACAGATAAATAAAAAAAATGCATCTTCCAAAAAAAAAAATTATTTAAAAGTTTAAAAAAACTCCCTTTACACATTTTTTACCTAAATCAATGATAGAAAAAATATTAAAAGTTAACATAACTGGTATTGCCGCATCCATAAAAGTCCAAACTATCACAATATAGCGTTGTTTAACCTGCTCAGTGAATGGTGTAAAAAAAATATATATAAAACACGCAAATTGCTGTTTTTTGGTCACCTTACCTCTCCAAAAAATGGAATAAAAAGTGATCAAAAAGTCGCATGTACTCCAAAATGGTATCGGTGAAAACGACATCTTTCCATGCAAAATTTAATCAGAATTTAGCGACACAAAATATTTTTTTAATTTAGCAAATAGTTTTTTTTTTTTAAAAGTGGTAAAACATAAAACAAAACATAAAATTTGGTATCGCCGTAATCATATCAACCTGTAGAAAAAGGTGAATATGTCGTTTGCACCGCCTGATGGACGCAGTGAAAACAAAACCCCGCCAAAAATGGCGTAATTGCAGTTTTTTCCCATTTCACCCCACAAATATTTTTTTCAGCTTCCCAGTACATTATGCGGTACAATAAATGGTACCATGAAAAACTACAACTTGTCCCGCAAAAAAGCAAGCCCTCATATGGCTATATCGATGGAAAAAATAAAAAAATTATAGCTTTTGGAAGGTGGGGAGGAAAAAAGATAAGTGAAAATCTGAAAAATGGAGGTGGGAAGGGGTTAAGGACCACAGTTTTTAGCTGTTTTGTTTTTAAGTACATTTTGGTCTTTTCCTTTTTTTATATTTTTTCGTATATAAAGGGTCTTGTGTCCTCCCCACCCCCCCCCATAACAGAACTGAATTTCAATATTTTTGTACCATTTTCACATATGGTGTATATTTATATTATTAATGGTTGTTATACTTATTTTTCTCCAAGATCCAGGGCTTTTTAGTTGCAGTTGTTAGATGTAAAAAAGCACCTTGGCACACAGGAGATGGGGCACTCCCTTCCTTGTTGTGACTTTTTCCAGGGAACTCTGCTTAGTGGACACTTTCTTTACTTTCCATACTGCTGAGCGCTGGGCAGATCATCCAATCCCCATTTAGAATTGATGGCCCCTATCTCTCTTCCTCTGGGCTCTGAACCCTCAAGCACCTCTGAGAAGAGACTACTGTACAGGCTGCATTTACAAGTAAAAAAAACAACCATTAATTTGATTTCAGCTCTCTGACAGGAAGTACACACTGAGGTCGTATTCACGAGTCACGCTAATATTGGGTTTTTTTCCCACAATATTTGTGAAATCACAGCAAGAAGATCCGGTTTTGTGCAATCGGGGAAAAAAAGGTGAAACTAGCGTAACTTGTGATTACATGATCCTCAGTGTCTGGTGCCTGTCTGGGAGCTGGAATGACCGTAAACGCATCAATGCGAGTGCTCATAGAGAAGCAGCCCCACCTCCTACAGTTTCTGCAGCACAAAAAAACATATCCAGTGTCTGCAAACACACTGCAGAGTGAGAAAAACGGCTAATATTAGACATTACAACTTGGACATCACCAAATGCTGCATTTTGTCCGAGATGTTTTGCCAGGCATTTACTGCAGCCGCCTTCAGTTGCTGCTTGTTTGTTGGACTTTCTGCCTTCAGCTTGGTCTTCATTGAGTAAATAGCCTGCTCAGTCGGGTTGAGGTCAGGTGACTGTGTCAGCCATTGAAGCCTTACATGCCTATCCCATAACAATGTTTAACAGATGATGTGGTATGCTTCAGATCATGAGCCCTTCCTTACCTTCTCCATATTGTTGCTACAAGTTCATCTTGGTTTCATCTGTCGAAACAATCTTATTCCAGGATTGGACAGCTGTCTTAGATGTTTTCTAGAAAAGTCTTTTCTGGGTTTTCCTTTTTTTTGAGTGTTACCGGTGGATTGCATCTTGATATACCCCTTCTGTATTTAAATCCATGAAGGTGTCTCTTCTGCTTACTTCCTCGAGAGTGTTCTGCGATTAACCACTTCTGTTGTCTTTCAGGCCTGCTGATGTTCCTGAGCTCGCCATGGCGTTCCTTCTTTTTTAATATGTGAGAAATGGTTGATTTGGTGGCTCCTCAAGTTTTTGCTACTGTATTTCTCTGATATATTTGTTTTGTTTTTTACAGACTAATGATGACCTTCTTCACTTGTACGGACACCTCTTTGGACCGCATATTGAGAGTTCCCATGAACAGCTGCTACTAAATGCAAATTTAACCCTTGCAACTCCATACTTTTTATCTACGTAATTTATCATGAAATAAGGAGCGTATCTCCCTCTTTGTTATATTTAACTGAATAACTGACCCACATTTTCATCACTTGGGATTATCTCTGTAGGTGTCATTAATTGCTAAATATTTTACATTACATGGGAGATAAGCACACATTACAATCTCCTTATTAAAGCATGACCTGTCCTTTTCTCTAAGATACATGTTTAGCATTTTATAAGCTTCATTTCCTTCCAAGTGATAAATACGAGGTCAACGTAACGGTGAAAGGACTTTGAAGAAGAACATTGCAACACATGTCTCCTGAGTTACTGAGGACCATAAGATGTCCTTTACAATGGGGCAGTTACTCAATGTATTATCAATAAACCAGCTTGGCTTCACAATTATGTTTCATACCTCAGAGAACACATGTAATTGGAACATAAATTAGATTTCATTTGTATCCGAGTGTCAAAGTTAACAAGAATCAGGTCTCTGTGGGGAAAGCTGACATACACCTGCTTTACTCCTCTGAGACCTCTTTCTTCTCCTGGTTCCCAACTTTACAGTCTAATCCATCATATTGATATTTATTCATTTTTTTTCCTCTTAATCCCACAAGGCTATAAGTTCTCCAATGGAATTGCTCTTAAGTCCCTGCCTGCATCACCTGTATTTACAGCCATCAAAGATCTGCCCTATATATTTTCCTTTTTATAGCTAGTTTTGACAATGTCACTGAAGTATATATGTATTAAAACAACAACAATAAACCCACTATAGCAGCTGTAAAAGGAACGCTATTGGAAGAAGTAGGTAAAGAAAACAAATTCCTGGAAAAAGTCAATTCAAATATTTGTATTAAAATTATTTTATTAAGTAAATATTGATACTTTTATATTATATCGATTTAAGAGCTTTATATTGTTATTACCTTAAAAGGCTTTAAAGGTGGTAGAACCCTGGGTGACATTCCCCTATCACCTCACACACACACCTGTTTGCTCAGAAATGTACTTGCACGAAGTGTTATATATTTGCGTAAATTGTTTGCGACAGGTGGCGCTATGACTAGCTCAGGATTGTCCAGTGACATTCAAGTCTCAGGTGTTTTATATATATATACACCGAACAATTCATATTCACAGTGCTGTGTATATAAACAATAGTCACTATAACCGTATAATTCTGCAGCTGGGGCTGACATTTAACCACTTCATCCCTGGTGTTCACAGATGCTAAATCGTACATGTTCAAATTCACAATAAAACCTTAAAAATAGGAGCATCAATCCACCATAAGCCAAAGGTACTCAATTTCTATCCACTCAGCAAGAGGAATCTATCAACAGGTTCACAACACTTTAGTGGTGTAAAAAAGTGGTATATTTTGGCGCATGCCTGTTATGCGCAAACAGGCTTTTTTTTTTTTCATTTTTATACTGCGGCTATTAAGAGTGGACACATGGCAGTAAAGAAGAACGACCGATAAAAACGGATCAACTGTGTGTTTTTCATGAATATTTTCCATTAGTGTGTCTCCAACTTTTCATCAGTTTCACGGCTGTCTGGCTGTTTTTAACACCGTTTATCATCCATTTGTCATCCGTTTTTCTGGTCCGATAAAAAAAAACAAAAAAAAAAACAGATGAATTTCATTTGTTAGGGTTTTTTTTTTGTCCCAACTGCATGAAAACACTACAGTGCCCGAGTAGATATTGCCACGCACAGTATCCATGTAGATAGTGACACCATACCCCTGTAGATAGTCTCCATGTAGATAGTGCCACAGTGCTAATGTAGATAGTGCATTAGCACCCATGTAGATAGTGCCACACACCCCCCTGTAGATAGTGCCACTCTTCTCCCTGTACATAGCGCCACACTTACCAGTCCTGGTTCCCACGCCGTCCCCTCCTCCAGCGATGCAGGCCTGGTCTCTTCTGACCAGGCCTGCTCCAGTGAAACGACGCAGGTGGGGAAGGGAACCAATGGATGCAGATACAATTTAATCCTCTTGTAATGGCCTTCCTAAGCAAGATGAATAATGGGGCCCTGATCAATGGGGGGGGGGGGGGTGGGTCCCAGCAACTGGAATTTCCCCTGCTGATTTCTATGGGTGCTGTCGGGCCATGAAAACATGTTCTATTTTTGAGAGCCAGTATTCACGGTACGTTAAAAAAAACTACATTGTTCTGAAAACGGCTGTTTTTCTCTGTCGTGTGAAATAGCCTTTTATTCTTCCTCCTGTATCCACTTCTGTCTGGCTCCAAAATCTGCACCAATGTGTGAACGTGGCCTTAGATTGGCACATGATTGGCACATGAAATGTAGTACACACTGGAGGAGAGTAAAGAAGTCAGAATGCACAATGCAGTCCCACATTGCTCTGCTACATGCATTATGTGAATCAAAAAAGTTTAAAACGCTCAGTTACTGCCCGTGGCTGAGTAAAGAACAGAAATGTTTTTACATACTTTTTCCACAAATTATATAGTCTTGTTACCTGGCTAAAAGTATTATAGATTATTTTAGAAGAAAACTGGAAGGTAACAGAATTATATAGCCCACTGTACAGAAGCAAAGTTGAGTTTGTAAATATAGGTGAGTTTGTAATTTCGCAAAAATTATTAGTGATTGCACAGTCCGTATGTTGTGTGTGGTTTCCATAGGACGGTCTGCAGCAGCTCAGTATGTGTTTTTTTTTTTTAATGTATGCTTTTCAAAGCAATTAAAGCACATAAAATTGCAAAACAAAAGAATTGCTATAAAAAAAAATGCGATAGAAACGGCCTGTGGAATCCCAGCCTGGTAGTTTTACTATAATGAGTAAACTGTGTGATCATTACATGAAAAGGACAGATTTCAATCCAATGCAAGTAAACAATGAATGGTCATGTATAAGGACAGTAAACAGAGATCTAAAACAAAACGTAAAGAATCGATATGGAAGATGTATGACAAAGCTGCATACATTTTCATTATACAAAGAAAAACCTTCATTTGCTGAGACAGAAAGATACCTGTAATGCAAAACATCTACAATGAAATGAATCTAAGAGTAGCATGTCATAAGGAATTGTCAACTGTATCCCAATAAAAAAGGAAAATAGGAGAGACAAGGTGCCAGATTATCAGACTTGATGGACCCTTTTGTAATTATTTACATTAATTATATTCATTTATCTAGTGTCGGAGAGGAGTACCTTGGGCCCACCAGAGGAAATAATTCTTGGGACCCACCCTTCAGCTATATAGAAATAATTTAAGACCATTATTAATTGTGTAGTAAACCGTGTGTAGTAAATCAAAGACCAATGTTACCCCCATATAGAGACCATTAAGCAGCAGATACCTGTTCTGATACCAGGCGCTCTCCAGGCCATATAAGTTTATACAGTACAGTGAAATCCGGTGACTCACAAGTGATGTCTTCTCAGATTGGAGTTCTTCACTTTCTCTTTTCTTCTTCATTTGGCCTAGAATGCCATGATGACTTCTTCCAGCCATGACTCGCCTCCCAGAATTTGCAATACAGACAGTGCCTTACATTTTGGCACCCTCTTCACCTGTTTCCCACCCTCTAAACAGCCTGTGGCCTACAAGAGTAAGTGGCGGTGCATTAATTAGCAGACTCCTAGGGCCAGAGACATGGAGTTCAGTGCCTGGGTCCCCCGGTGGATCCTCTGGTCTAGCGGTGTGCCAGTCAGACTTTGAATTTATCACCAAAGCACCATTTAATCTATCTATCTATCTATCTATCTATCTATCTATCTATCTATCTATCTATCTATCTATCTATCTATCTATCTATCTATCTATCTATCTATCTATCTATATCAATACTGTTTGTATGTATGTAAATACATAATCTTTAATGCAGAAAATGCTACGGCAAAGCAGTGTGATTCTGACATTAATTCTAAGGTATGCTTTTATTCCATATGTCATTTTAACACTTGCTTCATGGTTTCTAGGAAATTAAGTCTATCTTTAGAGAGAGCCTCTAAAATAGGTTTTGTTTTGATTGGAGATATAAAACTAACATTCTTTACAAGATTTGTGAAAAAAGCCTTTTTTGTACCTCACAGTTTAACGCTCATTCCATTTCTCAGTTATATTTAGTGAAGTGGCTTTAATTCAGTCTAAAATAAAAATAATGTTTTGATTGCAGATATGAGTTTAGCGCTCATTATGTGGTTTGAAGAGATGGATGAACTAGATATATATCAAATTGAAAAGTTCATCTGCATTTTCCATCCAAGCTGTTCATTTATTTACATTTCTCTTATTTAGCTTTTGTGAGAGATACAAATCTATGTATGAACATTTTAATATATGTAAATATATCCTAATAAACTAATTTAAAAAAAAAATCATAAAATCATTGGGAGAAATATAAGTAAAATTAAAATTAAGTAAAGTAAAATTCAGCTGATTTATTTAGTAAATTGCGTCATAACAGAAAAATATTGCATGCACCATGTTTACAAAATATTTAAAAAGTGTCTATAAAAGGGGTGCGCCTAAGAGAAATCAGAAAATGTGCAAGATTTTTTAAAAATATGTTCACAAAATATTGGCGGATACGTCCGTTAGCTATGAGGTGGTATAAGGAAGAGAAATGTGAAAATATTAGTCAGCCTTGAATATTGCAACCTTGAATAAAATAAACTAAAATTCTGTATATTTTTAACCATTACTTGGTTTAAATATATCTCAATGTTTGCCAACTTCAGGACGATATAAATAGTCGATATTGTGATAAAATCAAAAGTTTTTGGAAATAATTGCACTAGAACAGTCAGATCCTATTGCATAATAAGAACCAGAATAAGGCTTCGTTCAGATATCCGTTAGGGTCACTATTCTGACTTTCCGTCAGAGCTTTCCGACAGATTGAGCCCTGACTGAAACAAACGGAAACCATAGGTTTCAATGGTGACGGATCCGGTGCCAATGGTTTCCATTTGTCTCTGTTGTGCAAGGATTCCGTCGTTTTGACAGAATGAATAGCGTAGTCGACTATGGTTTTGATTCCGTCAACTTCAGAACGGAGGCCTGACACAGATGTGAACGCAGCCTAAGACTGACACATTTGTCAAGATGTGAGCTATATTTATAGTCTCTCTCTCTCTCTGTCTCTCTGCCTCTCTCTGTCTCTCTCTGCCTCTCGCTCTCTCTGTCTCTCTCTCTCTCTCAATTGGGCTGAACTGCAATACCAGACAAAGTCCATGAACAAGAGTGGCATGGATTCCAGGGGGGAAAAAGCAGACCCTTTTGTCTAATCTCAGACATCCCTTTGTGTATTTTTTTTATCACACTTTCAGTGATTTGTATCTAATAAATAGTTAGACTGTGTTCACATCAGTGTTGTCTTTCCGTTGAGGGGTTCCGTCGGAGGTCTCCTTCGGGGGAACCCCTCAACGGAAAGGCAAACGGAAATCTTAGCTTCAGTTTGCATCAAAAACAACGGAACCCTGTCACAATGGTAACAAACGGAAACCATTAGCAACATTTCTGTCACCATTGAGATCAATGGTGATGCAAAAGGCAGCTAAGGTTTCCATTTGCCTTTCTGTTGAGGGGTTCCCCCGACGAAGAACTCCGACAGAAACCCATCAACGGATAGTTAACGCTCATGTTTAACACTCATTTAAACTTTGAAAATAGCTGTCAGAATGAAAGATTCTGTTTATCAGGACAATTCCTGTCCATGTGCCGTATTATGGCATTTGGGCATCATAGAGGGACATCCCTTGCTTGGGACTTCCCTCTGAGTCATAGCGGAGAGCTGCTAACTAGCAGCGGCTCTCACTCTGGCGGACTTGGGCAATCCATTATACGGCAGCCATGTAATACTTAATTTCCTTTGCAGCAGTCTGGCTGGCCAAAGCTTCCCGTAGCAAAAAGTGTTTGACAAGGAAGTGGACCCTCAACAATCAACTGATTGCTAACGCGGCTGCCATAGTAAAGGTGTGATTAGGCAACACATTATCTCCCTGTTTCTTTATGGATCTGGGATTTGTTTATAAAGAGGTTTAGATATCTCCTATTCTTACAGTATAATTGCCTTTTTGAACCACAGAAGACAAAAACACTTTTCTAAGTATATCATTCCGGAAAGGGTTAACCAAACCACACGTTCATTCAGAGATTAAATTTAATCTATAGATGCTGCAAAAACCCATCCAGGATTTATGGGATTTATTGGAGGGTAGCAAGGCAAAACCATCACTATTAAACAATTGCAACCCAAAACGTTTTGGATATTGTTCTACGGAAAAATGGCTCAAAAGTGAAACTCTGGATAACATATGTTCCATTATGTCTGGTATAAAGCAAATTCAGCATTCCACAGTAAACAAGACTAACAAGTTTGTTACCTGCCATAAATCCCTATTTCCTAATAAACCTCCCCATAACCTCCAACAAATAAAAACACTGCCTGCATGAGCCTGGGATTAATGGCCACAGCAGCTGGTTTATTAACACATTAACATACATTTCTTAAACACTGCCACTAACAATAGACTGTATTACCTTAAGGTCAGTTTCACACGAGTGTAAAACAGGCGCCTATCTGCACCCCTATTATGGCCACAAGTCCCAGCCCCACTGCGAGACTAGTGACCTGAATGACAGCATCATAGATCTCTTAGTTCTGGTCATTAGACCTGCAGTAGGGCCGGGATCTGTAATACGGGAGCAGAAATGATCATGTGAAACTGAACGTATTAAACATATAAATATGTAAACATATAAATACACAATCCCCTCTTTCTGAAGTATACAGTAGATCTTAGCAAGAAGCAATTAACTTCCACAAATTCTGTAGCCACACTGCACCCGCCTCGGTGCAAATTTAAGCGTAATACTAGGACCATTACTTTTCTTCCAGTGGAACCTCAGACCGACTAGGAATAGATTTACTAGGCGTTATACTGCCAAGAAAAGGTCGCCATACATAAGATGCCTCTTGCCAAGACCTATCTACCCGCTGCTGTGACAAATAGTTGACAGGCAATCCTGGATTTCCAAAGAGGGGAAAGAGGGAGTGATCCAGCATCTCTACCCTTATATCTCCCACTCCTCCACCAATAAAGTATGTCCCTGCTCCCTGGCACTAATAACCCCTCATCTCCCTCCCTTTCCCCCGTCACGATGTCCTTCCATCTTAGTACTTCAGGCCATTTACAACAAGGGGGTGGCTATGTCTGCTGCTTCAGGACCTGAAAAGAACAGTTCATACATTAAATTTTCCCATGTGGCAACTTTGTAAAGAAGAATGACCTAAATATTTATCCAATGAAGGGCTGATTTCAAACTATAGGAAGCATTTTGTTGCAATTATCAAGTACATGAACATGTAATACAGATGTGTCCACCCTTACCTTTGCTTGAATTTGGTTCAGGACTCCAATTTCTCATGAAAAAATTCAATACAAAATTGCAACATGCTAGCAAAACCCTTAACAGCCTTTAACTCACATCACAACCACTAGGTTGCCATACATAGACACATATAGCAAGTACATCTCGTGACAGAATATCCCGAAATGTTTTCACGCTGCTCATATCACGCCACACCTTAGGATATGTTGTGGCATGAAGAAAGCTAAGGAAGGACAAATCTTTACAACCAGTTAATACATTTAAAGGGGCAATTGCTTTCTCACATTGGTGAAATAGATGTTGGATAACTTTTCTCCTCAAATAAGTGCAGTAATAAGTTAAAAACCTTGTTATGTGTTACTCAGATTTCCTTTGTCAAGCAGTGCATTTACTTACTAGAATACCATTTTGGGATACATAAACAGCAGCATAAATCTTGGTTAATCTAATATTAGAGCTGCTAGCAGAATCTTCCACCACAATTTTGCCATGTTTTTTTTTACCCACTTATTGTTGACCCATACTATGTATGTATATATATATATATATATATATATATATATATATATATATATTTATAGCATATGTTGTTCCGGTCATAGGAATACCAAATATGTGGGGGTTATTATTATTTCATATTTTTTTTATATATATATATATATATATATATATATATATATATATATATATATATATATATATATATACAGTTTTTGAGTAATTTTTTATTTTTGGTCGCATATACAGACTTTGACTTTTCTTTATTAACAATGGGGCCAACATACTTTTGTAATGCATTTGCAGCGGGAGCAGTTTCAGCAGGATCATGGCTGTGTATTACAGCTATGCTTCGGACGCTGCTCCTGTGAGTATGCCGGCAGTTCCCGCGAGCTCGTTATTGCAAAAATGTACATCGAGGTTAAAGAGAATTTAGTATGACAAATATGCAATAATTAGGTAAAGATTGAAGGGGACATATACTTTTCTTTCCACAACACTCTATATGCACATAAATATACATTGCAATTAACAAACGAAAATGTTAAATGATATCAATTTCTACAAATTTTCCTGTAGTAAATGACCTTTAATGATTGCTGTAAGTATATTATATATTTTAATTGATGTTAAAAGGTCAATAAATTCCCTATTAAAGCAATTACATCCCTTTAAATTGCTACTATAATTGCAAAATTAAAATAACAGTCTTACAATACATGTAAGTGACATGAAAGCTTAACTCTGTATATTGCAAATGATTTAATTGACGTTAGACACTATTCTTTATCTAACTGATACCTGGCAATGGCATGATAACTGTATAAATGATTTATTATGCTGCCCACAATATGTCCTTTTTATAGAACACACATACCAGTCATGAAGGCATTCTGTGAGATGTGAGAAGGTTCTCATAGGAAATCGATTAAAGCATGAGTCTGTAATACCTTATATAAGAGATTACAACATTACGTTCACTTCAGGGGTGTGCACAGAAATTATAGGGCACCATAAAAAAACTCATTATGGGCCACACCCCCTGCTTTGCCAAAGTTACTATTGTTCATTAGAGTTAGGGCACATTCAGACGCAGCGGAATTGCTGTTGAATTCCGCTGCGGTCAATCCGCAGTGGAATTCTGCAGCAGCCGTTTTTTACATTTGTTTCTATACATTTTTAGGAAACTTAGTTCAGACATTGTGGAAAATAACTGTGCGGAATTTAGGCTGCGGTGCAGAATTTTCCCTCCGCAGCATGCTCACTATGTTGCGGAGAAGCAGCGGAATTTCACTGAAATTTCAGCATTTGCAATGCAAAAACTGAAATCTGTGGCAAGTCCGCTGTGATATCGTCTGAATTACCTGTCAAATATGCAAATTTTGGTGCTGATTCGTTGCGTAATTCCCTCGAATCTGCACCAACATTTGCAGCAGAAAAATTCCTGCCACATCTGAACATGGCCTTAATGTCCTCCATCGTTTCTTAATATATCTTTATATATATTATTTGGGAATTGTGGTGGTTCTATTGGGACACTGCCTGGTGGTATTATTGGACATGACATAGTGCTCCTGTTTGTGCAATTCATAGTGATTGTGGAAAAATGTGATCATATTATAGTTTGTAAGATTTTATATTTTTTGTATCTCCGGATGAGCTAGTCTCACTGTAAAGGGAAGCGTTTTATATATTTATATCTATGTACATATGTGTGTATATATATATATATATATATATATACATATATATATATATATATATATATATATATATATGTATATATATATATATATATATATATATATATATATACAAAAATAAACAAAGATAGAAGCAGCACCGTGACAAATATAAGCCAATATGGAAGGTGCTATGCTTCAAAAAAAGAGGAGTGACCTCTCCTTACACGATGAACATCCAAAAATAAAGAGCAAGGAAGCTGCACTCAAAAAAAGGAGGAATTTATTCACCAAACAAATGCAAAACTTCACCTCCTCAATGGAGGCATTTTCAAGCAAATTGCTCAATTAATAAGTGGTATAAATATATTGGCAATTATACATAAAAATGCAAAAAAATTCTTAATGTGTAACAGTGTATCAAGGTACATTAAAACCGTGCTGAGTCAAGTCATGACATGTAATATCAAAAATTATTTAGACCATAATATAACAGTGATCCTTTAAGTGTTATACAATAATTTAATTTAAATAGTGGTCATTATTAAAATCAGGAAAAGCTGACACTCACCAATCCAAACATATATTTCCCTTGAGGACTCCATATGTATCGAATCAAAAATATTCTCGGTGTCTCAAGCACCGAGTTGTGCATGCCCAAACAATGCCTGTCCATTGGGTATAGCAGCTCACGTGGTCAATGGTTACTAGGACACAATACAACAATGTAACGGCTGACATTACCACGTTAGGGTAAGGAAGTGTACTTGCTGTGCTTGCGCTCTTCAATGTAGTATGCCTTATAGCGCCATCTTTTGCTATCGGAACTAAGGATTGTGACAACTTCTTTAATCAAACGTGTATAGAATAGTGAGAGATATATGAATTATATAGGTGTTGTAGCCTAATCACAGATTGTTTATCCTGTATTAATAACGGAGTATATAATGGTTGTTTAACTCGCAGTTCAAATTCGAGCCATATCGTTATTGCAACCAATGGAATCCTCTTTAATACCTTATGTCCCTAGAAACTAGATATATCCCACACCTTTGTATGCCAGAACATCAGGTTTCTGGTATCCACTCCACCAGTGTGTGGATCTATAATTCACACAGAGGAATAAGGTGAAGACCAATCCGGGATCAATGGCTATAAGGAAGAAACCCTATATTATTCCAACCATAACTCCTATATACAGGAAATACAACCGTGAACTCAAAATAATATCACTAGATCAGGGAAAAAGGGTTAGAAATGATCCCACCTTTTACTACAATGCATACATACAACACGGTTGTATTGCGTTACCAAAGTACCTCTTGACCTCACAAACAGATATAAAAATAATAATAACATCACTAAAAAATAAACATAAGGACAGAAAAATATATCATATGGGTCCAATGTTCTTTAGTTCAGATGGTGAGTATCCAGTAGTTATATCAGAAAAAAAGCATCATTCTATCTAAAAAGAAAGAAAGAAGAGTCAAAAGACAAATACAATCAAAATAGTTAATCTGTTACAGTATAATCATTACTCTCAATTCCCTTTAACCATGGCCTAATAATAGGAGATGGATGGAAGATGAACAGATGCCACAGGGCAACATCCCCACATGAACCGACACTAGTCACATCAAAAGCTGCATAAACAAAATAAATCTCAACACATATGGGTCAGGAATCTTGTATCGGGAGCAAAATCACGATAATTATTTGATACAGCTGATTTTTTTCTTAAGAACAGTGATATCTCTATTACCTCAGGGGCCTAACTAGTCTCATCGATGTGACTAGCTTACACACATCGATAAATCATGAAAGAGGTATGAGTAGTGTGAGTAAGACATTGGACGAGACTGATTTTTCCAGCGAGTGTAGGGAGTTTCTAATGGGTCTTTTGGAGATTGTGTTGACCTGCAATTAATTTTTATTTAATGATGAATACTTTGTAGAACTTAGAGGAACAGCAATGGCGTTTGGGGTGGTGGCGATACATAGATAATGACTTCCTCATTTGGACGGGTGACCTACCCAGTTTGGACCTGTTTTTTTACTTCTTGAATAATATTGACCCTGACATTAAGTTCACTAAGGTAGTGACAACAGACTTAGGACTGATTTATATGTCAAAAAGACGGACTGTAATAATTTGTTATGTTTTGACAATCATCATCCTAAGGGGATGATCAAGTCCTTACCGTATAGCTATTAAGGGTTAAGAGGATAGTGGAGGACCCTACTAGTTTGGATGATAAATTGAACCTAATGTCTAAAAAGTTTTTGGAGAGAGGATATCCAAAAAAGATTTTCCATAAACATTTAGAGAAAGTAAAATTGACTGACAGGAATGAAGTATATCAGGGTAAAAATAAGAATAAAAATAAAAGTAATAGACTTCCTATGGTTTCCACCTACAATATATGTAGCCCAAACATAGCAGGGATTATTAAAAGACATTCGAGGATTCTTGGCAACTATTCTGATAAAATAGTGGAGTTTCAGTCTCCTCCATTATTTTCTTATAGAAGGCCCCGTAATCTTAGGGACAGATTAGTTGTGACGGCTGTCAGTAAAAATAAAGGGTTTAATAAAGGCGGACAGTCCGATATGACACGTAGGGGCTGTTTAGCCTGTCTGTCATGTGAGAAATGTTCCTTAATGCTCAAGGGCTACTAGCACTCTGCCTGGGACACTGCTCTGCCCCTGACAACACTGTCCATATATGGACAGTGAATTCAGGGGCTTCCCCAGAGACGCAGTCCCGGAGCAGAGCCGCTTCTGCACTCTACATGGGACTCCTCTCCTCCTGACATCACTGTCCATATATGGACAGTGATGACAGGGGCTTCCCCAGAGACAGAGTCCCAAAGCAGAGCCTATTGTAGCGCTACTCTTGGGACTCCTTCTCACCCTCTGACATCACTGTCCATATATAGACATTGATATCAGGGGCTTTCCCAGAGACGGGGTCCCAGGGCATAGCCGCTAGTGCTCTGCCTGAGACTCCTCTCCTCCTGACATCACTGTCCATATATCGACAGTGATGTCAGGGTTTTCCCAGAGACAGAGTAACGGAGTAGAGCCGCTAGCATTTTGCCTGGGACTCCTTCTCTCCCTCTGACATCACTTTCCCCGAGACGGAGTCGCGGAGTAGAGCCGCTAGCACTCTGCCTGCGACTCCTTCTCTCCTCCTGACATCACTGTCCATATGTATGGACAGTGATGCCGTAACGACGGCAGCAACAGCACCCGGCGGCCGAGTGGGCCCCCCAAAAGGTAGTGGGCCATGGCACTTGCCCGGGTTCGCCGGGTGCTGATGACGGCCCTGTGTGTATTGCCCAGGTAATGAGATAAGACAGTTGACTCCAGCTGGCTGCATTGTTTTGTTTACAATCTGGGAGGAGCAAAAGATTTCACACCGGAGGGGAAGCTATAAACAGTGAACACATGCTGTTTGTATCCCAAGTCACATGAGGTTCCCACTGTCTGCCACCCCCCTGCATGTGCCTGAGTTTGGCACAGTGATGTCATACAGAATTGCACGGAGAGGGTTTAAAAAGACAAGCTGGCCTGCTGAGTTCTCTCAGCCTGCTTTCCTATCACCACCAATGAAGGACCTCCTGCTCCCTCAAGGATCACTGCTAAGTATCTTCCCCCTCTCCATGTGTAATGGCAGCTGAACTTAACTCTTTCTCTCCCCCTATACAATGAACATTCCCCATGTTATTATCCTACCCTTCTCCCCATGCATTTAACCCCTGGTATCATATTCACCTCACGTAGCCCTGCACAATAAACCTACACTACCTGCACATTGGTTTAAACATTAAACCTCCCCCAGCCCTGCACATTACACACAAATACAGCAGAAGCTGTATTAACTCTACACTACACTACCAAAAACCTCCAAAATCTCCCTACTGTAACCCTTTCACTGCTATATAGCTACAATTCTCCATCCCTACACCCCACTTTTGTGTACAAGATTAACCCCTTAGTTACAGGGATAGTTAGAGTAAGATGGGGATGGGATATAGAAGCAAGCGTGAGTGTACTGTATTTTATAAGTATGTATGTTTAGCTAAGTGGGTGGGTGTTAGTATAGTGTTGTAATATATTGTACTAGTTCTGTGCCACGTGTAGTACTAGTATATTTAATACATATTAAGTTATTATATGTATTGAGGTATACTATACTATGCTGTGAATATATATATATATATATATATATATATATATATATATATATATATATTTACTGAGTTGTGTATGTCGTGTTTAATAATTGAGTGTGATTTGTGTTGGTATTAAATCTATCTTTACTCTACACTTGTGTCATGAATCACCACACACACACACACACACACACACACACTTAGTAGCTTGGCAAATAGCGTTATACAAAAGAAAAAAATAGGGGCTCTGGGCATAACCCTAGTGACCCTAATATAAAGAAGGTAGTAAGAGTGGGGGACATGAGTCAGTGAACGCCACTAAATATGCCCCCTATGCACTCCCTTTACTTTATTCAAAACATGCCTCCACTCAATGTTTTCCAGGGTGCTCCACCGACCTTGATCCGGTTATTTGGGCATATATGGCAGCTCACCTACAGTGCTTAATCCATGGAGCAGAATCCACAGGCATTTATTCAAGATGTGTAGATTCTGCATTAAAAACATACTCCTTTCTAATAAATAACTTGGATTTAAAGATTTGCAAGTCAAATATATAATAGTTGAATACAATACATAAGGGGCTTCATTTTTCTAAGGGCCACTGTGATGTTGGGGTCTTTAGGCTTATCACGGACATATTCCATCCATCTTGACATCTTCCTCCTATTCTTTATCCTTTACCTCTTGTGAGAACAAATTTCTTGCTCAAAATTCCGTTTTTTCAAATCTTCACAATGTGGTGGTGCACCATGTTTTTCCCACTTCTGATATGCTTTTTAAATTGCCTCCGCCTTTATACCTAATGTTTTTGTGATAATTTTTTCCTACTGACATCAGCTGGCAAAAACATTAGCATGCATGCTTTTTGTTAGTAGGAAAAAGTTTTAGGGATGTTTTAAATGTACTGTTTTTTTTAAAAGAAATAATAAAAATATATACAACTACTGTATCTCATCCACAAAAACCACATATATTTTTACTACAATACATGGTTTTAGGCCTCATGCACACGAACGTAAAAACACCCGTAATTACGGCCTGTAATTACGGGCCCATAGACTTCTATTGGCCACGGGTACCTTCCCGTTTGCTTACGGGAAGGTGCCCGTGCCGTTGAAAAATATGGAACTTGTCCTATTTCAGGCCACTGTGATGTTGGGCCACTGTGATGTTGGGGTCTTTAGGCTTATCACGGACATATTCCATCCATCTTGACATCTTCCTCCTATTCTTTATCCTTTACCTCTTGTGAGAACAAATTTCTTGCTCAAAATTCCGTTTTTTCAAATCTTCACAATGTGGTGGTGCACCATGTTTTTCCCACTTCTGATATGCTTTTTAAATTGCCTCCGCCTTTATACCTAATGTTTTTGTGATAATTTTTTCCTACTGACATCAGCTGGCAAAAACATTAGCATGCATGCTTTTTGTTAGTAGGAAAAAGTTTTAGGGATGTTTTAAATGTACTGTTTTTTTTAAAAGAAATAATAAAAATATATACAACTACTGTATCTCATCCACAAAAACCACATATATTTTTACTACAATACATGGTTTTAGGCCTCATGCACACGAACGTAAAAACACCCGTAATTACGGCCTGTAATTACGGGCCCATAGACTTCTATTGGCCACGGGTACCTTCCCGTTTGCTTACGGGAAGGTGCCCGTGCCGTTGAAAAATATGGAACTTGTCCTATTTCAGGCCGTAATAACGGCACGCGCAGGCCCATAGAAGTCCATGGTGCTCCCGTAATTACGGGTGGCTACGTGTGTGCACCCGTAATTACGGGAGCGTTGCTAGGCGATGTCAGGGGATAGTCACTGTCCAGGGTGCTGAAAGAGTTAACTGATCGGGACAGTGACTACCGCTGGAGTTAATAGTATTAAAAGTTAACTTACCTGCTTCTTCCTCCAGTCTGGCCTCCTGGGATGACGTTTCATCCCATGCAGCCAATCACAGGCCAATCGCAGGCTGCAGCGGTCACATGGACTGCCGCATCATCCAGGGAGGTCGGACTGGATGTAAAAAGAGCGACGCGTCACCAAGACAATGGTACGTACGCATGAACTTCTTTTACTTTCAATCGCTGCGGAAACTCTGCCCGAAAGGGCTACCCCTTCTCTCTTTCCAGCACTGATAGAGAGAAGGGGCTGCCGATTAGTGCAGAGAAAACGGGTCCGTAAATACGGGTGGAATACTGGTGACACCGGACCCGTATTTACGGGCACGGGTCCGTAAATACTGGTGGAATACGGGTCGAATACGTGTGACAAAGGACCCGTATTTACGCCAGTATTTACGGTAGGAACAAAATACGTTTGTGTGCATGAGGCCTTAGGGGAATTTTTTTATGTGAGAGTGAGTGATGTCAACCCCATGCTTCATCTTCATGTGAATATGGCCTTGGAACAATTTTACACTTGGAAGCAAATCCTTTATCTATCTATCTATCTATCTATCTATCTATCTATCTATCTATCTATCTATCTATCTATCTATCTATCTATCTATCTATCTATCTATCTATCTATCTATCTATCTATCTATCTATCTATCTATCTATCTATCTATCTATCTATCATACCCAAGGACACTTATCACATGATTTGACCATCAAAAAATAGATAGAGAACTGTTCTTGTGTTGTATTAACAGCATGTTTCCCTATATACTGTTTCTACTTCTTTGTACATTGAGTCTAAAATACCTATAGTATTTTGCTTACACAAAGTGATAGCAATAAAAAGGTTATTATAGCTCACAGCGTTGCTTTATGTGGGAATACCTCTAGGTCCATGTTAAGACACTTTTAAAATCAGTCCAGATTGGCTTCACAGACCAAAGGAAATAAAAAACTTGGCAGGTATTTTAGTGTGTAGAAACCGCTCATATGAAAAATTCATATCCATTTCTTCCACTTGGGATTCCTTTACAGACTCACAGACATACAGTACCACGCATTTTTGTTTAAATGCAGCCCTGATCCCCATCCCTTTTATACAGCTCTAATTCATAACTCCTCTTTTCATACAAATGACAGATTTTCATTTCTCTTGTGAACTCTTCTCAGATTTTGTGTATATTTCAATGCACATTGTTTATTCAAGAATCATGGTTGTAGATTTGTTTTGCTGAATTTTTATTATCGTCTAGGAATACATGTATCATCATTCACTACTAGTTCCCAGGTCACACTTCTCATCGCCACTGTTATTGTCTTGTTTTACTGTGCACACACTTAATGTAACGTTCTATTTATATTATTATTATTATTATTATTATTATTATGCACCAAATGAGACCACAAATATGGACCTCATCACAATTCCTTTATTACTGATTTTGTTTTATTTTTGGAGAAATATTTCATAATAATTCACATTCAAATCATAATCAAATGTAATTACAAATAATGATAATAACAATGCTGATATAATAATAATCATAATAATAATAATAATAAAAAATAACTGTTGATGTATTCCTACAGTTGGCCTGGCCCATCAAAGCACCTGAAGATCCTCCTGTGGGCCCTGGCTCTGACACAAATTTGGGTCCCCTCCCCTTCAATTATTTTTAGATACAGTTAATCCAGCAAATGTAATTTTTGGTGGATTTTTGGCCTCCTAGGTGCCCCCATAGTGATTTGAGGGAAGTACAGAAGAATATGGCAGCAGAGCAAGGTTTAGAAGCTCCTGTTACCACGGGAAGATCATCCTTTTTGCCGTTTGTTCGTTTATAGGCCGATCACTTCCCTGTTTACATAGAGCAATGAGTGAGAACAAGCGCACGTATAAAGGCTCATTCACCCATGTAAAAGAGTCTTAAAAACTTTCTGCAAAAGTGGTGAGAGACCTGTTTATCTACATTAATCATAAATAAAGTGGAACTCAATTATAAGATATTGGCTAGATGGTATAAGACATCTGAAACTTTACACAAAATCGTTGCAAACCAAGCACCTACTTGCTGGAGATGCAAAAAGAAGATAGGAAGCTTTCTTCACATCTGGTTCTCCTGCACAATAACACGACCATTCTTTAATGTGCAGACACTAATCAGAAAACTATTAAGGCCATTTTACATGGGCCAATGATTGGGCAAACGAGCGGTCATATGAATGCTTGTTCCCGATCACTGCCCTGTGTAAACAGGACAATGAGAAGCCGATGAAAGGGAAACGCTCGTTCATCGGCTGATCAGATCTTTTATCTGATGTATCAAATTTAGCTCTGACATGATGCAAATGCATGGGGACGAGCAATCATAGTAACGATCACTCGTCCCCAAACATAACCCATCATTGCTGCTTATAAAAGGAGCAAATGAGCTCCGATCAACGATCTGTCTCATTGATCGGCATTGCTTTCAGGGCCCATATTGGCCAGAGTAAACTCAACTTCCATCTTCCCTCATCTCCTAAATGGAGCAAAAATACTAATCCTAAGACATTGAAAAGAAAAAGATACACCAAAAATGTCAGAGTGGTAAAAATAAGTTATAGTAATTCAAACCTACTGTATAAAAGTGGACACTTAGACAGAAATATGGCAAATTTCTGCTAATTTGAAATGATCAGATGAGATTCTATGACTCAACAGACCTAGATCCTTACCTAATGCCTCCATGATAAGTTCCTACAAATTTAAATAAATTCAAAACCTCGTTGAATTAATGCCAAAAAGAAGAATTTCTTATACTTTGCATATTGTATACTCCAAAGTCACTCTTTGGACTTAATGAACATTCTGAATTCACCTGCCTTTTCATCTAGTTCTTGTAATTTCTCTAGTGATATCTATTACCCCATTACCCCTAACCCTCTATTACTGTACATCCTCTCCCATTCCATTTTACTATTTTAAAAAAATTCAAAAACAAAGTGGAGCTGTGGTACTAATTCATATTTTATTGGCTTGTGGCTATAAAGAGATGCACATGGTCAGCAGCAAAACTCATGTAAATTATGGCATTTAAACAATGCATACATAGTATTAAGAAGAATAATGTGTGCCAAGAAATATTCTTTTATCATTATACCACCCCCATCACCACTAGAGTGAACCATTAATGGACAGCTACACAAATTCATGGACTAATGTGGTTTATGCCAAATTCTGAACCTAATATCTGTATGTTTAATACAAAATCAAAATGTAGCAATCCAACTAATATATATCCACATTTCACCAGTCTAGTTTTGGCAGCCTATGACCACTGTAGCATTATTTTTCTGTTCTTAGCTGGTTGTTATCTATGGTTGATGTAGTTCACTTACTTCTAGGTTTAACATGCTATGTATTCAGAAATTCTCTTCTGACTCCAAGTTATTATTGCAACTACAACTGGTTCACATTGATATTTGTTTCTGAATCAATCTCTGTACGCCCTGGAGCCTGTTGTACTTGAAAATCTCAAGAGACAGGGGCAAACATACTTTATATGTAAACTGCGCAGGGGCCCTGTAAGCAAAAAGGCCAGCCACAACCATAAAAAATATGCAATGCCCCCTGTCTACAAGATTGCAGGTACGGCACTATGTAAATTATTCCCTTGGCATACAATTACAGTATGTGATACACCAGAAGGGGATGGAAGAGGTCTAGGATGCTTCATTCACTCTTGACAAATTACCGGTTGGGCAATAAAGGGCCAATATACTGTTTTTGTACAGGGGCACTCCCTCTTGTGTGTTTTTGCCCGCCATTGTTAGGAAATCAGCACATTTTGAGAAGTACAAAGTATTGTTGAGCAGCATCTACTGTCTCCACCATGATGGCCTTTCATTTCATAATTTCTAGTCTTCCTAATATGTCAATGTATCTAAGGGCCCCTGTTATGTTATGTAAGCACATAAAAGAATAAATACAAATCTCAGGAATACAAGTGCAGATTTTCATTAACAACAAACCTTAATCAGGTGACTGATTACTTTTAATGTGTTAAATAAACAGAGAAATAGTTGACATAATTGAATCCATTTGGTGATCACACTCATTGCAATGCATTATATTAACATGGACTTCAATTGCTCTAAGTACGTCCTTGTTTAAATAATACTGTGAAACGAGTAATATTGATTAATTTCTGGGACTCCGTAAAACAGATGCCTATAGGAAACATTACAGTTCTAAAATAATAATATAAATATGAAAAAATTACAAAGAATTGACTTCTCTTGAGTAGGACACATATTTTGAACTAGTTTATACATCGGCAGTGCTTATGGTATTTTCTGTAGCGCCAATACAACAGACGATGAGGGTTTTCAAATGGCACATGTTTCTATCGAAAGGATATTTTTTTAAAGGGGTTGTCTGTTTTTATCAATCCCATAATTTTTAGAAGGGTCCCTGGACAACCCATTTAAATGAATATTAAAGTTCAGGCTGTTTCATAGTACAAAACATATTCCTCTACCATATATCTCCTATTCTGTGATATATGGATAGTCAAAATACTGTAGGTTATAAAGGCCAGTTTGACTTTTTGTTGGACCAACAATAAGAATTTTATAGATAACAAGCATCTCCAGTAGTTGGTATCCAGTTGGCACATTGGCTACCTGGCTTCTGTTTTTTTGTCCATATCCCTACTGTAATAATACCAATAATAATGTTAGTAATCTTTATTTATAAAACATATTGTAAAACATACAAATTATATATGATAAGAGTTTACACTCTTAAAATTACATTGTATCACCACCCATCGTTCTATATTTATTTTTCCATATTAAATTAGTATTATTTTAATCATTTACTTTGTTGTAGAATGTAGAATATAATGATGGCATTGTAATTATTACCAGCTACCTGTTTTATATACATAATGGATAAACACTTACAAAAAACATATTTTAGACTGGAACACTGGCCCCTTGGTCATCACTCTAAACAATTCATCATGTCAGATTGTGCAACACCAATATAATTTTGTGGTGGATGACAGTTTCAATTTAACTTTCCATTGTTCTTCCTGTATACTAGTTTCAGCTCATAGCATATGCCTTTATATTTATTCTACTTTCATCACTCCGTGAATGGTTCTGAGTCTCTCTTCTAGAGCTAGAATATATTCACTGGATCTTGTAACAGCACATATACATGAATTACATGAAGATATTTCCAAACACGTCTTGAAGTTATGTCTATTTTTTTTGTTTTACGGGAATATGGACTATTTAAGGTACTTTGACGTACATTAAGTTGCTGACGTCACGACGCTGGTAAAATTTCTGCTGATAATTTGTCAGGGAACCAATTGGGATTTGAAACTCCCATAGTCATTCATATTAGTATTGGAATTCTCCTATAGTTATTTATTGCAATTTCCTACATTAGTGCTTTGCATAGAATTTACAGATGCTTACTGTTATTGAATATTTGCCCCCGCTAAGGGCTCTTGCACATGACCGTGTGTGCCACCCGAGTCCCGTCTGTGATTCGTGGAACGATAGGACATGTTCTATCTTTCCACGGATGGGTCCGTAAAAAACTATCCGGTGCCACTAGGATGTTGTGAATAATGGCCAGAGTAGAACTCTGTCATGTACAAGAGCCCTAAGGCTCTGTTAACACTAGCAGAAATGGGGTCCTTTGGGGTTTACATGTGGATGTCCATTTGGCTTTCCTGTATGTTTGTTGGCAAGAATTATGTGGTCTTGCCATGCTACTGTTGTCGCCACAATCAATGAGGGTCCGAGTCCATGATGGTCCGCTAGGATTTGCCATTACCCATTTGAGAGTGGCTCCAGCATAGCTGTTATGGCTCCTTTATAAATAGAGGCCATGACTGTAGTGTGAATAGAGCCTAAATGTTTTCCGATCTTTAAACAACATGGAATACAAGCAATGTTGCTAACTCTTCAGTTATTTCTCGACAAGTAAGGGGTCGTTCACATATGTCCGTTGTCCCTGTCAGCTTCCCTCCGGCGTGTTGCAGATAAGCCGGAGGGAAACTGATGCTAGAACGTATACCATAGCTTTCTGTGGCATCTGTTCTGGCACTTGGGATATAAGTTGTGCCACCGTATGGTGCCAGACCTGTGCAGGAGCAGTATCCAAAAATGTTACCTGCAACGTTTTTGTGTCCGGCTCCCTGGGCGGTCCGGTGCCGTATCCTATTTAATGTATTGCTCACAAGTTCAACACCGTGTGTTGGCGCATCCGCCTTTCGCTACTAGAAGGAGACCCTGATGTCCCTGTCCATTTATAGACATTGACGTCCGGGGCTCCTCCAGGGGGGCGGTGGGTGGCACTATCTACAAGGGGGGCATGAGTGGCACTATCTACAGGGGGCATGGGTACCACTATCTACAGGGGGCATGGGTGCCACTATCTCTAGGGGGCATGGGTGGCAACTTCTACAAGGGGTATAGGTGGCACTCTCTATAGGAGGCATGGGTGGCACTATGTACAGGGGGCATGGGTGCCACTATCTACAGGGGGCATGGGTGGCACTATCTATAGGGGGCATGGGAGGCAACTTCTATAGGGGGTATAGGTGGCACTATCTACAGGGGGCATGGGTGGCACGATCTACAGCGGGCATGGGTGGCACTATCTACAGGGGGCATGGGTGGCACTATCTATAGGGGGCATGAGAGGCAACTTCTACAGGGGGTATAGGTGGCACTATCTACAGGGGGCATGGGTGGCACTATCTATAGGGGGCATGGGAGGCAACTTCTACAGGGGGTATAGGTGGCACTATCTACAGGAGGCATGGGTGGCACTATCTATAGGGGGCATGGGTGGCAACTTCTACAGTGGGTATAGGTGGCACTATCTACAGGGGGCAGGGGTGGCACTATCTACAGGGACGGCGTGGGTGACACTATCTTCAGGGGGCATGGGTGGCGCTATCTACAGGGGGTGTGGGTGGTGCTAACTACAGAGGGCACTGTGGCATTATCTACAGGGGTGTGTGACACTATATACGGAGAACAGTATGGCATTATCTACAGGGGGCACTGTGGCATTATCTACAGGGGTGTGTGACACTATATACGGAGAACAGTATGGCATTATCTACACATGAAATTCATCCGTTTTTAAAACAGACAGTGAAAAACGGATGCAAAATGGGTCAGAATCGGCCGTCAAAAGCAAAAACACAGAACAGATACAAGACAGATGCAAAACGGCGGAGACAACTGTTTTTACTGGTCGACACCCAGACCCTGTCGTGTGAATAGAAACAATAGCAATCCCAGCAATCCCGGTGTGGTGTGGGATGGGTAGGAGAGGCGGGGTGGGGGATTGGGTAGCAGTAAAGGCTCCAAAAACTAGCTCGTCCTGGCGCAACTGGATAAAAAGAGCTCTGATTTCAAACAGAATGACAAAGATCGAGCAGAAGTAAAATCCAAGGAGATTTTTTTTTATTTTTTTTAATAAGGTAGGGAGTTTCAGATGTGGGACAAAAAGATGTCTGTGCTACCAGACTATTGGCAACAATGAAACCAGTTTCCAAATTCAACAAACTGGAAAAAGTTTTAGAATTAAGAAAAAACTAAACTGTCAGACGCAATTTGTGATTTATTTAATAAATTGCAAATGCGGCCTACAGTATGTAGGCAGAACCATCCAGCCACTCCATTGCCGTCTTAATAAACAGAGGGTCATATTGCTACAACAAATTTATTTTACACAGTGTCTCCAAACACTGTACAATTATGCATTAAGGGAATTTTAAATGTTTCTCCATCCTACCGATAGAACAAATAGATGCTTACCATCTGGACCGTTTCAATTTTCTGTGTAAACGTGAGGTCTTTGGATGTATAAATTAAGCACACTGGTACCGCTAGGTCTGAACAAAGTTACAGAGACTATCATTTAACCCTGTTTCATATCCGGCACTATTTGTCTCATCATAATCCATTTTCCCAGTAATTTTTAGGAACAGACTATCACATTTTGACCAATTATCATATATTTTTATTAATCACCATTTTGCACTTGCAATCTCATTTAAATCCAATTTTCCCTACTGGGCCCCAATATGTCCAACCCGATCTGGTCATTGTCAATTATCGAAGAGTCACGAATAGATATTCCAATTATCTAACAATTAATTGCAATTATTATCAACGGTGAAAAATACTAGTTAATAGGGGATCATTTCCCCCTACTTTTTCAAGCAAAGTGTACGACACATTCTCTATGATATATGGAGGATGGGTGTGTATTTATGAGTGTATATATATATATAGTTCTGGATGTATACTTATTGGTAAATTTCCATATTTCTGTAAGTGCAGATGTTTAATAGCATGCACTTTTTGGACTCTAAATATATATATAACCGACATAATGTGGGTGACAAACAACAAATATTTTTCTAAACTCACCATTTTGGACTACTCCCAATAAGTTTTCACAAATAATTGTATTTTGTATCATCAAAACTCGGTTTGTTGTCATGCTAACGGATCATTTCACACACCAACTCTGCTGGGTCTGCTGTTAACGCTTTTTGGATGTTGTGTTCCTAGCATAACTACATCAGGTGAGCGAATCTGACCACACAGTATTATGCCCCTACAGCTGCACCACACAGGATAACGCCACTATAGCTGTCCCCACACAGTTTAATGCCCCTATAGCTGGCCCCACACAGTTTAATGCCCCTAAAGCTGCCCCCACACAGAATATTGCCCCCATAGCTGCCCCTATAAAGTATAATGCCCCCATAGCTGCCCCACACAGTATATTACACCCATAGCTGACCCCACACAGTATAATACCCCTATAGCTGCCCCCACACAGTATAATGCCCCTATAGCTGCCCCCACAGTATAATGCCCCCCATATCTTCCCCCACACAGTATAATGCCACCATAACTGCCCCCATACAGTATATTGCTCCATAGGGCCACCACCATACCGAATATAATGCCCCATACAGTATAAGGCCCTCATAGTTGCCCCACACGGTATAATGCCCCAATAACTGCTCCCATACTGTATAGTGCTCCATAGCGGACCCCAATCCTAATATAATGCGACCATAGTGCATAAAAATAAAATAATTACTCACCTATCTACGTTCGGACGATGAGTGGAGGAATTCCCGTTGCTGTTCCGGTTTGTGCAGTGTGTATCTCGGCACAGACAGGCACAATTACATCGCTACATCGCGCCTGTCTGCACTGAGCCAGTTAAGGCAGGGAAATATTTCTAATCTGGTACCTGATAGTTCAGAAAAATTTATTAAAAAGACATAAATAATCCCTTTAAATTAATGTTTTTCCCCAAATGCGATGTCAATATACCTTTTTTGACAGTCCAATAATCCAGAATATTTCATAATCTGGCATTTATCAGGTCCAATGTTGTTGTTGGATTACAGGTATTTTACTGTAAAAAAAAAATAGGTTACTAAAATCAATATTGCAACATTGTTTTTGGGAGAAAAACATTACACACTGAGCAAGTTATATTCACGTAGAAACTATGTAGCAAACCTGTAACGATTTCTACACTCCTATACACTGCCCAGCGGGGCCCTTAGCATTTACAATCACAAGAATTCCCCACTGTCCAAGCTTTTAGCTTTAAAGAACACATTAAGGACTAAAAGCAAACCTGGTCAGCGCATGCATATTTTATTGCAGACTTCATGTCTAATATATAATCAAATCATCTCGTTTGACCCATAGTGCACAGTGTGCACACAATTCATTGTGCTGAATACAAGAAAAAAATTGAATTTGTATATATTATTTATACTGGACATGCACAAACATAAAAGGGCTATACCCTAATTGTCAGTCTCATATGGCAGATCATACATATTTAGACTTTCCTAATGGGGGTCCTTGCCTGACTACGGATGTGTTGTAAGGTGCAGCTTCAGGTCAGGGTTACACAATGATTGCAGCCACGAAATCCTGACTTCTGACAAGACATAAATTGTATGATGCAATTTGGTTCTTGCAACATCCCAAACCCTTTAAATTGCACTGTTAGGCCCCCTGCACACTCTGCAGATTTTGCTGCTTAGCGGAAACGGGGCATGGCTTAAAATGTGGAAAAAAAAAAAAAATGTGCCACAGTGCTCCAGACAAAAACTAAGCCAAACAAAGTTTGGAATCTGGAGAGGATAGTGTCTAGAACTTCTAGCAAGATTCATCAAATTTATTATACAGCTTACGCCACTGTGATAAATTTGGATCATCTTCAGACTGCCTGGTTTATGCTGTCTGAATCTTAGATAGCTTAGTAAATCTGTCCCTTTGTGTGTAGGCTTTCTCATATTTTACTATAGACTTTAAACTAACCACCTCCGAAATGCCCTGCGTGAATCCAGCCTAAAAAAAAAATACATTTTGTAAAGTGTTCAAAGTTAAATAGTCACAGCATTATTATCAGCGACATAACTTTTTCTATGTGTTGCGATTGACAGTTTATGAGGTGTAGGAGTATTTGATTGTATTTGTCATTTTTTTTGGTCACATGGTTTCTTACAAACCACAGCTCTTATCCTAGTCATGTCCTGGGGAGATTATTCAGTGAAAAACCAGAAAACGGCATGAATTCTATAGCTGCCCCTGCAGGTGGTGAAAGCAAGGTGTAACAAAATTTCAGTACACTTTCTTTATTAAGTTCTTCAAGGTAAGGGTTAAGACTTGGAGAAGCTTTCTTTCTAGCTTTTTGCTTTTAGCTGATGGTATTTTAGAATATGCAGAAATGTAGTTACCTTTTGACACAATTCAAAAGGCTGGTTGGCACGATCCATTTCAGCAAGTAAAAACCAAATTTAATTGGCATCAACGAAAGAAACATCAACCATCTGCCTATTCTGGCACTGATCTGTACATCATATGGCTCAATAATGGTGGCTAAATCTGCACTCAATAGAAATAGATGTCACTCCCATGAATATATTCCACGTATAAACATTTAAAGTAGCATAGGATGCAGGGATGGTAAATGAAGCCATGGTTTAATTGTCCTCAGTGGCTTAAAAAACAAACTAACCACGTACAGTGCGTGATGTTAGGAATGAATTTCATATAAAGATTTATCTACAGTCTTCCAACAACACTTTTCAGGTCATTAGCTCATTTATTTTTCGTAGCTAATATTTTGGGCACTTGTCCAAGCAATGATATCTCCTAGTTGCTTAGCGGTGATGCATTCTATCAACTTGTTGAACCTGCTGCTGTCCTTTAAAGACGGGGTAGGGAGACAGACAGGTGAGCCCTAATCTACCCGCCACTCAGTCACTGCCTACCTGCAACGGCCCATCCTAGGCGATGGCGTACAACTGGGCGACGGCCCCTACTCTTACTATGTGCACGACAGACAAACAGACAAGGGTACATAGAAGCTAAGGGAAATGGGGCAGATGCCCACGGCAACACCGTGAGCTACAAGAGTAGTGAACGAGCCGAGTCAAACTAGGAGTGTACGAGGTACCAAACGCAGAGCAGGAGAGTAGTCAGTAAAGCCAGGGTCAATATGAAGCAGAGGACAAATAGTACAAGCAGCAGCAGCAGAGCCAGGAAACAAGCAGAATCACAGGCAAAGGAGGAGCAGGAAATGAAGGAATTAATAGACAGAGGGCGGGAGCTAGCTCCGTCTGGCCAGGCTGTGATAGGCTCTCCCACTCCTCAGCCTCCCAGCCTGAGTGGTAGAAGAAGGAGTCACTCTATCAGACTTAGGAGCAGGTGCAGACTGACTAACCACGGGCGTCGACACAGAAGCTGTGTTTGGTGGATCCTTTACAGTACCCCCCCTTTTATGAGGGGCCACTGGACCCTTTCTAGGTGGACCTGGCTTATTGGGGAACCGAAGATGGAACTTCCAGAGCAATACCCCAGCGTGAACATCCCGGGTGGGTACCCAAGTCCTCTCCTCAGGCCCGTATCCTCTTCAATGGACCAGGTACTGGAGGGAGCCCTGGACCATCCTGCTGTCCACAATCTTGGCCACCTCGAATTCTACCCCTTGAGGGGTGAGAACAGGGACTGGAGGTTTCCTCGAGCGAGCCAAGGACGGGGAGCAGCGTTTCAGGAGGGAGGCAAAAGACGGGGGTAACTGTATTCGAAAAGACAGGGTTAAGGACTTCAATGACCTTGTACGGCCCTATATACCGAGGAGCAAATTTTTTGGACGGGACTTTAAGGCGCAAATTTTTTAAAAACAGCCACACCAGATCCCCGACCACAAACAAGGGGTTAGCAGAACGTCTTCTATCTGCCTGAGTCTTTTGTATGCTCTGGGACGCCTCTAGGTTCTTCTGAACCTGGGCCCAGACTGTGCACAGTTCCCGATTAAACGACATCTACCTCGGGATTGTTGGAACCACCAGGTGAAACGGAGGAGAACCATGGATTAAACCCAAAATTACAGAAAAAGGGGGAGACCCCTGACGAGTTACTGACCCGGTTATTAAGGGAAAATTCGGCGAGGGGAATGAAGGAGACCCAATCATATTGACAGTCAGAGATAAAACACCTTAAATATTGTTCTAGAGACTGATTAGTCCTCTCAGTTTGGCCATTCGTTTCAGGATGGACGGCCGAGGAGAAGGACAGATCAATCTCCAACTTCTTACAGTAGGCTCTCCAAAACAATGAAACAAATTGCACCCATCTGTCAGAAACAATATTGACAGGAACCCCATGGAGACGCAGGATGTGTTTGACAAACAAGGTAGCTAACGTCTTAGCACTGGGTAGTTTCTTGAGGGGCACAAAGTGGCACATCTTACTGAAGCGGTCTACTACAACCCACACCAACGACTTGCCTTGAGATGGAGGCAGATCGGTGATAAAATCCATGGAGATATGGGTCCAAGGTCTCTGGGGAATGTGCAAAGAACATAGTAAGCACGCTTGTCCGGACATGGGAGTCTTGGACCTAGCACAAATTTCACAAGCGGCGACGTAGGCCTTAACGTCTTTAAGCAACCCAGGCCACCAATAGTTTCTGGCAATGAGATGCTTGGTACCCAGGATGCCTAGATGGCCAGATAGTGCAGAGTCATGATTTTCCCTGAGTACCCTTAGCCGGAATTGCAGGGGAACAAACAGCTTGTTCTCAGGAAGGTTCCCGGGAGCTGAACCTTGATCAGCCGCAATTTCGGAGCCTAAGTCAGAATCAACAGAGGAAATGATTATACCTGGGGGAAAAACACAAGCAGGATCTTCCTCCGAAGGAGGGCTGGCCATGAAGCTATGCGACAGTGGATCAGCTTTAATATTTTTAGACCCGGCCCTATAGGTGACCAAAAAGTTGAATCTAGTAAAAAATAACGCCCATCGAGCTTGTCTCGGGTTTAGCCTCCGGGCAGATTCTAGGAAAACCAGATTCTTGTGGTCGGTAAGGACCGTTACCTGGTGCCTAGCCCCCTCAAGGAAGTGGCGCCACTCTTCAAATGCCCATTTAATGGCTAAGAGTTTGCGGTTGCCAATGTCATAGTTACTCTCAGTGGGTGAGAACTTCCTGGAGAAGTAGGCACAGTGACGGAGATGGGTGAGGGACCTGGTACCCTGGGAAAAGACAGCACCCACTCCCACCTCGGAGGCGTCAACCTCCACGATGAATGGCTCCATTTGGTTAGGCTGAATCAGCACTGGGGCCGAGATAAAGCACTTCTTAAGGACCTCAAAAGCCTGGACCGCCTCCGGAGGCCAGTGGAGGAGATCAGCACCTTTGCGAGTGAGATCCGTAAGAGGCTTAGCGATGACCGAGAAGTTAGCAATAAATCTCCTGTAATAATTAGCAAACCCCAAGAAGCACTGTAACGCCTTCAGGGAGGCAGGTTGGACCCATTCAGCCACAGCCTGAACCTTGGCAGGATCTATGCGGAATTCATGAGGAGTGAGGATTTGACCCAAAAATGGTATCTCCTGCACCCCAAACACACATTTTTCGGTTTTAGCAAACAGTTTGTTTTCCCGAAGGGCCTGGAGCACCTTCCTGACATGCTCAATGTGGGAGGACCAGTCCTTGAAAAACACAAGTATGTTATCAAGGTACACTACAAGAAATACCCCCAGGTAGTCTCTTAAGATCTCATTTATGAAATTCTGGAAGACCGCGGGAGCATTACACAACCCAAAGGGCATGACGAGGTATTCGAAATGACCTTCGGGCGTGTTAATCGCAGTCTTCCACTCATCACCCTCTTTGATGCGGATAAGGTTATACGCCCACCGTAGATCAAACTTAGAGAACCATTGGGCCCCTTGAACCTGATTAAAGAGATCAGGAATCAAAGGAAGGGGATACTGGTTCCTTACAGTGACCTTATTCAAGTTACGGTAGTCAATGCATGGCCTAAGACCACCATCCTTCTTTCCTACGAAGAAGAAGCCAGCACCTACCGGAGAAGTAGAGGGGCGAATGTAACCCTTGGCCAGGCATTCCTGGATATACTCTCTCATGGCTTCACGTTTGGGACAAGAGAGATTAAATATCCTACCCTTAGGGAGCTTAGCTCCTGGTACCAAATCGATTGCGCAATCGTACTCTCTATGAGGGCCTGTGATTATGTAAATACGGGGTAGGGAGACAGACAGGTGAGCCCTAATCTACCCGCCACTCAGTCCCTGCCTACTTGCAATGGCCCGTCCTAGGCGATGGCGTACAACTGGGCGACGGTCCCAACTCTCACTATGTGCACGACAGACAAACAGAAAAGGGTACATAGATGCTAAGGGAAATGGGGCAGATGCCCACGGCAACACCGTGAGCTACAAGAGTAGTGAACGAGCCGAGTCAAACCAGGAGTGTACGAGGTACCAAACACAGAGCAGGAGAGTAGTCAGTAAAGCCAGGGTCAATATGAAGCAGAGGACAAATAGTACAAGCAGCAGCAGCAGAGCCAGGAAACAAGCAGAATCACAGGCAAAGGAGGAGCAGGAAATTAAGGTATAAATAGACAGAGGGCGGGAGCTAGCTCCGTCTGGCCAGGCTGTGATAGGCTCTCCCACTCCTCAGCCTCCCAGCCTGAGTGGTAGAAGAAGGAGTCACTCTATCAGACTTAGGAGCAGGTGCAGATTGACTAACCACGGGCATCGACACAGAAGCTGTGTCTGGCGATCCTTTACAGTCCTCCTTCGAAAAGACCTGGTTTTTATGTTTGTGTTTCTAAAGTTAATCCCAGGCCATATTGTTGATTTTATATTCATTATAGTCTGAAGCAGGGCTTCTAAAACTGTGAGGTGCTCCCCAGTTGTTCATGTGGCTCTGCTAGGGAGGTGATTTTAGACAAAAGTGATCACATGCTGCATAGGTCTTTCTCAGGCTGCACCAATCTCTGGTTTAGAAATGTTCACATCTGTGTCTTGGCTTCCATTTATAACAGTAGCCACTATGCAGTCCCGGATACATTGTATGGCAGATACCATGGCGCCTGACCCTGTTGTCTTACATTGGGGTGCGTTGGGTTTCATCATGGTATCTATCGTTTTGACAGGAAATGAAGCCGGTCATACTGTTGTATTCTTCCTGTCAAATCTGATGGAATTTGCATCTCCAACATGAATGTAAACATAGCCCATTTGAGTCATTTTGTACTTATTTTATTGGGTTCAGGAGAGAAATTAAAGAATGTCTCATGATCCCTGGCATTACCATGTTCTAGCAAGTGAGGCACTGTAAAAAAGTCCCTGATGTATATCACTCTTTTATTATTTTACACACTATTTGGGTATATTAGTCCAGTCCAGCCGATGCTTCGAGTGTAGTTTTTCTACAAAAATGACATAGATACATTATTTACGGTTGGTCTATATTAAAAAATAAATTAGCTGTTGCCTACCTATACATGTTTGACTATGGCAGGGAACCAAAGAATTACAAGGGATACCACTTAAACAAGTAATATTCAGGTGGGCTATGCTTAAGATGGTTTCATGGTTCTCCTATGGGATGCATGATGTTGGGTGGGTTTAAGGAACACTGCAGACAATACTGATACACTGTGTTATGCCTAGTGCAGGACATGAGGGGAAGGTGCATGACACAGGGATTCATAGAACACAAGAGAGAGAATTCCTGTGTCATGCTCCGCCCACTTAGGCGCGGCACCAGGCATAACAGAGTGTATCAGTCCTACTCAGAGTTTTCCTTTAACTGTACATAAAAGCAACTAGATAGACAAAATAACATAACAATTTCTTTCATTTGAAAAAAATCTTACACATAAAGTCAAATCCAGATGCTTGTTAGGCTATGTTCACACGCTTAATGAAAAAAAAGCTGTGAAATACGGAGCTGTTTTCAAGGGAAAACAGCCTCTGATTTACAGACTTTCTTAAGCATCAGTGACATGCACTTCTTTTTTATGGTGCGTTTTTTATGCACCATTTTTACAAATGGTGCGTAAAAAATGCCCCATGGGAACGAAACACCATTTTTCCCATTGAAATCAATGGGCAGATGTTTGGAGGCGTTCATCACCCGTATTTTCAGACATTTTTTGGGGGAGTTTACGGCCCGAAAAACGGCTAAAAATGGGCCCGTGTGAGCATACCCTTAACACAACATTTATTGTGATCTGGTTATGGGTCACATTTCAATAAATGCTGCATGACTCTATAACATAAATGTTCTTCTATCACTATTTTATTATTATATATTACTGTATTATTAATAGAAATGTATTTAGAGGTCCAGTGAGCTAATGAAACTATCGGCCACTAAGACTTTTTTTTTTAGCTTATTCTTTTATAAGACACATATGGAATAATGACGCAAATGGATTAATGACACATATGGATTGATGACACATGGATTGATGACACATAGATTAATGACACATATGAATTGGACATATGGATTGATGACACATATGGATTGGACATATGGATTGATGACACATGGATTGATGACAGATATGAATTGGACATATTGATTGATGAGACATGGATTGATGACACATATAGATTGGACATATGGATTGATGACACGTATGGATTGGACATTTGGATTGATGACACATGGATTGATGACACATATGGATTGGACATATGGATTGATGACACATATGGATTGGACCTTAATTAGGCAACGAGGATGGAAGAATTTAGAGCAACTGCACATAATTCTACCCATAGCTCTACATCTAGTTGGCAGGCATAGGAGTTATTCATGACCTCAGTAGATCCTGGTTACAAGCACTTAATTAAACTATTCTCTGTTTTTTATTCTAATGGTTTTGGCATACAATAGAAACAATGTAGGGTCACCGAGGAGATGAGTCTTACATATTCAACGGATTGTAGTAATGTTGACTATATGATGTTCTGCTTTATATTTATTTCTGTAATGGTGACAATTGAGAAGCCAACTATTGTACCAATTTATTGTGGCTGGTTAGATTTATATAATAATTTGAAAGAAATTAGTCCCACAGCACACACTTCACCAGATAACAGCTTAATCAGTGGTCACAGGATGCAGATAAAAACACAGCCTACAGGCATTCCACGTGTGGGTCATTACAAAGTATGACCTACTCATGAAACGGCCGTAGGCTGTGTTCTTATCTGCATTCTATGACCTCTATTTGACAAAGCATGACCTTCACATGAAACGGACATAAACTGTGTTTTTAACTGCACCCTGGGAACGCTATTTTGGATTAAAATTGAAGTTGATCCATATAAGTGGTTCAGTAGGTGGAACCTGTTATACTACAGGTACTGGGCAGTGTCAATCTTCTTTCTACTTACCCAGAGCTTGTTAGATTTACTCTTTTTTTAATTCCATTACTTTTTAAAGAGTTTTTGAAGGGTTATAAGAAAATAATATTTATTTGCAAAACATAATTATACAATACAAACGTAAAAATATGATTAGACAGTGTATACCACAAACAGTAAATAATAGATTTACTCTAACCATGCTACGAATAAAGGCTGAATATACCCTGAAATGCATAAGTATCTCTCATTTGATGTCTAATATGTTTTGGAAGCCACGTTTCATGCACAGACAGTAACTCCTGTTATTTAAGTTTACGCCACTGGTGACCTTGTGTTTGCACGCCTTACATACACTATATGGACAAAAGTATTGGGACACCTACAGATTACACCTACAGAATCTTTTATGACATCCAATTCTAAATCCAGATGCATTAAAATGGAGTTGGTCTCCCTTTTTACAGCTAAAACAGCTTCCATTCTTTTGGGAAGGCTTTCTACAAGATTTTTGAGTGTGTCGGTGGGAATTTTTGCCCATTCATCCAGAAGAGCATTTGTGAGATCAGACATTGATGCTAGACGAGAGGGCCTGGTTCACAATCTCCATTCTAGCTCATCCCAAAGGTGTTTGATAGAGTTGAGGTAAGGGTTCTGTGCAAGTCAGTTAAGTTCTTCCTTACCAAACTCACCCAACCATGCCTTTATGGACCTTAGTTTTTGCACTGGGGCACAGTCGTGCTGGAACAGAAAAGGGCCTTCCCCAAACTGTTCCGACGCATTAAGATTTCCCTTCCCTGGAACTAAGGGGCCTAGGCTAACCCCTGATAAAACAACGCCATAGCGTTATCCCTTCTCCAACAAACTTTACAGTTGGCACAATGCAGTCAAGCAGATAATGTTGTCCTGGCATTCGCCAAACACAGACTTCTCTATCTGACAGTCGGATGGATAAGTGTGATTCGTCACTCCACAGAACACATTTCCAATGCTCCATAGTCCAGTGGCGGCGTGTTTTACACCACTCAATCCGATGCTTGGCATTGTGCTTGGTGATGTAAGTCTTGCATACAGCCGCTCGGCCATAGAAACCCATGCCATGAAGCTCCCGGCACACAGTTTTTATGCGGATGACAGGGGAGGTCTGGAACTCTGCAGTTATTAAATCAGCAGAGCGTTGGTGACTTTTATGCATTATGTGCCACAGTCTCGGCGACCCCGCTCTGTAATTCTACGTGGTCTGCACTTCGTGGCTGAGTTGCTGTGGTTCCTAAATGCTTCCACTTTACAATAATATCACTCACAGTTGATTGTGGAATATCTAGGGAAGACATTTTAGAAACTGACTTGTTGCAATCATGGCATCCTATTACAGTTTCACACTGGAATTCAGTGAGGTCTTTAGTATGACGAGGTGCTCAATTTTATACACCTGTGGCAATGGGACTGAATGAAACACCTGAATTTATTGATAAAGAAGTGTGTCCCAATACTTTTGTCCATGTAGTGCATCTGTGCATTTACTCTATTTAAACACTGATCATTTTTACTGTTAGTTTTTCTAATTCTTACAAAATTGAATACTTAAATAATCAAAGACATACAAACTGGGGTTTTTATAGAGAAAAAGAGGGCTCATTTTAAAAACCAATATGGAGAGCCCCCATTATGGTGCCAGGCTTTGCCATACTAGACAGAAGGGCATGTTTTCCCCCTCCTTACCTCACTTTGCTTCCTGGGCAAATTCCCGGCCTGGTTATTGGCAGGTCTTATGTAGATAGGTGTTTCCAAAAAACAGTATGTGTCTGCATCGCCTTCAAACAAAATGGCAATACAGTTATGTGATAGCAAAAAGGTAAGAGGTTTCTGGACAAAAAGAATATATAATTGTTGAGATCATAAAAACCTAAGAAAAGAAATGGAGAATTGTGCCAGTTATGCTGCAAAGAGATCAGGCTGAGCTGGTACTTATTAACTGTCTTCTTGCTAACTAAAACCTCTTTCTCACATCTTCCGATTGTATTGTCCATGGGTTTCATTTCAGCTTTTCTTATTCGGATGAGCATGTACTTTTCTGCTCAATACTGCACTTTACTTTTTTAGCACGTTGGAAATCTCCAACTGTAAAAGCATATTGTTGCTTATTTTTTACGCTGATGTCCTTCCAGGCAGAATACTGTCACAGACAAAAGTTATGAAATGACATGATTATTGGCACTCACCACGGCCAAGAGGATTAAAATGACTCTTACTGCATCCAAATTCTATTGTGAAGCTCCGTTATTAGTCATTGCTGGACTTCTTCCCATGCTCACCTCTCCGATTTAGTTTTAAACATTTTTTTTTTATATATATATTTTTGTGCTGCTGGATTTTACATTATTTCTGTTCTGTTTAGCAATATAAGAATAAAAAAAATCTGTAGTCTTTATCTAAAAAAAAACATGTAATAGGTATGTGCTGCCTATCTGCATAATAAGCATGTCATGAAATACCCCACATGCCTGAAAAAGAGACCGTAGTTGTCTCAAAATCTTGATGGGGCAAAACCTGAACTTGAAAAGAGTGAAAGGGTCTCAAAACTTTCTACATGCACTGTAAATAGTGCCACAGTGACCCCTGTAGATAGTGCCACAGTGTGCCTGTAGATAGTGCCACAGTGCCCCTGTAGATAGCACCCCTCTGTAGATTGCACCACCCCCTGTGGTAAGCTCCACCCCTGTAGATAGCGCCACACACCCGTTCCTAAGATAGCACAACTGAAACTCCCTCTAGGAGCAGAATTCCTGGACAGTGACATCAGGGACACTAGGAGTGGAATCCCCAGCCAGAGAATCGGCCAGAGCCTAATAGGTATACACTAAAGGCAGACCTGGGGGCCTTTGTTAGGACCTCGGCTGCCATGCAAACCATCAGCACCTGCTCATTAGAGCAGAAACCTGGCTGTAGCTGACACTGGAAAACCTGTGCTGGGCTCATGAAACATCGCTACGAAAATTCTGTGTTTTGGCATAATTCCCCTTATGACCGCCGTGAAAAGGCATATGGGCAGTCATTACAGGGTTGAAGTATCTGTACGATGCTTGATGAAAACGCTGAATTTGGGGACACAATTGCATCAGCTAAACAGTCTCTAAAGTACTGCTTAAGTACCCCAAACAGGGGGTCTGATTTAGACTGGCACAGGGCATATCTTGTTTCATGTGACATGTGAACCTGCTGATTGGTTAGCAGGTCTCATGATAGCGGGAGGCACTAGCTGTTTTCCAACCCTTTGATCAGCATTCTTACCTGTTTTTTGAATATATTTATACCCACTAATACAGTGTCATTTGGACTCTCGCTAAATCTGTACTAGAAAATGACAGCGATGGTCTAATTCATTTAGTAAATAAGACATAGTAATTATATGATCCTTGATTAAAAATACAATAAAATTGAAGTATATGAAAAGGGGGCCACTGGTTTTACTTTGCCTCAGCTATTTGCTGGTGTAGCTCATCTTGTACTTAGAAATAAAAGGCACTTTGTCTCTATAAAAAATAAGGACAAGTTTGTGGAAAAGTAAAACCACATATCATAAGTTTAAACATATTCTAATCACTTTTACAATAAGTAAGATATCTTTGTCTTTTCAGCAAATAAAGTGAGAGTAACTAGTTATTTCAATAACACCTAAAAACAACATGTTCTATTAGGTCTTGGATGCAGCAGCGCTGACTTAGTTAACCCTATCAGGCAGATTTATTACTACATCAGCAATATTGTGTGTCGGGTATTTCTTAACATCACACAGAAAAGTGCCAGATAACGTTGATAAATTAGTTGTAACTTGGAAAAATGCCACCTTGGAAGTAGTGCCCGGAATCTTATTAAATATGGGTTCATTATTTTTCAGACAATCACACTAGAAAGTGAAGCTTTCCAGGAGACAAGTACAATATTTAAACAAACTACATTAATAAACCAGCAGGTTTCCATAGACTGCAGGTCAACCTGTGAGTTGGGGGTGAATGAAGTGCGACAGTGAAACCCCCCGCAGAAATGCCATGAAAATAGATGAAACGATGCAGGAAGCTTGTGTCAACTTTGAATTTCACTTTAGCAATATCTACAGGACACTTGCCGTTGCTGATGGTGCACGCAGCAACAAATATTATATACATTCATTCCAGTGTGGGAGGCACAGCATCTAGTTATAACTATGCACAGGTAAAGCAGACTGGCAAGATGGCTGGCTTGTTGTTTTCCATAACCGGCAGCCTTAAAGTCAATGACACCCCTTCTTAATGCAAGGGCCATCTGCTTGGGCCTAGTAGGCCTAATTATGCTGGCTGCGTATGCATAGTTCGGGCCTATTGCTCCTTTAAATGGTGGTGGTGGCTGGCTGCTTTATATACAGGCCTCTACAGGTGTAATTTGGGTTGTGCTTTTCCTTTAGTCTTTCTCTTGGGCTGGCCACTAAAGGTACATCTCTTTCTGACTGTCTTCTACATCTCCTTTCCGTTCCCTCTCTAACCGCCTAGCTAGCTCTACATACAATGTGGGCTGCCACCCCACATTGCTCTTCAGGGCCCTGTTGCCACTGCAGGCCCAATGATGGATGCAGCCTAGCCCAGTGCTCCCCAGTCTCCTCTTCAGTTCCAGTCTCTCTCAGATTAGGCTCTTCTCTCCTCCGTCGCACTGTCGCAACGGCAGCCCCTCACTCTGCCTCAAATGCCACCATGCTTCTTCTCCTCTCTTGATTTTACTCTCTATCTCAGAATGAAGTTCAGGTCACGCATAGTTCTCTCCCAACATTGAGCCCAGTTTGGCAGGCTCACCACAATTTTATAGACACATCATTCGTTTGTGCATCCATAATTACCCTGTTACAGAGCCTAGCAGAAGAAGCCTAAGATTTACATCACGGAGCCAATCGTTTCAGTAACAACAAACCAATATCTGCCTCACCATAGCTTGCATAAATGCCATCATTAAACCTCACACGTGTTTGTTGTCTGATAGACACCCATCTCCCCCATGCAGTTTCTCTTTTCCATCTTTGTCTGATCTTGGCCGATTCCTCCAAATTACAAGTGCCACCTGTAAAGGAGAAAAGAATACAACACAGCTCCAAAATGGAAGATGTTCAAAACAGTAGTACCTAATGCGACAGCACCAATTATATAACCAGAGGACATATTTTGGCCCTGAGTAAGCTAGTATATAATCAGATCAATGTAAGACCCCATATTTTACTTGCGGATGCAATCCCCACATGTGATGATATAGGAGTTGTCTCATCAGGACGACCCTTATCTATGCTCCCTAATAGGATATGGATTTCGTAGAAGGGGGAATTCCAGGCTGGCAACAACTCTCTATTAGCCAGATCAAAGAGCCATCAAATATTATCTTTCACTCTAGCGGACATGGCCCTTTCATGTATTTAAGGGGGTATTCAGGTTACAACAAATTACCCCCTATCCGTAGGATAAGGGGTAACTTGCTGATCGGTGGGTGTTTGACAGCTCGGACCCCCACCGTTTACGAGAACGTGGACCCCGAAGTTGGCAGAATCCCTAGTTTAAACTGGGTGGCAGGTAACTCATGCGCACTGCCGTTCCATTCATTCTCTATAGGTGCGTCTGCGATAGCCGCATCCATTGTTCGGCTTTTTCTGGCACTGCCATAGAGAATGAATGGAGTGGCAGTGCGCATGAGCGACCTGCCGCTCGGTTCAAACGAGGGGTTCGGGCGACTTCAGGGTCCCCGTTCTTGTATACGGTGGTGGTCCGAGCTGTCGGACACCCTCCGAGCAGCAAGTTACCTCTTACCCTATGGATAGGAGGTAATTTGTTGTAACCGGAATACCCCTTTAATGCATGGTCATTCATTTTAATGCCGCCATGTAACACTACAATATAAAAAGGTGTTTTCATAGAATGGGGTTTTAGACAGCCCTTTTACTCAGGGAGATATTATGATGCACAAAAAAAATCTTTATTGGGGGCAACGAAAAATATTGAGTTAGAAGCTTATTCATAGTCAAAAATGTTTCCTTGGCATACTGGGAATACTGTTTACTGAAATGTGCTGCATGTGTATTGGGCATCATAGAAATACTTACATGAACACATACATCAGAAAATAATGATTTTTTTTCTATTGGAGCAGGGGTCTCAAGCACACAGCCCGCGGGCCGCATGCGGCCCCTGAGGCTGTCATCTGCGGCCCGCGGGACACAGAGCCGCTAGTATCGGCTCTGCTCCGGTACTCTGTGAAATCCCTGACATCGCTGTCCATGAATGGACATGCAATGTCAGGGTCTTCCCAAGAGCGGAGTCCCGGGCAGAGCGCTAGCATAGGCTCTGCTCTGGGACTCTGTGGAATCCCCAGACATCGCTGTCCATGACTGGACACGCGATGTCAGTGTCTTCCCCAGAGCGGAGTCCCGGGCAGAGACGCTAGCATAGGCTCTGCTCCGGGACTCTGTGGAATACCCTGACATCGCTGTCCATGAATGGACACGCGATGTCTGGGGCTTCCCCAGAGCCTGAGTCCCGGACAGAACGCTAGTATAGGTTCTGCTCCGGGACTCTGAGGAATTCCCTGACATTGCTGTCCATATATGGACAGTTTTGTCAGGGTCTTCCCCCAGAGCGGAGTCTCGGGTAAAGCGCTAGCATAGGTTCTGCTCCGGGACTCTGGAATCCCCTGACATCGCTGTCCACATATGGACACCGATGTCTAGGGATTCCCCAGAACTGGACAGTGTTGTCAGGAGAACAGCTGGAGTCCCAGTAGTAGCGCTAGTAGTGCTCTGCCCGGGACTCCAGCTCTGGGGTTGCCCCTGACATCTCTGTCCATATATGAACAGTGATGTCAGGAGCAGAGCTGGAATCCCAGGCAGAGTGCTAGAAGCGGCTCTGCTCCGGGACTCCAGATCTGGGCAAGCCCCTGACGTCACTCTCCATATATGGACGCTGATGTCAGTTGCTTCACCAGAGTTCCGGAGTAGAGCCTATACTAGTGGCTACGCTCTGGGACACCGGCACTGGGGTTGCCCCTGACATCACATTCCGGTCCAGGAGGATCCCCTCACGTCACTGTGTATGAACAGTGACATCAGTGGCTCCTCCAGCAGAGGAATCCCTGGCCAAAGTGTCGGCAACGCTCTGGCTGGGGATTCCACTCCTAGAGGGAGCCCCAATGGAGCTATCTACTGGGGGTGTCTGTGGCACTATCTACAAGGGGTGTGTGGCATTATCTACAGAGGGCACTGTGGCATTATCTACAGAGGGTACTGTGACAGCATCTACAGAGGGCACTGTGGCAGCATCTACAGAGGGCACTGTGGCAGCATCTACAGAGGGCACTGTGGCAGCATCTACAGAGGGCACTGTGGCAGCATCTACAGTTGGCACAGTGGCATTATCTAGAGGGCACTGTGGCATTATCTACAGAGGGCACTGTGGCATTATCTACAGAGGGCACTGTGGCATTATCTAAAGAGGGCACTGTGGCATTATCTACAGAGGCCACTGTGGCATTATCTACAGAGGGCACTGTGGCAGCATCTACAGAGGGCACTGTGGCAGCATCTACAGAGGGCACTATGGCAGCATCTACAGAGGGCACTGTGGCACCATATACAGAGGGCACTGTGGCATTATCTGCAGAGGGCACTGTGGCAGTATCTACAGAAAGCACTGTGGCAGTATCTACAGAGGGCACTGTGGCAGTATCTATAGAGGGCTCTGTGGCACGATCTAAAAAGGGGCTGCCTAATTTTGACATTTGTGTGTCTGCCAAACGCTGCCAACTGAGCAGCCGGACTGCATTTAGCGACGCTTAAACTGTAAAAGTGGATTGTTGAAATAAGCATGGTGAGAAATCTCGCAAATTTCTGGTAAGTTTAAACCTAGCGCTTATATTATAGTAATGTAGTATTATAGTAACGCAGTATTGTTATAGTAATGTAGTATTATAGTAACATAGTGTTATAGTAGTTCAAATAACTAATTAATTAACAATAATTTTGTAATGTATTACATTTGAAAGTAATGCGGCCCGTCAACTTCCCATTTTTTCTATATGTGGCCCACTTACCCGGCCGAGTTTGAGACCCCTGTATTAGTAGAATCATTTCTTCAAAACATGCTTCCTGTTGTTAAATATCCTTGATAGCGTTACCAGATATAGAGATTACAATAGAGTGACTTAACTCAAGTGTTCTCACCTTTTTCCGGTGTGAAAGATGTTCTGCATTTAGAATGGCAGGTTTGAGCTGTAGATAATAGTAGCGGGGGCAAACTTATAGGATATTGTTTGCTGCATGATGGATTAAGAAGTGTCTATTCCACCACAATCACCCTTTATAGGCTTCTACTTCCCTCGTACTTACAATTCTCATGCAATGGAGCACATTAACTAAATAGTACAGATTGAATAGTGTCAATCAACTCAAGTTCCATTCTACAATGAGTCAGTAAACTCCCTACAGTTATATTGTACTGCATATTGTATGTATGGTTTCACTATCTCTACAGCGCACCCCTCAAAGGGTACCTAACTTTCCAGGTGACTTTTCAGTATAAACCCATATATGTGCATGAGGAATAAAAATATTTCTGGCCATTATATTTATATTTATATTGTATTCTGCATTTTTTTTTAGCAGTTTTCCCCTCTGCAGTCTCTTTCACTAAGTCTGTAATTTTGATCCTCAATTACGGACCGTAATTGCGGATCAAAGTACGGAACCATTAATTTCTATTACACACGGACACCTTCCCATATATCTACGGGAAGGTGTCTGGGCCCTAGAAATAACCTGCAAAAAATAGGACATGTCCTATATTTTGAATTTACGGACCGTGCTCCCATATTTTATAATGGGAGCACGGCCAGCAAATGCGGGTGAATGTCCGTGGCCAGCCGTGTCCGTAATTACCGGCCATGATTACGGGCATGGCAGTGTGCAGGGGGCCTTATTCTCAGTTTTCTCAGAGCTAGTAGGCAGAGTCAAACTGCTATCATGTCTTCTATACACTGCACACATAGAAGAGGAGAATCCTGCTCTACTAGCTCTGACTAGGTCGGTATTCACTAGTCAAACTCTGGCTCCGCAGTTCGGCCAGGTTTACACGGGATGGATACGCTGTGTAATAGCACACAGCGTATCCGCCCTATGCGCCACAGGGAATTCTGGGTGAAAAACTGCACCAAACAATGGTGCAGTGTTTCGCCCGGAATGTCCACTGCGGAAAACTGCTGCATTAACCGGCTTGCTAGCAGGCTGGCCTCCTGGGATGATGTTTCATCCCAGGAGATCGCTGCAGCCTGTGATTGTCTGCAGTGGCGGTAACATGGGAAAAAACATCATCCCAGGAGACCGACCCTCTGACATCATACAGGCCGGCCTCCTGGGATGATATTCCCATGTGACTGCTGCTACAGACTATGATTGGTTGCGGCGGTCAAATAGGATGAAACGTTATCCCAGGAGGCCGCGCTGGAGGGAAGAACACAGACTTCTGTGTAAGTATTCAATATTTATTTCTCTGTGTTGCGTTTTTTTGCGACGGGATCGCTGGGAGCCCACTGCAAAAAACGCAACCACTGCTATTTGTTGCAGGTTTTACATCCCCATTGAATTCAATGGGGAAAACCCGCAACAAATAAGCAGCGTTTACGCAAATACAATTGACACGCTGTGGAATAAAATTCTGCACTGCAAGTCAATTTCTGAGAGTTTTTTCCACCCAGTATTTACGCAGCATGTGGATGAGATTTGTTTTATCTCATCCACTTTGCTGTGGATTTTCCCACTACGATTCTCGTTTCAGAAAAACCGCAGTATTCATGCAACGTGTGAACTGAACTTTACAATTCTTTAATAGTCGGTGGTACAAATCCTCCTCCCACCTCCACCGCAACAATCCACCTCCACAACAGCACCTCCATTTCCCCTCTAGAAACAGCATCTCTCCTCTCTACAGTACCTAGTAGTTTAGGTTCCGCCAAGATTCCTCCCAACACTGAACACCAAATGGCAGACTCAACTACATTTTATACACTAAGCGGCCCCCCAGGCGTGATGACGCATGATCATGTGTCCGCCATCATACAAAACAGTGAATACAGCCACAAAGTGACACTCAGGTCGTACATCCCGAAATAGAGAAGGTGAACAAGCCAACCACTTGCCTTACCTGGTCAAATCAGTTATCAAACACAGAATTCAAGCAATAAAATTTGCTTGCGATGTCAGATAGAAACAAGTCTTCTCCAGAAGAATATCGCAGCTGCCCTTCTTCCAACTTGTCAGACAAATGGCCGTTATTACCAAAGTACAAGCCTCACCTGTAGTGCAGGGAATAAGAATACAACGCAATAACCAAAACAGCATATAACAGTGTTTAAAGGCGCAGTACACCAGATAAGTAGCAAATACATGTGTAAGGCCATAGTTATCATTAAAGGAACTTCTAGGTCATACTGCTTCCCTTTGTTAAGTGATGGGGATGGTGATGTGCCAATTGGCAATGATTAGAATGGGTATTCAGCACCAGGATGTTAACAAAACCGTTTCCATTCACTAAAAGTCTTGGAAATGTTAATGGATTGAATCACAAAGTTCATTAAAAATTGCAAAACTTTTCATTATACAAGAGTTAACTTTTATTTACATAAACCCAGAAAAAAGTTTAAGGAAAACATCACAATGTGTCATATGTATATAATGTATATAATACATTAATAACTTTCAACCAATAGAAGGTTCTACACAGTTCTAAGTGCCCTGTGCTTAATGCTGGATATAACCATGTTTCTTCTTGGCAGCAAACTGTTTGGAACCTTAATACCAACAAAGAGCATGTGCACTGTATGGACAAAAGTATTGGGACACACCTCTCAATCATTGAGTTTAGGTGCTTCACTCAGTCCCATAGATACAGGTATAAAGAAGACAAGCACCTAGCCATGCAGTCTGCCTTCACAAATATTTGTGAAAGAGCTTACTTAATTCCAGCGTGGTACTGTAAAAGTCAGTTTGTAATTTTTTTTCCCTCCTAGATATTCCTTGATCAACTGTGAGTGGCATTATTGCAAAGTAGAAGCGTTTAGGAACCACAGCAATGCAGCCATGAAGTGCGGACAACGTAAAGTAACAGCACAGGATCGCCAAGTGCTGAGGTATATAGTGCACAAAAGTTGCCAAATCTCTGCTGACTCAATATCTGGAGAGTCCAAGCTTCCTCCGGCATTAACATCTGCACAAAAACTATGCCCTGGGAGCTTCATGGCATGGGTTTCCATGGCCGAACAGCTGCATGCAAGCCTTACATCACCAAGCACAATGCCAAGCGTCAGATGGAGTGGTGTCAAGTTTGCTGCCACTGCACCTTACTGCATTGTGCCAACTGTAAAGTTTGGTAGAGGAGGGATAATGCTATGGGGTTGTTTTTCAGGGGTTGGCCTAGGCCCTTTAGTTCCAGTGAAGAGAAATCTTCAGAAAGCTTCAGCGTACCTAGACATTTTGGACAATTGTATGCTCACAACTTTCTGGGAACAGTTTGGGGTTTGGTCCTTTCCTGTTCCAACATGACACTGCCCCAGGGCACAAAGCAAGGTCCATAAAGACATGGTTGGGTGAGTTTGGTATAGAAGAACATGACTGACCCACACAGAGTACTGACCTCAACCCATCGGACACCTTTGGGATGAACTAAAAATGAGATTGCGAGCCAGGCCCTCTCCTCCAACAACAGTGTTTGACTTCACAAAAGTTCTTCTGGATGAATGGGCAAAAACTTTCACAGGCACACTCCAAAGTTTTGTAGAAAGTCTTCCCAGAAGAGTGGAAATTGTTTTAGCTGAAAAGGGGGGGGGGGGCAACTCCATATGAATGCCTATGGATCTAGAATGGGGAGTCATAGCTCCTGTGAGTGTAATGTGTAGGCGTCCCAATACTTTTGTCCACATACACAATTCTCAGCTTCTCTTGAATTAGGAATTGAGAGCATTACATGCACGCTCAGCTGTTTTAACACATATCTTAATTATAATAATTTTGGACCCGGTTACTGTGCCCCTCCCCTATTAGTAATGCTGATCGCCTTATATTATTAAATAGTACATTTGTTTGTTTTAAAAAAAAAAAAAAAAAATATGAAACTGATGGTGCTAGAACGGTAACATTTCTTTTTTGTGGACAGCAGGTGTCAGCAATGCACAAAATACAAAAGGACAAACTATTCAGTGATTATAAGAGCTCCCTCAATCTTAAACAAACTGCCCTTTCAATTTAACCCTGACCAGTTTTCTGTATTAAGATGTGCTTGCCCTGGGAACATGCTGCTCTGTGCACTGAGAGTGGGGGCAGAAAAAAGAAGAATTATTTTGAACCAATAATTATAACTATATAAGCAACAAACGATTTTGTATCTTCACAGGAATTGCTCTCTCCGCAGTGTTTACTTCTAATGGAAGCTGAGCCTGAGATATGTACAAATATATCACTCGCTGAAATATAAATGCATCCTGTATTGCCATAAGAGTCATTGATCTCAACTTTAGTCTTAAGTGCATCTCTTATTAGATCATCCGCTTTTGTGTATTATTTTTTGGAAATAAAAAATAAATAAAAAAAAAATCTGTCAGAAAATAAAATAAATAAAATAGGGCTTCTAAAGTGGATTCATTTACCCACCCCTATATTGGAACTAGAGGGTCTGGTGCTTACCTGATCTCCACTGACCCTTGTAGGAGAGTGATGTATCCCATATATGTTTCTTTCACCCTTTGTTTGCTATTATTCCTATGCCTGGGGACAGGAGTTTTCCTTCATGGGTTCATGCTGCAGCTGTCGGGGCTACATAGTGTATATGTTACATACATGTTTAGTATTATATAATAATTAATTACAGAAAAACTGCACTTTGATAAGGCTAATAAAAAGTTAATTGAAGGCGTTCTCTGCTTGGACAATCTCTACTTCTTAGAAAGGTTATAAGCTGATCACAAAGTCTCCCCCTATGGGAGTGCTAATGTAACCTGTGGAAAAACATGTCAGTAAAAGCTCAGCAGCGCCACCACAGGGAAAATTAAGCATAACACAGTGCTTACTCAAATTAATGGGTCAGTGGTGTAATGCAGGACAAGACAAGTACCGCAGAGTGAGAGCTTATCCCTGTTCTTTATTCCTAACCCCTCCAAGATGTATGGACTTTCCCAGTCAGATTCTCAGTTCACAGGATTAGAAAATATCTCTATGGCCAAAACAATCATTGAATTTAATATGGAGTGGATGTTGCCCCTTTCCCCTCCCCAATGCTACTATACCAGCCTCCACCCTTCTAGGAAGGTCAGCCATTAGCTTATGGTATATGGATGCAGATTTGTCTTTTTCCTTGATGCTCAGCAGTTTGTTCTCCAGAAGTTATTGATGAAGCTACCTCATGCCCCCATATTAGCTCCTACCTCTCAGCTGGCAAAGTTCAATGCCTTTAATATTCTTCTGCTCTTCATTAGCCCACTACCTCAACCAACCTCTGTTAGAAGCCCCCTCTACGATCCCTCACATTGCCTAGAGCTATACCTGGTTTAACTGCCTCAAGCTATTCTCCTGTACAGGACACAGGGCTGTGTGCTTTAAAGGGTTTACATATACTCCTTACTAATCACCACAGAGGTCATATTTTACAATGTAAAAATTGTCATACACATTAGAGAATTATCAGCAGATCTTGCCTATTTCAATGGCATCTAATGGAAATCTAACGTGTAAAGTCGCTATTTGGCTGTTTAAAATGCCCTTAGTCCTCCCTGAAGATAAGTGGTGTCAGATGTGTCTGGTAGCGGCTTATCCTCACCCCATAGGTCCGGTCAGGGGTAGACATAGACAGCAGATGGCCCCCGTGCAAGAACAAATTATAGGCCTGTTGCTCTCCAATCATAAAGCATTCCCACTGAGTTTTTTCCTCAAGGGCAGATATACCATATGTGCAGTATGTGCAGCTCACAGGGTTCCCATAGATAAGTGGACCCACTACTACATAAAAATTGCTATTCCTTCTACTGTGGACTAGGTTACATGTAAGGGACTGTGCTAATGATTTCCTTTACTTCCAATTACTGGTAGATTGCAATATAGTTGAGAGATTGGCACGTCAGTGAAGGATTTGCTAAAGAGGCATCACTCTATGATGATCTTTTAGCTCTTAGGCTTCGTTCACATCTGAGCTAGGGCTCCGTTCCGACGTTCTGTTGGAGCTTTCCGTCGGAACTGAGCCCTGAAAGACACAAACAGAAACCATAGGTTTCCCTTTCCATCACCATTGATTTCAATGGTGACGGATCCGGTGCCATCGGTTTCCGTTTGCCTCTATTGTGCAAGGGTTCCGTCGTTTTGATGGAATGAATAGCATAGTCGACTACGGTATTGATTCTGTCAAAATTACGGAACCTTTGCACAATGGAGACAAACAGAAACCATTGGCACCATATCCGTCACAATTGAAATCAATGGTGATGGAAACGGAAACCTATGGTCTGTCAGGGCTCCATTCCGACTGAAAGCTCAGACGGAACGTCGCCCTAGCGCAGATGTGAACGAAGCCTTAGATGGCAATGGTCCCATATAGTGCTCTTGCACAGGGTTCCTCTTTTGTAATTGTGAGCTATGAAGTTAATTAGCTCAGTCCCTTACATGCAATCTAATAGGCAGTGGGATGCTACTAGCAGCATTTACGGTGGCAGAATTTTCTTGCTTGGCCCCTGTACAGCTGCAGAGGTTGCATACATGGTATGTCCGCCTATGGGTTCGCTGCTTCTGGTGCCACTTGCTATCAGCAGGTTTTTAGTAGGAGGATAGATGAGTCCTCATTTTAAAAAAAGTATTATTCTGCCTATGTAGTACATTGACGAGCCAGGTCTTCCAGAGTTGCAGCTACTTTATGTAATGGCTTTCCGCTATGGTTAATAAAGGGGGTGCTTAATAGAGCATGTGGATAGCAGCTATGTAACTCTTTCAACACAAAAGAAATGTATATGTTTTATACATTTACAGATTGTGCTATATATTCAGACAGTAAGCCTTCTACAGACTAACAGATGTTAAACATTCACAACTCAAGAAAAGGTGTTTTCAATACTCCATGTCCAATATTCTTGTGTTTTACAGCACCTCTGCTGAAACTTGGCATTGTGCATGATGATCTCAGGCTTGTGTGTGGCCCTCCGTGAAGCCATAGGTTAAAGGGAAACTCTGCCAATGTGTTTTCTTGCTGCTTCTTTTACTGGCTGGAGGCAGTGTCTTTTCATTCTCCCGACACTCCGGTAAAGTTAATGTGGGAGTAAGTGACAGTATAGCGTGATCTCGCGAGATCTCGCTGTGCTGTGAGTACAGTTGAACATGAATGAAGAGTAGTGTATGGCGCTAATTGGTCAGCGTCATACACTTCTCTTTACAATGCTCACTTGCTCAAACGTAAAAAGAAATGCCTAGTTGGGCATTTAGAACAAATTAGCATAAAATGAAAAATAGTCATAACTCCGTCAAAAATAAACGTTTAAAAAAAACAAAAAACTGCTGTTATCTACATTACAGCGGCTATCAGATTATGTAGGAGATAGGGCACTTATAAACTGGTGACAGAGCCTCTTTAAGGCCCTTTCACACTGACCAATGATTGTGCATACGAGCTCTCGTACGAACGCTCATTACCTTTCATTTGCCTGTGTAAGGATGACAGCGAAACACTCGTTTGTCGGCTTCTTGGCTATTTTATGCTCGCATAAAATAGTTTTTCGTCAGCACTTCTCTCCATGTCAACATGGGATAGGCTTCTCACAGTATACCAACTATGTGAGGACAAATAACCGATTGTTCATGCCCATATTACGATCGTTGCTCCATGTAAATGGAGCAAACCAGTGCCGATCGACATGCTGTAATTTGCACTCCTTACTGGCCAGAAAATCTTCTTGTGTAAAACCACCTTTACATAGAAAGCTACGTAAATTCTAAAAACTAGAAACTCCTGTAGCACTGAATGCATGGACTATGTTAATGTATATACAGCAATGAGCAGAAGCTGGCGCTGAGTGCACTCTGGTACTAAGCACCGGTACTATGATACAATTGTAGCTGCATTCCTTACAGCAATCACTACGTGTAATATCCTAATTATTAAGCAGACCACGCTCTGGTTTTGATGACACTTAGTTCCCATAATTAACTACATTAAAACACTGAGTGGAGTTAATATGCTACATAACTGCTAATGAGACAACACTCTGGTGCTGATGACATGTAATAGAGTATTTCTTAAAAATTCTGTATCCTATATCTGTCCTCTTTGTCCTGCTTTGTCTTGTGTGATGTACACAGTATTTACACAAGGGATTCTAAAAAATACATCCCGGGGTCCGTGTATCTAGGAGTTTGGGTGAGCAGTAGAATGGGGGATATTTTTTTTTTTCAAATGGTCATCCATATGTGTGGATAAAGTTATAGTAATGTTTTTAAAAATCTCGTTCAGTTTGGACTTGTCACTATTCTTGGTATTAAAATGCAATGGAAAAGTAGAGGAAAGGAATAGGGAATGGAGAGCTCCATGCATGAAAGCAAACAATCCACAAACCCTTGAACCATGGTCCACAAGAGCAAATATATTAGCAATTTAAAGTAAAACATGCATTTTATTTTCAAAGATTTATTTTACAGATAAATAATTGACCTCATCCAAGCTGTTCTGAATATTTTCTGCTGTCAGCATGGTGCCGTTCGAGCTTTGAGCTGAACAGCCAAGCCATGTAAAACAGACCGGTTGCTAGGGTTACAACACTTAACAACCGCAGTATTTAATATGGGGTTGCTAGGTGGGGCATCCGTAGCAACTAGGCTATTTCAGATTACTCAAATGTTCAGCATTCAGCAATACTCAGTCTACGTCCAGTTCATTTATTTATTTAATATATGTCTACGTATGTAGTGGTCCTATAATAGTCTTTGCTAGCTCTACTAATATGGCCACATAACTTTATTTTATTAATATTATTCGCATGATAGATTTAGGAAACAAGGTGTTAAGATTTGGTCTAAAAAAAGGGTCTACAAACGAAATAGCAGAAAATCTGTACCAAATGTATTAAACCACATTTTTTTTTCATGTTTTCGACTAATATGGCTTAAAGCACTTATTAAAAGAAACTACAATCTGTTCCAAATTCATAAACGAGAGATAGTAATAACTATTTGGGGAGTCTCAAATCAAATAAAACAATATGTCCTAATGGACCAAAGCCTAAGGTTCTCAATTAAAAGCTAAATGTATTTTTTTAGAAGAAACCTGTTTTCACTGTAATCATCTCTATGGACTTAACAGATGTATGATTTTTGCTAAATGATAAGCGGGTCGGAATCAAGCAGGCACCAAGTTAAATGTTGTAGTCAATCACAAAGAAGCAGGTTGTAGAATTTTTAATGAGACATTTGCATAATTCCCATGATATAGCATTGTTTTGGCCCAAATAAACCATATGGCTTTGAAATACTTGGATTATTTTATGCTAGGCGTAGGCAACCATCAGTTTTCGCAACTGTTGCAGAATTCACATTATCTGAAGACAGTTCTGAATATGGTGTAGGTGAGTGATAGCTACTGAGCTCGTGCTATCTAAAACATATTCAAGTATAAACAAGGTAAATATTACTGATACACTATATAGCCAAAAGTATATGGACACCCTTCCTAATTATTAAGTTCAGCTGTTTCAGTCTCACTCATTGCAAAAAGTGCATAAAATCAAGCACACAGCCATGCAATCTCCATAGAGAAGAACTGCTAGTAGTATTGGTTGTACTGAAGAGCTCAGAGACTTTGAACGTGGCACTGTCATAGGATGCCAGCGTTGCAACAAATCAGCTTGTGACATTTCTGATCTGCTAGATCTTCCCTGCTCAACTATAGCATCTAGGTGTAACAACAGCTCAGCCTTGAAGTAAACGACCACACAAACTCTCAGAGCGGGGCCACCGAGCATGTACAAATTGCCTATCCATTGTTGCATCACTTACTATGGAGTTCCAAACTTCCTTGGGAAGTGACATCAGCACAAGAACTGTGCGTCAGTAGATTCATGAAATATGTTTCCAAAGTGGATCAACTGCACACAAACTTAAGATCACTATGTATAATGCCAAGCGTCGTCTGGAGTGATGTTAGGCTGAGTTCACACTACCTATTTTCAGACGTAAACGAGGCGTATTATGCCTCGTTTTACGTCTGAAAATAGGGCTACAATACGTCGGCAAACATCTGCCCATTAATTTGAATGGGTTTGCCGACGTACTGTGCAGACGACCTGTCATTTACGCGTCGTCGTTTGACAGCTGTCAAACGACGACGCGTAAATTGACTGCCTCGGCAAAGAAGTGCAGGACACTTCTTTGCAACGTAATTTGAGCCGTTCTTCATTGAAGTCAATGAAGAGCAGCTCAAGATTACGAGCTTCAAAGACGCCTCGCATAATACGTGGAGGAGCTTTTACGTCTGAAACGACGCAGCTGTTTTCTCCTGAAAACAGTCTGTCTTTTCAGACGTAAAAGCCTCTCATCGTGTGCACATACCCTAAGGCACGCCGTCACTGGAATCTGGAGAAGTTGAAACATATTCTCTAGAGTGAAGAATCACACTTCTCTATCTGGTGGTCTGATGGACGAGTCTCGGTTCTGTGAATGCCAGGAGAACGGTTACCTGCCTGACTGCATTGTGCCAACTGTTAAGTTTGGTAGAGGAGAGATAATGTTATGGGGTTGTTTTTCAGGGATTGGCCTAGGCCTCTTAGTTCCAGTGATGGGAAATCTTAATGCTTCAGCAGACCAAGACATTTTAGACAATTCTATGCTTCCAACTTTGCGATAAAAGTGTGGGAAAGTTCCTTTTTTGTTCCAGCCTGACACTGCCCCAGTGCACAAAACAAGGTCCATTAACTAATGGATGGGTGAGTTTTGGAAGAACTTGACTGGTCCGCACAGAGCTCTGACCACAATCCCACCGAACATCTTTGGGATGAACTAGAACGGAGGTTACGAGCCAGGCCCTCTCGTCCAACAACAGTGTCTGAGCTCACAAATGTTCCTCTAAATGAATGGGCAAAAATGTAAACAGACACAGTCCAAATTCTTGTATAAGGCCTTCCCAGATGAGTGGAAGCTGCTTTAGCTGGAAAGGGGGATCAACTCCATATTAATACCTATGGATTTAGAATAGGATGTCGAAAAGTGTAGGTGTCCAAATATTTTTGTCCATACAGTGTATGTAAACAAGAATTAGCTGATCCAGAGATCCCGCTTTATGATCCCCAGATATTACCACTATCTTAGGATCTTATACCATGTTTCATTCTGTGGTAAGTTATTTATGCACTCCTGGGGGAACTATTAAAGTAGTACCAGTTTCTGGCTTTGAAAGTAAGGGTCTATAAATCAAAGTTCCATTTAGACTTAGCAGGGGTTAATAATTGTACATACAGTCGCATTACTAGAACAGGTTCCAATCTCCAGATACGTCATAGGCAATCTGCTCTGCTGTGCTCTTGATATCATGACACACCTTATGTTATAAATTGAGTGCTGGAGAGTAAAATGTGGTTTATTCATGTCTTTTATTCCTGGCAGGATAACAGGATAATATAAAATACATGTAAATATATATATATAATATAATCATGTAAGTGAAATATTTACTTCAATTTTTTAGCTAGTTATAGAAGTGATTTTTACCTCGTTTTAGTTGATCCTTTGATGAACAATTGTATAACTGTGCGTGTACGATTTAAACTAACAGTATTATGTGAACATGTTTCTATGTCCATTGTGACTGTCATTTTATACCATAATAACAACAATAAAAATGATTCAAACAGAAAATAATTCTACTGATCTTACCAAGATTTAGAAAATGTGATTGATCTGCAATACCAGACACAGCCCATGTACTAGAGGAGCGCTATTCCTGGGGAAAAAAGCAGACCTTTTTTTTTAATCCCAGGTTTCAATTTTTTATGGGATAAAATAGAGAAGTATGCTTTTATGGCTTTCAAACGGCAACAGAAACCTAATAGATAAGAACATGAATACAGCCTTATTAAGTATTGTATGACCCTTTTATTTGCACACTGTATGTTTCAATTATTTGTACATGATATAGCCATGTTAGGAATGCTTCTCTTTTAACAACCATTTTCAGTTTTGTTTTTTTCAGTACAGGTTCACATCAGGGTTGTCTTTCCGTTGAGGAGTTCCGTCAGAGGTTTCCGTCGGGGGAACCCCTCAAAGGAAAGGCAAACGGAAACCTTAGCTTCCATTTACATCACAATTGATCTCAATGGTGACGGAAACTTTGCTAATGGTTTCCGTTTGTCACCGTTGTGACAGGGTTTCGTTGTTTTGACGGAATCAATAGCGTAGTCGACTGAACCCTGTCACAATGGTCACAAACCATTAGCAAAGTTTCCGTCACCATTGAGATCAATGGGGATGCAAGCGAAAGCTAAGGTTTCCGTTTGCCTTTCTGTTGAGTGGTTCCCCCGACGGAAACTTCAGAAGGGACCCCTCAGCGGAAAACATCGATGATGTGAACACAGCCTTAGAAAATGAGATTTGTAATCTGAAATGTCCCTGAAAATTTTTCCAGAATATTGTTAAATCTATCTATCTATATCTATCTATCTATCTATCTATCTATCTATCTATCTATCTATCTATCTATCTATCTATCTATCTATCTATCTATCTATCTATCTATCTCATATCTATCTATCTATCTATCTATCTATCTATCTATCTATCTATCTATCTATCTATCTATCTATCTATCTATCTATCTATCTATCTATTGCATATCGATCTATTTATCTATCTATGAAAAACATTCTAAAAATACAAGTGCAGACTTAGAGGCACAAATGGGTTAATGCATGAAATTAATAATAGAAATATTATATATATATATATATATCTGTACAGTTGAATAAACCACATCCAATAATCACTGCTTCGTTCTGCTCCGCGTCAAGTCATTGATTTGAACATAGAACTTGAAGAACTTCTTTAAGTCCTTGTGGTGTTACAAAACATAGCAAAGCTGGTCATCTTCTGCAATAAAATGAGAACTTGAAGAAAAGGTCACATCACAAAATCAGATGGTATTGAATATTATTGACACCGCCAGAGGGTTATATGTATAATGATGTACAAATGATTTGACATCTGACCCACAGCTGTAAAATAAGGTGCAAAACATAACAGTATATGGAGCCTGGAAACAACTGAGGAACCATTTGTTACTATATAATAATGCTTCATGCTGGGCCACCACAGTTAGTTAACAAGCGAGCCCTGTGTAAAACATGCCGCAAAATAAATACCCTATTGAGAACTATTTCTTTCCATGGGCAGACAATCTACTATGAAATACTATAAATTATTGCTGACTCTTAAATATTTTATTGTTTATTAATCAATTATTGTAACAACTGTTTCTTGTGAACCATTTAAGTAAATATAAGCAAAATAGACAAGGATTATTTCAGTATATTTTGATTCTAATTTTGAAAACATTAAGGCTCTCCTGACATGTATGATTTAATAAATACTTGCATGCCCCATAATATAACAATCCCCTTGTCAATAAAGTGTGTCGTCACACAATCTGACACTGTAAGCACGGATTGGACAGTGTTAGACTGTGCAGGGACACGCCCCATTGACAAGAGGAAAGGTAACACCCAGTTGCAAATTTATTCATAATTTTTCCAGGAGGAATAACAGAGGAACGGCACAATGCAGAGTTGTAAGTATTTATTAAAACAGACATCAGCAGATCTGACAGGTCCTTTATAAAGCTGTTTTTTTTTTTATTTGTACTTCTGCTTTTGGTGAAAGAAACCGTGGCTGCCGAAAAATGGGGAATCACATTTTAACACAGGTTATTTAACACTGACAATATTTTCTAGATACAGTGCACTGTTAAAACACAATATCCATTGCAATAAGGTGTATTCTTTACCTGTGATAGGGCAATCTTTTAGTTTGGGAATATTTGTGTTGCTCCTTAAAGTTAATAAGAGTAATATATTGTAACAATGAGATTTCTTCCCTGACTCCTCGCATAGTGTAGGGTTGTTGGAAAGAGTAGTAGTGTAATGGCTTTGACAGACATATTTTTCTGTTACATGTATTATAGTGAAAGGGGAAACATAATCTAAGAAAGATCATAATAAGGACCTTCACACATGGCAAAGCCATGTGCACTAAGCCTGCACTGCACACAGGGTCCCAATGGTTCTGTTAACGGAACTTAAGGTGCCACTGTACGATCCCTCCATGAGGCACTATGTTCGTGCTTCTAGAGTAGAATACCTGTGTAACATGGCATGTGATGAAACATCATTCTGTATGAATCTATGAGAAAAAAAACACTGTATGCAGAGGTAGTGTGGGCCCATAGATTTCTTTTGGTGCCGTTCAATGGATCTGTTCATGGTTTGTGCCATTTTGTGCCAAACACTTAGGTCTCATAAATACTTCAGTGAAATTCTTCAGTGTCCTATCCAGTTTTTTTAACGGATAGCACACTGAACCATTTATTTCCATGAGGCCGTGCACACATCCGTTTATTAGCAGATCCGTGTGTCCATTCCGCAAAAGAGAACAGGTCCTATTCTTATCCGTTTTTGTGGATCAGTCTCGGCCATTCTATTCATTGGTCCATTAAAAATACGAACCGCACACGGAAGTCATCTGTGTGCGGACCGGGTTTTGCGGATCCGTGTTTGTGGCCGTATAAAAGGTTAATGGATGTATGCATGAGCCCTTAAGCAAACAAAGTTTCGACCTCAGAATTGGTCTTTGACAAACACCACTGCATCATCGTGATCATTTTATTTACATATAAGCATTCAGTACCGGGGCGATGGGCAGAATGCATAATATTGATGTTACATACTTGTGTCTAGATTAGGCTGTTCTGTACTTGTTATAGCACCCCGTGCTGTCCTATTTCCCCCCTCAATATGTTAATCTAACTTGTGCAGTAATGGTGAGAAGAAGCCGGTTTTAGTCTGATCATTCTTATTAGCTGGTCTGCACAATAGCAGGAATCACTCCGCCGCTCATGTACAAGATGATCCAGGTGATGGGACTGAGCTACTGAGCATGTGTGATCCCCAGCTCTGACACATGAGGTGAACGTTCTGAGAGGGACTCTAAAGAACAATGGGGGGCGTCATAACAAGAATGTAACTGCGATATCTGGAAGTAGAATTAAAAAAAAAAATTCTCTCGAAATTGTTTTATATTTTGTGTAATCTAATAGATCTAACAGAGTATATTAATATTTTTTTATAGGACTACCCTTTTAAAGAGGCTCTGTCACCAGATTTTGCAACCCCTATCTCCTATTGCAGCAGATCGGCGCTGCAATGTAGATAAGAGTAATGTTTTGTTTTTTTTTAAAACGAGCATTTTTGGCCAAGTTATGACCATTTTTATATTTATGCAAATGAGGCTTTCTAAAGTACAACTGGGCGTGTTTAACGTTAAAGTACAACTGGGCGTGTATTGTGTATGTACATCTGGGCGTTTTTACATTTCATTCTGCAGCAGCATCGGCGTTTGCAGGTAAGTCGATGTAGCTACTTACCTGCAAACGCTGATGCTGCTGCAGAATCAACTGTAGCCTCTGGTGCCGATGTGTCCTCGCTCGTCCGACACGATGCAGGACCTGGGGCAGGAAGTGAGTGACGTCACAGCGTGATCTCTCGAGAACACGCTGTGTGTCTGTGCACTGCCAGAAGCTGGGCGTTGTGAAGAGAAGTGGATGATACCGATTCGTCAGGATCATACATTTCTATTCACAACGCCCAGCTAGTAAAACAAGTAAAAACGCCCAGATGTAGGGCACGCGAGATAGGTCATCTTCATACACAATTGCACCAACTTGACTTATACAAATACGATAAAGCATTAAGGCGACTGAAAGTCAAATATTACAGACACAGTAATAGGGCTGGAGCTCTTTTAGCACAACAATTAAAACGTCAGGACTTTAAATCTAGAATTCCCTTTCTTTACAACCAGCAAAATGAGACCTTATTTAACCCACAGGATATTGCAAATTCTATCGCACAATACTATTCATCTCTCTATAATTTAAAACAAGACCCAGCTGTTCCCCAACCTTCCCCGGCGGGCATTGCAGGATTTTTGGATTCTGTTACGCTTCCGTGTGTCACGCCAGCCCAGTTGGAGGCCTTATCCCAACCTTTCCAACTGACAGAAATTGGAGACGCTATAAGTTCCCTGAAATCCCAAAAATCTCCAGGTCCTGATGGGCTTACTAATGATTATTTTAAAAAATTTCGCACGATTCTAGGCCCCCAGCTTTTGTCTTTATTTACGCATATTCACAGGACAGGCCAAATGCCTCCAGAAATGCTCCGAGCTGTAACGTTACCAAAACCGGGTAAACCTGCTGATAGACCGCAAAATTTTCGACCCATTAGCTTACTTAATACAGATTTAAAGTTGTACTCCAAAATTCTAGCCACAAGATTGGCTTTGATACTTCCTCAATTGATACATCAAGATCAGGTTGGATTTATTAAGCAGAGATCTTCGGTAGATGGGACAAGAAGGTTTGTAGACCTCATTGATTGGGTGGGGATGAGCCGGACACCTTCTCTGCTTCTGTCTTTGGATGCAGAGAAGGCGTTTGATCGGGTTCACTGGGGATACCTGGATGCTGTTCTTACCAAATCTGGCATCGTGGGGAAGGCTCGAGACATCATTATGGCCTTATACACTCATCCTTCTGCTTCAGTGCTGGCCTCGGGGTATCAATCTTCCCCATTTCTCATCACTAATGGCACATGTCAGGGGTGTCCGCTTTCTCCGCTAATTTTTACACTGGTGATGGAGCCATTGGTGGAGGTTATAAGATCAACTACAGAAATCAGAGGGGTAAAAGTTGGACGGACTGAACACAAAATAGGTTTATTTGCCGATGATGTTCTTATGATTCTGACAGATCCCTGTGCCTCCCTCCGACATATTTAGAATATCCTGAACACATTTAGTGCTATTTCTTATTACAAACTAAACGAAAATAAGTCACAAATTATGAACATGGGCCTATCAGATTCTGTAGTTCAGAACTTGCAAGCTTTGTACTTCTTTCAATGGTCGACGCGAGGGCTGACTTACTTAGGTATTAAATTAGCTTTTCCAGCCTCTCAGATGTATACTCTCAATTATCCCCCACTACTGAGCCAGCTATCCAACGAACTAGATGAACACCTTAAATTTGAGGTTTCGTGGGTAGGGCGTATTGCAGCTCTTAAAATGCTGATTTTGCCTAAAATTCTTTACCTGTTTAGGAATCTGCCTATTTGGATCCCCGCCTCATATTTACATAAACTCCAAAATTTACTGGTGAAATATGTATGGAAAAAACAAAGGGCCAGAGTCGCGGCTCAGGTTCTATATTTACCAGTCGCTCAAGGTGGTCTAGGCTTCCCTCATATTACAGCGTACTATCATGCCTGCATTTTAGATCAGGTTAGACAATGGTTGCACCCTACACAGTCTTTGCATTGAGTTCTCATAGAAAGTGCACGGGAAAATGTTAACTCCTTGGAGTCTTATCTATGGACTATGGCACTTAAACAGCCCACTCCCACCCCAACTATGTTAACCACCAAGGCTGCTCTATCTTCATGGAAAATGATGGTAATTAAACGAGGCTTGTTTCCATTAAGGTTAGCAGATTTATCCATTAAGAATCTCTCATACTTGTTACCTGACATGAACTTGTCAATGTGGGAATCGGAGGGAATTGAGAAGGTTGGGGACGTGTGGAGTGCAGGTCTTCTTCTTACCTTTGCGGAGCTATCCACTAAGTTTCATCTGCCAATTACTGAATTTTACAAATATGTCAGAGTCCGTCATTTTTTGTTGGGAATGAGTGATAATTCTTCTCCCCTTAAATCTCCGTACGAAATATATTTCCACCAGCCGGCTAGAATGGCAAAAGGGGTGTCCAAAGCTTATCAGGCTATCTTGGAAATGTTAAGCAACTCTAACCTTTTATTCGTTGATAAATGGGAAAATGATCTTGCGTTGCCTACGGGTAGTGTAGACTGGGAAGCCACTTTCTCCCTGGCCTCTCAGCTATCTAACTCCACTCACCATTTAGAAGCATCTAGGAAAGTCCTATACAGGTGGTATTTGACACCTCACCGCCTATCTCTTATATACCCCAACTCCTCTAACATGTGTTGGAGATGCTGTAAAGAAATTGGGACTCTTAAACATATTTTTGGGTTCTGTTCAGCTCTTAGGACGTTTTGGAAGGAAATAGATAAAATATTAACCAATGTACTACAATTTGCGCTAGAATGTACCCCGGAGTTGGCCTTACTTAATGTGGGATTAGGCGATTTTCATTCACATGATAAGACCGTAATCTTCCATGTGTTGTGCTCCGCAAGAATACTAATTGCTAAGTATTGGAAGAAGACCTCCACTCCTACGTTGAATGAGGTGATTCAATGTGTTAATCTTAATTGTATCATGGAACGTACGATCCATCAGCAGAGAACCCTAGTAACTCAGTGTCTTCAGTGGGATAAATGGACCGACTCTCGCTATTTTGTTGACTCTCTCCACACATAAGACATTTCTCCTTACAAAAATATGACTCTGTGAGTAAAGTTTAGTTTTGTTTTTAGTTTTGTGTTTGTTTAATTTTGTTTGGTTTGATCTAGATTTTTTATCAAAACTTAGTAAAACAAGTATATTACTAAAGAAGTACATATATTCCTAGTCTTTTATATCTCACTGACTGCTCATGATTCAACTTTATAAGAGCCTAGGCTTTACACTTTTGTATGCTCTGACCATCTTTGATTGTTATAAAGTATGGCCTTCATATATGATTGTCAGTGGGGGTTGTCCCGCTATACTCTTGTAAAATGTAATATATGTACATCAGTTGTTTTCTTCTTTTCTCAATAAAAATCTTATGTTTTAAAAAAAAAAACGCCCAGATGTACATACACAATACACGCCCAGTTGTACTTTAACGTTAAACATGCCCAGTTGTACTTTAACGTTAAACACGCCCAGTTGTACTTTAGAAAGCCTCATTTGCATAAATATAAAAATGGTCATAACTTGGCCAAAAATGCTTGTTTTTAAAAAAACAAAACGTTACTCTTATCTACATTGCAGCGCCGATCTGCTGCAATAGGAGATAGGGGTTGCAAAATCTGGTGACAGAGCCTCTTTAAAGATCAACACTGGATCATGCAAAGGGAATGCTGCAATGGATTTCTCATCGGTCACTGTATCAAGCGTTCTATTATTTTTAGCATTATTGGTGGCTTGGTGGTTAGCACTATCTTGCAGGACTCAGATCCTGGGTCTTTATCTGAGCACGTACATACATGGAGTTTGTATGTTCTTCCGGTGTTTATATGGGTTTCCTCCTGGTACTCCAAATTTCTCTTAGGCCCTATTTAAACGATCGGGATTCCCGTTTTTTGAATGGCCGCCACACGGCCGCAGTAGGAGCTATAGACCACAAATGGGGCTATTCACATGGTCAATGTGGGAATCGGAGGGAATTGAGAAGGTTGGGGACGTGTGGAGTGCAGGTCTTCTTCTTACCTTTGCGGAGCTATCCACTAAGTTTCATCTGCCAATTACTGAATTTTACAAATATGTCAGAGTCCGTCATTTTTTGTTGGGAATGAGTGATAATTCTTCTCCCCTTAAATCTCCGTACGAAATATATTTCCACCAGCCGGCTAGAATGGCAAAAGGGGTGTCCAAAGCTTATCAGGCTATCTTGGAAATGTTAAGCAACTCTAACCTTTTATTCGTTGATAAATGGGAAAATGATCTTGCGTTGCCTACGGGTAGTGTAGACTGGGAAGCCACTTTCTCTATTTAAACGATCGGGATTCCCGTTTTTTGAATGGCCGCCACACGGCCGCAGTAGGAGCTATAGACCACAAATGGGGCTATTCACATGGCCGATTTTTTGACGGCCCAGTAAACCGAGTCGTCAAAAAATGGAGCATGCCCTATTTTCGGCCTTTCCCCCGGCCGCACGTCTCCCATAGATGTCTATGGGGCCATGTAAAGCACGGCTGTCACTTGGATGTGATTCGAGTGATGGCCGAGCTTTCTGCCGCTCGCTCTCTTCCTCCCCTCCTCACAGTGTGAAGTGCAGGTGAGGATGAGGAGGGTATTTTTTTTGCTCCCTGTAGGAGTGGAATCCCTAATCCCTGGCCATAGCATTGCCAAAGCTGTGGCCCGGGATTCCGCTCCAGGAGAAGTCCCTGACTTCACTGTCCATATATGGACAGTGAGGTCAGGGACTTCTGAAGCGCAATCCCCGGCGCTGTGGCCGGTGATTCCGATTCAGGAGAAGTCCCTGACTTCACTCTCCATATATGGACATTGAAGTCAGGGACTGCTCCTGGAACGGTCCCCTATAGTGGCGCTCTCTACAGGAAGGTACGGGGGTGCCGTCTATGGGGGGTGCTATGTAAAAGAGGGCTGTGTAGCACTACCTACAGGGGGTTTGTGTGCCACTACCTACACGGGAGCTTTGTGGCACTACCTACAGGGGGGCTGTGTCGCATTACCTACAGGGGATTGTGTGGCACTATCTACAAGGGGGGCTGTGTGGCACTACCTACAAGGGGGGTGAGTGGCACTACCTACAGGGGGCTGTTTGGCACTACCTACAGGGGGGCTGTGGCAGTATCTACAGAGGGCAGTGTGTGGCATTAATTACAGAGGACTAGTCTAATGCGTTCCTATGGACAGCAATTTATCTCTCACTACAAGAAAAATGTCTAGGTCTAGCCCCAGCCTCTAGAATAAAAGCACATAATCCTGAACTTACAGCAATTCATTAACCCTGATTTAATAAATTGGCTTCAAATAACAATATCATAAAACCCCTATAACCACAAATGAATGTGTTCTAGTGTTAAAAAGACAAATAATTAAAAAAAAGTCGCATTTATACTTGTTTTATAGGCTCAAAAAGTGACAGATGAGAAAAGATGAGACCCGGGGGGTCAGAATGATGACTTTATGCAGTGTTGCGTCCTTCTATGGTGAGGGGACAATGGGGCATTCAATTAATAGTATATCTTGCCTGAGGATTGTACCTGCTAATATAAACCCACCGGAAAGGTATAATGGGAATGAATTATGATGAAAGCAATGGAAATATTTTAATGCGTGTAGCTTTCTCTAAGAAACTCATCTGTGTTGGAGAATAAAATGAGAATATAATTATCCTCAGGCAATTGCCCAACACCTGGTGAATATTGCTTAATTAACTTCTATCCTTTTTCCATTATAGAGAATTTTAAACTTGCTGTTCTGCTTATTCCTATGGTTTTTGTGAGGCTTGGAAAGAGCTTGTGTATAAATATTAATGTTTCAGCATTGCAGCGTTCAATTACATCCTGAATGCTTTTAGATACTTACCTGTAGTTCAAAGAAGTGTTTCAAAATCAAGCCTGACAGATAGAAAGAATTTTTTTCGTAGCTTCTGAGTACAAATGTTTGCTTGGTTGAAACATTTTCCAATTGTCTTGACAACATACAGAATTTCCGTCTTGACACAAATGCAGGGACAGCAAAAAATTCCATTGAATAACCCCTGCATAAAAATAATTGAGCACAAATCAGGGAAAGAAAAAAGTTCATGCTCTCCTGCCGAGTCATTTAAATAATTTCAGTGAAAGTATGCGGAAGCTGAAATTGATTAATTATTGATCTTGCTTTAAAAGACTGAGGAGAGCAGTGAATTTATTGTGATTTGGGATGAAAAACTCAGATAAGTTGTTATTTTAAGCGGCAGCTTTCGACTTTGTTCCTGTTTAGAGCGTTATTGTGCACAATTTGGCATTCAGTAATGGAAAATCATAAATTGATTCTGCTTATCTGTAAATGTCAATGCTCATTACTATTTACCTAGTTGCAAATTAATTCTGTTGTGTCACAGACAGTTCAACGTTTCATTGCTAGTAACCGAGAGTGACATTTGTTTTGCCTTTTTGTTATTCTGTAAAGCTTTACAATCCTAATAAACTCAGAACTGACTTAATAATATATCAAATATGGCTGCTGTGTCACTAAGGAAAACACTTTGCAGTCCTGCTGGGTTTCTAAGTAGTGAGTACTGTGGTTGATGGACAGTAATATTCCTGCGTGCTATACAGTGGGGAAGCTTTCGACAAGTGCATTAAACTTTAATGAATACAGAATGTGCAGTTTTATAGTGCAGTGCTAGCGTTTGCATGAACACGTATTTTTTATTATTAATATCCTAAAAAATGTTTTTTAGATTTGCAGTTATTTGGGAAAACATCCGTATAAATTTGCACTTTTATTCTACATTATCATCTACCAAAAAATTCTTACTGTATGCAACCCGTAATGGATTGTCGGGAATTTGTGTTTACTTCCATCATATTGTAGATTATATAACACTGTGCAGGTAACAACCACAAATCTCCCTTTAAGTCTTAAATAACATTGGCCAGGGACAATGTCATAGTGACATTTGGGACTATTACATGTATCAAAGCAAGTGGTTACTCTATGTCATTTCCCAAGAAGCTTGTAGGTAATTATTCATCTCATTGCTTTGCAATTGTAGCTATCTAGTTTTTTTGATCATACCTGTTAAAATCTTATATCACCTTTAGGTCACAGTGGAGATGTATATAGGGATCAAACAAAGCATGCTCCCCTTACTAAATCCTAAACAGAGAAAATTCTAGTGTTAAATATTTTTTCAGGATTTCATCCAATAGAACAATTTAATTTGACAATATAAATAAATTCTTACTGTGGCAAACAATAAAAAATATTTCACCTGGGATTAAAATGTAAATCTGAGTATAGTACAATTATTTATTTATTTCAGTTACTTATATAGCGCCAACATATTACGCAGTGCTGTACAGAGGTCCTCTCTTTCTTACTGTCCCCATTGGGGCTCACAATCTAAATTCCCTATTGGTATGTTTTTGGGGTGTGGGAGGAAACCGGAGTACCCGGAGGAAACCCACGCAAACACGGGGAGAACATACAAACTCCATGCAGATGTTGTCCTTGGTTAGATTTGAACCCAGGACCCCAGCCAAAGTCATTGACAAATGCTTATTATTCTCAATAGTCTTTTTCCTAGATCTACATTGGTTTCTAATGCCACTTCTACATATTGTATTTTGGCTGGAGATTGCACCTCTTACAAAATCCTTCCGTTATTATTGGAGAAGGGGATTTAGTTTAGTCCCTGCAGATCCAGCAGCAGACTCAATGTTAATCTCAAGAATATGCCATAACATTGTGATTGGCTGGGGTCCCACCTCTCGGAAACCTGCTAATTTAAAGATTGTCAGAATCTTCAAGAAAGCCCCAGCAAGTGGGCTGATATGGTGTGCTGGTAATTACATGGGCGAGTTTCTTGTATATATAGAGTTTCTTGTATATATAGTACATATACGCACTAAATGTATATTATGGGCAGTATGGTGGCTTAGTGGCTTGTACTGGAATCCTTGGTTTTAAATCCGACCAAGGGCAACATCTTCTTGGAGTTTCTATGTTCTCCATTTGTTTGTTGCTCAGGTTTCCTCTTGCCCTACAAAAACATACAGATGAGAATATGTGAGCCTTTATTTGATTATTTGGTGTGTACAGGGTGGGCCATTTATATGGATACACCTAAATAAAATGGAAATGGTTGGTGATATTAACTTCCTGTTTGTGGCACATTAGTATATGAAAGGGGGGAAACTTTTCAAGCTGGGTGTTGACCATGGCGGCCATTTTGAAGTCGGCCATTTTGTATCCAACTTTAGTTTTTTCAATGGGAAGAGGGTCATGTGACACATCAAACTTATCGAGAATTTCACAAGAAAAACAATGGTGTGCTTGGTTTTAACGTTACTTTATTCTTTCATGAGTTATTTACAAGCTTCTCTTTGTTTACAGCCATTGACATGTCGCAGAGGTTAACACGTGAGGAGCGGATAGAAATTGTGTTGATGTCTGGTGAACGCAGTACCCGGGTCATTGCAGCAGATTTCAATGCAAGGCACCCTACGAGACCACCCATCTCCCATGCTACAGTTTGCAAACTGCTTGCCAAGTTTCGTGAAACTGGTTCAGTGTTGGATTTGCCCAAATGTGGACGCATGAAAACTGTCACTAATGAAGAAACATCAGTGGCTGTCCTAGCTTCATTCAGCAAGAGCCCACAGCGTAGCACTCGCCGCATGTCACTGGAGAGTGGCATCAGTCGAACATCCCTTCGGCGGATATTAGCTACTCACAAATGGCACCCTTACAAACTCCAGCTGCTGCAGCATCTCAACGAGGATGACCCAGATCAGCGCACTGAATTTGCAGAATGGGCAAAACAAAAATTGGAACAGGACCCTCAGTTTACACAGAACATTTTGTTCAGTGATGAGGCAAACTTTTATGTGAATGGTGAAGTTAACAAACAAAACCACCGCTATTGGTCTGACACTAACCCACATTGGATAGATCTCTCCAAGACTGTTGGAACACAAAAATTTATGGTATGGTGTGGTATATGGGGTACAAAGATAGTGGGGCCATTCTTCATCAAGATGTGCAGCAACTGAAACTACGGATACTGGAAGCCTGTGCTAGCATTTCTTCTGCGGTGTTGCTATCAGTGTGTGAAGAGTGGGAGAAGAGGGTTGCATTGACAATCCAACACAATGGGCAGCACTTTGAACACATTTTATAAGTGGTCAGAAACTTGTAAATAACTCATGAAAGAATAAAGTAACGTTAAAACCAAGCACACCATTGTTTTTCTTGTGAAATTCTCGATAAGATTGATGTGTCAAATGACCCTCTTCCCATTGAAAAAACTAAAGTTGGATACAAAATTGCCGACTTCAAAATGGCCGCCATGGTCAACACCCAGCTTGAAAAGTTTCCCCCCTCCCATATACTAATGTGCCACAAACAGGAAGTTAATAACACCAACGATTCCCATTTTATTTAGGTGTATCCATATAAATGGCCCACCCTGTAGATGTCTTAGTTTGGAAATAACGCCTAGATGTACCATAGTTGTTTTATGGATACAAGCTTATAGTTTGAAGAGGATGTTTACACTTACGTCATTGTCGGCAAGGGGAAGTATGGAGCTAAGCCCGCTCTATGCTAAGCATGTGTTGGCTGCATGTTACAGCCGACACTTTGCTGAAAAATGCAGGATCCCGCTCGAGCAGGATCCCACTCATTTAACCCCTTAGATGCCATGGTCAATACTGACCATTACATCTGAGCAGTTAGAAAGATGGTAGCAGCCCCCTCTTATGTCCCTGCAACACAATCATGGGGTGCAATGGTTGTCATAGCAGCCTGGGAGCTTAATGAAGTATTGTAGTATATTGTGCAAGTGATTCAGCTGGTTCAAGTCCCGTATGTAGACTAATAAAAAAAAGTAAAAAACTGTTAAATTAAGTTTTTTATGTACAAAAAATATTGAAAGTGGAAATTTTTTTTTTACCATAACTGTTATCGCCATGTCTGTAGAAGTCTGAACTAATACAATATAAAATTATTTAACCAGCACTGTGAATGCCGTATAAAAATTGCTGTTTTATCACCTTGTCTCTCACAAAAAAATTTAATAAAAAGTGATCAAAAAGCCTTATGTACCTTAAAATCATACCAATAAAAACTACAGAAAAAAACAAGCTCTTATACCGCTCAATCGACAGAAAAATAAAAAAGTTATGGCCCTCAGAATATGGCGACACAAAACAAATTTTATTTTTAACTATTAGCTGTTTTCTAAAAAAAACTTTACAAATTTGTACACGCCGTAGAAACGAAACCCAAACAATTATTTCCCAGAACATTATATGGTACAATAAATGGTGCCATGAAAAACTACAACTTGCTCCATAAAAATATAGTCCTCATACAGCTTTGTCAACAGGAAAATTCAAAAAGTTAGGGCTTTTGGAACGTCGGGAGGAAAAAAGGAAAATGAAAAACCGAAAAATGGCTGCGGCGGGAAGGGGAAAGCAGATAAAATATATTACATCTTTTATCGGTTTAAATAAAAACAAGCATATTTGTAAGGATGAGTGAGAATTGACTGGATTTATTAGTTTTCTGTCTTTCTGATTGATTTACTCTAATTTAGGAATTTTTACGTGAATAAATCCCATTTTTATTTTTTTTTTGCCAACGCCCAACACTTTTAAAGTCAAGGGCACTTCAAATAATCACATGAAAGGGATCCTGAATAACAAAAAAGCATTTATGCTGCTAATTGTTAAAATGTTTTTGACAAGCCACTACAAGTGATAAAGTTGGTTTTTGTTAATGGAATGGATTATCTTTTGTATTTTAAGGACATAAATAGACAAATTCCAATAATACTTTATTCACAAATTGCTTTATATTTTATTATATACAAAAGAACAAGCATTTTCTGTGCAGCAAATGCTTTTATTTAGCTTTGTATTACGGCTAGTCCTAAGTAAAATAAAGACACAGTAAGTTATCTAAGCTCCGCAGCTCATTGTGTTGTCTAGTTTTGGAAAAATAATAAAAATAATAAAAATTCAGCGTTCATACAGTGCTAAAAAAAAATCTTTTAATGTTCTTATATAAGATTTGTAATCAGCTGACTGCTGGTTAAAACGATTACTCTAAGCTGTAAAAATGTAATCCTCTAAGGTATTTTCTAACTTGACCTTTACAGAAAGAAAAGTTTAGATAAAGAGCCTAGAAGCATGCCATGGTTTAAAAATAGTCACAATACTTCGATTGAAATCTCTAGAGCACCAGGTGAAATTTTAAGATGATTTTTACTCCTGTAGGGTATTCCACCAAATTTTTTAAGTGCCAGAATCTGATCACATTTCACTATCGATAATTTCTAATTCTAATAATTGTGAAGAATATTTTTTTTTTTTTAAATTATGAGGAAATGGCGATATCAATCTAAATTCATAAAAAAAAATGTATTCATTCATTTTTATTGAGCATAGGAGTACACAAAATAGTTACGCATTGTGATCATGAGATGATTAGATTTGAATTAATTGAGAATACAGTAGTATCAAATATAAAATCCACTGAGAGTGTGCCTGCCATCATACAATTTCTCCATATAAAAAAGTAATAATAACAAGGGCAACATAAAGTCGGAGTTACAGAAGAAGAAAATAGGCTTCAAACATAACAAAAAGGAGGGAACAATTATACAGTAGGGAAGTATGGATGAGAAAATCAAAGATACTAATCCATGGAACATTTTTGGCAAGGGTGATCCTGCCTGTTGAGTTTTAACTCCTTCCCACTGCATCCAGTTTTGACCTTCCTGACAGAGTCTCATTTTTCCAATCTGACATGCGTCACTTTATGTGATTATAGATGTGTAGTGCTTTTACACATTGTACTTTATATAAGTGGTAAAATTTGGTTGACACATTCAGCATTTATTTGTGAAAAACACCAAAGTTTTGATAAAATTTTGAAAAATTTGCATTTTTCTAAAATTAAATGAGTCTGCTTGTAGGACAGATAGTTATACCACACATAATAGTTACTATTTAACATTTTACACATGTCTACTTTATGTCAGCATAATTTTTAAACATCCTTTTATTGTTCTAGGACATTACAAGGCTTATAAGTTTAGCAGAAATGTCTCACATTTTCAAGAAAATGTAAAAAGCCTATGATTTTAGGGACCCAGTACTGAAGTGGCCTTGTGGAACCTATATATTAGAAACCCCCATAAGTTACTCCATTTTAAAAATTATACCCCTCAAAGTATTCAAAACATCATTTATAAAGTTTCTTAACCCTTTAGGAGTTTCACAGGAATGAAAGCAAAGTTAAGGTGAAATTTCAAAATGTGATTTTTTTTGCAGATATTCAAACTTATTCCTTTTTTTCTGTAACACAGCAAGTATTAACAGAGAAACACAACTCAATATTTATTACCCTGATTCTGAAGTTTTTAGAAATATCCCATATGTGGCCCTAGTTTCCTAATTGACTGCAACACAGGCCTCAAAAATGATGGAGTGTCTTATTGATTTTGGGGCCTTTTTTTAATTAAATATATTTTAGGCACCATGCCAGATTTGAAGAGGTCTTGTGGTGCCAAAACATAGTGAAAACCCCCAAAAAATACACCGTTTTGAAACTACAGTCCCCAAGGAATTTATATAGGAGTGCAGTGAGCATTTCATAGATTTTATCAGAATTGGGCCATGAAATGGAAAAATTAGATTTTTTTCCAATACCATGTAGAATTAGCTATTTTTTTTTCATTTCCACAAGGAGTAATGGAGAAAAAGCACCCTAATATTTGTAAAGCAATTTTTTTTTCATTTCCACAAGGAGTAAAGGAGAAAAAGCACCCTAACATTTGTAAAGCAATTTCTTCTGAGTACGGAAATACGTGGTCAAAAACTGCTGTTTGGACAAACGACAGGGTTTAGAATGGTAGGAGCGCCATTTGGCTTTTGGAGCACAGATGTTGCTGGATTGGTTTCTGGGCGCCATCTCACATTTGCAAAGCCCCTGAGGTACCAGTAAAGTGAAAACCCCTAAAAAGGGATCTAGGTGTATAGTGAGCATTTTCAACCTACAAGCTTTTTCTTCTGAATTGATTAGCAATGGGGAATGAATATTAAGAATTAATTTTTTCCAATAAGATGTAGTTTTGGTTTATAATTTTTCAATTTCACAGTGAATAAAGGAGAAAAAGCTTCCCACAATTTATGAAGCAATTTCTCCCAAGTTCGGCAATACCCCATATGTGGTCATAAACTTCTGTTTGAACAAACAGCAGGGCTCAGAAGGGAAGGAGCACCATTTGGCTATTGGACTGTAGATTTTGCTGGATTGGTTTCTAGGCGCCATATTGCATTTGCAGAGCCCCTGTAGTACTACTACTACAATGGAAACTCCCCCAAAAGTGACTCCATTTGGGAAACTACACCCCTTGAGGAATTCATCTAGGGATATAGTGTGAATTTAGACCCCGAAGATTTTTTGATGAATTAATTAGACTTAAGCCGTGAAAATGAAAAATTTATATTTTTCCAATAAGATGTAGTTTTAGATCAAAATTTTTCATTTTCTTCCTGTAGTTTGGAAAATTTTGCCTGGGAAAGTGATGCCCTGGTATAATACGGATGCCACATTAAGCAGATGTGCTCTGGCCCTCCCCTGCCTGGTTCCCAAATACTAAGGCCTTGATAACCACTTCTTGAAACTGAAGGAATGTTCCCCTAATTTTTTTTATCACCGCCTTACTAGTGCCATAACTTTTTTTGTTTTTTCTACCCATTAAGTAGTATGAGGGCTTTTTTTTGAGGGATGAGCTGAAGTTTTTATTGGTACCATTTTCGTGGCGCATGCGACTTTTTGACCACTTTTTATTCAGGCTAGGGACCAATTAAAAACGATTCTGTCATTGCTTTTTATGTATTTTTCTTTACGGTGTTTCCCATGCAGTATAAATGACATGTTAACTTTATTAGGTGGGTCATTACGTTTAGGGCAATACCAATTTTAAATTGTTTTTTTTTATGATTTACTACAGGAGGGAATGTATCTGTCATGGAATCACTACTTGAGCAATTCCCCAGAGTGAAAGTTCATGGAATTGCTATATGAACAATTCCCCAAAGGCAGCTGGAGACTGTCTGGATCAAGCATACAAGTAAATCAGCTACCTGAAGTCCGTCAACACTCTGGTCGGCAAAGTCTAAGGCTACTCTATGATCTTCACCAGAGCCCGCCGCAAGGCAGGTTGGATTTGGCCGCATAGAACCCAGGTTGCTTTTACAGAATAATGCGTTGGACAGGAGGTGCACTTGCAGGCAATACCAGAACGGATAACCAGAAAGCTAGAGGGGTGATCAAGACCAAAATAAACTAAAAGTTCAAATCGCATAACAGAAGTATACCAGGAGTTGCAGAGGTCAAAACCAGCTGTGAGCAGAATATCCAAATCAGTGAGCAGAGGGAAAATCCAAAGATAAATCTGAAGTCCAAATCAAAGAGTCTAAGTAATCAAGGGGATTCAGGGTGTAACTAGGAGCTTGATCAGACATATGCATTCACAAGAAAATCACAAGCAACAATGAAAAAACTGAACTGACTCAAATACTCCACCCTGGCCCTGATAGGTTGCAGACAGAGAAATAAGATTGTCTCTGCATCTCAAAGCAGGGAAACCCAGAATCTTGGCTAGTAGTCATGACAACCTAAAAGTGACGGACGTTTCCTAACAGTTTCCCTCTGGCCTGCACATTAAGTTGTTTTTTCGTCCCTGCCTTACTAGAGCCATAATATTTATTTTTATTTTTTGGTTGATGGAGCTGTGCGAGGGCTTGTTTTTTGTGAGACAAGCTGTATATTTTATTGGTACCATTTTTGGACACATGCAACTTTTTTATTACTTTTTATTTAATTTTTTGGAAGAGGAAATTACCAAAAACAAGCAATTCTGGAATTGTTTTTGAATGGATTTTTTCGGCATTCACCGTAAACAGGGCAACAATGAGCCGCTGAACGAGCAAACTTCATCAGCTGATTGTATCGTTCATCGGCTGATTATATAGTTCAAGCTGCAAAAAATATTATCGTTGTCCGCAGCACATCTCCCTGTGCAAACAGGGAGATTTTCTACCGACATGATAGAAATGTATGTGGACGAGCGATCGACCAACAAGAATCACATGTCTACCTTCATCGTCCATTTTTGAGATGAGTAGTGGAAATGCTAAGGTATTTTTAACTGCTATAGTAATACCTTTTTTTTTAAATGTGAAGCAAGAGATGAAAAAATGTGAGGAAAATATTTGTTATTAAGTCTTTGTACATCCTTTAAATTGAAATTTGGCCATTCGGGCCTTTAACATTAATAGTGGATATGGTAAAAACCATTTCAGTTGTTTAAGAGAAAGCTGAAGTGGTGAAAGACATATTCCTTATCTTTCCCAGTATCAATATAAAGATAGTAAACATTAATGTGTCACCTGCAAAAAGTTGTAACACACAATAAACAAAAACAAAGTATTCTATGTAGAACACTTACAGGAAGAACACAGTAAAGAGTAGGTGAATCATGAGTCCGGTTCTAAGTGAACCCGCTAAATGTTCCAAGAAAATCCAGGTAATCAGGGGAAATGTACAGAAATGTTGCACTAATCGCCATTAGTGAGCTTTCTGGGCAGAGCCTAATTGCCTTTTTAATTCTCAATACCAGAGAAAAGCATAAACATAGGAGGAATTGGACTGAACTTTGTCTCATAATGAGATGTCAGTTTTATTTAGAGGTCCCATCGCAGTTCATTCCTTGTTCAGGGCAGGAAGTTGGCTAGCGAACATTTTTATAGAAGAGTCATAGTATTTCTTGGGGAACATAAGTCTTGTGAGACTCCATTTTTGGAGATAATAAATTTAACAGGGTAGCCCTATTTGTAAGGAATATTTTGTTCCCTCAGTATCTTTGTAGTTTGGGCAAATTCCCGGCCTCTATTAAGGTTTACAGCAGAAAGGCTAAAAAAAACCATTAATGTTCTTTAAAGGAGGCATGTCCAGATGCTAAGCAGTGAAGAAGTGTCCCGCTAGCTTTGAGAACAGCACTAGCTATCACAGTGCCATACAGCAACTATTGCTTACTGGAATCTGGTTCAGGATTTCAAATCGACAAGGAAAATAGTTGCAACTCCAGGCTAACTCACTGTATACATACATACATACATACATACATACATACATACATACATATATACATTTACTTGTCTATTATAAGTCTCTCTTTCATGCCACTCAGCACTCTCCAACTCTTTACAAAAATATTTTTAATGTGTCAAACACAAGTAAACCTATAGTAAAGACAAAACTAACGCTGACATTGAAATGTGTTGAATTAATAAATCACAGCTTAATACACCATATTACACAAGATCTTTATTTTCATCTTCTTGACATTTAATTCTATAGCTCAAAATGCAGTTCTTTAAAGAACTTCACCAAAAACAAATGTAAAAACTGCCAAAATGATAAGTGTAGAGGCCTAACTTATTTTATTCCCCCTCCCCAAGCTTATGTAATATCATTACTAATTCTACTTACTAGAGACAATATTCAGCACCATCAAAAATTAATGTCTTTAATTAAAAATGTCTGCTGCTTATAAACAGTCCAAAGACTAACCTTTTAAATGATATTGAATAGCGGCCTGGAGAGCAAAAAGGATTAAAGGGGATTTACTAAGTGCCAGATATTCAAAGTAGTACGTCACATAGACCAAAATTAAGGAATTAAATCTGAAAGTCCTTTTCTCAAGTATTCACTAGAACTAACACAGTATGAAGCTAATTAATAGCATTGTACAGACATAAAGCCGCATACTTTGTCCACTAATGCACCATGAAAATATGAAATTAAAAATGTTTCATAGTGGTTCATTGAAGACTATTTTAATGAAGTGTTCAGGGTAAAATATGCTTTAATTTGATGACCTTTGTATCAGATATGCATCTAGTACAGATTACGTCTACAAAATCCGAGCATCAAAGGAAAATGCCAGACCCATGTTAGGTTTCTCTGTAAAAAATTGGATCAGTGGGATTTTACAACAATGGTTTAATCAGAGGATATTCTTTGAGATATATTATGTGTAATACAGTGCATTTTAATTGCTAATTTTACTGAAAAGAAGAGTATAAAGACTATGTGAACATATGGAAATGCTAAAACTTCCAGCAAGCTTCTTAAAGAGGCCAACATTAGCACAGCCTTATATTAGATATTTTCAGATTGTTTTTTAAAACATATTATATCAAAGATTTTAGCGATAGGAGTTTCTATAAGGCTGGGTGCACACGTGGCGGAATTTCACTTGAATTCCGCTGCGGACACTCCGCAGCGTTAATCCGCAGCGGAGCCGTTTCTCCATTGACTTCCACTTCTATTTAGAAGTGTTCGTTTAGACGAGGCGTAAAATTCCGCTGCGGAGCATAGGCTGCGGAGCGGAATTTGGTGTCCGCAGCATGCTCTGTCTGTTGCGGACCAGTGGCGGACTGGTTGCGGACTCATGGCGGAATTTCTCCATTGACTTCAATGGAGATTCTAAATTCCGCAATGAAGTCCGCAGCTGTCATGCACATGTTATGTGTGCTGCGGATGCGTCTTGCTTTTTTGACATGACATTTCTTCATTCTGGCTGGACCTATGTATTTCTAGGTCTACAGCCAGACTGAGGAAGTCAATGGGGCTCCCGTAATTACGGGAGCGTTGCTAGGCAACGTCAGTAAATAGTCACTGTCCAGGGTGCTGAAAGAGTTAAGCGATCGGCAGTAACTTTCTGCACCCTGGACAGTGACTACCGATCCCAATATACAGCAACCTGTCAAAAAAATAGAAGTTCATACTTACCGAGAACTCCCTGCTTCTGTCTCCAGTCCGGTTTCCCAGGATGACGTTTCAGTCTAAGTGACGGCTGCAGCCAATCACAGGCTGCAGCGGTCACATGGACTGCCGCGTCATCCAGGGAGGTCGGGCTGGATGCCGAAAGAGGGACGCGTCACCAAGACAACGGCCGGTAAGTATGAAATTTGTTTACTTTCACTAGGGAAAGTGCTGTCCCTTCTCTCTATCCTGCACTGATAGAGAGAAGGGAAGCACTTTTCCCGCAGTCCGCAGCAGCTAGTCCGCATCAATTTACTGCACATTTTGGGCAGATCCGCCGCAGAATCTGCAACGCAGATTTTGTGTGGCATTGATGCGGACAGTTGCGAAGGAAATCCGCCACGTGGGGGCATGCCCTAATGTTGGGATGTCGCTTACTGGACACACAACTTACAGCTCATGTTCTGCTGAGTATTTACATAACCTGAAGATAAAGTTGTTACGGGGCAAATAATCTATAGAATTCCATAAAACCTAAAATTAACAGAATAAATGCCACTTCCAGGATGACAAAATCTATACTTAATTGTATTGTTGCTTTAGGCTAGGGCTACACGGCGACTTTTGCCATGCTGTGTCACAGTAATGTAAGTGAATGTGGTTGAGTTGCAACACGCAAGTTGCCGCAACTGTGTAGTTGCAGCAACTTGCGGGCTGCAACGTGGCAACATTTACTTACATTACTGTGATGTATGCAGCACGACTGTAATGATGGCGGTGGGGAGACAGACAAGTGAGCCCTAATCTACCCGCCACTCAGTCCCTGCCTACTTGCAACGACCCACCCTAGGCGACGGGGTAGAACTGGGCGACGGTCCCTACGCTCAATAAGTGCATAACAGACAAACAGACAAGGGTACACAGAGCTAGGGGGAGAAAGGGGCAGTTGCCCACGGCAACACCGTGAGCAACAAGAGTGGTGAACGAGCCGAGTCAAACCAGGAGAGTACGAGGTGCCAAACGCAGAGCAGGAGAGTAGTGAACAAGCCGAGTCAAACCAGGAGTGTACGAGGTACCAAACACAGAGCAGGAGAGTAGTCAGCAAGCCGGGGTCAATATGAAGCAGGGACAATAGTACAAGAAGCTGCAGCAGGGCCAGGAAACCACACGAGAAGAATCACAAGCAAAGGAGGAACAGGAAAGGCAGGTATAAATAGACAGAGGGCGGGAGCTAGCTCCGTCTGGCCAGGCTGTGATAGGTTCTCCCACTCCTAAGCCTGCCACCCTGAGTGGTGGAAGATGGAGTCAGTCTCACAGACATAGAAGCAGGTGCAGACTGATTATCTATGGGCGTTAACTCCGAAGCTGTGCCTGGCAGATCCTTTACAACGACATAGCGATCTTTAGTCGTGCTCGTGCAACCAGTTTCCCCGTATATCGCTAACCGTAGGGATTTTTTGGACTGTTGAGATCTATCAACGTATATTTATATTTTTTTTAGCTGAGTAAGTTAGAAGGAATTGTTCCTTTTTCCATAAAAAGCTCTGTTTTGGAACATTGTCCGATCAACTCAACACCTTCTGTAAAAAAAAACAAAAAAAAACACCCTGACAATCAACAGATCGCAACAAGTCCAGCTCCTGGAGTCCCTGGCAATCAACTGATATTGGCAAGAGTAATTTTATCTGCCCGCACTTTAAATGAATGGGAAACGAAATGGTCGGACATACCATATGTGCCAGCTGAGCAGCTGTACAGGGGCACATCAGGTAAGAGGGGCCTTCTGTCACCTTTAAGGCAGCTAGCAGATAATGATTTTCACAGCTCACAATTATTGGTGGATTGCTGATGGGACAAAGGGCAGATTCCCTCTGATAAAGGTGTACTATATGATTGCAGAGGAAGGGGCCCATTTACTGTTCTTGCCAGGGGCCCTCCGCTGTTTATGTCAACCCCTGGGTGATAATGTAACGCATGGTTGGACTCAGTTTGCCTGAGTGGGAGGAAATAGTAAAAGGATCCCGAATAAGCCCCCACCCATCCCCCTCTTCTGTGACTTTCATATGATCTATTATGACCCATCCAATTTTGGCCAATATTTATTTTTTGTCAATTGCGCTGCATTATGGGAGAATATAACCATTATAGGGATACCTATGTGTATTTGTTTTTACTTTTTTACATTTATGTTTTATATACAGTTCAGAACTTTTAATTATTCTTTTTATAAAAAATTGGAAAACCCCTTTAAAAAGTATTATACATTAAATTTTTGTTTTGTTTTTATAAAAAATTGCTTTCCAGTACGTTGGGCAAAGCTATAAGAATAAATATGTATTATCCTTCATATATTACAAAGGAAGTCTTCATAGGAGGAATGATAAAATGTGACCAGTCATATTTGCCTGAACAGTTACTATATAAAGTGGTAGTTACGTTGAGTTTATGCATCCGATATATAATGTGACATTTTTAAATGATGCTGTCAATCTTAAACATGTTTACTGCCAAATTATTTTTTATTGTTATACCTGTAGCTTTTTTATTGTCACACTGTGAGTGTAATTTATTATCGGTATGTCATAGACTGTCAAAATATCACTCTGCAACCAGATCAATTGTCAGATCCCGTACTACTACACGTACCAGTGCACACAAAGACTGCACTAGTCAAGGCTACATCCTATTCTTATAGCACCTACTGTGTATTTTTAAAAGTGATCAAATTTCTACTTTATAAATAATTTTATTTACGTGTCTTTTTTGTGTTATGATCTGTTCTGAATTAATGTATATTTACTGTTTAAAATATTAAGGGGAATTATAAAACAAAAAAACATAAAAGGTTTCCTCAATATAGTACCTGTATACAGGGCTGTAGCCAGCTTAGTTCCATTAAACATACAGTTAGGTCCAGAATTTTTTGGGCAGTGACAAAAGTTGTGGCATTTTAGCTGTTTACCAAAACATATTGAATATACAGTTATATAATCCATATGGGCTGAAAGTGCAGACTCTCAGCTTTAATTTGAGGGTATTTACATCCTAATTTGAGGAAGGGTTTAGGAATTCCAGCTCTTTAATATGTAGCTGCCTCTTTTTCAAGAGACCAAATGTATTGGACAATTAACTCAAAAGCTATTTAATGGGCTGCATGGGCTATTCCAACATTAATCCAATTAAGCAAGTAAAATGTCTGGAGTTGATTCCAGGTGTGGCATTTGCGTTTGGAAGCTGTTGCTGTATAGCCTCAGTTACAGTGGAAAAATAAGGTGTAATAGAAAAAAATATATAAAAATAAAGTCCCCCTAAGGACTTTTCTAACCTTTAAGGGAAAGGCCATGATAATAAGAAAATAAAAGTAAAATAAATTGCGACAAAACGAAATAATAAACACACACAAAATACCCATCCAAAAAAACTTTCCCCCTGCCAATCATTGTTGTAACGTTAGCCCTGACCCATTTACCCTAAAATAGACATGTAATATCTAAAAATTTACGGTAAACTATGACGATCACAAATGAAAGGTCTATTTTAGGGTAAAACAAAATTATTATCAGAAAAAATTTGCTGAAATGTAAAAAAGCATATTTTTTACTATTTTCAAATGTTAAGCCTAGTAATTCTAAAATAGCAACAAGGATGAGTATAAAAATGATTAAAAAAAAAAGGAAAGCTGCATTGTCTATGAAAAAAACATTACAAAAACCACGTTGCTAGCCCAACAAATAAAAAAGTTATAGCCGTTTAACTAACGCGTGCTAAAAATGGCTATACAGTGTCTGGTCATGAAGGCTCAAAATAGCCCGATCCTGAACCAGTTAATGTATGTTTTTTATGTGAATATCCATATTTAAAAAAATCCTTAAATAGTTTTTATACTGGCCAGAGAGAATGTAGGATTGCAACACTGTGATAAGCCGTTGCATGTAGCTGCCCTGCCACGCCTGAAGAAGGGCATCACCAAATTACTTCTATTAACTCCCATTCATTGCAGCTGCCACAAAGCAAACACATCCTGTTGCACTGTCTATACAGATAATAAAGGAAAAGTGAGATTCTGAAAAAAGGTTGCCCCAGAGAAGTTTTTAAAAATGTGAAACAAATGGCTACAACATTAATAAAACAAAAATAATAATAAACACATTGGGGCAGATTTACTAATGTGTCTGCACCTAGAATGTGTCAAAAAGTGCACCACAACGTGACGCATTTTGGTGCATTTAATTTTAGAACAGATGTTTTAACATCTCTAGATACTTAAAAAAAAATCTGAAAAGGGACAGAGCTTAAGGGAAAGGCGGGGCTTAAGATGTGCCAAATTGCACCATAATACACCAAAATTCTGTCGCAGATTAAGCCTAATCAAAAGTGGCATAAGGAGCAGAAAAGTGTCTAAGTCTAGCTAGATGCATCTAATTTATCATACAGTGTGCACCGCTGTTATAAATCTGGTGCATCCTCTGCCTGCCTGGTCTAAGTTTACGCCGTCTAAAACATATTTAAATCTGCTCCAGAATTTCTCTTCTACATTGGATTAATGAAGCTAAAATGAAATTTATAATAGTTTCCCTTTATACGGGTAGACTACATATACCAATGAGGAGAAAGCCATAAGGAGGACTATTAGCATGTAAGCATCTAATTGCTTGACGTTGGAGAAAATATATTAGAGATTTTCATTATTTACACACATACATAGCTATATAATTATCCTTGTGTCTGTCTATCTCATTATTTCTGTATTTGGTTGTTTGAGAAACAAGGCAGCCTTTTATGTTTTAGAGCAGAGCTATAACTGTTTATACAGTTTTGATATACATTATTATTTTTTAATTATTCTTATTATTTTTTTTAAAGTATACAATCAAAAAGGATGTAAAGTTCTGTACAGTTTCATACAGCTGCCTTGACTATTACTTACACAAAAATGTATATTTTAAGGTATACCTAATTTGTGGTCTTGAAAAAATATCAGCCTATGTTAGTACTGTCATAGAATAGGTATCTTGCCGTAAACCTGCTAAAGCTAAGCCAGAAGTGCACACTTTGGCATACGTCAACACCATAGAAGTCTATGAACAAGTTGCATAGTAAACCTGAAGTACTGACCATATGAGTTGGGATTTTATGGACCCATAATACGGTTGTTTATATTGTATATATATCGAACACAAACTAATTAAGTACTCCTACTAACTCTGTGATTATTATATATCTTTATAATTTAAAACAAAAATGTTTAAATGATATACTTTAAAAATGTTTTATTACTGTATTAACATCAACAAAGGACAAACAAGTGTAAATTAAGGCTATGTTCACACGGGGTCTTTTGCCGAGTTTTTTGACGCGGAAACCGCGTCGCAAAACTCGGCAGAAACGGCCCGAGAACGCCTCCCATTGATTTCAATGGGAGGCGTCGGCGTCTTTTTCCCGCGAGCAGTAAAACTGCCTCGCGGGAAAAAGAAGCGACATGCCCTATCTTCGGGCGCTTCCGCCTCTGACCTCCCATTGACTTCAATGGGAGGCAGGAGAAAGCGTGTTTTATGCCCGCGGCGCTCAATGGCCGCAGGCGAAAAACGGCGCGATAATTGCTGTTCACACGGAGTATTTTGGGGGAGGAATATCTGCCTCAAAATTCCGTTTGGAACTTTGAGGCAGATATTCCTCCCCCAAAATACTCCGTGTGAACATAGCCTAAGGGTGAGTTCACACTGAGTTTTTTGCAGGAGGAAAATCTGCCTCAAAATTCCGTTTGGAATTTAGAGGCAGATTTTCCTCTGCCTGCACGCCGATTTTTGTGGCATTTTTCGTGGTGTTTTTCACCCGCGGCCATTGAGCGCCGCGGGCATAAAACGCAGCGAAATACGCTTTCTCTGCCTCCCATTGATGTCAATGGGAGGTCAGAGGCGTAAACGCTCGCGGGAAAAAACGCCTCCACCTCCCAATGAATTCAAGGGAGTAATTTTCGGCTGTTTTTTGGCGCCTTTTGTGGCGCGGTTTCCACGTAAAAAAAACTTGTAAAAAAACTCAGTGTGAACTCCCCCTAATTCGTGTCTATGGACTGCCATTTTTGTATTTATGAATGTTACTCTTTTGGTCAATATTAATAGGTAAAGTAACAGAGGAGCAAACATTAACCCCTTAATGACCGCCGATACGTCTTTTTACGGCGGTCATTAGTGGGCTTTATTCTAGAGCGCCGCCAAACTACGTCGCTGCTGTAGAATAAAGTAAACAGAGCAGGGAGCCGTGAAATCTCCCTGCTCTCAGCTGCCAGAAGCAGCTGAGGGCTGGGGGCGTCCCTGCTCTGCCGGGTGAGATCGATATTAGTATCGATCTCACCTGTTTAACCCTTCAGATGCGGTGCACAATAGCGAGCACCGCATCTGAATGGTTTTGGAGAGAGGGAGGGAGCTCCCTCTCATCTCACTGACACCCGGCGATAAAATCGCCGAGTGTCTGTGTCTTCTATGGCAGCCGGGGGTCTAATAAAGACCCCCAGGTCTGCCTGCAGCGAATGCCTGCTAGATCATGCCGCAGGCATGACCTAGCAGATGCCTGTCCGTTTTAAACGGACAGGCAGTAATACACTGCAATACAAAAGTATTGCAGTGTATTATAATAGCGATCGGAGGATAGTGAAGTCCCCTAGTGGGACTAGTAAAAAAGTAAAAAAAGTTTAATAAAGTTAATAAAAAAAAAAAGTGAAAAAAAAAAAAATGAAAAACCCAGCTTTTCCCCTTACAAAATGCTTTACTATTAAAAAAAACTACAATAAAGCAAAAAAGTTACACATATTTGGTATCGCCGCATCCGTAACGACCCCGACTATAAATCTATTACATTATTTAACCCGCACTGTGAACGCCGTAAAAAATAAAATAAAAAACAATGGAAAAATTGCTGTTTTCTGTTAATCCTGACTTAAAAAAAATGTGATAGAAAGTGATCAAAAAGTCGCATCTACTCTCAAATGGTACCAATAAAAACTGCAAGTCGTCCCGCAAAAAACAAGACCTTATACAGCTATGCCGACGCAAAAATAAAAAAGTTACAGCTCTTCGAATGTGACAATGGAAAAATCTAAAAAATAGCTTGGACATTAGGGCCCAGAATGCCAGCAGGGGGAAGGGGTTAAATATATTTCCCTATAAATACAGAGCTCATAATATGGCTGTGTACATGAGGCCTCATGCTAATTGCCTCCCTCTAAATAGATGTCAGTTGTTCGGAGCACATAACTAGGGTACACCCAGGGCATGAAAATGGGAGCCTAGCTTAAATACATATAGGGTCGAAGTCACCCAACTGTAAGTTTACATATTTCGAATCTTACCAACACAGGACTCCTAATGGTGCCCTAAGGGGGTTAACAATATATATGTATAAATTTTAGGTGACTGGAATATTTATACAAATTCCACTTTGAACGTTCTACTGAATACTGCATTGGACCAGATATAAAGATATTCTCATCTGAGACATAATATGTCTGATAGGGGTCCACTTTGGGACTTCCACCTTATGGGAAAACACAGAAACATCTGCATATTTGACAACTCCTCTCTTTTCTCTGCAGTGCCAAACAGGAGATCATGGGACCCCCATTCTCCCAATAAATGGTTGTCCCAGAGATGAAACCTCGAACTGTCATGTATATATGGCATCACCTGTGGATATATACATATAACTACTTCCCGCCCTGCAACATGCTATTATGTCACAGCAGCAAGATAGTTAACGCAAACCGCCCTAATAGATCGTCGCAGTAATAGTGCGGGCACAACACTTGCTGGCTATATTATATAGCCGGCACTCTGCTCTAATGGCAGATATAAGAGATAACTTTAATTTTGGCTGTTTAACCATAATAGTCTGCCTGTCAGACTGACATAATACAGAAATATTGCAATGTCTTACAGAAGCGATCAGCAGATGGAATGTTCCAACAGAAAGTCCCACAGAAGGTCAAAAAATAAATAATAAAAAAGTTCTATAAAGTTTATAAAAAAAAAAAGTAAAAGTGCTTGCTCTAAAATGGGAAAAAATAGTAAAATAAAATAAAAAAAACTGCACATAATTGGTATCGCTAAATCTGTAAGGACCCGTCCTATAAATAAAAAATATATATTATCCAGCAGGGTCAACATTGTAAAAAAAACAATAGAGAATTGCTGTTCTTTGGTCATCTAACCTTTCAAAATAAGTATAAGTAATCAAAAAGTTATATGTACCCCAAGATGGCACCAATTAAAACTAGAACTCATCCTGCAAAAAAAAGTCCTCATGCAGCTACGTCGACAATAAAAAGGAAAAGTTATGGCTCTCAGAATGAAGCAACACAATTTTCTTTGTTTTAAAAGTATTTTTATTGTGAAAAAGTAGTAAAACATAAAAAAGCACCAAAATACATTATTTGTATCCAAAAATGGTGCTATTAAAAAACTACAACTCATCCCACAACAAATAAGCCCTTATACCGCAATGTGGAAGGTAAAATAAATGTTGAAATGCAGAGATAAAAAAAACATAAAAATGCATTCTTAAGGCCCAAATTGGGCTGCGTCCTTAAGGCATTAAAGCATACCTCCACACCATTCCAGATCCACGGAACAGCAGCTGAAACCTTGGACTGTCCGTCCAAGGTTTCAGCTGCTGTCCCACATCTTCATTTGACTGGCCCACTGCGCGCAGGCTCCGACACCAAAGAAACGAAATAAGCTAATTCTCCTCCGGTGCGCGCAGGCTCCGACACCAAATAAACTAACCAAGAAAAAGGCTAAAACTTAAATTCCGCAGTGATTGATTTGCTGGGAAATTTGTTGCTGGGCCCAGCCAATCAGGACTGTACATCACTCCTTTTCTCTCCAACATAGGCTATACGTGTGAGCAGCCGCCAAAGGGCGCTCACATTTATCTTACAAGACTTGCACTGATATCTTTGATCAGTGCATGTAAAAGAAAACATAGCTACCCCCGGCCACAGGATTTTCTCCGCTAATATAGAGGTAATCGGTCACTTTAAGAATACAAGAGGTTTTCGGATAATTAATTAATATATATATATATATATATATATATATATATATATATATATATATATATATATATAGATATTTATTTTTTTATTTTATTTTTTAAATATTTGTATGGAAAGTGATGTAATTACAAGCAGAAGCATTCTAATGAACAGGAGAAGATTAATTCCCAAGTATTTTACTGCATGTGAATGGGGTTAAAAAGAATCTATTCACTTGCATTTACTGTATTTTTTTCTGCTGATTTTTGGCATGTGAATTGCACCCTAGTTCTGCACAAATGAAATAACTTGAATTGCTTTCTATGGTTGCAACCATCTTGCTAAACCTCACACCTTAAAGTGAGAGAACCAAAAGTGAGAGAGCTCAAATCTAAAGTCGCCATCCAACATGGGCCTTATTAAACATTGTAATTATAATGATAACCTTGATACTTTTCTTTCCCATGTACAGGGCTGCCTTAGGCCTGGGCCTTTAGATATTTCATTTCCATACAAATGGAAGGATTGTGTGAATTTATGGCATAGTTCAAGCTCAATCTCTATAGTAATTTTACAGCTTGTTCCATCAACAAGTCCGCTGAATTTCAATTATTTGTGCGTAACGATAAAAAAGCAATTATTAAAAACGTAGCTCACAAGTAACATCTTGATAATTGCACATCAATTTCATGTTAATATCAAAACAGGCTCCTGATGGGTGAAATTAGCCAAAGCTGAGCTACAGTAAGGACAAACCTCTAAATTGTTATGGTGTTTCTAGATTTTTGCTGTTCTTCTTGTTTTCCAATTAGAAACCCCTGCCTCCTCAAAATTGCTTTTTATTTTGTTTTGTATGCATTAGCAAAATTGATGCGCTCAAGAGTTCTTCAAACTGAATTATGCAAAAGTATAATGTATTGCATCTGTCTGCATTACAAACTATGAAGTGAGAGTGAGAGAATTTGTAGAAACTTGGAAAGGCAAAAACTAATTAGATTTGGCAAGCTCTGAAAAGAAAGCAAACCAAAGCTTGGCACATGTCTAGTAAATGCTACACTGAATGTAGGAACTCTGATTACTGCCTCCTGGCACCAATTATACAAAACTATTAATTTGTACGTAATTTAGACCAACATAATTATTCAAATTCAAAATCACTGTTATCTTAGGATAATGGAGACAATTCTCTTTGCTTCTGTGGCTGAACTCTCTAAAATGTTTCAGGATATGTTATATCAATGGAAAGTCACCTCTCAGAGACTTAACAAATCTTGTTTGAAAGATGCACTAGCTTTATTAGTATTGCATTAGTATTTGTTGCCACCACAAAAAGGAGGGCCACCGGAAGAAATATATAAAAAGGTATTTAACCCCTTGAAGTCTCATGGTGTACATTAACGTCATAAGTAGGAAGGGGTATCTGTGGAATGTCATATATTTACAGCACGTGGGTGTCGCGGTTCGGAAGTTGAGCTTGCACTACTCACAGGGGGAGTCGGCTATCATATTGAACTGAGCTCCCACTGCAATAACTTAGATCGGAGCTGCCTCCGATCCTGGTCGTTTAACCCCTCAAATACTATGGTCAAAGTAGCCATCCCCATCACAAATAAATACAAACCCAAGATCAGACTCCCTACATACAGACCCTTGACTGGAACCCCTAAATAAATACAAACCCCTGAGCAGATCCCAAGAATAAATAGACTCCAGACCAGATACCCTCAAACCCAATAATTAAATGGAGAACTCTAAATAAAGTACAGAATAGCTCACTGACCAGACCCCCTCAAACCCCATAAATATAAAGCTCTAAATAAATACAGATTCCCCCAGGCGCCTTAAATACAAATACAGACACCCCAGAGCCATTAAAACTGAGACTCTGGACTCCCTAATTATACCCCCTAGAGCCCCCTAAAGAAAGAAACCACAAAGCAGAGCACCTAAAAAATATAGACCCCACTTAATGCAGACCCCAGACCAGATCCCCTTAACAGACTATTTTAATACAGACTCCAGACCAGACCCCTTTATACAGACTCCAGACCAGACCCCTTCATTCAGACCTCAGACCAGTCCTTATACAAACAACAGACCCCTTTATACAGACCACAGACCCATCATAATACAAACCTCAGACAAGCTATCCCTTCAAAGAGACCTCAGACCAGCTACCCCTTTAAACAGATCTCAGACCAGACTACCCCTTTCTACAGACTCCAGACCAGCTACCCTTTTATACAGACCTCAGACCTGCTACCCCTTTATACAGACACCAGACCAGATACCCCTATATAGAGACTCCAGACCAGCTTCACCTTAATACACACCCCAGACCAGCTTCCTTTTTATACAGACTCCAGACCAGCTATCCGTTTATACAGGCCCCGGATCAGCTCTCTGTTTAAACAGACAACATGTGCAGATACTCACCTCTACCTATTCCTTCACTCCACTACTGGAAGCAGCTTCAGAGTCTCCGCCTCCTTCCTCGAATTGGTCCCTGCAGTTTGTGGGTAGCCACCATTCCCTCTTCCTCTCTCCTGACATGGTGGCCGGGGATTGGTGTGTTGTCCCGTTCTAGTCCTGGCAGCTGAAATGCCCGCCAGGGGCTAAAAAACAATTACCGTCACTGGCCTTTTGAGGTAAATACCGGCTGGGCTGGTGATTTATCGGTCGGGTGGCAGCACTAACCCCATCAGCCCACCACATCACAATTGTAGGGTGCCGATGGATTGATATGGCAACCGGAGGCCCTAGCAATGGCTTTTTATTGCTCTGCTCTATCATATACGAAAGCCAAAAGACGTGCCTATTAGGCTGCCTGTCGGTGTAAAACTCACAGTTACAATTTAATGCACTACATACAGTAAGTATTGCAGTGTATTATATGAGCGACCAGAAGTCCAAATATTCAAGTCACCTAGTGGGACTTGAATATTATAAAGTTAAAAAATGTTTCATATGTTTTTGAAAAAAATAAAGTTTCAAGTAATAAAAAACACGCTTTTTTTTCCTGATAAATTTCTTTATTATTGGGGGAAAAAATAAATTAAAAACACTATACGTATTTGGTATTGCAGCGTCCAAAACGTCCTGATCTATAAAAATATCTCACTATTTTTCCCATGAGGTGAGGTCCGTAAAAAAGTAAATAAAAGATAATGCCAGGATTGCTTATTTTTGGTCACCTCGCTACCAAAAATAAAATGTTAGTAATCAAAAATATAAATCTGTGTACAAATAAAACAGTTGTGACTCTCTTTTGTGGCAAGCCAAAAACTTGATTTATTTTTTAGAAAAAATAGTTTTTATTGTGTAAAAGAAGCAAAACATACAAACATATAAATTTGGTATCGCCGTAATCGTATTGACGCACCGAAGAAAGTTAACATGTCATTTATACTGCAAAGTGAATGCTGTAGAAAAACAAATGCCAGAATTGATGTTTAGTCTTTTTTCCTCCCAAAAAAGAGTAATCAAAAAGTTGAATGTACCTTGAAATTGTACCAATGAAAACTACAGCTTATCCCACAAAAATTCAGGCCATTACACAGCTCCATAAAATTAAAAAAGTTATGAAAGTTATGGCATGTATATAACTTTGGTATCACCATAATCATACTGACCCTTAAAATAAAATAAATGTCCCTTTTACTACACAATTTCTATTTACTTCCCAAAAAATGGTATAAAAGTTTTTTAATACATTATATGTACCCCAAAATTACGCCATTAAATAATACAAAACGTCCCGCAAATAAAAAGCCTTCAAATGGCTACGTCAACGGAAAAATTAAAACATTAGGACTCTCGGAACGCAATGATGCAAAAAGACAAATTTATATGCACAGTTGTTTTTCCCCAAAAAAATCCTACTTCATCAATTTCAAGGCCCCATAGGTGGACCCACCCTGTAGATGCAGCGGAGATAATAAAGTTTTGGGGCCTTGTGCTGCATATGGGGCAGGTGAAAAAGCCAAAGATTAGGCAATACTGGAGCGCGGATAATTTTGTTCAATACCTTGATATACCGCATAGCCGTATTTCATGGTACAAAAGCTGGCTGGGTACATAGTACAGATGGCGTTGTATAGCGCTCCCGATGTGCAGACTAGACAGGAACATTCCTACAGTTTCAAGAGGTGATTATAAAGGCACTAATATTTGGGAACCAGGAAGGGAGGGCCCCAGCTCATCTGCCCCAAAGCTCTATCATCCCTGCTGGAAGCAAGAGCGGCTGTATTGTACCAGGGCAACACTTTTCCAGCGAAGTTCTCCAAACTGAAAAGAAGGAAAGGACCAAAAAAGGTGCAGAGTTTGTTCCAAAAGGGAAGTAAGCATGCACACCATTTATTTGTGTGACACCTGCCCTAAAAAAATCTGCCTGTGTATAAATGATTGCTTCCACGCATACCACACATCCATGAATTAGATTTGTTTTACCTTGTTATTACACCACCTATTATACCCTGATATACTCAGCAAAGCTCACATATGCCCCCACATTATAAATTGAAGTACCAGTAAAACCCCAAATAAAATTACCAAACAAAATCTGCACTTCAAAAGCCAAATGGAAGTCCCAAACAGCAGTTTATGATAAAATATGGAATCTGCTTAACTATTTATGAGGTATTGATCACCAGTGGCACAAGCTGGGCACAAATATTGGACACCAAAATAGCATATTAGGCCAATTACAAAATTACAAGTTTTAATCTGTAATATCCATTGAGGGTGTAGTTTTTAAAATAGGGTCCCTTCTTTTGGGTCTTTTTATTATTGCCACTCAGAGCATCTGCAATGCTGTAAATGCTGTGTAAATCACCAAATTAGGCCTCAAATGCGCATGTTACTCCTCAAATGCGTAAATTAGACCTCAAATGCAGGAGTGAAATGCGCTTTCACTTCTGAGCCTTATTGCATGTCCAGGCAAAAGATTAGGGTCACATGTAAGGTGTTTCTAAAATCAGGAAACAGAGCAAAATAATTATAGAGCTGTATTTGAGCAGTGGCACAAGCTGGGCACACCCACGCTTAAATGGCAAATACATGGATAATTTCACATTTTCACTCTGCAACATCCATTGCGCTAGAATTTCTGCTAAACACCTATGGGGTAAAAATTTCACTACATTTCTCGATTAATTTTTCGAGGGGTATCATTTCCAAAATGCTGTCACTTCTCAAAGATTTCCTCTGTAGTGGTACCTCAAGGGCTCTGAAAAGGCATATAAAAACAATTAAAGGAAAATCCAAACTCCAAAAACCAAATTGTGCTCCTTCCCTTTTGAGCCCCACATATGGGATATTGCCTTAATCCAGATAAATTGCAAAATAAATTGATTTTAAATAGAGGTAGTTTTATTTGCCATTCATCTAAACTGGAAATTCTGCTGGTTCCTTATTTAAATGGTAACTAAACGTTCAACAAACTTCTGACATGTCATAGTGACATGTCAGAAGTTTTGATTGGTGGGGTTCCGAGCACTGAAACCTCCCCACTAATCGCTAAAATAAAGTGGCAGAATCGCTTGTGCGTGCGCTGAGCTGCTTTGTTTCTGTTCAGCTTTTTCCGGAAATCGATGTAGCGGAGTACGGGCTCAATAGAAATTCTATGGCCCATACACCGCTACATGAGCTTTCCGGAGAAAGTCGAACAGAAACGAAGTGACACAGCGCTCACATGAGCACTTTTGCCGCTTCGTTTTAGCGTTTGTTGGGGCTCTTAGTGCTCGGACTCCCACTGATCAAAATTTCTGACATGTCACTATTAGTCAGAAGTTTGTTGAACGTTTAGTTACCCTTTAAATTCATAAAACGTTTATCTGCATTATCCAAACAGTCACATCATACGCTGAACTCTAACCATCATGTGAGCTCCCACAATTCTCCGCTCTCCCACAACTGGAAGAATTTGAGCAAAGGAGATTAAAACATTATATAAATAAAAAGTAGCAAAAGATAAGTAAAATGAAGTATCTGCAAATACATTTAATGTAGATTTTAAGGCCTCATTCATACAGCTGAGTCGTTTTTAGTGGGGTACAAACTATTCCAATGGCTCTGTACTACAGAACTCTGCACACTCCATGTGATGATGATACTCCAAAATGCACTATATTATTGACCTATTCACAGCAGCAAATATTTTAAGGGAAAATTACTCTGTAATATGACGTTGGATTAAGTTTGGAAATTGGAACCATAGGGAGGTACAGTAGGGCTCCATAAAAGTCTATGGGTACTGTATTAATCCTCTGCAATAACGTGGTATAGAGTCAAAATACGTTAATGTGCACAAGATCTAAATGTGATTTTCATTTAAACATGTTGTGTCAAAGTGGAGCTTTTCTTTAAGTTTTAGATGATACATTGTCCGTGATATGTTTATATAGTTTGGTACTAGTAATTCAGATTGGTTGGATTAAACTTTTATTTGGACTGCATCAGTGATTGGTATGCTGCTAAACTAATGTCAAGACACTTGTGGAACAAGGGACTTCTTATAATGCCTCTAAATATTGCATCTGGCTGAGTACTAGCCTGGGGTGCTAAAAAATTATAGATGTCTCAGTGCCCTTCGTGAGAACTGTTAAGCGAACACATTGGTATTCAAACACAAGATAATTGTGATATATATAGGCCCATAAACGACTGATATTATACTTTTACTGTTTACACATTTTTACATATAACTAATATTACTTTGCTCAAAAATAATCCCTCATAACAATTTCTTCCCTAGGAATATGAATCCATCTCATTATTCTGTACGCTCAGAACCATTGGTATTCTGGTAGTTCTTTCTGACTCGGTTATTCTGTCTGAAAACCACAATAACATTTTCCATCATTAACTTTTTCACCTTCCAGGATTCTAAAACTTGTATGAGTCCTCTCATCCATTTTCTTATTTTAAATATAGATACAGCAGTCTTGTGTCTGCCATATACTCAACTTAGCTACATAGTCACTAGAGACAGGAGCGATAACACAACCACATAGACAAAGGAATTTATTTGACTCAAAAACATAATATTTTAGTATCTTGTAGAATAATGTGTTTAGAGCTCTTCATTTGGGAATTCTGTATAACTGCATTCAAGGGAACACAACACATCCCACAGGTATCGCTGTTCAGTCAGTGAAACTAAATGGTGTCCCTAAGAGAGTATTCATTTTCTATAATGTTTTCTTTTTCTTTTTTTATGTAGTGAGTGAGCCTGGCACATTAATTCTTATGTGCATAGGTTTTCATTATCATTAAATACTCCAGCTGGTATTAAATCAGCCAGAAATGTTGGAGACAATAAAACATATTTGTAGCATCATATAATTATTTGATGAGTAATTTGTTATCTAGTTATAGAAATGTATTTCTAGCTGCCACCTTCCGATGCTATTCCAACCTGTTTAGGAGAGATGGATGACTTGACCATTAGTCCCATTACATTCTCCACCCTGTTTGGCAAATGTTCATTGCCTCTGAAGAGCTGAACCCAGCATAGATTGTCGTAACAGAAAAAGGGCAGTTGGCACTTTGTGTCCCAATGGGAAAAAAATACACTATATGGACAAAAGCATTGGGACAGCTACGCATTATACCTATAGGAGCTTTTATGATATCGCATTCTAAATCCATAGGCATTAATATGAGATTGGTCCTACATTTGCCGCTAAAACAGCTTCAACTCTTCTGGGAAGACTTTCTATAAGATTTTGGAGTGTGTCGGTGGGAGTTTTCGCCCATTTATCCAGAAGAACATTTGTGAGGTCAGACACTGATGTTGGAGGAGAGGGCCTGGCTCACAATCTCCATTCTATTCATCCCAAGGGTTTTGAATGGGGTTGAGGTCAGGGCTCTGTGCGGGCGAATCAAGTTCTACCACACCAAACACCCAACCATGCATTTATGGATCTTGCTTTGTGCACTGGTTCACAGTCATGCTGGAATAGAAAAGGGCCTTCCCAAAACTGCTGCCACAAAGGTGGAAACATACAATTGTCCAAAATGTCTTGGTATGCTGAAGCATTAAGATTTCCCTTCACTGGAACTAAGACGCCTAGACCAACCCCTGCAAAACAACCCCATAGCATTATCCCTCCTCCACCAAACTTTATAACACAATGCAAGTAGAGAGAAAAAAGTCGCACTCACCCGGTCTGACGTAGAAAATTTTTTAATGCTTGAAAAAAGGTGTGTGGGGGGGACGAAGACAGCATCAGGCAACAGCCGTTTCGCATACAACGCTTTCTCAAGCCCGCTAATGACCTCCACTCACAGTTTGCCATAGGAATACATGAACACAATACAAATTTAAAGACACAGGGACATAAAAATGTACATCTATGGAATCATAAAAAAAACTCAAATCACACTTGAGTGTCCTCCCTTTGTTGGTATTGTTATTTTTCCAAAATAATTCAATAAAAAATGTATTTAAAAAAAACACCAAAAAAAAACCACTCAAATCATTGCGGTAATTAAATCCAAGATTACCTAAGGGTATGTTCACACGACAGCGTCCGTAACGGCTGAAATTACGGGAATGTTTCAGCCTGAATATGTTTCAGCCTGTAATTTCAGCCGTAACGGCATGTGCAGGCGCTTGAACGCCGCGTCCATTACGGCCGTAATTAGCGCTGATATTCATTGGAGTCAATGAATAACGGCTCCAATTACGGCCAAAGAAGTGACAGGTCACTTCTTTGACGCGGGCGTCTATTTACGCGCCGTCATTTGACAGCGGCGCGTAAATTACGCCTCGTGTGAACAGACAAACGTCTGCCCATTGCTTTCAATGGGCAGATGTTTGTCAGCGCTATTGAGGCGCTATTTTCGGACGTAATTCGGGGCAAAAACGCCCGAATTACGTCCGTAAATAGGCCGTGTGAACATACCCTAAGGCGTTCATTTTAATAATCCACCTAGCCTCTCTACAGCAACAATCTACAGTGATCACCTCCTGCATATGGTAAATCTACTATCTATTCCTACAAAGATGAGAACATCTGACCTGCTTCCATGGGCGTTTCTCACATGATCTATCAACCTGGGAGAACCCCCCCCTGTAGTATTGGAGTGACAATGTTCACGAAATCTGGTGTGTAAACACCGAATTGTTTTACCAATGCAAAAAAAAAGCCACAAGGGCAGAAAATGACATAGACTACAAACGTGTTTTTGCAATTAATAAATTGTTGTATACTAACGTCTACACCTCCTATCTTCAGCACTTTTGTTTTACGCAAAAAGCAACAGTGGTTGCAGTCACCAGATTTAAAATTTCCATTCAAGTCTCACTATCCCTTTTCATCATACTGCTAACAAGCACATCTTTAATATGTCTTCTCCGTCTGAAGCTGATGAGGGTTTTTTTGTGGCTATATCTCTCAATTCAGCGTCCCTTTCAATAATGTGCCCGTTCTTATTGATGGTAGACCAACCACCGAACTTTGTAGTTGGCACAAATCAGTCAGGCATATAACGTTCTCCTGGCATTCACCAAACCCAGACCCATCAATCAGATTGCCAGATAGAGAAGCATGATTCATCACTCCACAGAACAGGCGTCCACTGCTCCAGAGTCCAGTGGCGGCGTGCGTTAAACCACCACATCCGGCACTTGGCATTGTACTTGGTGATGTGAGGCTTGCATGCAGCTGCTCGGCCATGGAAACCCATGCCATGAAGCACCCCGCACACAGTTTTTGTGCGGTTGTTAGCGACAGAGAAGAGAGCGTTGACGACTTTTATGCACTATGTGCTTCAGCACTCGGTGACCCTGTGAAACTTTATGTAATTTGCCACTTTGTGGCTTAGTTGCTGTGGTTCCTAAACTCTTCCACTTTTGCAATTATAACAATCACAGTTGATCGTGGAGTATCTAGGAAGGAAAGAATTTAATGAACAGACTTGTTGCATTGATGGCATCCGATTACAGTAATTCGCTGGAATTGAGTGAGCTCGTTATAACGATTCATTCTTTCACGGGTGTGTCCCAAAACTTTGGTCCATATCGTGTATATATTTGTCTCCTTTCATAGGTCAACAACATGAAAGAGTTACCGCTGAGTTATAATAGAAGCATGTGTACATATATTGTACCTTTCTATATATGTTTTCTGATATTCATATTTGTTTTTCTCCTACCTTGTAAAAACATTCCCACAGTTATTTATATTCCATACATTAACAACCAGTTTATACTTTTAAGTTTGTCATCTCTCTCCCAGTAAGGTTTTGTGTGCGTCCTAATTTTTTTTATTGTAGTTGTGAAATACTTTTGAATTCTATCGGGAAGAAACGTTCAAAACAAAATAAAGTGATTATTAAACTCACAGCTCAGTAAATAACACCTAACGGAGATTAATTCTTTCGAAATATGAAAAGCCCTCAAGGTTTAATAAACATAATTTGGTAATATAAAAAATTTAAAAATGCACAAGTAGCTGGGTCCGTGATGTTTTACTTGCATAGATCAGCAATTTTAAAGTTTCGCTGGAACAAATATCAAATCAGCACACTCCTATTGTTTGTTTAATCTGTGTTTAGTTTCAAGCCTTTGCTTCAGTATTTCTATAATATTAATGCTTCCTATAAGAAAATGATCATTCAAGGCCGAAATGTTTTTTTTCTTCTTTTGCTTGTATAGTGTTATATAATGATACATATTCTGTAGCTCTGTACAGACATTGTCATTGCTCACATCAGTCCATATCTCCAATGGGGCTCACAATCTAAATTCCCTATTGCAAACACACAAACAATTTCATAGGAAGCCATTTAACCTACCATTATGTTTTTGGAGTGTGAATAAGAAACCGCAGGACATCCACAGAAAACATAGGGAGAACATACAAATCTCATGCAGATGTGACTCTTGGCCATGTCTGAATTCAGGACCCCAGTGGCCCCTGTGCTGCCCCTGTACACATTTTACTCAGAGCAATAAACTGGCATACACGGATGATATCTTGTAATATGTACAGGTCTTTTTAAATGTTTTTCTTTTTTTGGGGGAAAGGCTTTTTCTGATCTCACTGGATCAATCTGTCCTCAGCACTTAATATGTGGGCTATAATATGACCAAATGCATGTATTCTAATGCATGGGTGTAGCTAGGGGGGCTTGCAGTGTATGTGCCCTGGTTGCTAGGTGTTGGGTAATGCCAACAAGTCGCTCTGCCTTGCCCATGCTCTTTAGATATAGGTCTAGGGCAGCAAACTGAAAGAAAGCCTAACTACAACTCTTAAGACTCATGCACACATCAATTAATTTCTACTGTGTGCTATCCGTTGTTTCAACGAATAGCACAGTGACCCATTCAATTCTATGTGGCTTTGTACGCATCCATTTTCCTTGTAGAAAGACTGTGCTCGATCCACTAAATTCAAGGCAGGTCCTATCTTTGTCAGTTTTTGCAGATCTGTGTCGCCCATTCTAGCCAATGGTCCGTTAAAAAAATGGACCGTACACGTAAGTCATCTATATGCAGTCTGTTTTTTTCAGATCAGATTTTAGACACTGTGTAAAAGGACAAAGATGCATGAGCCCTAACAGATCTGACATCTTTATGTAGAGACAGCTATAAAATGCCGTATTCTGGATTATACAGTAAATAGACTCATAATACGGATGTAGCCATCTTTATCTTGACTCTGATAACTTGCTGCAGCGTGATATCACACAACAAAAGCCATTGGAAAGTCTTTGAAAAAGTCAAGATAAGGGAACTTTCCGCTGTGTATTTAATGCGTAAAAAGGCAGAAGTCTGAAGCAAACTCACGAGCTGAACCTGCTTCATAGGTGGGGCAGGACGCTAAAAGAACAACACACTTCAATACATATATAAAGAAAAAATAAATGCAAACATTTGTTAAATAAAGTTATACGTAATATAGAAGAAAAAACGATTAAAAAAAAAAAATCCTTTTCCCACTTTTCATGATCAAAATGTCGTATGTACCTGTGCCAATAAAAACCACAGCTTGGCCCGCAAAAAAGCAAGTTCTCACACGGCTCCATCGATGGAAAATGAAAGACGTTAACTCTCAGGAAACAGCGACACAAACATTTTATTCTAGCAATTTTTTTTGTAAAAGTAGTAACATATGAAAAAAAACTACCGTATATATATTTGGTCTCCCTGTAAACGTATTGACTTGTAGAAAAGAGTTAACATGTCATTTTTACGTTTATCACCATTAAACTGAAACCCCAAAAACAATGGAAGAATTACTTGATTGTTTTTTTTTATATTCCATCACACAAATATTTTTTTCTATTTTCTTTGGTACATGTTTGGTGGCATTGTTTCTGAAAAAAAGCAGGCCTTTTATTTTCTAATCTCAGACAACCACTTTATTTGCATTCAGTGTTTAAAGTCTATTTGGAAATGTGACAGTTTCCATTACCCATTAGTACATAGAATTCTACTGATGCGCTGACGTCAATTTATGTGAGGGAAATGAGGTCAAATTATAATCATGACAACTTGTCCCTTTATTCACACTTAAAGGTTTATCCATGATGTTCTATTAAAAGAATGCAAGTGAATTATGAACCCATAAACTATGGTGAACTGAAAATGATAGAATAGCTTGTCCAACTTTAAGACTCTCACCACGGCTAATTTTGACGAATTATGGAGAATAGTTGTTGAATATTTACTGTATAAAATGAGAGAATCCATTTGTTCTGGAATTTCATTGTATTGAGCGATATTTGTTTCTTTGAAATCAACAGAGAATTTTTTTTTCTAAATTAGTGATATAATTTAAAGCAATACAAGAGAGAATTAAAAAAAGACTATAAATTTGACTAGGTTTATGCAGATTAGAAGTTAATGGCAGAAAAAAAACTGCAAAGTTTGGTGCACAGTTGTTTTACACAAAAATATCAAACTTTTTACACTATTTCGCCGCTTTCGTCACTTTTAAAAAAGTGGGTAGAGTTTAGCGGAAGAGCGTAGGAACATCTGTGGCCCGACAAATTTAATACAATTTACGGCAGAAAAAAGCGTGTATTACAGAGGAAATCTACCACTTGGTTGTCTACCGACAGCCCAAGATGAGACATTTATTAAGAGCAGTGCACCTCTTAATAAGTTTTTTGCATCTTACGCCAACCTATTTTGGATTTAGACTGGAGTATAAAATGCCTGTCTAAGTAAATCTCCCCTATTGTGATGTGTTTTACTCTTTCATAAATATTTATTTTTGACTATATTTCCACATTAAACATACAAATGTGATATTCTGTATCTGTTGCCTATGTTGTCTGTGTAAATGATTGAAGTTAATAGGTTCAAGAGCCGTTTTCAAGCAAAACGAAAGTTTTCATTAGTCAAAGAAGCATTCAAATGCTTCAAATTTCTCTTAAGTTGCCTTGACATTTTACGAGAAGGCATAGAACAGTCACACAAATTACTGTTGACACGTAACCACATAAATCATCCTTGAAGTGTTTCAGTCAACTATGAAATAAACAAATATGTAATATGGCAACACTTAAAGGGAACCTGTCACCAGCATTTCACCTATTAAACCGGCAATACCTGGTGGAAGTGGGTGAAAAATAATTTTTATGTAATCTTTAATTATCTTCCAAGTCGGCTCTGTACCTTTAGGTGGAATTCACACGACAGGTTTTCCCGGTTGGGTGACGGCCGTTCATAAATCGGCCGTCACCCGGCTGCATTAGGAACAATAGACCCCTTATAGGGCTATTCACACGACCGATTTTTTGATGGGCCGGGAAAACCGGCAGTCAAAAAATGGGACATGCCCTATTTTTGGCCGGGTACCCGGCCGCCCGGCTCCCATAGAAGTTTATGGGTCCGGGTAATACAGGGCCATCACCGGAATGTGTCCCGAGTGATGGCCGGGTCTACCGTCGCTCGTGCACTCTCTCCTCCTCCTCACAGTGCAGAGTGCATGTGAGGAGGAGGAGTTGATGCCATTCGGACGAATGGCTACGCTGGAGATACACTGTGTGGCAGGGCCGGCTGGCTCCCTTCCCCTGCTTGTTTTAAAAGCGCCCTGGCCCGGCGACACCTTCGATGGCGCCGCTAGCAGCTGCTGCTGCTGCGGCTGCTACTATTACAGCGACGCCACTATAGCAGAGCAGGGAGGTATCTCCCCGCTTTGCTATGTGCTAGCCCCACTTTAGCTCCCTGAAGGAGCGGAATCCCCGTGTGTTCGGGGATTCCGCTCCTGGACAGAGCGCTAGATGTCTCTGTCCATATATGGACAGTGACATCAGGAGAAACTCCTGGTGCGGAATCACCGGCCACATGGAGATTCCACTTCAGGAGTTGCCCCTGATGTCCCTATCCAGATATGGACAGAGACATCAAGCGCTCTGTCCTGGGGGACATACAAAAGAATGTTGAAATCTAATGAAGTAAAAGAATGAACATTATTAGTAATGTGAAGATAATATAAAAAAATTCATCCGATTAAAAAACGGTCAGGGAAAAAAACGGATGCAAATTGGGTCCAAATCGGCCGGTAAAAACGGCAACACGGCCCGGAACGGAATCGGAACGGATGCAAACCAGATGCAAACCGGCTGGGAAAATCGGCCAAAAATTTTCCCGGCCGACACTCGGACCCTGTCGTGTGAATGAGGCCTTAGTATTCAGTTTTTTTGTGTTCCCGTGCCATTTGCTAATGAGCATAAAAGAGTCATATCTTCGTTCGAAAAGAGTCATATCTTCACTCCTCAAACCTTTCTGAGTGAACCCCACCTCCTTACTTTTGATTGACAGCTCTTCACCTCCCTCCAGCACACACATGCTTGCACATCAATGTCCTATTCTGGTGCGTGTGCACAACGGGACACCATAGCGGCGCATGCACAGTAACAAGATTTGAGGCCCAGACGAAGCAGGTAAGGGTGTCCGACCATACATGACGGGTGCATGTGCGCTCTCTCAGACGAGTTTTTCCGCATTCAGGACGGGCCAGTTTTTCGGCGGTGGGTGGTCATAAGATGAGGAATGAATGATAATTTCGGATTATTACCATAAAAGGCGAAAAATGTCTGCAGACCGTTATTCACCGTCTGAGGAGGGATAACGGCAATGAACTTTTGATACGTACTATTGTGTCATGGGGCAGGGGGTGATATTTGTAGCAGGCTCACCCGCTGAGTCACCTCCATACGCCTTAGGTGTCAGCTGTGTTTTACAGCTGACACCGGGACTAACGGGCAGAAACAGCGATCGCGCTGTTCCTGGCCGTTTAACCCGTTATATGCAGCGATCAAGAACGATCGCAGCATCTAAGACTTTAGAAAGAGGGGGCGATCCCCTCTTACAGCTCACCACCACTGAAAAACGATCACTGGTTCAAGTCCCCTAAAGGTCTAATGAAATGTGTGAAAAAGTTAAAGAAAGATTTTAGTAGTGTAAAAAAGTTTAAAAAAAAATACCTTTTCCCATTTTTCCCCTGAAGTAAAAAAAAAATATACAAAATTGGTATCGCTGAGTCCATAAAAGTCCAAACTATTACAATATAGCATTACACACACACACACACACACACACACACACACACACACACACACACACACACACACACACGTGAACACCGTAAAAAGAAACAAATATAAAATGCCAGAATCGCTGTTTATTGGTCAATTCATATCCCACAAAAAATTTAATAAGAAGTGATCAAAAATTCTCATGTGGTCCAAAATGGTACCAATAGAAACTGCAGCTCATCCCGCAAAAAAAAATAAGCCCTCATACTACTCAATCAATGGAAAAATAAAAAAAATATGGCTTTTCTGAATGTGGCGACAAAACACAAATTTTATTTTTAACAATTAGTTTCTTCCTTGTAAAAGTAGTAAAACATGAAAAAACTATAGAAATTTGGTATTGCCGTAATCGTATTGACCCGCAGAATAAAGTTAACATACCCTTTTTACCATATGGTGAAAGCCGTAAAAACAAACCCACTCAAAATTTTGAGGAATCACTGTTTTTTTCCTATTTCACCCCAAATATAATTTTTCCAGTTTCCCAATTAATTATATGGTACAATAAATGGTGACTTGAAAAACTACAACTCGTCACGCACAAAACAAGCCCTCATATGGCTATATAGATGGAAAAATGAAAAAGTTATGGCTTTTGGAATGTGGGGAGGAAAAAATTAAAACAAAAATCCCAAATATGGCTGTGTCCTGGAAGGGATAATACTATTACGCCTCAATCACACGACAGGGTCCGAGTGTCGGCCGATAAAATCGGCCGTTTTGACCCGTTTTGCATCCGTTTTTTTCTCTGTCCGTTTTAAAATTGGATGAATTTCATTTCAATTTGTTGCCACACACAGCCCTCTGTAGATAATGCCACACAGCACCCTGTAGGTAATGCCACCCAGCCCCCTGCAGGTAATGCCACCCAGCCCCCTTCAGGTAATGTCACCCAGTCCCCTGTAGGTAATGCCACACAGCCCTCTGTTGGTAATGCCACCCAGCCCCCTTGTTGGCAATGCCACCCAGCCCCCTGTTGGTAATGCCACCCAGCCCCCTGTAGGTAATGTCACCCAGTCCCCTGTTGGCAATGCCACCCTGCCCCCTGTTGGTAATGCCACCCTGCCCCCTGTAGGTAATGCCACCCTGCCCCCTGTTGGCAGTGCCACCCAGCCCCCTGTTGGCAATGCCACCCTGCCCCTGTAGGTAATGCCACCCTGCCCCCTGTAGGTAATGCCACCCTACCCCCCTGTAGGTAATGCCACACAGCCCTCTGTTGGTAATGCCACACAGTCCTCTGTTGGTAATGCCACCCAGCCCCCTGTTGGCAATGCCACCCAGCCCCCTGTTGGCAATGCCACCCTGCCCCCTGTAGGTAATGCCACCTTGCCCCCTGTAGGTAATGTCACCCAGCCCCCTGTAGGTAATGTCACCCAGCCCCCTGTAGGTAATGTCACGCAGCCCCCTGTAGGTTGCACCCATCCCCCCTTCCAGGAGAAGTCACTGACTTCAATGTCCATATATGGACAGTGTAGTCACTGACTTCTCCTGGAGAGGAATTCCCTGCCACAGGTCGGGAATTCCGCTTCAGAAGTGAGTGACGTCACTGTGTCCATATATGGACAGAGTAGTCACTCACTTCTCCTGTAGCGGAATCCCCGGCCATAGAGTCAGTGATTCCGCTTCAGAAGTGAGTGACGTCGCTGTGTCCATATATTGTCAGTGTAGTCACTCACTTCTCCTGTAGCGGAATCCCCGGCCATAGAGTCGGGGATTCCGCTGCAGAAGTGAGTGACATCGCTGTGTCCATATATGGACAGTGTAGTCACTCACTTCTCCTGTAGCGGAATCCCGGCCAAAGAGTCGGGGATTCCGCAGCAGATGTGAGTGACATCGCTGTGTCCATATATGGACAGTGTAGTCACTCACTTCTCCTGTAGCGGAATCCCCGGCCATAGAGTCAGGGATTCCGCTGCAGAAGTGAGTGACGTCGCTGTGTCCATATATGGACAGTGTAGTCACTCACTTCTCCTGTAGCGGAATCCCCAATCCCCGGCCGGGGATTGGAGATTCCGACTTCTACAGGGAGCGTAAAAAGACCCTCCTCCTCCTCACATGCACTCTGCACTGTGAGGAGGAGAGAGAGCGCGAGCGACGGAATACATGGCCATCACTCTGGACACATTCCAGTGATGGCCGTGTATTACCCGGCCCCATAGACATCTATGGGAGCCGGGCGGCCGGGTAAACGGCTGAAAATAGGGCATGTCCCATTTTTTGACGGCCAGGTTCCCCGGGCCGTCAAAAAATCGGTCATGTGAATAGCCCCATTAGGGGTCTATTGTTCCTAATGCAGCCGGGTGCAGGCCGATTTATGAACGGCCGTCACCTGGCCGGGAAACCCTGTCTTGTGAATAAGGGCTTACAGTTGAAAAATAAAAAAAACACAAAAAACACCTGGTTGTAGTGAGTAGATAGTTAAGAAATTCATGTAATGTATCTTTAAATATTCCCCATTTAGCTTCAGTATTCCTATTTACCATTACAGGATCCCAGTCTACAAGATTAAGTGTTTCCGTCAGTCGATTGAGTTTTGCTTAAAATGCCACGTTTTTGTATCTCCCCTTCACACTGTTTTATTAAACATTATATTAAAACTTACCATATTGTGGTCACTCTTGCCTTAGAGCTACTGGACCTCCACATCTGATATTGTGTTTGGTCTATTCAGTGGCGGATTATCATTAGGGCGGTTCAGGCGGCCTCATGCCCAGTGGCGTCGCTAGCACCGGAGGGAGCTCCGGTGCCAGGACCGCACCTCTCATGAGACGAGGGGAGCTTCGCTCCTACTTAGCAGCC